>NC_138385.1:88129470-88154142 GCF_054177405.1 Leptonychotes weddellii | reverse complement strand
CAACATAATAAAATAAAATTAAAAAACAAAACAAAAAACAGTAACTTCCAGGGCGCCTGGGTGGCTCAGTTGGTTAAGCGACTGCCTTCGGCTCAGGTCATGATCCTGGAGTCCCGGGATCGAGTCCCACATCGGGCTCCCTGCTCAGCGGGGGGTCTGCTTCTCCCTCTGACCCTCTTCCCTCTCGTCTCTGTCTCTCATTCTCTCTCAAATAAATAAATAAAATCTTTAAAAAAAACAGTAACTTCCAGGGGCACCTGGGTGGCTCAGTCAGTTAAGTGTCTACCTTGGACTTGGGTCATGATCTTGGGGCTCTGGGATTGGCCCGCATGGGGCTCCCTGCTCAGTGGGGAGTCTGCTTCCCTCTCATCCTCTGCCCCTCCCTCCCACTCATGTGCGTGTGCAGTCGTGTTCCCTCTCTCTCTCTAATGAATAAAATCTTAAAAAAAAACAAAAAACAAAAAAACAATAACTTCCAGAGTTATCTTAGTTCTTGAATTGTGTGTTTCATTGAAGAATGGTAGAGTATAATCATTTTGGGGGTGTCTGGGTAGCTCAGTCGATTGAGCATCCAACTCTTGATTTCTGCTCAGGTCATGATCTCAGGGTCGTGAGATCGAGCCCCAAGTCCAGCTCTGTGCTGGGCATGGAGCCTGCTTAGGACTCTCTCCCTCTGCCCCTCATTCTCTTTCTCTCTGTCTCTCACTCACTGCCCCTCTCCTTCCCTCCCTCCATCTCATAAATAAATAAATAAATAAATAATATAATCATTTTGTATTAAAAATTGACCCCAAAACATGCACGTCGAAAGACTTGATTAATAACAAATATTTTATGAAATGTTTGAGGTAGGAGGCATTCAGTTTAAAAGATCATCTATGAAATAACGAAACCTGAACTTATAGGACCCTCAAATATCAGCATATTAGTATGACAAGAAAGTAATTCTAATTCATGGTGATGGAGAAAGAGCCACCTTCCCCCAGCCCTGGTTCAGTCACACAGGCTTGTAGGTGATCGTCTCGAACGACTCCTTGTTTCATCTTTGTCCAACTCCTCTTTCAAGGGTTATACCCAGTAGGGAACCCATAGGCTTGGGGTCCTGTTTTTGTATCTCTCTTAACTCTCTAATACTTTGCTGTGCGGTGAGGTTTCCAATATTCCTCAAAGAGATGTTGCAGAATCAGGACTAACTTAGTAATGCTTCAGTAATGCCTCTCCTTCATAGAGTTAGTGTGTGTATAGACTAAATAAGATACTGTATGTACATAGTTGAAATCCAGTGAACGCAATGTACTTGATGTATAGCGATGTCTACAATAATACAGAATTCTTTGTAATCATATATGGAATCTATAGAACCTTTCAAAGATCCCTTAAAAAGAAAGCTGGTTTATTATGTCAGCAAAATCCCATCTGGAACCATTTAGAACTAAGTTGTACCTAATTTTTCTCCTGAACTAATAACTTCCTTCCAATTTGTTTTTTTTTGGTGTGGGTTTTTTTGTTTTGTTTTGTTTTGTTTTGTTTTTGCAGCATAGAACTCATTTTCAAATCACTGAAACTCTGATGACCTAAAAGATTTGCTGTTTGAAGGTATTTGGACTGCTGTTCTTTTGGTGTGTCCTCTGTGCTAATTGAATCAAGTTCCTTCTGCTTTATGATCTGATGCAAGGGTTGTAAACTCAAGCTCCTTCAAGGATCAGATGTCAGGGTGTCATGTCATGGGAGGTATTGGTTTGGGGGGGTGGCTCGGGAGTGCATGGCCCTACCCAAATACATTCACATTTAAAAAAAAAAAAATGAACACCATTAGGGGCACCTGGATGGCTCAGTCAACCAGTTGAATGTCAGACTCTTGGTTTCGGCTCACATTATGATCTCAGGATCTTGGGATTGAGCCCTACTTTGGGTTCCACATTCAGCAGGAAGTCTGCTTGAGGATTCTTTCTCTCTCCCTCTGCCCCTTCCCTACCCCCCCCCCACCCCCGGGTCTCTATCTCTCCGTCTCTCTCTCTCTCAAATAAGTAAATAAATCTTTTTTTTTTTTAAAAAGAGTCCCTGGTTCTTAGGAGAAACAAAAGTATCAAAGAAAAGTCTTCTTTCTTCGATATTCTCATCTCCAGTTGACAATTCAAATAAGAAAAACTTGTGAAACTATCTCACATAGCTTGTAAGATGGCAAAAGCCCTATATTTAGTAATGTCTAACCAAAGTTTGTCTTAATAATTTAGGTAATATACTAGAATTTTTTATCATATTTATACCACATCGTTCTCATTTGAAAAACTAGTAAGTCAGCTTTAAAACCACAGGACTGGGGCACCTGGGTGGCTCAGTCAGTTAAGTATCTGCCTTGGGCTCAGGTCATGATCTCACGGTCCTGGGATCGAGTCCCACGTTGGGCTCCCTGCTCAGCGGGGACCCTGCTTCTCCCTCTGCCTCTGCTGCTCCCTCTGCTTGTGCTCTCTTGCTCTTGCTCTCTCTCTCACTCTGTCAAATAAATAAATAAAATCTTTTAAAAAATTAAAATAAAACCACAGGACTGCATCTTTTTTTTTTTATGGGTAGAGGACATGAACAGACATTTCTTTTTATTTTTTTTTAAGATTTTATTTATTCATTTGAGACACAGAGATACAGGGAGAGAAAGAGAGCATGAGTAGGGGGAGAGGCAGAGGTAGAGGGAGAAGCAGGCTCCCTGCTGAGCCAGGAGCCTGATGTGGGGCTTGATCCCAGGACCCCGAGATCATGACCTGAGCTGAAGGCAGACACTTAACCATCTGAGCCACCCAGGTGCCCCAGGACTGCATCTTTTTTGAAGTTTTTGAAAACATTTTGGTTCAACTTGTTGGACTTTAAACCTTGCTTGAGTGCTAGCCTTGCTTAGTAATAAAACGGTTCTTTCCACTGCCACTTAATGGAAAGTCTTTTCACATTCCTCAGCAGATAACTGCTCTAAATGTACCTGAGTTATATTCTTATTTTCTAGAGGGGAAAACAGGAAAAATATCACTGCTACCACCCCACCCCCGTCACCTAAAGGCAAGTTTATTAGACAGTTCCAAGTGGACCTTCTAACACTCCTCTCTGGTCTGTTATACTTTTTCACCCTTCACGATTATCAAGTCCTTTTCCCTTCCCTCCCTCCTTCATTCTTTCCTCCCTCCCTTCCTTTCTACATTATGAAGAATGCTTAATGCTATAAAAGCTACTTGGATGGTTTTGACATCAGAGTTATAAATACATTGTAAAGGGACAGCAATAATCTAGGTGAGTGTTTGTAAGAGCAGCTGGATAACACGGCACAGGCGGACAGCAGTCATTTCTTCACTCCTGCCCCATTTCTCTTAAGCAGATACACTTAGGGTGCTCCTCAGTGGTAGTGTATATAAAGGATGGTCTCCAAAATGAGATTGGCAGCTTTAATTTGTTTGATATGTGCAATCATAGTCTGTGTTAAATTCAAAATGCTTGTCCAATCAAGGATTCAATATAGAAAAGAGGCAGTAACAAGCATGCTGCATGCTGTAATAAAGAAATCTGTTGATTGAAAACAGTTTGTATATTTTGGAAATGATAGGGAATGTAATTGGTAAGAAAGGAAAGGATAAGGCTTCATAAATAATGGGAAATAGAGCATATTTTTTTACTGATAACACTAACTCGATTTAATAACATTTTGGTGTTTAGTTTTTGTGCGCCAGAAAATAAGAAAGGTGGGTCCTTTCTTGTTACTCTAAATGTCATGATTAATGGAGTGACCTCTTTTTTTATTTTTGTTTTTATGGAGAGCATATTTCAGGGGTTGAATCTTACTCAATAGTGGGTGATGTGCTCTGTTCTTAAGAACTTTCACAGAACATCTTCCTTTGTTTTCTCAACTGAGAAGACTAGGTATATATTTAACTTTGTTGTTGTTGTTGTTGTTACAAAGTTTTCCACGAATATATTTTTGTGGTAGAAGAGTTAAACAATAGAGAAGTGTAATGGTCCTCCATCCCGTGCCTCACTCCCACTCCCCTCCCTGAGGCTACCACAGTTTAGTGGGCAACCTTCCAGCACCTTTATACATGTATATCTGGATAGAGATTCATATGCAAATCATTTGGGGGACTACAGTATTAAGAAATGGGATTTTGCTCTTCCTGCCATTCTGAAGTCTACTTTCTGCACAGATACAAAAATATACATATATATCAAGTCACTCCCTGGAGGGCTGATAATAGCAGCTTTGCACTAGAAACATGCTGTTATTATGGACACCAGCAGGTGTGTCTCCGGTGGGTTAGCAAGGACCCTCTTCACCAAGCTCTGCCCCAGGGCACAAGCATCCCTGTAGGGCTCTCCACTCAGTTGGCTGGTTTCCAGCTTTTCTCTCTGAAGAATAAATTCTCCAACAATTGGAACTTTCCCTCAACTAAATACCCTTAACTGTACTCTTACCTGTCTTCTCTTACATTTACCTTTTCTCCTTTTTTTTAAAGTCCTTTCCCCATTAATTGAAAATCCTGCATTTAGGGGTACCAGGCTGGCTCGGTGGGTAGAGTGTGCGACTCTTGGGCGCCTGGGTGGCTCAGTTGGTTAAGCGACTGCCTTCCGCTCAGGTCATGATCCTGGAGTCCCGGGATGGAGTCCCGGGATCGAGTCCCGCATCGGGCTCCCTGCTCGGCAGGGAGTCTGCTTCTCCCTCTGACCCTCCCCCCTCTCATGTGCTTGCTCTCTCTCATTCTCTCTCTCTCAAATAAATAAATAAAATCTTAAAAAAAAAAAAGTGTGCGACTCTTGATCTCAGGATCATGAATTCGAGCCCCATGTTAAAAATTTAAAAAATAAAATCCTGGGGCATCTGGGTGGCACAATTGGTTGAGCATCCAACTCTTGGTTTCAGTTCACATCATGATCTAAGGGTTGTGAGATTGAGCCCCACATCAGGCTCCACACTCAGCACTGAGTCTACTTGGGATTCTCTCTCCCTCTCCCCCTCCTGCTTGTGCTCTCTCTCTCTCTCTCTAAAAATAAATAAAATCTTTTTAAAAGGGGCGCCTGGGTGGCTCAGTCGTTAAGCATCTGCCTTTGGCTCAGGTCATGATCCCAGGGTCCTGGGATCGAGCCCCGCATCGGGCTACCTGCTCAGCAGGAAGCCTGCTTCTCCCTCTCCCACTCCCCCTGCTTGTGTTCCCTCTCTCGCTGTGTCTCTCTCTGTCAAATAAATAAATAAAATCTTTAAAAAATAAAAAAATTTTTAAAAAATCTTTTAAAAAAATACTATATTTAGACTTAGCATTAGGTAATCTCATTTTTTTAAAGATCTTATTTATTTATTTGAGAGACAGAGAGAGAGCACAAGTGGGGAGGGAGGGAGGTAAAGGGAGAAGCAGACTCCCCTGCTGAGCAGGGAGCCTGATGCGGGGCTCAATACCAGGACCCCGGATCATGACCTGAGCTAAAGGCAGATACTTAACTGACTGAGCCACCCAGGCGCCCCTAGGAATTTAATTTTATATAAAAATCCAGCTATTCAGAAAGTTCTAACTAGAAATTTCCACTGTACCATATTGGTGGGTGTTCATAATGATAGAATACTATCTGACTCATACAAGAGACTTAGAGAATGTAAGTTATTAATATATGATACTGTATTACCATTTTAAAAATTGGTAAACAATCTTTTATTACCTTTCCATTAACCATCATACTGAGGTAACCAAAATACTCAATCCCCTGTATCCATTCTAAATAAACTGGACTTTGGGCACCTGGGTGGCGCAGTCGGTTAAGCGGCCGACTCTTGGTTTCAGCTCAGGTCATGATCTCAGGGTCCTGAGATCGAGCCCTGCATCCAACTCTGCACTCAGCACAGAGTCTGCTTAAGTTTCTCTCTCCCCCCACAAACGCATTCACTCTCTCTGTCTAAAATAAATAAATCTTGGGGTGCCTGGGTGGCTCAGTTGGTTAAGCGTCTGCCTTCGGCTCAGGTCATGATCCCAGGGTCCTGGGATCGAACCCCACATCGGGCTCCATGCTCAGTGGAGAGCCTGCTTCTCCCTCTGCTGCTCCCCCTGCTTGTGTTCCCTCTCTCGCTGTGTCTCTCTGTCAAATAAATAAATAAATCTTTTTAAAAAATAAAAATCAGTTTTTTCAAAATATTAATCAACTGGACGACTATATAAAGAATGAAATTACTAACCAACATTAAAGTGCCACATTTAGCATATATTATCAAATTAAGTATTTGCTATAAGCAGAATCCATTTTCTTGGTAAGCTCTGTTTGTATGGGACTGCATTTCTCCCTCCAAACATCTAGCAGTGTAGCACTTCTTTAAAATATTTTTTTAAGTTTTTTATTTATTTAAGTAGTCTCTACACCCTACGTGGTGTTCACACTCACCCCCCCCTCCCCAGGATCGAGAGTCACACACTCCTCTGACTCAGCCAGCCAGGTGCGCCTCTAGCACTTTTGATTCCAAGTTCACTGAACTTGCCCCCCTGTTCAGTCTCATCAGACATGTAGTAAGTGTGTTCTCTCTGCCAGGCCTTCCTTGTTCTAAGAGACACACACATAGTGTCCTCAGTTCTCTGAGAATCCATAATCTAATGGTAGAGAGGGAGCCTGTGTAGAAGAAGCGTTCTTAATTCTGCTGGAGTGGTGGGATGGTTTCTGTTCTGCTTGTAGCCAAACCTCGTGATGAAGAAGGGAAGGCTAGAATAGTCTGTGGTCAGGGATGAGAAAATAAGCAGCCCTCTGTATCCCAGACAAGATTCTAAGACAGAATTCATCCCTGCAGGGAGAAGGTGAACTAAAATGCCATTCGAGTCTACACCAGGAACACTCCTCTCTGAACTTTTTTGATTTCATACTCTAGCTTTATTTTTTTTTTTTTACTAAACTCCCTTAAGTATTTAATCATACATATATAGATAATTTGAAAGAGCACTAGTGTACTCTTCCATGTATAACGTATCCTGTGGAACATACACAAAAGATCAATTCTTAACTGGATAAGGCTAAAGAAACATTATTTTTATTTTAAGATTTTATTTATTTGACAGAGGGAGCGCGCACAAGCACAAGCAGGGGGACTGGCAGGGAGAGGGAGAAGCAGGCTCTCCACTAAGCAGGGAGCCCGATGCGGGGCTCGATCCCAGGACCCTGGGATCATGACCTGAGCCGAAGGCAGATGCTTAACCGACTGAGCCACCCAGGCACCCCAGAAACATTATTTTTTTTAAGTTTTATATATGTTATCTTTAATCCCGCCCCCCCCCCGTGAGAATCTTTTAAAAGAGCATTTGAGAGGTTTAGTTCATACTAGTTTAATTTAGCTAAAGCACCTTCACTGAGCAAACAGTGGCTCCACTATCTCCCACTGTAGTGAAAGTGGACCAGTTCTGTGAGGGCTCCCTGTCAAACCCTTGCCCACAGGACAGGATCAAGAAGATGGAGAGAAGAGCGTACCTTGAAATCTGAGTTGCACAGGTAGCATCTGAAACTTGGACCAAGCAAGTGCAGCCAGTGTCCACCCAAATAGTAAATGTTGGCAAATCTCTGGGTCTTTGTTTTAGGTTTTTGGAAATAAAAATACAAAGAAGTGTTAGTCATTCTTCCCATAACAAATAGAAGACACGCATTTGAGGTGCCATCGGCATACAAACCCATGTACGCATAAATTAGTCCAGATTTGTGATCATCAGTAGCCATCTTGTGATTTCGTCACATCTTTTCCGGTCAGAAGAACCCAGTGCAGTGCCTTCTCTACCCTGCGATTCCCCACAGCTGGGAGGGTCTCCATGTGCCCTGACCTCTGTGAGGCACCTGATGCTGTTACACCACACAGCTGGGAATTGACACCAGGACTGCTGGCCTCGTACCTGCGGCCCATGGAAACTGCAAAAGGGGTGTGATCAACCTCCACCGGAATATATCACATTGGGTCCAGTGAGATGAGTAGTGGGTGACGTGTAACTACTGCAAAACAACAAATCATAGCCTGGGCAGGTTTTTAGAGGGCTTCTGCCTCACACTGTCCCCTGGCACTTTTTTTTTTTTTTTTTTTGGACAGAGAGAGAGACACAGCGAGAGAGGGAACACAAGCAGAGGGAGAAGCAGGCTTCTCGCTGAGCAGGGAGCCCAATGTGGGGCTCAATCCCAGAACCCTGGGATCATGACCTGAGCCTGAGGCAGACGCCTAACGACTAAGCCACCCAGGCGCCCCTCCCCTGGCACTTTTATCCACCTGTTAAAGCGTTCGTGGCAGTGCTTGTCAGCCTCGCTCTGCCAGGCCCCCATGAGTCCACCTCCCAGCCAAACATACATCCAAGCAGAGGTGCACTGTAGCAGTGTGAGGGCAGACTGGCTGGTTTTACATTTACTAACCATGTAAATGCTATCATTGGGAGTAAATCAATATTTTTATGGCCTTAAACTTTTAATATTATGCTTAAAGACTATAAAAGGATGTAAGAATGCTATTAGTATTACCTCACAACTCTAATAGGTGGACCAAGGTATTATTCAGGATTTGAAAAGCTAATTAAAGGAAGGATTTCATGAGAAAAGGAAATCCTTCACAAAGGCAAAACTCAGGGTATGATTTTTAAAGTTGCTAGAACCCAGTAGGGCGCCTGGCTGGCTCAGAGGAGCGTGTGACTTTTGATCTTGGGGTCATGAGTTCGAGCCCCATGCTGGGGGTAGAGTTTACTTAAATAAATAAAAACTTCTAAAAAATAAAGTTGCTAGAACCTGAAAGTATGCTTAAGACAAAATATTCAGAAAAACTTAGGAAAATTATGAGCTGCTATTGTGTCTATAACAACACTTCTGATGGTGGTGGGTTTTCTGACTATGCAAAGTGCTAGTGCTTTTTCCGTCCATCACCCGCCCAAGTGCTTTCCTGTCTGCTCGCCTCTTCCTGAGCACCTGCTCTTGTTGGACCACCTCCATCCCTGGAGTTTTCACTTAGGTCTCTTTGACTTAGATGTATCAGAAACCCTCCTGAGTTGAAAGGGCAGTTCATCAGGGGTGCCTGGGTGGCTCAGTCGTTAAGCGTCTGCCTTCAGCTCAGGTCATGATCCCAGGATCCTGGGATCGAGCCCCGCATCGGGCTCCCTGCTCCGCGGGAAGCCTGCTTCTCCATCTCCCACTCCCCCTGCTTGGGTTCCCTCTCTCGCTGTCTCTCTCTCTGTCAAATAAATAAATAAAGTCTTAAAAAAAAAAAAAAAAGGGAAGTTCATCATGAGGATCCAGAGACTCTCAGAGCTTGGGGCCAGGAAGGCAGCTGATCTACAGCCTGGGCAGCCATCTGGCCTCGTACCCACCGCCCATCTGCACATCAGCTCATTCCCTTTCTCGAGTTATAGGGTCTTTGTCTGCTCTGGGCACACTGGACAGAGTTTGCTTACACTGCAGTTCCCAAACCTGAACTGAAATCGGACCTCTCCCTCATTTCCCATCTCAATTCTAAGTCCCTGGAAGAGGGGCTCTGACCCAGGGGGCAGCACTACCTTGTACAGAATAATTGCTAGGGGCTTACTGTGGCCAGGGAAGGAAGCCAACACTCCAGGAGAGGTTTTCCACAGACCTGGCTGCCACAGGTTTACAGAAGACTTTGCTTGTCTAACCAAGGTCTCCATAAAGCCTGTGCCATGTTTTCTTCTGATAAGATGAGAGAGCTTTTTTAGTAACTTTTCCTGAGAAGGTTAGGAATCTGTAAAAGGAAGTAGGTTTACAGGGTGAGTCCCACTTTCTTTCATCAACAGACAGCTTGCCTTGCGACAATTAGCTGGCATAGTTGACAGGGCATGCACTTCCTCATCCTTTATCCTTCCATCACCCAGTTCTGGCTGGCATATTGGAGAAGGGACACTAGACAAAGAAACTTAGACTTTGGGGGCACCTGGGGGGCTCAGTCAGTTGAGCATCTGACTTGGTTTCGGCTCAGGTCATGATCTCAGGGTCGTGAGATTGAGCCCTGCGTCAGGCTCCACGCTCAGCGGCGAAGAAGAAACTTAGACTTTGGCCTGAGGGAGTTGTGGGTAAGGGCTTCTTATGGGGCTGGTGAAGGCTGTGATCCTATCAGGAAACTCCTTCCAAGTTTTATATCTGCATCTGAGCCTTCTAGGTTGACCCTGCTGGCCTCAGGCTGTGTTCACTGTAACACAATTCTTCAGTGTCCTATCTTGTCTTTGTCCTGACACATCTGGAGGGTCCTTGGTTTTCTCAGACTTCTTTTCGTGTAGAGCCTGCAGTCATCTGTTCCCTCTCCAGCCTCTCCCATTTGCCTGAGAAATAGTCATCCACCAAATATAAAGACGTGCTCTCTCCTCTGGCTGTTCTGAATTGCCATCTCCATGATCTCCCCACAGTCAGGAGTCCTCCATGGCAACCACCTTCTTTCTTTGGTGACATCTGCATTGTATTGGCTCCTCTCACTGACCCAAAGCAAACCCACATGTTCAGTTTTTCTCATCAGACCTCTCTGGCCCTTGTCCCCCTCCCAACTAGATTACTGTTTCCTCTTCTTGGGGATGCCTGTAATTCTCAGCCCATATTCAAAGCAGAGATGTCATGAATTCAAGCATCTAAACAGTTCTTCTAGCCCCAGATTCTTCTGAGTAGCTTACTGTTCATCCTCATTCTAGTTTCCTTTTTCCCATGAAATCCCCACCCACCCAAGAGAGTATTTCATTAAAAAAAAAAAAAAAAAAGTCACTTAACAATGGAATGACAGGAAAAATTCTCACTCTGAGGAGGAATTCTGGTATTGGTTGGGCACATGTGAAGAGTGAGCCTACGCAAGTGCCCTCAGACAGTGGTTCCAAACCAGGGGCAATTTTGCCCTCGTAGGGAACATTTGGCAAAATCTGGAGACATAGTTGATTGTCACAACTGGGGGCAGGTGCTACTGGCATCTAGCGGGCAGAGGTTAGGGTTGCTGATGAACATTCTACAGTGGACCCAGGACAGTCCCACAACAAAGAATTACTGGCCCGCTGTGTCATAGGTTAAGAAACCCTAACTAGGGGCTAGTGAAACGGATGTGGGAGGGTGAGCTGGTAGGGGAGGGTCTGGGGGCACTGGGCTAAATACTGAGGAAACTCTAGGTAGTATTTTGTAAAGTCAAAGGTCACTAAGAGAAGTAAATGTGATGATGATTTTCTGGCCATGAGGAAAGCGGCCTCTGTCTTAGGGTCACTAATGTTATAGAAGGACAGCAGTATTGTTTGCTATGGAACAGTGGTTTTCATGCTTCTCGCCCGGGGACTCCTTTACGTGCTTAAAAAGTACTGAGGAACTTAAATTCATTTCAAAGTAACAATAATAAACTCACTATGTATTAACACAGAAACTCATTTTATGAAAATAACTACATTTTCCAAAAAAATTATGAGGAGAGCAGCATTTTAAACATTTGCACATCTCTTTAATGTCTGCCTTAATAGGAGACAGCTGATTTTGCATATCCACCTCTGCATTTAGTCCGCGGCGGCATCCCACACCATGTAGCTTCTGGGCACTCCCCTAGCGACTCAGAGAGAATTAGAGTAAAAAAGACAAATTTATATAAAGTACCTCTTTATAAAGTTTTCAAGACGTTTTGACCTTGGGGAGCCCTGAAAGGGGCTCAAGCTTCCCTCTCAGAGGACCCTGGCCCACACTTTTAAGAACAGCTGCTCTACAACTAGGGGTCAGCTAACCTGAGTGGGAAGAAAGGTACATCTTTATTTTGCTCAGCCTCTAACTGGAATTTAGTGCTGCCTTCACTTATGGAGAGAGGCCTCAAACTACAGTGGTACCAGTGCTATCTATGATTTTGTCGCCGGTAGAAGTCACAGGTCTTTTCAGGTCACGTTACAGTTCTTGTGGATATCTCAAATATTACGTCTCATCTCTGCTTTGAAATTTCAGTCGCTACAGCACCACATCTTGTCATTTAACACCCTCAAAGGAAAGTACTTGTACTTTTATACCCTATGTCCTTTAAATATTTTGATAAATGTATTTCACTCTAATTGCTTTCCTTTGTAATCCTGTGTGTTTTATTTTACCTATTTTAAAACATTCTGGGGCACATGGGTGGCTCAGTCAGAACAAGCGTTCTGACTCTTGATTTCGGCTCAGGTCATGATCTCAGGGTGGTGAGATCGAGCCCCACATCGGGCTCTGTGCTCAGCGCCAAGTCTGGTTGAGATTCTTTCTCTCCCTCTGCCCCTCCACCCCCGCTTGCTTGCGTTCTCTTTCTCTCAAATAAATAAATAAATCTTTTTTTAAAAAAAGTAAAAATGAGGGCGCCTGGGTGGCTCAGTTGGTTAGGCGACTGCCTTCGGCTCAGGTCATGGTCCCGGAGTCCTGGGATCGAGTCCCACATCGGGCTCCCGGCTGAGCGGGGAGCCTGCTTCTCCCTCTGACCCTATCCCCTCTCGTGCTGTTTCTCTGTCTCTCTCTCTCTCTCTCAAATAAATAAATAAACAAAATCTAAAAAAAAAAGTAAAAATGAAAACATTCTGAGAAGGGATCCATGGGCTTCAGTAGACTGCCCAAAGAGGTTGTCAGTACAAAAAATCCTGCAGAGGCCCTGCCCTAGAAAGTTACAGAGCCAGAATGGCGTCATTAGTCCATTTTGGAGAATCGATCTGGCCCCAAAGCAACCTGAAATGTGGAAGTGTTCCAAGAAAGCAAGTTCCAGTGCCGTGTTGTCGGCCTGTATCCTGCCCACCTCTGTACACACAACTTCAGCTTTGGGTCATCAGAGTAAACAGTGTTCAGAGTGCACACTCTCAGTTTTCAAGAGAGTTCAGCACCCTGTAATGTATATTTTAGAAAGGGTGCTGGGGTGCCTGGGTGGCTCAGTCGATTAAGCGGCCGACTCTTGATTTTGGCTCAGGTCGTGATCTCAGGGTCCTGGGATCAAGCCCTGAGTCACACTCTGCACTCAGCGGGGAAAATGCTTGAGGATTCTCTCTCCCTCTGCCTCTGCCCCTTCCCTCTGCTCACATTCTCTCTCTCCTTCTCTCTCTCTCTCAAATAAAAAATCTTTAAAAAGAAAAAAAGGAAAGGTTGCTGTCATTCACATAATAAACTCGTCTTCTCAGCAAACTCAGCTACCCCAAATGTTCTAGATAGCCAAGGCTTTCCTGCCACTTGTTACAAGTTAATGAGCTTCCTAAATATTCCCAGGCGGGCAGAGAAATAGGCTAAAATGATTGCTTCTGAGAAGGGGCAGGGGATGGATGGGAGACATTTTGTTGGTTGGTTGACTCTTTAATTTTAGCAGTTACACGTGTGTGTAATTTGAGGTATGAAAAGTTCAGTATAGGGGTGTGTGGGTGGCTCAGTCGGTTAAGCATCTGCCTTGGGCTGAGGTCATGATTTCAGAGTCTTGGGATTCGAGCCCCGAGTCGGGCTCCCTGCTCAACGGGGAGTGTCCTTTTCCCTTTCCCTCTTCCCTCCCCCCTGGTTGTGCTCTCTCTCTCTCAAATGAATAAGTAAAATCTTAAAAAAAAAAAAAAAAAGTTCAGTATAGCTGGTTAGAAAAAGCTGTCCCCTTTCTCAGAGTACTCGCATCCCCCAGACCTTGAAAGCACCCAGTTGTAACTCATTTGTCAACTATTTCTAGTACTCTGTCCTTATCTCTAAACAACAGGCCCAGAGTGCCTTCTCTGCTTGTTTCCTACAGTGGACTATTAGGACCTGGTGCCCGCTCCCACCCCCACCACAAATGCACACTTCTCGCCCCCTCTCCCGTGCTCAGGAGGCAGTTAGATCACACTTCTGGCCAGCCAGCAGTCAGTATTTATACATACCAACCCTTCCCCTGGTTATCTAAACCTGTTCTTCATCCAGTTCAAATATACCTGGTATTCTGGGCTCGGGGCCCTCATGGCCTGGTACAGAGCTGTTATCCTGAGGACCTCCCCTTACCTTCACCCAGAGTCCTCGTGTCCTGGATTCTCCATCTTTGTTTACTCTTCCTCCTTTGGGGAGAGGTAGAGTACCTCTTCCAAGTGGCTTCCTGGAAAAGAATCTATGGCAGATAAAATGTTTGAGATGTTGTTTGTCTTAAAATGTCCTTAATCTGCCCTCAAACCTAATCACTAGTTACAGAATTCTAGACTGGAACTCCGTTTCCTTCAAAATTTCGGAAACATTGTTCTGCTGTCTTTTTTGAAAGCTTATCTGATTCTTAATTCTTCCTATATGTGACCTTAAATTGCTTGTTCCTTTTATGAAACTTGAAGGATCTGTTTTGCACTCAGTCATGGACACATTCACAATAGTGTGTCTCAGTTTGGGACAGTTTTTATACACAGTGCTAGGCTGTTTCTGGGGCCTTTCTATCTGGAAAATCAAGCCGTCCAGTTTTGAGAAGTATTTATTGAACACTAAGTGCAAACGGAGAAATATTTATAGAACACTAAGTGCCAGATGCTATTGTAAGCATTTTCTGCATCTTAATTATTTAATTCTTACAACACCTTATGAAGTAAGTACTGTTGTTATCCTGTTCTACAGATGAGATAGAGGTACAGAGAGGTTAAGAAACCTGCTCAAGGTAACACAGCAAGTTGATGGCAGCTAGGATTCAAATCCAAACAGTAGCTCTAGAGCACATTTTAACTTAACCACCTTGTGCACAATGCTAATGGTTTGTAAATTGTGTAAATAACTAAAACTAAGTCCCCAACTTTGTTACAGATGTCCCCAAACTTCCTTAATGGACCAGTTGTCTTCAACTTATAGCTCTTTTTTCCACATAAACCTTGTCAAAAATGTCCTTAGGCTCCGGGGAAAATTTTTTTTTAACTCTTTACCTCAAATAAAATGTCATTAGCAGAGAACTGGTTGGTATTAAAATAATTGCATAAAACTTGATTTTCATTACATGAAAGTGTTGTAAATTGGCCACTTAACCGAAAATAGTAGTAAAGAATGCAAGTGATAAAGCATCAATATCCCTCTTTTTCCCTTCCTTAATAATTGAGGGAGTGTTTTCAAATCATAAAAGCTTACATAAGGGTTTTAGAGGAATTTAGATTTTCTTTACTTGGCAGTCATCTTCATTTTTATAAAACTGACATCACTAAAACTGTTTTTACCTCAGGTTAAAATTTGACTGACCTATTCTGTTGCTGACTTGAGTCATACCAGGTCACTGAAACCCAAAATAAGTATGTTCTAAGTATTGGGTAACCATTATAACCTATTTAGAGCCAAGACCCACTTAAGACTCGTTGACTTCTTTTCTCCATCACTGAGATGGTGGACATGTTCATCAATAGTGTTCTGATGTGCTCATTAGCTCTCCGCACAGGGAGGGATGCCAACAAAATGTATGGAAATAAATTCAGTGGAATCTCCTTGGTCAGGAGTTAGGACTATTGTTCTGTACGTCAGCCCATGCACTGGTAACATTTTTTTTGCAGTAATGTATTTTGTGATTTGATTTGGCCCATGGTTTGTCCAAATGCAGGCAATTACACTTGTAATAAGGGTTCTGCTGTCCAGTTTTTCTCCGTCCTGAGGAATGTCAGAGGGTGAGTATTCTGCATCTAAAGGAAACATGAAAAAGAAAAATGGAAACACCCGAAGAATGCCTTTACTTACATTAATCAAGGAGCAGCTGCTGCTGTAGGTGATGAGGGCCTGCTCTGCGCTTAGCTGAGCGGGCCATGTGGGCCTCCAACAGGAATGAAGTCAGGCTGTGAGTGATGTTGCCTCTGTGTTTAGAGGGAAAGACCGGGTTAGGAATATAATAAAATGTACTGGCTTGGGTAAAATTATAAGGGAATCTGCCCCTTGAGTTTGGGATGGGGGAAATGACCTATAAATCACTAATGTCTGTGCACTATGGAAAAGATTTGGACCCTGTATTTTCCCCTGTCTCCCCCTTATGAGATAGTGATTTTCCTTGAGGAATTTCTCTGTGTATCCACTAATAGAGAGATGGAAAGAGAAAGAGTAACAGATTAAAATCATTTGATGGTAAGTGTGTGTGTCTTTTCAACTATATGTTTCTCTTTGTAGAACTCCCTAAGTCAGGAAAATCATTCAGGTGAAGTCTCTGCATTTTGATGTTAACGGATTCCACTCTTACAGATAGACAACCAGTTACCAACATGAAATGAGGGTGGTGATGGTTTTCGAAATGAAATAATGTTTGAGGTAACTTGGAGTTTTCTCTCTGAACTTTGGCCACACTAGAAAAGCTAGGAGGAGGGAAGCAGCTCTGTCAAGCACAGAATTACACACGGGGGGGAGAATTAATCTAAATACTGAGGGAGAAGCCTGTGTTCTCTTGCATGATATTTAGCAGCAAGAGCAAGGAGAGGGATGTTTCTTTCTTTGTGTAATGTGCAGTAGTTACAATAAACACAAGATTTCCAAATCTCAGAGGACTCTCTTGACAGTTGCTTGATAACAGCTTTTTTCATTCCATAGTTTTGACAGTTTGTGTGTGTTGCCATATCTAGTGTAAACTAAAACATCACTGTCATTCTGTTTTTCTTTTGTATGTGGCTTCTTTTTTTTTTTTCATCTTTAGGATAATGAAAAAGATGGGCTTTTCACTTGTAGACTAGAGTGAGGCAAGTTGTGTGTGGAGATTAGCATGTGTTTATGAGTTTTGAAAGATTCAGGTTGACAGCAGAACACTGCTTTAAATAATTTTCTTCTCCATATTGCTTCAGTAAAAGTATAAGTGGGATGTGTAAGTTTTCTCTTAATCTTTTGATAAATAGCAAATCTAAGGCATCTGTGTGGGTACCTATATTATTTATCTGTGGTTATTGAAAATGAATGAATACAATAAACATCTCTAGCGCTCCTGGCTATGCAGCCTTTGAGAAATGGGGAGTGTTCCATTCCTTGTCACTCACATGGTCTTGCCCTGTTCCACCTTGGTGCTTTTCAGTCCCCAGGTATGCTTCCCCTCATTTGATGGATGCCCCATCCCACCCACTTCTGGCAAGTTCATAGTTACATGACGTCATTGGTCTGTTTTAGAAACAACAGGGTTTCGCCGCTGTTGTTTATTTATCAGGTCTTTGGTTTTCTAGAGGAACTCTAGAAACTAAATTGTATCGGCTCCGTTTTCGAGGCTGCAAGGGGAGATGACAGGCCAGGAGCGCAAGTCAGGGTCATGGCAGTCTTGACTCCTCAGGTGGAAACTCTGAGATTTTGTGTTTTTTTTTTTTTAACTCTCAGATTTTGTACATTCCAGAAGGGGTCTTGTGGAATTTATCCTGGGAGACCTTCCCCCTCTCCAGCCCCAATAACCTTTGATTTACAGAAATCTCAGTGAGGTTATTTTGCCATCAAACCAAATTTGCTGTAGCGTAGCAAAGCTCCCGATGCCGTCATCTGGCATGTTACAGACAAATTCCAATTACTTTTCTACTTCGAGCTATTGTTAAACACTACAAGCTAGCTGACAGTAAAATTATAAATACAGGTGTTGTCACACTACACTATAATCAGAATTTTAATTTGAATTTTCATTCGTAAAGCCTTTTTTTTACATGAAAATAGGAATAGAATTAGTTTTATTGACAGTAAAAAGACATTTTGAAAGCTTCCTAAATCATTACCTGTATTTAGCAGGAGGAAAAATTGTATATGTCCATGTAAAAAGAAGAGTTTTATTATCACATATTTACTCATTATATTTGGTGGTAAATAAAACGGGAAAGACGTGTTTGACACATGATTGACGGAACTCACTGGGTTTTTGCTTCATCAGAACAATAGACAGACATAAATATGTATTTTGCTTTTGTTTTGTTCTGCTAGTGCTAATGCAGACCTGTAGACGAAATCTTCTTCTAGCAAATTAAGTACAGCCTGTTGGGAGTCTGCATGCAATGCTCAACTTTTCATTTGGCAATTTTCTCTTCTTACCCAGATTCATCATCTATGGCGCTTCTTCCCCTTGCGTGGTGGTTGGAGTGGGTTCCCCCTTCTCAAGTCCCTTTTTTTCCCTCAAGGCATTTAGTGTCGTGTCTGCCAGATTTCAGTGATGAGCAGCGAATTGCTTTTAAAGTGGGCATTATGCCAGTTCAGCAGCACAATGGAAAACCAATCTTCCACCATTCTACTTTTGATGCTGTTATTGTAGCATTTTAGATAACTGCTGCCACGGAAAAAAGGGCGGGGGGGAGATGTGCTCAATTGCTACCAGTTAGTCAAGTTAAATCCAGAGGAGCATTAAAATTACTCTGAAAACTGTTTGTCAGAGGTCATGTGCCGTCTGAGGCTGCCGCACGTAGGATGGATGTTCTGTTCTGGTGGCTTTTTTCCCTTTCTTATTACTGTGACTGACCAGCTCTCTAAATAGCCCTTCACTACCTGTTTACTTATTGTCTTCACCTCCCTGTTGAAAAAATGTGTCAAACAAAAATGTTGAAAAGTTTCTTTAAAGTGCTGGAAATAGCAGGAGACTGAGTTGTTCGGGGTGCTAGAGTTTGTAGAGTGTGAAAGCAAAAAAAAGTGGGGAAGAGCAAGAACATAATTCTCCAGTTTCTATAGCAAGATTACTGTTTTCTTCTTTTTCTCTTCACTTTTCAACTACTGGGTTCACTGTTCTACTTTTTTTTTTAATAGCACAAATGGAATTTATCCTCTCTCCATCTCAAGTCCCCCCTCCACTGGCTCCGCTTGTGAATGAAAGCGGCTGCCTGCAGCGGCTGTAGACTAGACGGCAGCTGGATGGTGTTGCGTTGGATGGCTTTTGGAGTGAGCCATATTTTTAAAATCAGGGCCAATAGATGGACCATTTTGAGGGTGGCAGTAACACAGTAAGCCTGCTCCATTGCCTCAGAATTTATTTACACTTGAAAAATTACATAAATGTCCAATAATCTGTGCTGACAATAATTGAGTTGTGATCTATTAGGTGTATTGCAGTAATAATAAAAGTAACTCATATTTCTGGGTTGCCTGCCTTCTATTTTATTTAGCTTTCTCCTGTCTCTAATGGATTGTTCTCTTTATGTCAATCATGTCTGTAATTTCACCAGACTCTCCGTCTTGTGAAGACCGGCATTTTTGTCTGTCTGGTTCGTTCCTGTATCCCCAAGGCTTAGAACAGTATCTAGCACATAGTAGGCACGCAGTAAATACTTGTTGAATGAGTTAATAATTTGTGCTCTCTTGTGGCTTCATGGAGTTGTCTCTCTTTACTTATTTATATATCTTTTAATCCAGCTAGAATGCCAAACTGTGGTGCTAAAGTACAGCAGTCACACTAATTTATCTTTTGATTCCTTAATTCACCCCCAGTTGTACGCGACACCCACTTGGGTACTCAATAAATATTTGTTGAATGAACAAGTGGAGAAGTCCAAACACAGGTTATTTGCCAATAAGGGCTAGAGCTGTTTGGTGGTAGAGATGGGGTAGCCTAATGCCCCACCGGTCAGTATTTATAAAGAGTCTACAAATCCTCGGTCTTGGGGTGCCTGGGTGGCTCAGTCGTTAAGCGTCTGCCTTCGGCTCGGGTCATGGTCCCAGGATCCTGGGATCGAGCCCCGCATTGGGCTCCCTGCTCGGCGGGAAGCCTACTTCTCCCTCTCCCACTCCGTCTGCTTGTGTTCCCTCTCTTGCTATGTCTCTCTCTGTCAAATAAATAAAATCTTAAAAAAAAAAAAATCCTCAGTCTTACATTGGTCCAGAGTTCTTTCCCAGGTATCACACTGCTTTTCTGGGCTTATTTTCAAGCAGGTTTCAGATCCCTACTTTCCTTCAGTTCCTACTTTGAGAGCATTTCAGTTTTTCCTAATGCGTGCAAGAAAAGACTCCAGAAATGATGCAGGCAGTATTCAGAACCAGCCCTCTCGCTAGTGCCATCTCAACGAATCCCTTGCACACTCTGCAGTGTCAGTGGTCCTGTCTTCATGCGGGAAGGCGGCTGCCCTGCATGGCGAGATGCGTACAGGCTAGCAGGTAGACCTCCCTCGGCACCATTTGCCTGTCCTGGGGAATTAGGTTTCAGGCACTCTGTCATTCTGCTGTGTCCTTTACTACCTGCCTTCCGTCGGAACTCTCTGCTTCCATCTGCAAAGTGAGGGAAATGCAGGCGTAGAGGCAGCTGAACAAGGTCACAGGCTTCAGAGAATCCAGTGACTTAATCAAGAACTGTACCGTGGAGGACAGACTGCTTTCTCTTTCCCTTTTCCTTGAGTTGTGAATGTGACATAGCTTTAAATGGATAGCAACAGTTTGCAAATCAGTAATACCCATTTTGTCATTAGCTTTGGACTAAGCATTAAAAAGTATACATTGAGGATTCTCAAAGTAAAAATGCAAAGCAGTGTGGGGATTCTTTCTTGGCAATGAAAAGTGTGCATATTAAACATACAGAAATGGAGGTGGTGAGTTTCTCTAGCTACTAACAGATTCTCTCAAAAGAATGCCTTAATAAGAAGCCTTTTTTAAAAAAAAAGATTATAGTTTTTAAGTAATCTCTGCACCAAACGTGGGGCTCAAACTCATAACCCCTAGATCAAGAGTCGCACTCTCTACCAACTGAGCCAGTCAGGTGCCCTAAAAGCCTTTTTTTTTTTTTTTTTAAATAGCAGATATAAGGATTTTCTTACGTTTTACCACAGCGGTTATGCATTCATTTGAGAGGAATCTGGAATATGCAATAGGACATTCCCTGATGTGCTCATTCCATCTCTTCTCCAATATCATTTGACCTTCATCCAAGAAAAGCCAAAGAACATACTGAAATAAGGATTCCGATTTTAATTAGAGCAAATTTAAACATCTATAAAGTGGAACATTTTGCCTTACATGCCCTAGCATCAACATTTTACATGGGGAAAAATGAGGATGTTCATTGTAGCATCCTGCATCAGCATTTGTTAAAATTCCAAAGACTTTCAGTTGCCTGAGCCAACTATGGAAAATCTTATATAAGAGTACTGTGAGGAGAACTTGTGCCTTAAAAAAAAAAAAAAAAAGATAAATCGTGCAGGCTGGGGAATAGGAGAATAAGAGTTTCTCTTCGTGTCCCTCCACAAAGAGACTTTAGAGGAAAGAGCATGAACTAGATTTGTGACCTTGCAGAAAGCCTCCTGGTCCAGTTTCCTCATGGGTATAGTGTCTCTTCTGTTCAACTTACTGGGTTATTGTTAGGATGAAATAATAGGGGACGCCTGGGTGGCTCAGTTGGTTGATTGTATGCCTTGGGCTCAGGTCATGAGCCCCAGGTCCTGGGATTGAGTCCCGCGATGGGTCCTGGGATAGAGTCCCACATCGGTCTCCTTGTTCGGCAGGGAGCCTGCTTCTCCCTCTGCCTGCCGCTCCCCATGCTTGTGCGCACACTCTCTCTGGCATATAAATAAATAAAATCTTTTAAAAGATGAAACAATAGAATATGTACCTTTGTAACCCTCTCTATAATAGGAATTAAGTGCTTTTCTGTAAAGGGTCGGGTAGTGAATATTTTCAGCTTTGAGAACCACATGGGCTCCACGGCTGCTACTCAGCTACACCATTATAACCAGAGACGGTACAGAAACACATGGGCATGGCTGTGTTCCAGTAAAACTTTATTGACAAAAACAAGGGGCAGTGTCGATTTGGCCTTCGGGTCATAGTTTGGTAATCCTTGACTTATAATAATGAAAGGCATAAAACATAAAATACCAAATATTTGCTTACTGCTCCAAGTAAATAACCCCCCATTTTGGAATCAGTGCGTGTGGTCAGTGTTTTCCCATCCTTGTAAGGAGGAAGCCTGAAGGTGCCATTTCTTTCAAGAGAAAGTCACCTTCAGTAGGTTTTAGTCCAGCCTTCCCAAATTTTTACAAATTCTGCAGGGAGAATTTCATTCCATTCAGCTTATATTTATTGGTGGCTTCACTTAAGCCATCTAGTCTCATACGAGCCTCCAGCCTTTTTTTTTTTTTTTAAAGATTTTATTTATTTATTTGAGAGAGAGAGTGAGAGAGAGAAAGAGCACAAGAGGGGGGAGCGGGAGAGGGAGAAGCAGACTCCCTGCCGAGCAGGGAGCCCGATGTGGGACTCGATCCCGGGACTCCAGGATCATGACCTGAGCCGAAGGCAGTCGCTTAACCAACTGAGCCACCCAGGCGCCCGCCTCCAGCCTTTTCTCAAAGGAAGTGTTCCTTCTTTAGGACAGTCAGTCACTTTCCACGGAGCCTTGATGTCCTGGAGACTAGAAGAGTTGACAGAGAGGGACTGTGGCTATCTTGGTGATTAATCAGTTAAGGTTTCAAGATATATGGTCAGTGCTATGGAAACTGGTGGAGAATCCTATTTAAAGAGTCTCACTGATATATTCTGGAATTAGGAATACCCCACAGTCTTCAGGTTTCCAAGGACAAAATCACATTAGCTTAATGGAAGAACTCATCCCAGAGAGATTACAGTGTATCAGTTCATAGAGTTTAAGAAGATAAAGGTTACTAATCCTGATACCCTGACAACACTGGTATTTCAGGCTTCATAGTTGGTTCTCTAAGTGGCTGGACTTCTTTAATATTTATATTGTATCTGATGAGTCAGAAATCCAAAACCACATCTATTTTACATAAACATTAAATCCAGAGCAGCTGAAAAATGTATCTGGTACAGAATTTGCCTTCCTGTATTTTCCTTGGGTAAGGAGTTTGATGGTAAGCAGTCATTTAAAAGTCTGCCTTTGACTTCCTCTCAGATTTCTTAAGGCCTTAGATTTCCCCCATCTCTTAGCCGTTGCACGCTTAATCTGTGGGCTTTTTGTAATAGCATATTATAGCATATGTTGCATAATACATATCCCAACAAGTTGGCAAATAATATATTTATTCATGTTTTCCTGTATTCCCACCATTTATCCAGGGCAATGGCCCTCTCTGATAGGCAGTTTCTAAGATGGCACCCAGTGATTCCCTGCCTGTTAGTTTCATTCTTTTTTTTTTTTTAAGGATTTTATTTATTTATTTGAGAGAGAGAATGAGATAGAGAGAGAGAGCATGAGAGGGGAGAGGGTCAGAGGGAGAAGCAGACTCCCTGCTGAGCAGGGAGCCCGATGTGGGACTCGATCCCGGGACTCCAGGATCATGACCTGAGCTGAAGGCAGTCGCTTAACCAACTGAGCCACCCAGGCGCCCCTGTTAGTTTCATTCTTATGCAGTAATCCTCTTCCCTTGAGTGTGGGCTGGACTGAGTGACAAAAGGGATGGAATGTCACTTCTGAGATTAGGTTACAAAAGATTGTGACTTCTGTCTTGAGTGTGCTTTCTCACTTTCTGGCTGATCACTCTGCTGGAAACCAGCTGCCATGTTATGAGCTGTCCTGGGGTAAGCCTGCACGGTGAAGAACCGAGGGCTCATCTAACAACCTGGAGGAATATATAGTCACTTATTATATTAATATGTTGCCAGAATACCTGGGGTGCCTGCGTGGAGCAGTTGGTTAAGCGTCCGACTTTTGGTTTCGGCTCAGGTCGTGATCTCAGGGTTGTGAAATCGAGGCCCATGTCGGGCTCCATGCTCCGCTCAGAGTCGGCTTGGGACTCTCTCTCCCTCTCCCTCTGCCCCTCCCCGTCACATGCACGAGCATGTGCGCGCTCGCTCTCTCTCACATTCTCTCAAGTAAATAAATAAATCTTAAAATACATTGCCAGAATACCTATTTGGTTTGGATTATTAATCAAAAATGTTTATGTTGGGACGCCTGGATGGCTAAGTCGGTTAAGCGTCTGCCTTTGGCTCAGGTCATGATCTCAGGGTCCTAGGCTCGAGTTCTGCATCGGACTCCCTGCTCAGAGGGGAGCCTGCTTCTCCTTCTCTCTCTGCCTGCCGCTCCCCCTGCTTGTGCTCTCTCTCTCTCTCTCTCTGACATAAATAAATAAAATCTTTTTTAAAAATGTTTACGTTTTTCCCTCCACAAAGAATGTAATTAACCGTCTTGGTTATGACATCTGTAGACACGTGATACACAAGTTGAGAGGGAATGTATACTACCCATGAACAAAGATGGAACCCAGGAAATGCCAAGAACCCTTGGAGTGGTTGTAGCTGCAGCCATCCCCAGTGTGCAGAAGGGTAGAGTGTTAGAGGTGGCTTGCCTTAATGTCAGGATCGAGGAGGGCACAGCCCCTTTTCTGTCCTCTGTCCAGAAAGTGGCTTAGACCCTGGTCATAGCACGGCTGTTACTTTCATGTCCAACTGTGGCCCAACCGTATTTCCATCCGTTTACATGGATTAGAACTGTCCCTGACACAGTAGCCTAGGCTGTGAGAACAGAAGGCTGGTAAGAAGGGAAGATACCCAGAGGACCAAGGAGCAACTAGGGCAAGGCCTGTGTTCTTTGCCTTTATCCCCAAGAAGACAAGAGCCTAGCTGGTCCCACAGCCTTTGGCCCAGACCTAGAGTGTGGAACCCATTCCACAGGTGCCTCTTGTGCATATTTGCTAGACTCTGAGGGCTTGCTCTTCTCCCACCTCTGGAACGTGGCTGTAGCTTTGTCAGTGACTAACGCCTGTTGCCGTCATTGTCAGTGACTAACATTTGGTGAGCGCTACTTCATCCTGGAAACTGCCGGCACACTAGCCCTTCAACCTACTCGTTCATTAAAGTGAAGAAAAATAAGCAGGGGCTTGACAGCCAGAGATGAGAGCCCAGAAATGAGTGCAGAATTTCCAATTCTGAAGCCAGTGC
>NC_138385.1:88106970-88124470 GCF_054177405.1 Leptonychotes weddellii | reverse complement strand
AAAGAGCATTCCCCTCCCCAGATGACGAAGTTTGGATTTTTCGCGCTGGTTGTTGAGACAGCAACAGCTCCGGCCTGTGACATCTCTGTGGACCGGGCTGGGCTGGTCTTCGATGCCCCTTGACGGATGGCCTCTTAGATTCTCTTAACAGTTGTTGTCATCAGGTGCCTGACCTGCAGTGCCTGTGCCCGTGGCCTCTTTCCCGACTCCAAAAACCAGAGCAGGGAGAAGGAATCAGGTGTTCCTGGGCATGCTAACTGGTTTCCACCGTTTAACGCTGATATTTTCCCTTGAGTTCTACGGTGGTGGGCATAGCAGTGAACAGGAGAGCGGTTTCATGCAAGGCCTAATGTGGGGGGCCTAGGTGCCTGAAGGGGGCCGAGAAAAAGCACAAAGGGTGAGCCTCCCCCGCCCAAGCGCCTGTGCCCGCTCTTGCAGTTCTGTTTCCTAGAAGACCTTCCATATGTTATTGATTAAATTCTCATTGGGGAAGCAAGTGGGAGCTTTTATCTGCATGTCGAACTGGCGTGCAATGGTGCCTTGGCCGTATTGACCGGCTATGGGATATGCTGGCGGTCCCACTTGTCTTTTACGAAGAAGAGCACCAAGGGACGCTGGTTGTCATTCTGACTCTGCTCTATGGCAGCGTAAATAGTCCCCTTTCTAACCAACCTGGTGAGAAAAGTCAATATCCCATCAGCAGAGGAGGTAAACACATCAGGAGCGATGCCCTCTCCCTTCCTCCCCTGCTCCTGATTCCGGCAGCTCTTGAAACGTGCGCCCTAGTCAGCACCTGCACTTGTGTCATTCACATGCACGGGGCGCCGGCCGTGGGCTGGCCCTGCCGGGAGGCGGGACGCGGGAGGCGGGACGCGGGAGGCGGCGGCCGCTCCAGGCCATTGTTGTGGATTCCCAGACTCCGGTAATTAGAACTTTCCAAGTGTCTTTCTGTAGTCAGCTACCGATGCCCCCCCCCCCGCCTCTCTTTTTCCAACCCCCTTGGGCATTTAAATCCTAGCCACAAAACTTTTTGTTGCTGTTTCTTGAAAGGCAATTGATGTAATTTAGAAAAGGTTGTGGAGAACAAATGCGAATGTGTAGCTAAGGAACAAAAAACCTTGAGACCCAGCTTTAGTTTTCCCGGTGTTTTGTAGACTTCAGTGTTGCTCTGTTGTTTCAGTGGGCTTTTTCTTTTTGTGGTTGATGTGCACTCCCTTCCGTGTTTCCTTCCCGATGCTTTCCTCTTCCCGGGGCGCTGGGCAGCCTGGCTTGGCACAGGCCGGCATCTGGAGGCCTGCGCGTCTCATTCTGGGAGCCGGCATGCAGGGTAGGGTGAGGGCGGTGCACAAGTGAGTGTGGACTCTGGGTTCTGGATACCTGGGCTGGCATTTCTTCATCCCAGATTTCCAGCTGTGCGACCTTGGGCGAGTGACTTAACCTCCCATCTTGCTCAGCCAGCAAATGGGGATTTAAAAAAATTAAAGTCGGCCTCTCCAAACACCTCATGGGGTTCCTGAGCAGCTTTGAACCAAAACTGTGTCGTCTTAAGCATCCGGGGCAAGGTCGCCTCCCCTAGGGATCACCCTTATCCTCAACAGATCAGACCTCGGTGTCTGGGCCCTACTGCTCCTTTAAATGAACCAAGTGTTAAGAGGTAGCAGGCTCTGGGGAAGGAAAGGAACGATCTCCTCTCTGGCTGGTAGTGCCCGTCTCAGAGTGGGAAGGCCAGAGATGAATGGGTAGAAGCAGCAAGAAACAGAGGAAGGGCCGCTGCATACCCAAAGTTCACAGGCATACAGTGTGGACAAAGAAGAAGAACTCTTACCAATGGACAGGTGCTCTCCAGACAGCCTACCCCTCACCTCTGTCAACAGAGGTGTTTTGTATAGCAGAGGGACACAGACCGAAGGGCCTCAAAGCCAACTAGGCCCAGCTGCTCCTGGGACCTTGCTCTGGGAGGCTCTGGCTTCCTTCGAGACAAAGTCTTTCCTGCCACATCCATACTTGGCATGCGGTTGCATGCATATGCTCAACAGCGCTGCGAGAGTGGTGGCTGCAGGTGGGGCTCACCTTGGCTGCTGCACCGGGGCCTGCACCTGCAGCTCGCACCCCTGCACCTGCAGCTCGCATCAGTAGAGCCGGGCCCTGCCTGTCCCCCATGTGCTGAGTCAGCTAGGTGGTGACAAGTGGCGGGCAGGGCAAAGGAAGAAAGGCTCCCACAGAGGAATCTAGGGGTCTCACCCGCCCCCGCCAACCACCGGCATGGGACTGGCCCCGGGTGTAGACCAGCCACGGGACCATGAGGACATCTGAGACACGGAACTGCAAACAGAATCCGCACCCTCTTCTGTAGTGCTTGACCAGTAAATACTCAATGGTCTTTAAAGACGCTACCTCTGAGACTTGTAAACCTTTTATT
Source organism: Leptonychotes weddellii (assembly GCF_054177405.1). Taxonomy (NCBI): domain Eukaryota; kingdom Metazoa; phylum Chordata; class Mammalia; order Carnivora; family Phocidae; genus Leptonychotes; species Leptonychotes weddellii. Next base: position 88,122,051 of record NC_138385.1, on the reverse strand, counting down.
TTTATATCTTTTTAGATAAGTGGAAGAAGTTTTTTACCTCCAAAGTTCGTCAGGACTACCAAAAACTCAAGAACACGGCGGAGCAGTTCTTGTCCCGGAGTGGCTACTCGGAAGTGAACCTCAGCAAACTCTTCGCTGACTGTGCCGTGAGGCCATGAGGGAGGCCCAGAAGTTGGCGGCAGGGTGGGTGAAGAAAGACGCCCGGCTTCCTGGCAACTCCACCACCTCCGCCCAGGCCCTGCCTGCTTCTCAGGCATCCCGTTTCCTTTAGGACCGTGCCTCGTGTTTGGGCACATGTGACTTGGGGGTGGGGGGGCATGACTGACGGGGGACCAGGGGACCACACCAGTCGCTCATCTACCAAGCATCAGAGAAGCTCAGAAGAGCCTTCCTGTCACAGTATAGACCCTACTATTGAAACATGGCCTAGAGCCCTCGGCAAAGCGGCTGAAGAGCTGGCTGCTTCGTATTTGGGACTGGATTTCGAGGGGAGGGGTCGGTGAGGGATGAGAAATTAATTGAGAGTGGCTGGAATGCAGGGGACCCCAGGCTTTGCCCCAGGGCCTTCAGCAGAGATGCCCCCAGAGAGAGAGATTTATGAAGCCTGGTAGGAGCGCTAACATTTTGCCTTTTCACACGCCAATTAAACCCAGTCAACCCAACTGTTGCCCCAGCCGCTGGCTCCAGGAGTGGCTGTCCTTTTCAGTCTTGTCTTTTATATAGGTAGCCGAGGGGGAAGATAGAGACGCCTTGCATTTACTAAATAGATTAAACAGAGCTTACTTGTTTACTGAATCGCTCCAGAGTTGCACGTGCACACACATACTGGGCAGGTGTTTTACACTCACATTCCTTTTTTTCCCCTTAAGTAGAAAGTCCAGGTAAGGTTTACAGAGTAGGAAAACACATTTAAAATAATTTGATATCCTATAACATTTCCTTCAAAATATGTAGAGGTTGGGGCAAGGATCCTTGTGTTGTATTCAGAAGAAATTGGGATGAGGTTTGGTTAATTAGCCCTGGTGCTGTTTTGGTTTTTTCTTTTCTTTTTTTTTTTTTCATTTCTTCACAGTGGTGCCTCTTTGCTGGAAGCCAAATGTATTTCAATATAGCAGCCTTTCCATTACATTATTGGTAAGATTATACTAACAAAATATATTTCCCCTGTACACTATGCTATATTTTTTTAAAAAGGTCCACCTATCTGTTTTTCTAAAAGAAAAAATATGTTGTGCTTTTTTCCCCCCTGCTTAAATAAAGTTTTCTGAAAGGAAAGCAGTTGCAGTGAATCTTTATCAGGTGCAAAATGTTGGCTAGAGGTGGCAGCCAGGAGTAAGGGATGACTGGAGGCCATCCCCATCCCAAACCTCAGAAATCAGCTCTGAGATGCCTGAGTGATGTATGTCCGAATGTTCTGAGCAGCATTTGGGAGGATTTCCTGTGGACTTTGGGTCCTTTAAGAGATGAAGTAAGGTTTCTCATGTGCTTTGCTGACTTGGACAGCCAGAGAGCTAAGCCAAGAGCCCAGTGGTGTCTACTTTTGGAGAACAAGACCAGTGGCTCCTGGGAGAAAAGCCCCCCACAGGAGAAAGGTCACTCAGCATGGACCCTAGTGAATGCCCTTGTGAAAGCAGTGAGGATGATACCGTCTTCTGTCTTGCTTTGCTTTCTCTTTCCTCTCCCTCACTTTCCCCTCTGTATAAGAGACAGAGGTTCTAAGCAGAGACACTTTGGGTGTACGGCCCTGTCGGTTAATTAATGAATGCCTTGGTACCTCAGGCTCCCCAACCTGTCACAAGTGGGAGCAGCTACATTGCTTTGGGAAACGAAGGTTGTAAGTGTGATTTCCATGGTTTTTGTCATATAAGGTTCTAGAGATGGTTCTCCCATGTGTGCTTCTGGAGCCCACGCCCCTACATTGCTTTCTGAAGAGAAGGCGTATTTTCCTTGGTTTCTGGAACCTGGGGTTATGATAAATACAATTAGAGAGTTATCGTGAACTTGGTCATCAAGAAACTCCAGGACACTCAAATAACTAATTACTGCTCCGTTTCTTGTCTCTGCGTCTAGCCAGCAAGCACCACGAGGGCAGGACCTGTTTCTGTAGCAAATCTATAGAAAGTTAGACGTAGCATGGCCCAGGCCCGAAAATAGCTAATGGAGCCATAGATGCTTTCTCTCTCTCTCTCTTTTTAAGATTTTATCCATTCATTTGAGAGAGAGAGAAAGAACAAGGGGGTGGAGGGGCAGAGGGAGAAGCAGGCTCCCCGCCGAGCAGGGAGCCGGATGCAGGCCTCGATCCCAGGACCCGATCCCAGGACCCAGGGATCATGACCCGAGCCGAAGGCAGACGCTTAACCAACTGAGCCACCCAGGCGCCCTGCCATAGATGCTTTCTTGTTCAGATCTGGAACTCCAGTTGTGGGGTTTTTCTGGGAGGCACATATAGAGTCCTGAATTTTACAGAAAATTGCAACTGCAACTTTAAGAATTCCAGTGGATCTATTAGAACACTGGAGAAGCACTCACTTTTCTCCGAGAAAGGTTTCTACTCCTTGATTTTTGTCAGTGATAGGGCAATGGGTGGGACAGGTGCAGAAATGCCACCCACTTTGCAAGGGGGAGCCTACCCACATGTCTCCACAGGCTGCTGGGTGAGGATCTTAAGCTCAAGTGCTAACTAAGACTGAGCGGATGTAACGAGCCGGGCTCACAGGACAGAGTGGCAGGGACTGTGGTGGACCAGAGGGGCACGTCCTGTCCAAAGAGGGCAGAGGTTACTCAGTGATGCTGGAAGGGCTGGAGCCCAGGGTGGCCCCATGATCCGGTTTTCAAGAAAAGCCAGGAATCCAGATATTCCGTAAAGTGGCTCAAATTCTAAGCCTTGGCAACTAATTTTTTTTTTAAATAAAATTTTGAACACTGGGCCAGGCTAAACCTCTGGGCTGAATTTTATCTGGGCCAGTTGGGAAACGGTGCCCTAAAAGAACCCTGCTCCTCTCACGGTCCCATGCCTCTGAAAAGGGCACCTCTCCTGTAGAATGTAGGCAGTAGAATCTGTCTACAACAGGGTACACATTTATCTTGGACACCCACCGCTGGCTAACTCTCAACTCTCCTTCATTTAAAGGGGGCAGAGGGAAGGCCAGAAGTTGAAAATCCTACACAGATCATGCTCAAGATTTTAATTTGTCCAGGAAACAGAGTTAATCTTGTGACTCTTGGAGGCTAATCAAAGTTCACAGATGGGGGTTCGGGAGGGGATGTGGAAAGGGGATGAATCCACTTCCCTTGACCACCAAGCCCCTTCTCTTGCCCATCCCCACCTCTTAACCTCGAACACACGTGCACATCAACATGCTTTTCCAAGTGTAGCATTTAAATTCGTTTGGTGGGAGATGCAAAGATAAGGAAACTCCAGAAACACATTTCCCTATCTTGTGTCAGGGTTTTAAGGAAAACACACCAAGCCCCAGACCCTCCATTCAGTGCTCCCATCCCAAACTTAAAGCCACCTTGCTTTCCCTCCCTCCCTCCTCTCTCTCCCTTTCTCTCTCTCTCTCATTCTCTCTCTCCCCTCACCTAAATATTTCTTAATTGAACGGTTTGCTGTGGAGCTTCCTTATAGCAGTTTAATAGATTAACTCATCTGAGCCAGCCTCAAATTTCAGATTAAAATTCCTTCATCCCGAAGGCAGCATTATCAGGTTGTTGGAGGCTGTTTTCAAACCTTGGTTTTGAATAGCAGCGGCTCTGCATTAATTTAACCACTAAGCTAATAAGTAGGTTTCGTTTTGTTATGCTAAGCTTTATTGCTTTTCTTTTGATCAGAATGGTGTTGTTGAGCAAAGCAGCAGACAAGGCATTCTTTGATGAGGGAATTAGCGCTCCATTCTTCCTCTATTATTCATAGCACAGTGGAATATGTAAGTACCTGAGGGTGTCAAAGGAGCGCAGGTTCTATTGCAAAGTGCTCGCCTTGTTTCTCTCAATAGCTGACTATGAGATGATAAACCGCTTAATACACTGTGCTAATTGGATGAGAGCAAAAAGAGATGGGAATTAAGGCGAGGCAAAAGGAGAAAGTGCAGCGAGCCTTCAATTCACTCTTTCACCGCTTTACCAGCCCCAAAGGAGGCACAAGCTTTCGATAAGCAGACTAGAGGTTTTGTGCGGAGATGAAATGAACGTGTTAGTGGATTCAAGTAATACACTAATTATTGCACAGTATAAATACCACTACTGGTTTTATAACAGGGAGGTAAACTTCTTTTGAGAGGGTTATAGGATTGCTTGGCAGTGGTGTAGAACCTAATAAGGGCCCAGAGTAATAACCCCCTGGATTAACAAAATTGCTGCTTGTAGAAGTATGATTCAGGCTTTTACGAAGATTTCCGGAGCATGAATAAAAATGACTGAATGACATTTCTTAATGTATAACTGGTAATCGCTCCCTTTTCTTTAAAGGAAAAAATGTATACTTCAAAGTGGACCGTTAATAACGTCCAGAGACAACACAACTTTTTCCTTTGTAAAAGGCTTTTTCCCCCCACCCGGTCAGGTAGCGGGTTTCCTCCTCCCCGCCCCCCAGCCAGCCTACCGCTGGCGGTGAAATACGCAGTTGCTCCCTGGGACTCAGGGTTCCAAAATACCCTTTTAGGCCCCATTTAAGACCCCCCCTTCATCCACACACACTGCTGTGTATACACATGCACACATGCTCACGTACACATTTTTTTCCCCCTCTAAACGCAAGCTCCACGAGCCCATGTACAATTTCCTTCCCTCTAACATCAGCCCCCCTCTTCCAATCCGGTAAGATCTCCGCACTCAAAATGATACGAAAAGGAGAACCACGGGAGCCTCGTCTCTGGGTTCTACAAATGCAAAACAACAGTAATAAATGTTTGCCCCAATTAGGGAGGAGGAGTGGGCTAATAGGAGGAAAAAAAATGGGAAACTGGGGCCAATAACTGGTGACTTTAGCTGAAGTCTGAGTTTCAAGTCCCGAGTCGTGCCAAACCTTCTCCAATAGTCCCTCTCTCTAATTCATGTTCCTTCCGTTTTCCCCAGCACAAGCCTACGATGCCCGCCCCAACCGTCCACGCTCCAGGCCATGGGTGGTTGGTGACAGAAGAACACAGGGGCACCTTCTGATAATATTATGGCGCATATTATGCCCTTCTTGCCTTTCCTTCCAGGGCCTCATCCAGACCCGGCTAGCCTGCCTGAAAATGTAGCAAGTTAACTTTCCCCTTCCCCTCATCCTTCCCACAGAGGCTCCCAATCACCCCTCACCCCAGGACTCTGTAGGGGTGGCCCTGGGAAAGCAGGTGGTGGGACATTCTGCCCTGGGTGTGACGGGGGACAGCTATGCCCCCATCGCAGGGGCTCTCCGGAACTCCCCTGGGCTCGGCATGTCCTCCTCGGTGGAAGAGGTTTGCTTAAGGTTGGGGGGGGGGCGGTCAGCCGCTCCCAGCATTGTGACCGCGTTCCCAGATATTGGGGCCAAATTGGGTTGCCATTCATTAATAATGCTCACAATAAGATTAAATCATTCTGGAAAATCTCATAAAATCCCCCTAAGTACGCTCCAGTGGCTCTTTCCAATCCCCATCATTCAGCACTTGGGGAGGTTTGGAAGGAGAAGAAAATTGGTTTCTTTGCTTTTAATGCTTCTTTGAAAAGATACTCAGAGTTTGTCATGCGTGACATGTCACATGTTTAATGTGGACTTGCTGGAAGTCAGGGGGTCTTTAGCGTGTGATATTTATGGGGAATATTAAGTGCAGAATGAGGTCCCTCCAGCTGGGGAAAGTTGAAAGAATAGGAGGCCCAGGACCGGGCTTGTTTGCGGCATCAGAATGACATAGGATTAAGAGTTTGTAAAACAAGGCGAGGGGTTCTCATTGGCCAGTAATAAATGTAATCCTTGGAGGTAATTTCACGCAATTTGCTTCTGCTCCATGGAAGGGTCAAATGAGAAAAAATGACTTAAAAAAGAGTTCATTAACAGGAAGAATGGTACTGTTTCTCGTATACCATCCAACTGGCAGCCTGGAGAGGAAAAAAAAGCCGTACCTAAACAAAAAGCCAAAATCGACGGAAAATTGATATTGACCACCAAAAAACAACAACAACAAAAAACCTTTCCCTCACTCCCTCTTCTCCTGCACTCCCCTATCCCCACCTCCAAACTCCAGAGTAACCCTGCCCACGCCAGGAAAGGGCCTTCACACCCGGGCAGCCGGTGGAGCCTGGGGGTTTGAGGCACTCAGATCTCCAGGGGATGCCCTAGAAAGTTCCCGCCGGGCCTGCTAAAGTCGAGAAAGGAGTGTGTGGCCGCAGTGGCCGAGGAGAGGTGGTGGGCGGCCTGCTCCCCCCCGCCCCCCCATGCCCCAGACCGGGCTTCTGCTTTCGAGCTCCGCCCTTTGCGAGTCCGGAGCCGGGGCTCGGCGGCGGTGGCCCACCCGACGGCCCAGGGCCCGCGAAACCCGTGGGCGCGCTCCCCAAATTTCCCAGCAGGCGGGGGCTCCGGATTTCAGGGCAGGGTGGGCGAGCCGAGGACACCCGGGCCTGAGCGCGGCAGCTGCCGAGCGGGTTACCCCGCGCCCCCCCCCCCCCGAGTTGCCGCCGACCTCTGCCCGACCGCGCACCTGCCCCTCGGCCGCGCACACTTGCGCTCCCCAGCCGCAAGGGAACCCGCCCTCCCCTTCAGCAGGGCGCGGCCCGGGAGTGCGCGCGGAGGCCGACGGCCGGCCCAGAGACTCGCCCCCGCCCCCCACGGCGCCCGACTGGCCCACGGCCTGGCGGGGCGGCTGGCACCCGCTCCGCGAGCCCGGTAGTCACGCCGCGACAGCACCCCACCCCCCGCCTGCCCCTCTCCCCAAAGGTCCGGCGCGCTAATTACTACAAATTGAAACTAATTAAGCTTCTCTTCCCTTTCCCATCACCCTGGGAGCGTCGGCGAGACCCAGCCCCCGCGGGCGGGCTTACTCCGCGGTCACCGGGAGGGGCGCAGGAAGGGCCGGGAGGGGGGGGGGAGGGGGGAAGGGAGGGGAGAAGCCACGGTTCCCGGCGCGGGGAGGAGTGCGCCGAGGGGGTTACAGATTGCAAATCTGTGCGGGTCTCCTCTCAAGAAACCTGAGTTGTTTAGATTTTTTAAAATGTATACATTTCCCAGTGCCTGGATAAGTGATGTAATGACATTTGTCGAGTTAAGATCTGCCACTTGGATACCCCTCGCTGCCTTTCCATCACTGTTTCTGCGTTCTCTCTCTCCCTCTCCCCCTCTCGGTCTCTTCTCTCTCTCTCTCTCTCTCACACACACACCCACACCCACACACACGCACCCTCCTCCCCGCGGGTATACTGTGGAGCCCGCCCCCTCGGAAGCCAGCGCCTGGGCTTCTTGCTCTCGCCATTACCTGTCATCTCGGACTGCGCACTTCCTTGCTACGTGGCACTTTCCACGAACAGTTTCCTTCACCTTCCGAGCCAAGACTCCCGCTCGCTTCAAATTTCTATCTCCACCGTCAACAACGCCTACCGTCCACCCACCGACCCCCCTCGGGCCCACCCCACGTCCGTAGCCCCGGACCCTCAGCGCCCGCTGCGGCACGACCCGGGGGAGCCGAGATGCGGCGGAAAGCGCTGCGGCGGCGTTCTTAACTTATGGAAGGAAACCCGAATCCCTTTGAGGATCACATTCAAACCTGGGGCCTCTGCCAGGAAAACGCGCTTGCAGATGAACCGAGGAGGTGCCGGGGAGCCAGAGCCCACCCCTGGCCTCTGGGGGGCCCCGGGTCTGCTGACCCCATAGCGCCTGCATAGAGCATTCACACTTCCTTTTGTTAAACATATAATTTTTTTTTTTTTATTTTGAGCGTGACACTTCTCCACTAGATAGCAAGGAAAAGTGATAACAATTACACATTACACAAAAGTACTGTACCATTGCCTTTATCTTGAAGGTTTCGGAAGCCTCTACAGTTAATAAGTTAAATAAAGGGCTTGAGTACATAAATATTTGTCTAGGAACCCTACCGTATCTACAACACAGTAAGAATCTACAGGAGGACAAACTTTTACCATACCACGCTGAGTGCAATTGCGTTATAACATTTCAAATATACAAAGCTCTGTTCTTTTTTTTTTTTTTTAATAACAATGGTATGTACAGAATCAATAATCACAGTTTGGTGACTTCAACAGTCCATATTCTAGCAGAGTAATTCCCTTTGGTTTGATATAAAAACCTTGGTTGGTGTATGATAAAGAAGAGAACAAGAACAAGACGCCCCTTTCTGTTAAGTGCACTGTTAGCTATCTTACAGATTCGCATTCGCTTCCCTGGCCCTGGCTTCACACCGGGGCCCACGCTGGGGAGATCAACTTAGAGCGCCAAAATGCTGTTTAAAAAAAAAAAAAGCTAAGTGGGGTGCCAGAAGGGAGGCGGGGTTGGGTTTTCTAATTTTTTAACTTCAGTACCAGGTGTCTTGGAGAGAAAACCTCCCCGATATTTTCAGCAAAGTAAGAACGGGAGAGAGTGGACGTTCGAGGGGCAGTGAGGTTGGCAGTGGCGGGGACAGGGGGCAGGGGCAGGGGCGGGTGGACAGCCAGCCGAGGAGGTGCCACGTCCGGGAGCGCCAGGGGCTGCCTTGCCCGCATCCAGGCTGCTGCGAAGGCGGCTGCGCTCTCTCAGTGCCGTCTCGGGAGTGTGCTGGTCCTCTGTTTCCATTTGGTCTTGAGTGGTGCTGAGTGAGGTGACCTTTCGGGGTGCGCCCGGGGCGCGAGGGTGGAGGGCAGCCTTTAGCACACCTCCTTGCCCGTGCTGGTGCCCGGCAGGATGTTGAGCTGCGTGAGCTGCGCGGCGTGCTCCTTGGCCTTGAGCCTCAGCGCCGCTATGCTAGAGGCGCGTCTGTCTGCGGCCGCGGTGGCCGGGTCGGCCAGCGCGCCCGACGCCACCGCGCCCTCCACGGCCGGCGTGGGCTGTCTCAGGAGCGCGGCCGCGGTCGACGCGCTGGTCAGGGGGGCCATGGTGGAAAAGAGCCTGCAGGGAGAGCAAACAGCGCGGTCACGGCCTCGGGAGCTGAGCGCAGCGCCGGGCGGGGGGCGGGGGGCAGGGGAGGCGGGGGTAGGCAGCGTTTCCCGCCGCCTCTCACCGGGGGAGCAGAGGGCCACACAGGGGTGCAGACGGGCCCCGCCGCAAGAAGCCCAGAGTCGCAGGGCTAGGGTGGGCCACGGGCTGCGGAGCAGGTGGGAGCATGGGTGGGAGGCTGAGGTGCTCCGAGAGGACTTTACTAGAGGAGGGAACCGACGGAGGGGGCGGGGGGGGGGGTGGAAAGGCCAAGGGGCCTGGTGTTCTGAAGGGATCAGGGCCAGGGCGGAGGCAGGTCCTGTGGCCCAAAAGCCAACGGCCCAATTGCCTGGATTCTGTGCTTTCGCATAAGAAGGGGCTGTATTCTCAGACGGGGAGCTCCCATTGCCAGGGGAGAGAAGAAAGACAAAGAGAAAAAGAAGAGAGATAGAGGGAGGAATAAAAAAAAGAAAGAAGGGAGAAGGTGGAGTGAAAACTGATCAAGACCTACGCTGCAGACTTTGTACTCTCCCTAGGGCGCCTTCTCGGCCGGGGGCTCCTTTTGCCCTGGAAAAGCTGGCCTGGTTTGCTGGCCTTGCCGCCGACCCGGCCACCCTCCCGCGCCAGACTGAGCCGCCGGTCCCCAGCCAACGACCGCGAGGTGGGGGTGGGGGGCGCCCGCCTGTTGATTTCCGCTCGACAGGCCGCTCTGACCCGCCAGACGCCCCGCGTCCCGGCGCGGCGACACTCTTGCCCCGTCGCCTTCCCTGCGTCCTGCAGCCTCGTGCCCCAGAGAGCCCCCGAACCCGCGACCCCCTCGCGCGGTGCACGGCGACGCGCAAGCCTGGGCCCCCAAGCCTGGGATCCCAGTCCGTGCCACCAACTCCAGGCGGCGCCGGGATTGCTTCTCGCCGCGCCTCCACCCCCTTCGCACAGCACAGCGGACCTGAAGCTGAGGCCAGAGCCACCCCTGGCCACCCGACACTACCACCTCCAAGCTCCCCTCATGTCCCTTCCCCCCCCCTCCCCCGCTCGAAGGGTTCCGGCTCCGAACTCCTGCAGGGCCGACTCGGAGTTTCCACGATTAGAAATGCGCCCACTAGGGTTGGAGGAGAGCCTCCCGCTTCTCCCAAGCCCCCCTCCACCCCTCATGCCACCCCCACCGCACTCCTCTTGCAGCCTCTCCAAATCTCGAAGTCTGGTACTCCAGCCGTGCTTTGCCAGCTTCTACAAGTCACTTGTCGAAAGGAAAAGGGGGCGGGGGGGGGGTGGTTCGGAGGGACACAGGACTTAAAGTTGTTTTCCCAGAAAAACTAATAAAGTGTGGCCTGGAGGGGGTGTACGATGCCCTGTTTCCATAGGTAAACTGAGTCACTAACTACACTTCAGTGCACTCGCTGTTTATTTTATCAGTTTGTTACATGAAACTACTTTTACTTAGTGTCTTTTTTTGAAACTTTTCTCTGAGATGATTTTTGTTAAGTGGCTGCGCAGTTGGATGAATCTATTATTTCTTTGTTCTCCCAAAGAGAGATCATTGAAGCTGCATTCAGTTTTATTTTCACTGCACTTTCCAACTTAATACATCCCTCCTTTGTTTCTTTGTCTGGGTGATTATACAGACTTTTTATTTCATCATTCGATGTTCATTTAAAGAAAGGGAATTATAATATACGATGAACTGTTTCTTTTATTTCGTTGTCTTGTGCCGCCGTGCGGGTCGGGGGTTGCACATATGGGGTATGGTTGGCAGCGGGTCACTTGAGTGACAGGGAAGTTAGAGTCTGGGGAAGAAGAAAGAATTCTTTGCACCCAGAGGGCCGGTGGCTCCAGGGCTCCTGTGGAAACCAGAGCTGTGTTCCTCTGCCAGGCTTTGGAGCATGGGGAAGGATTTTTGCAAAATTTGAAGAGTCGTCCCAGCTCTGTAGGCTACACGTGTACACGGTTACACACATAACCACCTATGGTCTGAGCGGTTGCTGCCTTCAACTGGTACTTTTACAGCTTTCACTGAACACTCCCAGTTGTCACGGCTGTTGTTACTGCCACCGCCCTCCCCTTTGCTGCTCGGTCCCAAGTCATTCCCTTCGAGAGCCACACTGTTTGAGGCAAAATTAGAGAGTATTTTCTTTGGCTAAATCTCTGGGAGTTGGCCAAAGAGCGAAGATGTGGAGCCGCTGCCTGTCTCCTGTCTCCGGCCTCCTCCCTGACCCCAGCCTCTGTGTGTGTATGAGACAGACAGACAGACAGACTCCCCGAGGCCGCGCGTTACCTGCCGAACGCAGGGCTGATGAAGGCCGGGTGTCGGAACACAGCGGCTCCGAGGAAAGTGCTCAGGCCCAGCGGCGCCCCGCTGGGCGGCAGGCTGGCCGAGCCAGGAGGCGGAGGTAGGCTCGGGAAGGCGGCGGCGGCGGCGGCGGCGGCGGCCGTCCAGGCCGAGTCGAGCGCTGGGTGGTGCGGAGGGAAGGGGCTGGCGTCCAGGTAGGGGCTCAGCGGGTGGGTGGCCGAGAGCGGCCCGGGGAAGGGCAGCCCGGGAGGATGGGTCTGCGCGCCCGCCTTCTCCCGCTTGCGCCACTTCGCCCGACGGTTCTGGAACCAGACCTGCAAGGCGGAGAGAGCCGGGGTCGGCGGGCCGCTGGGGGTGGGGGGTGGGGGGGGGAGCGCGCCCCGGCCTCCTCTCCACCCCCCTTAGTGCTGCGGGGGCCCCTCCTCCTTTCCACCGAGGCCGGCGCCCACTCGCCCCTCTCTGGCCTCAGGTTATCCGAAGACACCTCTGGGGGCCAAACAAACTGGTGGCGAAAAGGAGCCCAAACTTAAAGCCAGCAGGAAGCACAGGGCAAGCAAAGCCTTTCCAGCGCGTATTTCAAACAGCCTAGTTCCTTTCCAAGTTGGAAGAAAGTAGTCCCGAGTGTTTAGAGATAGGGAAACCGAGGTTTAAACGTCTCCGCTGCCATCTGCTTGCAGCGCATCTCTAGACACGTCGCTTAAAAACCTCTCAACCTCAGTTTTCTAATCTGTAAAATGGTGATAATAAAACTTCACTCATAAGGCTGTTATGTGGAATGAATAACTTAAAGCGTGTGAAAGCTCGCCTTGGACAGTGACTCTTGGCAGTGGGCAGCCACCCAGAGATAAACACATATCGGCTCTCTGCTGCATACCAGCGGGTTCCGCCTATTTCAGGTTTACCCAAGAGCTGGCAAAATCCCTGCTGTGTGGAAAAGGGGATCTCGGGGAGGCGGTTCATTTATTCTTTCCAGAAATATTTATTGAACACCTAAGAGCACTAAGCTGGATTCTGGAGCTTGAGGAAAGCTGGGCAGGAGGGAAAAGCTGGGTTTACCCCAGCAAACAAGCATACATTGGGGGGGGGGCAGTTCTCCGGGAAAGGGAATCTGGGGCCTGGGGCCTGCTCTCTGCGGGGGCTCTATGCAGGGCTTGGTTCTAGCCAGGAAGGTGCTGCCTGCCAGGCCCAGGTACGCAGCAATCCCTGGACAAACAGAAATCAGAGTGCGGGCTACCTGTAGACTTTACACATCTTCAGAGCTAACAGGCCCTTGATTTCTTTGCGGGAAGTGGTTTAAACAGGTTATTTAAATAAGACAGTTCTAGGTTTGGGGGAGGTTTCCAGCACAAGGTATCTTCCTAATTGTTAATAGAAAGCAGTTTTAGTAGAGACCTTTACCTGAAATGTGGCAGCTACCATGGTCTAAAAATAACTCCCAGGAGCATGAAATTATTTTTATGTGACCTGCTCATCACACCCACAGCTAATAAGATATGCTCCTTCTCCCCTGAAGGCATTAATATTTTTAGGCTTGGGTTGATGCCTGCACACAAGTCTAAAAATTAAGAATGAACTCCAGGGCTATACAGAGTTATAGGAAAATATAATGTAAATGATCCCAGAGGACTTTGTGTGTCTTTTTTTTAATGTGAAGACATCCGTGCCTTTCATATATACACACTTGGAGCTTGTCGTACTAGCCCTGGTATCTAAACTGGGCTTCACTTCTAGACAGCCACCTTTGGCAAGAGAAATCGAGAATCCACATCGGTTGATTATTTCAAATTCTGCTGAAAGGGGGCCCATCCATAAGATTCTACAGCCCTCAAACAATCTGTTTGTGAATTGGAGAAACACTGTAGTGTGGAAATTCAGAGGCTTGAAAAAGTAAGACTAGATGGGACCAGGCTGGGTGGGCAGCTTTTGTGTATCCAAAGCTGTCTAGACGAGAATATCCACCACTCTTCGATGGCAGTGAAAGCAGTAAAGGAAGGGAGGGGGGCAGCGGAGGCAGAATGCCCTCAAAGAACGTGGAAACCTTTTGCAGACAGATCGTCTCTCCCGGCTCAACTGCAATCATCAAGATGTCCCCCTGCAATTCCTCATTATTGAATTAATACCTCTGAGGCCCCCCAAAGGTAAACGAAAGGACTCTAATAATTCATATTCACTTAATTACATCTTCTCCAGTGAATAGGGAGAGAGGAGAAGGGGAGGGGGCGCTCTCTTTCTTTTTAAAAGTTATTTAACTTTCCCACGACTCGTTCCCCTGAGCTGAAAATACGGAGTTGCTGTCACATCTCTGTTTGACAATGGAGAAATGTGTCAACAGAAAGGAGGGGACAGGCCTCATCATTAGCCCTCTAATGCAAGAAGCTGTTGTGTATTAAATGAGCCATATGGAATTTATTGTGCTTTATCAGCGCTTGATTTTGACTGTAAAGTGATTCACTCAGCTCCTAACCCAGGGACATCTGTTTTCTGTTGGCCATCGGGGCTGCCCAGTGTTGATCGTCTCTTTGGTTATGAGGCCTGGGTTCGGAAATGCACTCTGGTATGGGGCTGCAAACACCTTTAATAGCATTGCACTCACTCCCTATTAGATCAATGTGGGCTCATTGCTATAAAAAATGGGAAATCAAATAGCATTAGCCAGCTCCTTGTGAGGGCGGAGGGAAAATCAAACAGCATTTTGCCTTCAAATGGCCCTGTTTGTTCTAGCACTAAGTGGGCTTTTATGAAGCCCGATTGGAGACTTAATCGCAGCCAAATACCTGCTTGGAGCTGAGCGGATTTGTCTAACAACCAAATCCATGCTCCATCCCATTATTTCAATCAGGAGAAGTCAGTCCTCCGATTGTTTCCTATAGGGGCGGTGGAACTGGGGGGCTCCTGACTGCCGTGCAGGGACCCTGAAACCCCTCTTCTGATCCTGGACTCACTCCTTCCTCAAGGCTCCCAAACCCAGAAACCTTCCCCTCCAACCTCCCAGCTCTTCACATTTTAATCTTTCTGTGCATGAGTGTTTGGGTCTATTTTTTTTTTATTCTGCTTCTCTTCATTTTATGAAGGGGGTCTCACTCCCCCAACCCATCCACCCCCTCTCTCTCCCACTCCTCTCCCCACTCCTCCCCTTCCTTCCTCTCTGTCCCTGTGGTGCAGCTCACCTGGACTCGGGCCTCCGTCAAGTCCAGCCTCATGGCCAATTCCTCCCTGTAAGAAAGCAACACACAGACAGGAGGTCACAGCAGGCTCTGGCAAGCCCTCTCAGCCACCTTCCCCTTGCTGGCAGGCCTCCTCCATTAGGGTCTCCCCTGGCTGCCCGCCCTCACCCCCAAACAGATGGGCATCGTGATTCCTTCATCACCCAAGTGCCTGCTATTTGACTGAAAACATAAAAACACACAGCGCATCGCTGGATATAGGGTATTATATCGTATCAGACTATATTCACGAGGGACAAGGGGGGTTTCTTTAGTCCGTAAGCCTAACTGGGTCTTCGGATTTGACCCCACTCTCCCTTTAGCCAGAGTTGGACAAGAAACACACAGGCACACAATGCTTACGGCCTCTTCTGTCCTAACATTACATGGGAGAACTCGGTATTCAACCAAAAATGTTCTTCCTGCCCTTGGTGTCTCTCTGCCTTGAAATTTTTTCTTCTGCCTCCCTCCCCACCCTACTCTCCCCCCCTCTTCGCTTCTCTCTCTCTCCC
>NC_138385.1:88036651-88106870 GCF_054177405.1 Leptonychotes weddellii | reverse complement strand
AGATGAGCTCCCCCCCTTCACATACTACGGTTCCCCCTGGAGAAGCTAAAAAAGGGCAGACCTGGATGCCAAATGACACCTCATCGTTTTCTTCCTTTGAAATACACATGTGTCAGAAATGCAAAAAGCAGGTCAGCTAGGTAGCTAGTTCATAACACACACCGATTTAAAAATTTATGTTCTTTTTTAAAAGATGGTGAAGGGACTGGATGATATAGGGGAGGACCAACTTTAGCTCCAGGGATGACCAAGTGTAGTGCCTGCCAGCATCAGATCCACTCTTTTCCATGACTGCTCAGGAGAGTTTGGCAATTACTTGCCAGATCAACACTTGAGAGTTGGCTCGGGCCTCCTGAGCTCCGAGCAGCGAGCAGCGGTTCTTCCTCGGGTTCAAAGGGGCGGGCAGCCTTCGGCTTCTAAAACGCATATTGAAAAGCTGCCCACGTCTTGAGCGAAGGAGCTGCCGGAGCTTGACAAGCTCTGCGTCCGGCAGACAGCCATCCGTTACTTGCTACCCACCGAGGGAGGTTTGCCTTGACGCTGGCTCCTCGCCTGAGCCCAGACCTTGGCCTTAGGGTGGGAGAGGAAGGCCCCCAGGCCGGCCAGCGCCCCAGGCTGGACGAACCAGCTGGGGCCCTTGGGGTCCAGTCATCTCACCTCTTTCCCCGAAACGCTCAGGTAAGAGGGAAGTGGAGCGTGACCAGGCGGAACACCCTGGCTGGACAGCCGTCCAAAGAGGAAAAGTCGCCCCCCCCCCAGCCGTTTTGTCTACTGTCTGCCTGGCAGCCAGTAGTCCTGCGCACCCCTGTAAACCCGCGTACAATAAACGAGTGCTGGGCTTAACGTGGGTGTGGCAAGAGAGGACAGGGATGAGAGGGAAGATTCTGGCTGGTGCCCCGCAGATGTACAGATACCAAACCCTGCCCAGCTCTGACTTGCTTCCGTTCTTTCAGAAGTCCTCAAACCACAGAACTTGAATCTTTTTAAAGGCCTTCTCCGCAGGCAGGGGCTCCAGCTTCACTGTGAACAGCGAACAGCGTAACTGATATGCACCAGGCTCCTGGGGCATGGGGGTGGGGGTGGGGAGCGCGCACCACACAGCGGCCAAAAATAGCCCCTGTTTTTGCTTTGACCGCGAGGGCCCGCGGCGCTTCCTAAGCCTCGCCTGGGACAAGGCCCGGCCCGCAGCGCCTGGGCTCCGGCGTCTGTGCCCTGGGGTGCGCGTGCCTCCGAGGTGGCGCTTTCGGGCGCTCTTTGGAGAGGCCGTTTTTCTCTAACTAAAACTTGTAATTTGAAAAAAAAAAATTACACTGGAGAGACTTTGGGAAGGAAAGGAATCATCCCAGTCCAAACTTAAAGGCCGGAGTAGGGGTGGGGCTGGGTGTGGGTAGTTTTTCGTGAGCACGGTGGGTGCGTTGGGAGGGCACACCTGGGCCGAGTCCAGGAGCCAAGTCCCTGGCCCGAACCCGGGGCCCCTGCCCGCCCGCCTTCCCTCGCCGGGGCCCGCTCGCGCTCTCCGCCAGCTACCGCCGCGCCCGCCCCCCTCGCCTACCTAGTGAAGACGTCTGGGTAGTGCGTCTTCTGGAAGGCCCGCTCCAGTTCCTCCAGCTGGTAGCTGGTGAACGTGGTGCGGTAGCGCCGCTGTTTGCGCTTCAGCAGCCCCTCTTCCGAATCGCTGCCCGCAGACAGACACACGCTGTCCTCGCCGTCCTTGCCCTCAGCGTCCTCAGGGTGCAGCAGGAGCTCCTCCTTAGGCGATAGCTCCCCGCCCTCAGTGGCCGCAGCGGCGGCGGCGGCGGCGGCGGCCACCGCACCAGTGGCGGCCACGGCGCAGCGCCGGGGCTCCTTGAGCAGCGCGCGGGCGTCGTCCTCCAGCAGCTCCTCCTCGTCGTCCTCCAACAGCTCCTCTTCCTCGTCTTCGTCCTCTTCATCCTCCAGCAGCTCCTCCTCGTCGTCCTCGGCGCCCGTACCGCCACCCGCCGCCGGGGCGCCACCGGGGCCGCTGGCCGCGCCGAGGCGCTCGTCCGGGTGCGCGGCGCCCCCCGGGCCACCCAGCTCGTCCAGCGCGGGCGGTGGCGGCACGAAGGGCGCCCCGTTCTCGCGGTACGACTTGCTGCGGCTGATGCTCACCTGCGGTGCCTGGCTGATCTTGAGCGTGTCCCAGGCCGCGGCGGCGGCGGCCGCGGCGGCCACGGCGGCCCCCGCGCCGTCCGGCCGCTCCCCGGGCCGCGCGGTTGGCGGCGGCGGCGGAGGGGCCTCCCCGCGCGGACCCGCCGTGGCCGTGGCCGCCGCCGCCGCCGCCGCCGCCGCCGCCGCCGCCGCCGCTGCGGCGCCCTGGAGGAGGCGGCCCCCGCCCGGGCCGTACAGGCGCCGCAGCTTGGGCGGCAGGTGCAGCTCAGCCTCGAACGGGGCGCTGCTGCCCTTGGGGGAGCCTGCGGGCAAGGGAGAGCGGTCAGCGCGCTAGCCAGCCGGGCGTCCCCGCCAGAGCCGCAGCCCGAGGCCGACCCGCCACTGCTCTCTCGGCCCCTAGTCCCCGTCTCCCCCACCCCCACCCCCCGCCCGCGCGCTACGGGACTTGGACCCCCTTCTCCTCCTTCCCCACTTTTCTGGCTGTTTCTTTTTCTTTATGTCTTTCCCTGTCTCTTAACTTCTCTTTTTTTTTCTTCTGTCCTCCTCCGTCCTTCTCCTCTCTTCTTTCCCTCTCCCACTCTTCCCTTCATTTCCTTTCTTCCTTCCTTTACCTCTTTCTGTCCTTCTCTTCCTTTCATTTTTATCTTCCTTCTCTTTTTCTCTTTCCTTCTCTACCCGTCTCTCCCTTTCTTTTCTCATCTTTCTCCTCTCCCTTTCCTTCCTTCCTTTCTCTTTTTGTGCGCTTTCCCCGCTCACTCTCCTCCTCCTTTCTTCCTTTCTTTTTCTTTCCCTTCGCGTGCTCTCTCTCTCTCTCTCCCTTTTTTTTCCCTCCCCATTTTAGGGCAGGGGAGAATCTGAAAACATTCAACGACTTAAAAAAAAAATGACCACCACCCTGAAAACTTTGCGCACGACCTCTGCCCTCTGCTCTGCCACGCAGGCCCAGGCCGGCGAGAGGGGCGCTGCCCGTGGGCGACCCCTGCGGGGGCCGAGGAAGCGGCCCGGTGGCCCTGAGCGCGCGGGCCGTGCCCCAACAGCCCGCAGCGGGAGGGGGCGGGGGCTCCTTGCACGGAAAGGCAAAGAAAAATCTTCCTGGAGAAAATGGGCTCGGAAAGGCCTGGGAGGGGGCAGAAGGGGGTACAACAGGCACAGGCCGCTCTTTCCCTTCGAGGAAGCGCCTGGCACAGGTGCCACTGCAGGCTAAAAAAAGAAAAGGAAAAAGTCAGTTTTATTTTAAACGGCCCCTGCTCCGCCATCTGTCCTGTCTTCCAAGTGGCGCTGCGGCTGGACCTCTGGTTTTAGGATTTTAAAAGAAATCAACAATTCTTTCCCTGTGATACTTCTGCGGGCAGCTCAAGGCGAAACTTGAGCGTAACACGTTCGGGGCAAAACGACGGTTGTTTTGGAATTTTTAATTTTAGAAAAAAAAACCTTTTAAGTATTTCAGCTCTATTTTAAAAAATAACACAGCAGAGAAAAAAATAGCAACCAGAAGCCACACATTTCATACATTTCAAATACAATAAGGAGCATTTGGGTAATCCCAGGGAGATGTTTTCTGCAAAGCTTGGGCTTAAAAGGTCACGAGTAATGTACAATTAAAAAAAGAAAGGGCGGAGGGGGGTGGGTGGGGAAAACACCGCATATAAAGAAATCTTCCAAAGAGGAAAGACCAAGGCTCACTCTACCTGGAGACCCCTATTCACACCTTTAGGGGTTCTTGTCTTCAAGTTGTTGTTACAAGGGTCCACCCGGCACCTGCTGTTTCTGACCTGTCGCCCCTCTTCAGAGCACCCCCCAGGCCACCAAAGGGAGCATTTAAACGACCTAAAGACCAGTTCCGAGAATCTAAGCTCCCCCCCTTCCCCAAAGCGAAGCTTGGCCTGTGCTTCAGGAAGCTGAGAGGAAGGGAGAGACAGCCCCTGGGGAGATGTTTGCCCCTCTTTGAGGCACCAGGCCTCAGAGTTGTTCTCTCTCTGTCCTCCGTCTCCACCTTGATAACCCCAGGCCCCTGGCTCCCGAACATCAAGCATCCAAACCAGTGCACAGCGCTCTTTGCAGGTGCCTGGCGGGCGCAGCCTTACCTTGCACGGCCTTTTCCTGGTCGGCGCGGCTGGCCAGTGGGGCGGGCAAGCTCTGCGCGGCTCCCAGCAGCCGCATTTTGCATGGGCTCCTCCGGCCCAGGATGCTGTCGATGCAGTAGGAGGAGAGCAAAGTTGGAGATTTACTTTTGCACTCGGGCCTCTCGGAACAGCCCTCCTCCTGGTACTGATTGCTCATGGCTGGGGCTTTTTCCCTGGCCGCAGGGAGCCGGGCCGCTGGCTGCCTCTCCTGGAGGGTGGGATGGATGGGTGTGTGTTGGGGAGTGGGGTTAGATGGCTGGTTATAATGGATATTACTGCGATCTCTGTGCCTCTCTGCCTCCCTTGCTTGCCGGCTGCTGGCTCCCGCCCTGTCCGCGGCCCGAGCTCGCCCTCTCCGCGCTCAGGACAAGCAGTAACAAGTGTAGTGAGCTGCGGGCGCGGAGCTCTGGAGTCTCTCTTCTCCACGTGCTGAGAGGCGCCCTCTGATTGGCTCTCGCCAGAGGCCGGGCTGCGCAGGGCTGCGGGCTCAGAGCAAAGCCTGGACTGGAGTCCGGAAAGGCCGGCGGGGATGGGGTGGGCAGCGGAGGATAAGGGGACAGCGGGCACTCGCCCGAACCATTTTTTTTTGTTTGTTTGTTTTTAACTAGCAAGTTCCTAAGTTCTCCATCTTCTTCCTGTAGATTCCCCTTTAGCCCTTCGGGCTGGCCCGAAGCCCTAGCTTACTCTGATGTGAGGCCTGTGGGTGCCACTTGGGCGACGTGCGCCCCTTCCACCAACCAGAGGACCTCGCTTCCTGGAGGCGAGGCCTTGAGGCTCGCGTTCAGACGGCCTTGGTACTTTGCAAAGCCAGTGCTTCGCTCCCAGGACAGCGCCTTGATCTCAGTGGCGCCTAGTCGCGGTGCTCTTTAGGCCGGACGGGCCCCCGAGGTGTCAGGGTGATGGCCGCAAGCAAACAATTTCTGTTTGGGCGATCACTTTTCTCTTGTGGCCCGACGCCTTGAGCTGTTAGTCTTCACCCTGAGCCGGGAGGTTGCTCTCGGGTTGGTAGCGGCCCCCAATCTCTCTCATCTTCTTGAACTCTGGAAAAAAAAGCTCTGCCAAAGGCGGGCGGCCTTCACTAGAGCACCTACAGGGCAGAACGGGACAGGCGAGGGTCAACTGCAGAGTCTGGGAGTCTCCCCCTCCTCCCCAGACTCGCTTCTCTCTTCTTCCCGCAAGTTCGCCTCCATTAGTTAGGCTGTCACCCCGAGGCTGGACACTCTCAAATCTCGTGCGGGGAGCAGACCTGTGGGGGCCCTGAGTGCTCGCGGGTAGGAAGGACCCAGGTTCGGCTTCTACCAAGCGTAAGCGCCTAAAATTCTTAGGGCCTGGCTCCCATTAGCAAAGGTAAGAGAATGAGACTGTGGTTGAACGCGTTTCTTACCAAACAACTTCCTGCGCGTCCAGCGCTGAGAATCGAGACCAACTGGGACTGAAGTTGGGCCAACCCTGGGCGAGGGGCTAGCACGGACGCCCTCCTTACTTGGGTGCAGAGCTCAAGGGCCGGCCAGGCGCCCCCGACCACGGCAGGGTGGGGGCGAGGGTGGTAGGTGGGAGAGGGGTCGAGGAGGGGGAATCCACGCCGGGTTTTCCTGTCTCAACCCCTTCAATGTGTCAAAGAGAAAAGCGTTTTACAAAGGATTATACTTGAATCACTTACAGTCAGTATTTAAAAATACAAGGATGCATAACTGGGATTTTTTTTTTTCAGCCATAAACACCTGCATAACTCTTGGATGCTGGTTGGTGGGTGGCCAAAAGATCGGGCTCGCTTGGCAGGAGTATTCATGGCACAACTTGAGGGGGATGAAGGGTTGGGAACAGGTATATTAATAATGTGAATACGAACGCTGATATTACTACTACTATTAGAGGCAAGAGGGAAAAGATGTCTCTCTGTGTCCCTCTCTCTGTCTTTCTGTTTTTTAGTTTGATTCTCACCAGTTTTTCCTACACTTGGATGATGGGGCTGGGGGACGGAGGAGTTCCTGAGCTATCTCTGACATTTGATTTTAAGCCCTGCCTGCTGATCCAAGGCACCTGGGATCTTCTCCTGCCTTTCCTGCAGTCTTCCTTTTTCCATCCTCACCAACAGTTCCAGTTTTTATACCGTCCCATTCAGCTTTCCCCTAACATTCTGCGCACTGATTCCCTCCCCAGCCCCGAGAGCCCAGTCCCGGCAAGCGGGTCTCGACGCAGCTGTAAAGACGCGTCGGTCTCCTCCAAGCCTCCAGCCGCGGACGCTCGCGGGTGTCCCTGCGGCTGGTCGCTGGGAGAAACGGAGGCACTTTTCCCTCCCCGCCGGGCCCTGCGTCGGAAATCCACAAGACCCGGCTGCTGGGTGGCTCCGTGACTTCAGAGTCGGCTCCGCACACGCAGGGAGTGGGCTGAAAAATGAGTCCAAAAAAGATCGTGTTAAACAAAAGGAGACACAAACGCACAAATCATTCTGAGAGTCTAACAGGGTTTCAGCTCTCTCGGTGGAAGATTTCTTTGCTTCCGTCTCCCTCCTCCCCCTTCTGCAGCTGTTCTCCTTTTTTAAAAAAGAAGTCGGACTTTCTGCTGGGGTGTATTCTAATTTTAATCATCCACTGTAAAAGAGGAGGTTAACATAGAATTTCTGATTCTGACTTAATGACCCCTGGAATTAAATCTAATTCTATTAATGGAATATAATGTATTTCTTTGGGAAACCTGTTTGAAAACACTAGCTTTGTTATTTTATTTTGTTTATATTTGGTATTTCTAATCCGTCTTCCCCAGTGAGGACGCTATTGGGAAGGCACGTCCATTCACTTTGGGGAGATAGGGCCCGACCCAGTTCATTTTACACCCAGCAACCCTGAGATGATCTTTGTCACAATTCAATACCAACTTCAAAATCTACAATTAACTCTTGCTATTCCCGAAAGATTAAATTAAAAACCAACAACAGAAAACTTTTCCAGCATATCCACTGGGAGACAGAAACTGCTGGTGTCCCCAGTGTCTAACCAGAATATGGGTTTAGGATGTATGTGCTATCCTATTTGTTAATTTTATTTTTTTAAGGTAAGCTCTACACCCAACATGGGTCTCGAACTCACCACCCGGAGATCACGAGTTGCATGCTCTATGGACTCAGCCAGCCAGGCGCCCTTCCTATTTGTTATTTTTGAAAACAAAAATGATACTTCTAATGTCTAGGAAGAATTTAATTGATTTGTTGAGTAGGTAGACTTGTAAGAATTGGGCTACAGGATATGTATAAAAACTTTTAGGTTAGCCAATTTCATATTTACTGTCAGCAAAATGACACTTCACTTTCTTTTCATCTCACTTTCTTTTTCCCACGGATCAAAGTAATTTCATTTTAGTGGTAATATTATTCACGTTTGTACTTTGTTATGCACAACTCCTGGCTCCTCTAGTCTTTTGGGGTCTGTAAATATTGTTTTTTTATTTTCCCTGGGCTGCCCAGAAAACAATAGTTTGCAGTTCATCTGCCTTTACAATCAGTCACTGAAATAAAAATGACATTTATGGCCAGAACTAAGGGTCAGAAGTGTTTAAAACTGTTGTTTATGGTGAAAGATGAGGCTTGTCCCCAGGACTGGAAATAATAATTACCTAGAAGAGGCGGATGGAAGAAACTCCTTTCTTTGCCGTGGTGAGAACTAATTCTACATTGCAGTTTCAAAATTATATTTGCAAGAAATGCAGGGTAAGGGGGTGGCAGTAAATGTCATTATCCAGGGGGGAAAATGTTTGGAGGAGAGTTAACCTTGCAAATTTTCATTTGAGATGTTTTAATTTACTGTGCAATATACACACAGATAAAGAAAGCAGTGATGGGCGTTCAGCCTCACCGAACACTCAGGTCCCCTTAAATTATGCTCAACCTCTTCAAAACATATATTTAAACAATAGAAATAAACTTCACTGGAGTCTGGCGACCAATTTGGAAGCCATTGGAAGGGAAGACAATAAGTCCTGATTACACTCAAGGATTCTCTGTGATGTGATATCCCCTTTGCCAAGTCATTTTGCTGTTTTATTTATTTTTCTTTCTTTCTTTTTTTTTTTAACAAACTTTCATTCATTTATGGTCTTCCGCAACCTGCTAATTTAACACTGGAGCGCGTTATTGCAGTGTTAGGAGGAGAGAAAGAGGGAGAGAAAACAACAATACTGCAATGATCCAAATGATACAGTAGAATTATAGCAATTATAGTTCTACTTGTGGAAGAAAACCTTGCTGAGATCAGGCAAACAAACTGAAGCCTTGTGAGGATAACAAGCGTCGGGATTGACAGCCGGTGCTGGGAAGAGCCGGAGGGCACAAACAGAAATATTTGCCTCACCCCCACCCCCCTTAACTCCAACCAGTCAAGGTTAACCTCCTCAAATGCTGCCTTCAGAGTCTTATCCACTTCGGGGTATACATTTTATGCACAAATCGTGGTCTCTCCTTCTGGAAGTCTGATAATAGGAGGAAATGCAACATAATCCGCTTGCCTAGCACTTGTCCCTCGCCTTCTCTGCCCCATGCTTGCCCTCCACTCCCTACCCCTGCCCCAGTTCTCCCCGAGGCTGCGGGGATCTGTCTGCGGACGGTGTTTGTTTGTTGCCGTGTTTTCAGAGGATCAGATCGTGGAAAGGTCCAAAGGGACTGACAACTTGGATTTCCAGGAGACTCCTTGGTGTTTCCTAGACCCCCCTCTTCTCCGTGTAGTCCGCCTGAACCCTGGGTTCCACCAAGAGGGCTCAGCTGGGAGAGGTGTGTTGGGAAGCAGAGCTTTCGGAAGCGTCCGGAGGACCGCGGCCGAGCCCTCAAGGTACGGACGTGTGGGTGTGATCACTGCGTTAGGACAGCTCCCCTTATTTGCAAACTTTGCCACTTTTGGTTACCCTTCAGCAGGCAGGGAAGGGGGTGGGGAGCGAGAAGTAGAGAGAAAACAGACCCCACCCCCCACCGCAATCATCCCCTCAGGCGGCCAACCAAGGCATTTTCTAGCCTTGCTCTACGCACAAAGCCAGGGGAGCGGGTCGCAGCTCACGTCTGCCCTCGGAAGGCGGGGGAGGAGGGGGAGGAGCGGGAGGCCCCCCCCCTTCCCAGGGGCGAGAAGCAAGTGTTTGGGCTCTCACCCTGAGTCCCTCGGCGGGACCGCTCCCCCCCATCTCCTGCCGCACCATTCCCCAGGTTTCCAGACCAGAGAGGGAAACTTCTCAGCGCCCTGTAATCGCCACCATCTGGTTTCTTCTCTCCAACGCCGCCGGACGGCGGAACCCTGGGTGCGTCCGGGGTCGAGGCGTCCCCGGGGCAGCCAGCGTTATTCTGTAGCTGCTGCTCCTGGCGCCCCCGGACTTGGGGTGTGTGTAGGGGGCACGGGTTGGAGCTCACGTCAGGAGCAGCGAGGGACCCAACGCCGGCGTCAATCCGGAGGCCCATGCCGACCCTCGCTGTTGGCGTCCTCGCCGCGGAGCCCCCCTCTCGGGCTCGGCTCCGCGCCACGGCCAGAGCGCGCCCCCTAGCGGGGTCTCCGGGTGGGCCGGGCCCTTCCGCCGCAGCCTCTGGGCACTGAAGTTGGCAGATCCTAGTGATATTGCAGGAATGAATGGGGGAAGAAAACAAAAGCCTTGGAAACATTTCCAAGTGTGCAATAAAAGACCCATCTGTACCTTTCTTCTCCAGCGCGTTCGTGGTTAATGTCCCCCCATGCGCGCGAGAGGGGAGATAATTGCTGGGTGGATTCTTGCTGGAGAACCTCAGGAAACAGTGGCCCGAGAAGTGGAATAATTGGGGGTGGGGCGAAGGCAAGCGTGCAGAGGCTGCAACACCAGCCTGAGATCCGAATCCGCTGTCTCTGGGGTGTTCATGGAGGCCTGGCCGCCTGCGCCCTCGGGTTTCTCAGTCCCTGGTGAGGGGTCATCTGAAGGTAGCTACTCTTATATTTCTTTTATTTGCAGTCGGTCTCTGTGGCACCCCCACATCCTGGCTCTATGATCCGCTCCCACCTTCTGACTCTAGAACACCCCACCTTCGGATTCTAGGATTCTCCAGCTTTTGCCTCAATGATTCCCCCACCTTCTATCTTCATGATCCCTCCACCTTCTGACTCCGTCCCCCACCTCTGACTTGATGGCCCCCTACTTTCTCACTCTCCGGGAATCTGGCCACCGCCCTGCTCCACCTCCCCCAGGCACCACCTCCCTCCGGCAGCATCTGCATCAGGAAATCGTCAAGCCCAGATTCCACCACCCTCCACTACTCACAAATCACCTACTCCCACTTGGCCTGGCCAGAAACAGACAAAAGAGAAAGGCAGGGTTCCTGTCCATCCCCCCTTGGACTTGTTCAACCTAGAAATGATGAGTTTTCTTGAGGCTCTTAGAGCCTCTGGTGGAAAGCTACTAATGAAGACTTTACAAAGGTGAAAAATTATCAGTTCAAATCAATCCATAACTTATTTCTTTTGCACTAGTGTGTTAAGTCTCACTCATCAATCAGAAAAACACAAATCGAGCTTCTCAAAACCTGGAGTGTCTGCATATTCATGTCCTCAGCCCTGCAGGATTTGAAAGTCTTGCTAAGGCCACCAAAACGTTTTATAGGTAAGGCCTAGAAAGGAGGGTCCAAAAATAGGAGTGATAACGGCTCTTTAGAGTCTCTTATTTTGCGATGTGTCTCGATAATTGTGAAGTTCAACACGAGGCTTTCCCTGCCCAGAAAAGGCTGGTATTTCAGAGTGGGGGGGAGCAGATGGAGGGGGGTCCTGTGGGAAGGGAGACGTGGGTGTCCCCGTGTTTAATTGAGAGTTGCATTGTGTTGAAAGGAGGAGGGAAGATGCCAAAGCTGAACAGCGTTCTGTTCCCTTCGTCACAAAATAACCTGCAAGTAAAAAAAAAAAAAAAAAGCCCGCAACTAAGACAGAGCCGGCTCTGCAATAGATACCGCTAGAACCACAGTGCCTCTGGAATAAAGAGATCTAATTTCCTGCCGCAAATCACTTACCCGATCAGAAAACACAAATAGCTGAACAGAAGGGGAAAAAATAGAGGAGGAGGACGAGGACGAGGAAGAAAGGCCCCGGAATAAAAATAACTGCGCAAAAGGGCTTGCATTCCACGCGCTGACAGGCGTCTCCTCCGAATCTGGGGCAGTTGCATCCTCCCCCCAGCGGCCCCCCTTCTGCCCTTGGACTTTCCAGGCCCCCCACCCCCCGCGGGATCCGTTTCAGGGACACTCTGCATCTTTGGGAGGAGGGCAGCTCCCCAGCTGCGAGGAGGGCGATGGCAGTGGAGAGCTGCGACCCTCACGGCCTAGGGGCCTCTTGGGGCGGTGGAGGCAGGGCCCGCCGGCAGCGACTTCGCCTCCTCGCGCACCCCGGCACCGCTCGGCCTGGGCGGCCTCGGTTTCCCCGTCGGGAAGGAGGCGCCCCCACGGGGGAGCTGAGCCCGCTAGCGCCGACGATTGGCGGCGGAGGGTGGGTGCGGGCGGTCAGCGCGGGGAGCGGGAAGGACGCGGGCGACAGGGCGCGGCCGGGGAGGTGGCCTGCGGGGAGAGGCGCACCGGGCCGGCGTCCCCGACACCGCGCGGCCCTCGAGAACGACCGCGCTGCTGGATGCAGGCGGAGAGTCTGGGCAGGAAAGCGGGGGAGGCGAGCGAAACGAGCTGCCCAGATGCAAATGCACCCAAAGTGAGCCTTGGCAGTTTTTCTTTGGGGATTCGGTGAGCAGATCCCAGAATTTTTTTTTTTTTTTTGAGTGGGAAGTCGTAGATTTCTCACAATCGCCTGAAATGTGTTGCATGCCTCTGACTAGCACATTCTTTCCCGCGCTTGAGACTTTGCGGGTCTTAGCACAGTTTCCGGCACCCGGGGGCAGCTTGGTAATCTTTTCTGCACCGGAGACTTGCGTGATGGCTGTGGGAGGGTAGAGGATATTTTATTTGAGCAAATAACAATTGATTTTTCATTCTCCTGAGGGTGGTGGGCGCTAACTGGTCTCCCGGCCGTCCCCCATTTCTTATCTGGGCCTCATTTTGTTTCCTCAGTTTCCCCTTTACTGCTATTGGGGCCATTTCATTGTTTATTACTCGCCCAATTTAAGGCTGGCAAGGCGCTAAGAAGAAATTAAAACCAATGCATTCTGCTCAGAGAATCCCAAAAAGGCTAGAAAGATTGAAACCCCTGGTTCAAGTGAATTTGAGACCTAGGAGTGATCTTTATTTCTTTTCATGGATAATAGAGAGTTGGTGTTATCTGTCATTGTATGTTCTCTCTAATAGCTCCAAGACTATAATCTAACAGGTGTAAAATTTCCCTTTTCTGAGAAACGAAGAGACCACCAACACTATCTTTTAAATAGTACAAATAGAAAATGCAGTTGCTGACAGTCTTCCATACTGGAGAATCAATTCCAGGCCAGCTTGCTTTTCTTTCTTCTTTCTTTCTTTCTTTCTTTTTCTTTCTTCTTTCTTTCTTTTTCTTTCTTTCTTTCTCTTTCTTCTTTCTTTCTTTTTCCTTCTTTCTTCTTTCCTTTCTTTCTTATCTCTTTCTTTCATATACAGGCCTGGTTTTGGGGGTAGGGTGTTGTATACCCCACACAGAGAGTTGTAAACAAAGATTGGCTGATTGGAATTCTGGGGCCCCAGGCAGAAATATCCAGAAAGGGCTTTTAACTGTCTGCCAACTGCAAAAGGGACTGATCATCAAAGAAAATGCCTGTCTTTTCTTTCACCCACTTCCCTTTATCTCCCCTCAAACTATGGCCCACTGAGGTATTAGACATCACAGAATGGGGAGGGAAAAGGCAGAGGAGAGAGCTGTTCCAAGACTCCTTTCCCTGCAAGGCCTCTCTGCAGCAGGCATCTGCTGGGCGCCCCGTTTTCGTCTCGGATGGGCCTTGTTGGTGGAGGCTCAGCTGCATTGTTCACTCTCAGGCACCCCTTCCACAACTCCCCGCACCTTCCAAGCACCCCATCAGCCAGGCCTGGCTCCCACAGCACAGAACGCAAAAGGATCTCACCCAGAATGTTTTATGGAAGACAGGAGAGGAGACCGGCCCTGGGTGGGGGGATGCTGCCCATTGCTCTCCCCACGGACCAGCTCCCGCCTGCTTCTCTTCACCCGCCTCGTTTCTTCTTCAGCTTTTGGGTTGAGGCATTTTGATGTTATTTATATAAAGGAAACGACATCAGAGTAACCTTTTTATTGCATTACACTAAAGGGAGATTGAACTATAACTTTGAAAATTATGACATTCCAATGAGAGCTGTATTAAATTGCTTAAAAACATTTTGAAGGCATCATTGGTCTTGTCTGTAGTGGTAAGTGAAACAAAGGATTTCACAGCACGTCGGATTTAATACTAACTATGCTCATATTTAAGACTTTCAGCTATTAAACTGAAGAGAGGAGAAAGGGAGATGGTGACATAGTGAATGAGGAGGGTGGAAGAGAGAAGACAGAAGACCCCTTGGGGAGGACCTTCCTGAGAATAATAGCTGACACATTGGGCCTTGACTGCACCAGCCATTGTCCTGAGTACTTTTCACATTGATTGTTTTCCTGACAACCCTATGAGGGAGGTTCCATTGTAATCCCTCTTTTACAGAGGAGGTAACTGAGGCATGGAAGGTGTGATCAGCTGGTCCCAGTTTTCCCCCTGGGTTGCCTGGTTTTCCCCCAGAAAGTCCTGTGACCCAGCCAGTCCCTCGGTCCGGGGCCCACTGGGGTGGTCGGTCACCCAGGAGGTATGGGAAGGAGAAGTTTGCCTAAGGTCACAGAGCCCGAGCCAGGATGTGAACCCCTGTGATCTGACTCACGTCAGCGGCCCTGACCTCAGTAAATCTTGTCCATTTTACAGAGGAGGAACTTGAGGGCCAGAGAGAAATGAACTGACTTGTCACAGTCACGCAGTTTGCAAATGGCAGGCAGGACACTACAATTTGGGACTCGTGAGTCCACCGCCTTCCTACCCTCAGCTGCCTTCGATAAAAAAGAGTTTTTGTAGAAAACGAGGGGGCTTTTTAAACATCTGAAAGATAGAACTAAGGGGCAAAAAGAGATAATATCCAAGAAAGAGATGTATACCATATTCAGACATGCAGATCATCACTACCTAGAAGTAACAGAACATATAGAAGAAGGAGGTCACCTATGTTGTAAACACAATTTGTAATGAAAGACAACTTAAAAATTGCAATAACCACACAAAGAAAATAATTATATGGAACATGCAGCCATTAGGCAGGGAACATTTTAACTCTCCAAAGCATTTGGTGTATTGTTCTGATACCATAATTGTTCAATCACGATGATCATTGTTCTACCTCACACCATCCTCAAAACTGGCAGCCCCCTGCAGTGTTCAGTGTTTCCAAACAGCTCCTCATGGGCCCTTCACACAAAACTTTGAGAACGGATTCTGCTCTGTGCACGGAGTTTGTAAGCAGCTTATGGAGCTGGGCTTTGGCCAGGAAAGAATGCTCTCTCGTGGAACACAGCCCACTGGAGAAATGCAGCTTGACATCAATACAAATAATCCCTATTTGATATATTTCTTATAATTATAGGTCATCTCTGGACGAGGCCTCCCCGTTAACAAAGTTGTGATTTGGCCTCTGTCCCGCTGGTGTGGGAGGCAGGGAGTCCCCCGCGCCTTTCAGAGTCCTGGCGGGCATCCTGAATGCCGTAAGCTTATGCACAACTTCAGGGAAGAAAACATTTTGGAAATGACGAGAAAACTGTGAAGGAGTTGCAACCATAAACAGCAAATGTGCTAAAGAGTGGGGACTTATGCAGAGCTAAAAGAGGGCAGGTGGAGCTTGTTCTCAGTTTTTTTTAATGTGAAGAAAACATTGGGCTGACTTCATTCCGGTTCTGCAGAGCTAACCCGCGTCTTACTGATTGCTCTCGCTTTATTTCACACAAGCACCCGGGGCGGTGTGAGGATCAGGGCTTGAAGAGCCAGAGGCTTCTGAGAAAAAAGGTGAACAGCTGTGGTTCTTGTCAAATACAAAGCCTTAATCATAGTCTAATCATCCCCCCATGTTGGACATTGGGGTTAGTTGAAGTGTTTTTGCTGTTACAAGCAACAGGATAATGAGAACCAAAGTGCGCCTAACTTACTCTTTTGCATTACTTCCTTTAACTACTTTCCCAAGAATGGGATTCGTAATTAAAGAATGGGAACATTTTAATGTCTCTTTTGAAATATTGCTAAATATTTCTCTAACTGGTTGAACCAATTTACACCACAACTAGCCATATATGGATGTACCGGTTTTACTCTAATCTTGCCAACATTTATGTACTATAGTTTTTTTCCCCCTCAAAACTTGTTAGTTTAAATAGCTCTGTACTTGAACTTAGTCCTTCTAACTCCACACTGGGTAACTTTCTCCCCCACACCCCAGCAGTTCTAGCTCTTGCCCTTGGGAGTGGCTTGAAGGACCAGTAAGATGGCAAGGATAAATGGGAATAGAGGTAATTCCACAACAGGGCACATCGGCCACACTCGGGAAGGCTTTGGAAGACATCTGTGGCAGAAGGTGTGGTGTCTGAGACCTTAGGCTCTGGAATCCACCAGGCCTGGCTTCGATGTCATTCCTTTCTCTTCCTGGCTGTTTGGTCTTGGGCAATCTAATTAACCTCTTAAAACTCAGTTTCCTATGAGATATCACCTTACACCATTCAGAATGACTAAAATCAAGAACACAAGAAACAACAAGTATGGGTAAGGATGAGGAGAAAGGGGAACCCTCTTGCACTGTTGGTGGGAATGCAAACTGGTGCAGCCACTCTGGAAGAGTATGGAGGTTCCTCAGAAAGTTAAAAATAGAACTACCTTGGGGCGCCTGGGTGGCTCAGTTGGTTAAGCGACTGCCTTCCGCTCAGGTCATGATCCTGGAGTCCTGGGATTGAGTCCTGCATCGGGCTCCCTGCTCAGCGGGGAGTCTGCTTCTCCCTCTGACCCTCCCCCCTCTCATGCTCTCTCTCTCTATCTCATTCTCTCTCTCAAATAAATAAATAAAATCTTAAAAAAAAAAAAAAAGAACTACCCTATGATCCAGTCATCACACAACTGGGTATTTAGGACACAAAACACTAATTTGAAAGAATATATGCATCCTGATATTTATTGCATTATCTATAATAGCCAAATTATGGAAGCAGCCCAAGTGTCCATCGATTGATGAATGGATAAAGAAGTGGTGTATACACACAATGGAGTATTACTCAGCCATAAGTAGAATGAAATCTTGCCATTTACAACAACATGGATGGATCTAGAGAGTATAATGCTAAGCAAAATAAGTAAGTCAGAGGAAGACAAAAACCGTATGATTTCACTCATATGTGGAACTTAAGAAACAAAACAATGAACAAAGGAAAAAAAAGAAAGACAAACCAAGAAACAGACTCTTAATTCTAGAGAACAAACTGAGGGTTACCAGAGGGGAGATGGGTGGGGGGTGGGTGAAATAGGTGATGGGGATTAAGGAAGGCACCTTGTCGTGATGAGCACCAGGTGAGGTATGGAAGTGTGGAATTACTGTATTGTACACCTGAAACTAATATAACACTGTATGTTAACTATGCTGGAATTGAAATTTAAAAACTTTAAAAGTTTTAAATTATGAACACACACACACACTAAATGAAAGTTTACTTACTTCATGTGATGTATGAATACCGAAATTACATTACATACATTTTTGAATACTCATAAAATTATGTTATGGAATACTGACTTAGGATGGGAATTGCTCCATTAAAAGGTATGTACAGTTTAAACTTTATAGTTATTGACAAAATGCCCCTTAAAAAGATCATTCCAGGGGTGCCTGGGTGGCTCAGTAAGTTAAGAGTCTGCCTTTGCTCAGGTCATGATCCCAGCCAGGGTCCTGGGATGGAGCCCCACTCAGCGGGGAGTCTGCTTCTCCCTCTGCTCCTTCCCCCACACTCCTGCTCTCTCTCTCTCCCAAATAAATAAATAAAAATCTTTAAAAAAAATAAAAATAAAAAGATCATTCCACTTTATACTCTCACTAACAACATTGATAACACTGAACATTTTCTTTCTTTAAAAATTTTTTTGAGTATAGTTGACACAATGTTACATTAGTTTCAGGTGTACAATATAGTCATTCAACAAGTCTCTATGTTCTGCTGTGCTCACCACAGTGTAGCTACCATCTGTCCTGATACATCGCTATTAAAATACCACTGACTGTATTCTTTATGCTGTACCTTTCATCCCCATGATTTATTTATTCCACAACTGGAAGCCTGTATCTCCCACTCCCCTTCACCCATTTTGCCAAACCCCCACTGCCTCCCCTCTGGCAACCATCAGTTTGTTCTCTGCATTTACAGGTTGATTCTTTTTGTTTGTTTATTCATTAGTGGTGTTTTTTTTTTTTTTTTTTTTTAGGTTCCACATATGAATGGAATCATATGGTATTTGTCTTCTCAATCTAACTTATTTCACTTAGCACAATAACCTCTAGGTCCATCCATGTTGTTGTAAAAGCATGATCTCATCCTTTTGATGGCTGGGTAATATTCCTCTGTGTGTGTGTGTGTGTGTGTGTGTACGTGTGTGTGTGTACACACCACATCTTCTTTATCCATTCATCTACAGATGGACACTTGAGTTGCTTCCATATCTTGGCTGTTGTAAATAGTGCTACAGTAAACATAGGGGTGCGTGTATCTTTTCGAATTAGTGTTTTCATTTTGTTTGG
Source organism: Leptonychotes weddellii (assembly GCF_054177405.1). Lineage (NCBI taxonomy): Eukaryota > Metazoa > Chordata > Mammalia > Carnivora > Phocidae > Leptonychotes > Leptonychotes weddellii. Next base: position 88,088,882 of record NC_138385.1, on the reverse strand, counting down.
GTAACTACCAAGTAGTGGAATTACTAGATCATATGGTAGTTCTGTTTTTAATTCTTTGAAGAATCTCGATACTGTTTTCCACAGTGGCTGCACCAATTTATATTCCACCAATAACACTGGGTATTTTCAATCTTGTGAAACCTTATTAGTCTGATGAATAAAACCTAATAGCTTATGATTGTTTTATGTGCATTTCTTTCATTATTAGTGAGATCAGGTATTTTTTCTTGGGACAATAGGCCCAATTGCATTTCCTCTCCTATGAATTGCCTGTTAATGTTGTACACAGATTATTTTACCCACAGTTGGTGTTTTAAAAGTTTGCTAGGGTTTTATGAAGAGCTGGCATGAGCATGACTCTGAGATGGCCATCGGACTTACTCTCTTTTCCTTTCGATTCTAAGCATCATGGCCAGTGTTTCTTTTCATGAGTTTTTTTTTTAAGATTTTATTTATTTGTCAGAGACAGCGTGCATGCACAAGCAGGGGGAATGGCAGGCAGAGGGAGAAGCTGGCTGTCCACTGAGCAAGGAGCCCGATGCGGGACTCGATCCCTGGACCCTGGGACTATGACCTGAGCCGAAGGCAGCCGCTTAACCGACAGAGCTTCCCGGGCATCCCCACTTTTCATGAGTTTTATATAGCAGTGACCCTCTCTTAGGCTGGTAGATGCTTTGCCTTGAAGGGACATGAGGTGCAGACTGCTAATTGCCTCCAAATAGCCATCCTCCTGGTGGTGGATTGAAGAGGGCTGTGAATTCTGTGTGGGTCCCTTCAGAGAGAAGTGAAGTTTTTTCTCCTCTTGAATTTGGACCACCCTGTGACTGCTTTGACCAGTAGAAGGTGGTGAAGTGATACTATGCCTAAGCTGTGAGGCCTAGAAGCTTCTGCTTTGTGGTTTTGGCTATCTCGCTGGAGAGAGGTCCCATGGAGGGGCGAGGCTGTGAGACTATGGTGAGAGGGAGAGAGGCTCAAGCATCCCAGCATCTTAGTTGGCTACAGTTGTCTGACACCCCAAGTGAGACCAGCAGAACAACTGCCCAGCTGAGCTCACTTAACCCACAGGCCCATGAGAGATAATAAATGCTTATTGTTATTTTTGTGTACTTTAAAAAATATTTAAGTAATTGCTACACCCAACGTGGGGCTTGAACTCACCACCCCAAGATCAAGAGTCACACGCTCCCCCAACTGAGCCAGCCAGGCACCCCTGTATGTATTCTCTTGATTGTTATTTTAAGCCATTAAATTTTAGGGTGGTTATTAGGCCTTTAGTAACCAAACCCTGATTTGTACCTGGACCACATTGTAATGCAGCTGAAAGAACACATCTCTTGGCTTCTCCTTCAGGGAAGAGTGGCCAATCTGACTAAATTCTGGATAAGGACATGTTGTGTGGTGTTTCCAGGAAGTCACCTTAAAAGAGAGGGAGCAGGCCCTTTTCTCCATTCCTCAAATTTGTTGCCCGGAACAGATGTGATGGCTGGAGCTCTAGTAGGCAGACTGAACCACAAAGACATGAATCATAGGGCGCCTGGGTGGCTCAGTTGGTTAAGCATCTACTTTTGCCTCAGGTCATGATCCCGGGGTCCTGGGACCGAGCCCTGGGTCGGGCTCCCTGCTCAGTGGGGAGCCTGCTTCTCCCCCTCCTCTCCACTCTAATTTAAGCCCTTGACTTTTTTCTATTCTGTGCGGCTGAACTTGATCCTGAGCGACATAGGGCAAGACCAGATTCCGTTATGAAGCATGTTACCTTACCTTTGCAGTAGGAGCCTTTGTCACAATGATTCATTTATGTACTTCATGGGAATCCTGCATCAGGATACAACTGTGAGCAAAATCAGACATGCTCCCTACCCGCCCCCTCCCCAGCTTACTGTAAATCAAATAATCGCAAAGCACATGGAAAACTATAACTGTGACTGGCCCTTGACAGACAGGCTCATGGCGCCAGGAGAGCCTGGAATATGGCCTTTGCCAAATCAAGGAATCAGGGTCTGGAAGGGATGTTTGAGCTAAGGTCTGAAAGGCAGGTGCGAGTGAACTCTGTGATGAGGGTATAGAAGAAGAACATTCCGGGCAGAGGTCACAGCATGTAGGGAAGCATGGCGAGTAAAATGGGAAGAAAGATGATGTGGCTGGAGCTGAGACAATCAAGTGAGTTAGGTGTGCATGAGGCTGAGGAGGGCAGCAGATGACAGAACATAGGTCATGTTTGTGAGTCTTGTCTGTTTTCAAACTACTGACATTTATTTTTATTTTTATTTTTAAAGATTTTATTTATTTATTCATGAGAGACAGAGAGAGAGACAGAGGCAGAGCGAGAAGCAGGCTCCCCGCGGAGCAGGGAGCCCGATGCGGGACTCGATCCCAGGACCCTGGGATCATGACCTGAGCCGAAGGCAGACGCTTAACCGACTGAGCCACCCAGGCGTCCCCAAACTACTGACATTCTTAAGCTGGCAAGGGGCAGTGGTCTGAAAGAGAAGATGGTAGCAGAGGAGACGGAGAGAAGAAAAACAATGAAGCACTACTTTTCACTCTCACTTTTGGGCTTGGCTCCTTGACTCTGGTTTTTATCTGTCATCGAGAGGTTGAATTGAACTAACTCCTTCATGTTTGGTGAAATCAGGCACATTAGTTAGGATGTGGATTGGAGTGCATGAGACTCAGTGACAATAGTGATTTAAACAGGTTGGAAGCTTATTTCTCCATACAAAAATTGGAGCTGATATGGTGGATCTACTCCAGGAAGTCATCAAGGTCCCAGTCTCCTTCTCTCTTGCTGCTTTTTTGTCCCTAGGATGTTGCCTTCATCTGTATGGCTCTTAACATTCCAGGCAGTGGGAAGGAAGTGGGGTGGGGGGAAGAAGAGGTCACATTTCTTCCCTTTAGGGGCATAGGTTAGCAGTTGCCCATACTGCTGCTTCTTAAATCTCAATGACCAGAACTTAGACACCCTGTCATACCTAGCTGCAAGGGAGGCTTGGAACTGTACTATTTATTCTGTATAGCCACGTGCCTCACAAAAACTAGAGACTTCTGGCCCTATAGAGCACGGAAAGGAGAACTACTTCTGTGAGCCAAATCTAGCCATGCCTATTCCTTTACATACGGTCTATGGCTGCTTTTGCACTATAAGAGCCCTTGGTTCCCCAGGAAGTGGACAGTCTGAGGGCCAAGAGGACCCCTGGTATCTTAGTGTGTGGGCTACCTGGTGGCCTTAGTTTCTCTCACATCACCAGCACAAAGGACTGACTGTGGGATTCATGGTAGCCCTGGGGAAACAGTAGGAGGAAAGCTGGTTCCCTATAGGGCTCTAGATTCCACAGCAAGTGGGCTGGCCAGCACCCCAAGGCCTCCCACCCACCTGTGTTTCCAATACATGTGCAGGCGGTAAGGGGCCCCTGAGCACCAGCTTGCTAGTAGGTTTGGGGCTGGTAGGTGGGGAAGGCCCTCCCATGACTGAAAAGGACCTTTAGTTCTCCAGCACCCGTGCAGGTAGGTGCCTGATGGAATCCGGGAATGTGGGCAGGCTGGTGACCCAAAGGGCCCAATGGCACCAGCACAAGGCTGGACAGTGACTGGAAGGGCCCCCGGGTCACCATTGCACAACAGGGATGGTGGCTGAAAGAGCTTTTGACTCAATGGCTGAGGGGCAGGCTAACAGCCAGAGAGGCCCTAGGCTCCCCAGTTGTCAAAAGTGCTCACCACCAACACACAGGCAGACTGATAGCCACGTGACCCTTTATTCCCCAGCCTGCAGGTAGGCGGGTTGGGGGGGGAGGGGGACACGAAAGAAATGACACGAGAGGGCGCCTGGGTGGCTCAGTTGGTTAAGCGACTGCCTTCGGCTCAGGTCATGATCCTGGAGTCCCGGGATCGAGTCCCGCATCGAGCTCCCTGCTCGGCAGGGAGTCTGCTTCTCCCTCTCCCACTCCCCGTTTGTGTTCCCTCTCTCGCTATGTCTTTCTCTGTCAAATAAATAAATAAAATCTTAAAAAAAAAAAAAAGAAATGACACGAGGAACTCTAGCGGGGGCCCAGGTTTCTGACAGAAAGATCCTTTAAGACACCAGCACATGAGGATGGTAGCCGAAAGGGCTCTTGCTTCCTCAAAACGCGGTTGGTGTGAAGGCAGGAAGAGCTCTCAACTCTACTGCATGTGAGGCTCGTATGGTGGCCCAAAGCGCTTTCACTTGCCCAGCTATGGGCAGGAGAATTACGAGAATAACCCACGGTTCCCCACCACTCAAACAGGCTGGGTGCCAGAACGACCCATAGAATCCAGGCAGGGAGTCAAGTTGGTAAGCGGAAGGCCCTCTGGAACACCCAAGCACTGGAAAGAGGGTCACCAAAAGGCATCTGTCTTCCACAGCTCTCTGAAGCCTGAGGGTGTTAGGTGTTTTGTTCTGTCCACTGCAGGCAGGGGTCCTGAAGCATCCAAGAAGACAGGGATTTCAGGCTGGGTGTGGTCAGAAGGGCTGCAAGTCTCGTTCTCGGGCGATGGTAAGTGGGTAGTAGAAAGGGAAAGGGATGCCCCAGCAAGCAGGAAGGATGGTGGCCGAGAGGGCTCCCACTTCCTCAACACACGGGCAGGTTGTTAGCCGAAAGAGCTCACAGCTCCACACTGCGCCAGACAGGTGAAGTGGCCAAAAGCACTCTCATTTCCGCAGAGTGTGGGCAGGTTGAAAGTCGGTTAGTCCTCTGTTCCCCAGCACATGGGCCGGTTGGGGGACGAGATGACCAGTGGAACCCTAATGGGTGGGCCCGTTTGTGACCGGAAGATTCCTTGCAACTGGTGCAGAAGGATGGTGGCCCGAAGGATTCTCACTTTCACAGTGAACATACGTCCTGGGGCTAGAAGGGCTCTCAGCTCCGTAGTCAGTGAGGCCCATATGGTGGCCAAAAGGGCTCTCACTCCCATAGCTAGTAGTCCCCTGATGGCTGGTTGGCTCTCTGTTTCCCAGCACAAGGGGTCAAAATGACTGGCGGAACCCCAACGGGTGGCCAGGTTTCAGATGGGAAGGTCACGCAGGACACCAGCACCCTTGTAGGATGGTGGTCGAAAGGGCTCGTTTTTCCTCAGAACGCGGTAGTTGTGCCGGCTTGTAGGGCCATGGGCTCTGCAGCACTCAAAGCCGGCTTGGCGGTCAGAAGGGCTTTCGGTTGCACAATAATGGAGGGGAGAATTGCTGGAATAACCCACGGTTCCCCAGTACAGACAAAGGCTAGGGGCCGAAATGACCTGCGGAACCCATGCGGGGAGGCAGGTTGGTGACCGGAAGGCCCGGTAAGACACCAGAGCGCAGGAAAGACAATCACCAAAAGCAGTGATTTTCCATAGCACTCTGGAGACCTGAGGGCGAAAGGCCTTTCAATTTCCAATTCCACGGCCGATTGGGATCCTGAAGAAGCTGCAGATAGGTGGATTATGGGCTGCCTAGTGGCTGGAGGGGCCTTCAATCGAGTTCTGCGGAGGAAGAGCATTGGGTGGCCGGAAAGCTACCGGATGCACCACCAGGCTGGAAGGATGGTGGCCGAGAGGGTTCTCACTTCCTCCTCGCAGGGGCGGGTTGTTAGCTGGAAGAGTTCTCCGCTCCCCACTACGCCAGGCCTGTAAGGTGGCCCAAAGGGATCGCATTTCCGCAGCGTAACGACAGGCTGAAGGCGGGTTAGCTCTTGTTTTCCCAGCACACGGGCTGGTTGAGGGACCAAACGACCCGCGGAACCGTATCAAGTGGGCGTGTTTGTGCCCGGAGGAGTATCTGCAAGTACTGCAGGAGAAGGATGGTGGCTCAGAGGATTCTCCCTTCCACAGGGCACGTGGGGCCTGGGGCGAGAAGCACCACGGGTCTCCCACCGTGCGAGGCCCGCCGCGGGACCGAAATAGCCTTGCGTTTCCACAGCGCGCAGGCAGGCTGATGGTGGTGGATCCTCTGTTCCCCTGCATGCAGCGGTCAACGTCATAGTGCTGTGTCTCAGCCGCTAGCCTTTGTTGGTGATTTCAGCTTTGGTGAGTCGCTTCTTTGAGCTGTACTTTCTGTGCGCTCAACCTAAGATAAGACCTTGGACTTAGGCTGCCAACAGCCTAGGCAGAGCGCATGTCTAGTTTGGTATTTTTAAAAGGCTTGAGGGATTGTCAAAAGGAGAGAGTGTTTCCTTATTCTTGTTAGTCTTCCTTGCGTCCCTACTCCATTTCTCCACGCACTGTGGATCAAAGTAAATAAGACCAAATTGGTCTTTAGCTACGTAGAGATTGCAGTGTGTTGTGGATACATGAACCAGATGACTACACAAGTAATTGGTAGTAGTTAGCATTATGTATTGTGCAGGAGAGGTACTTTGTGCTGTGAAAATAAACAGCAGGGGGATCTGACCTATTGTGGGGGTCACAGAAGACTTCTTGAGGAAATGAGAGACCTGAGAGTTGAACAGGAGTTATCTACAATGTTATCTAGACCAGTGGTTCTTCAACTTGAGTGTGAATCAGAATCACCCTGAGTACCTGTAAAACACAGATGGCTGAGCCTCCTGAGTTTCTCATTCAGTAGGTCTGGGGTGGAACTGGTTGTAACATGTTCCCAGGTGATGCTGATGCTGCCTGTCTTTCGGGGACCACACTTTGGGAACTACTTATCTGGGCGGTATCTCCTAAAGGTGTGCTGGGGCACAGTGCTGAAGCTGGGTTTTAGGCCAGCTGAGGCATTGCTCTCCTCAGCTCTCAGGCGCAGCCAGACTTGGGGGCTGGGGAAGAAGGCAAGGATACTCATTTCATTCTGTGGGTGGTCCTAAAGTCTGTTTCCCCAGCATGCTCTGCAGACATTATGCTGACTTACTGTGATAGTGAAACAGTTTGGGAAGGACTGACTTGGTCAGATGGGGTAGGGGGCAGGTGGTCAGTGTCAGGTAGAGAGGAGTTTATCTGAGAACTCTGCAGCAGGAAAGAAGGCTGCATCTTTAAAGAACTAAGAGAAGGCCAGTGAAGGTGTAGAGGAGAGGGTCTGGGTAAGATGGTACTAAAAGGATTTAGAGGTTCAGCTCATAAAGGATTTGGAGGACCTCAGTAAGGACCCCAAACAATGGGAAACCATTGAAAAATTTTCATCAAGGGAATGATTTGGCAGGATGTAAATATGCGTGTTGAAGACGAATTAGGCAATGACTGAATAGTCTAGTATGGGAATGATGGTGGTTTGGTCCAAGGTAGATAAAAAGACGAAAGCACTGGAAAGATGTTTTGAAGGCAAATCAATAAAACTTGGTGATTATTGAATGTAGAGGTTGAAGGATAAGGGGGTGTCTGATAGGATTCTCAGGTGATAGCTTGAAATCATAATTTTTATTCTCAGATAAACCACACTGGTGGTTAGATTTGGGAGAAAGCTGTTTTGGAGATGCTGAATATGAGGTGCCCTTGTTTCTGCCGTTCATTTGGAGATTTTTGGAAGGCAGCTGGATATGTCCCTGGACCGCAGAGGACATATGTGAGTAAAGTTAACTGCAGGGGCCCTGTGGTGTGTGGTCTGGATGTTAGAGGATATACAGATATGTAATCTGGACCTCAGGATGTGCAGGTATGTGGAGTTGGACTTCAGAAAATGTCCAAATTGATATTGTTAGTGTGTAGAGAGGTGGTCCCTGAAGCCACAGTAGGTACATGGAACAGAGACTGCAAACTCCATTGCCTATTGGGGCCAGGCAGGTAACATATGAGAATGCAGACCAGAAGCATATTTTATTTAAGTCAGTGATTGACATGTCTACTCTTTTTCCAGACATAAAATCTCATGTGGTTATTGCATGGATTTTCTTTTCTTTCTTCTTCTTCTTCTTCTTCTCTCTTTTTTTTTTTTTTTTGATTTTCAACTGAAGCCAGGAATCTGGATTTTACCACAAAACGTCTTGGTTTTTAATGTTGGCTCAATTTAAAGAATTGATCTGGGCCAAAGGAAACACACATGTGTTATAAGTGGCTCACTTGCTGCCAGTTGATAGTGTCTGTTGATGGGTGACAGGGGAAGAGTGTCTCAGATCAAGCCTCTGGGAGTCCCGTTGAATGAAATTCACAGGTCTGGTCAAGAAGGAGGTGGGGTGGCCAGAGAGGTCAAACCAGGAGAGAATGGTGTCCTGAAAGCCAAGACAAGAGGTCGTTCAGTCTTCAGTGCTCCCTGCTATCCCAGGTCCCAATGCTTCTAGGATGGATGTAAAGAAAATACAACTAGGTAGATAATGTTTTGGGAAATGCCCATGGTGGAAAATGTTTGTGCTGTGATCCCTTTCTCTTTAGAGGACAGGGCTTCAAGACGTTAAAGACTTGTTTGAATTCACATGGAAAGCCTTATAAACTCTGTCATGAGTCTCTTTCCTTCCGCTGTCCCAACCTCACTGACTTTATAATTAAAAATATCTTGTTTTAGGGGCTCATGGCAGGCTTAGTCAGTAGAGCATGTAACTCTTGAGCCGTGGGGCGTAAGTTTAAGCCCCACATTGGGTCTAAAGATTACTTAAAAAAATGAAAAAAAATCTTGTTTTAATCTTGGGTTATAATTTGATTTGATCCAGAGAGAGAGGAAATTTAACTCTTGGGGTGGGGGGTTATTGTCAGTGCACAAAAAACTGTAGGATACGCCTGGGTGGCTCAGTCGTTAAGCGTCTGCCTTCGGCTCGGGTCATGATCCCGGGGTCCTGGGATCGAGCCTCACATCAGGCTCCCTGCTCCGTGGGAAGCCTGCTTCTCCCTCTCCCACTCCCCCTGCTTGTGTTCCCTCTCTTGCTGTATCTCTCTGTGTCAAATAAAAACAAAACAAAACAAAAACTGTAGGATTTGTTTCCAAGGCCTCTTTTTTTTCTGGGAAAATAAGCTTGAGTTGAAACTTAGAATAATAAGCTGAATGATGTATCAAATAGCGTCACATCTCAATTCTATAGATTTCTATTATGGTTTAATAGAAAGAATACTTCCAGAGTAAGGAATGAGGAAGCCTTACTGTATGGCCTCAAGGCAAATCAATCATTTTTATGTTAGCTGTAGATGAGGATACTAATATTTTTGTTCACACTATATGGGCTTGTTGAATGGATCCAAAAATAAAAATGGAAGTACTAGAAAGTGACTTAAAAATGTCAAAGTGTCAATATGAAATATTGATATGAAATATCAATATACTACATCAATATAAAGTTGAATTGTTGCTCTAAAAGTTGAGAAGGACCCTCAATACAGATATCCACAAATTATGTTACCCAGTACTAGCTTCCATATGCTAATGATGAGAAAACAGCTTAATTAATTTATCATCCAAACCAGGATGCTTTTTAGTGTGAAAAGGGGCACTATTATAGTTCTCTGGGACAACAGGCAAAACCCAGGACTGTCCTGGGTGCAGTGGAACCCATGATCCTCCAGGCATAGGTAAAATGTCACCATATATCTAATTGATTTGTCAGCTGGTGTGATGACATCAAATCTGCATATGCAAAATGCTTTTTCCTCCTAAAAACTCATTCACTTGGATATCAGGACATAGCAGTTTCACAAACCCCAAACCTGGGCTACGTGAAAGCAAAGAACATAATAAGCACGCCAAGGTACCATCCTCGCTTCTAAAGGGCATTTAGAAATTCATCAGAAGGATGTGCTTTGATCTGGTGTTCTCAACTTTAATGAAGTAATTTGGTTTTTGACTCTTAGAGGAGACTGTGGTAGGTGAAAAGAAGATTGGATGTCTTCACTGAGAGGAAGGGAAAATATTAGATAATGGAATTAGCACGCAAAAGATGGTAGGTTCAGTACTGTTGTAGCCCAGGCAAACTAATGTACAATGCATTTATATTCTCATGCAAGTAGATGAGGTACAATGGTATGCACAGAATTTGAATGTTTCACTGATTCATTTGGAGCCCGGCTACAGCTCTAGCTAGCCCCTTTAGGCTGCCGTGATTTGGGGATTGGTAGGTGAGATTAACAGAACAATAATTTACAGAGGTTTTCATTTTCATTTGATGAGTTTTTATGGTTCTCAAGTTTGAGGTGGGTTTCGTACCTTTGTTAGACGTCTTGCTGGAATGTGATTGAATCGCGGTGGCAGCTGATATACTATTAGAAGACAGTGCTAAAGATGGACATTTCTCAGTAATCAGGTAAGTAGGCAGGCTGGCCTTTGTTCTCTGCATAATCTAAAGCGCTCTCGGATCTGCGGCACAGCACATGAAAAGCAGCACATCTGAATTGACAAAGAGATCTTTATTTCTCTTCCACAATGCACAGAAAAAAGGTAGAAAAAGAATTGGGGTGTGAATTTATTTCCTTGGGAGTGTGTGCCATCAGTTTGAGCAAAGGAAATGCTAATGGGAGTTGTGTTCCTGCCTTGCGACTGCGTTTCCTGTCTCACGTTGTTGGATTATGGTTTTGTGCTGGGTCTGGGTCCCGAAGTGCAGCCTCCCACTCAGCGGAGGGGTGGAGCAGTGCAAGAGCAGCTGCCTGGGAGGGAGGAGGGATCCCTGCTGGCTCCAGCTCTGCCCCTGGCCGAAAGGAATAAGCCCCAGCCAGGCTGGGCCAGAGTTTCCCCATTTTGAAAAGCCACATTTAGAGAGAGATAATTGAGGACGTAATAATACGATTTATGTGCTAAGCCTTTGACTTTGTCGAAAGAAAGTTGCCATCTAAGTATTTCCTTTGGATAGCTATTGGTATAGTATTTATTTATTTTCAGGACCAAAGTTCTGTCTTCTCCTCTTATGTAGGTGACCCTCCTGAAGTCTATGGAAGCATCTTGGGCACATTCAGATACTGACTTTGGCTTGGCCAAATAGTAGTGATTGGAGACATTTACCACCATTTTATGTCAGTTTAGTAACTGAGCGGTAAAAACAATTAATTCTTGTTTCATTGTGAGAGTTTGAAATTTTTCTGACTACCCTAATTTGGTGTCAGAATAATGGCTCTATTCAGAGCAGTAGCATTTTGTTGTTGTTGTTGTTGTTGTTGTGTTGTTATGGGTCCTGTATGGTGGTTCTTATACCAAATGGTAGAGATTTATTTACTACTATTTATCGAGTTTGACATTGATTTAAAGGCTTTAAGTTTATGTTGGGAAAACCAAAGTTCATTGAAACTCCTTTGTTCACTTTGACGAGCATAACTTTCTATTAGCTTTCTAGTCTTTTTTTTTTTTTTAGTTGAAAATCGGTAGCCTTCCAGTCTTAAAGATGTTTCGCCTCCAATACTTGCAGCAGTTAGGACAGCTCCTAGAACACTTGATCACATAAGGGTGATGATCATCCATGTGCGAAGCCACAGCTAGGGTGGGGAAGTGGGCGGGGCATCTCAGAACCAGCCTTTCCAGCACAATCTTCAGTCATTTGACAAGTGGGCCTTGAACTCATCCATTGAATCAGGTATTTTGTAGGCTCTGGAAATCCAAGAGGGGAAGCTGGTGAATCCTGCTCAATAGAAGCTTGTCAGTTAAAAGGCATCTACTTCCTAACCCACTCCTTGGTAGTGCTTTGGAGCTCTGTGAAGGGAGCAGCCATTCTTGGGAAGCATGGGAAGGTTGAAGCCTTTTGTCCTTCAGTAAAGAAGTCCTTTTCTCTTTTATTTTAAACGTAGAATGCTCAGCACAACACTAGCAAGAATCTGAGTGGATATTGAGGTGTACAAATTTCTACTGGATGGCTCTTAATTTGATATTATGTGTGGAAGGGTCAGAGTTAACCATGGTGGTGTTCAGTTCAATTCCTGGGGCTTCTAGTTTTTCTTGCCTTCTTTAGAAACCATTTCCTGGTGTTCTAATTCTGTGTCTTGCCAAGTAGCGAGAGCTCGGAGGAAAACCCCGGAAGTAGCTTGTGGTGAAGTTTCAAGTTTTTTGGCTCTTATCCAAACACTCGTGAGCTTCATTTGTGTTCACATATAAGAAAAGCCAACCCAGATCTCCTAATAATGTTTTATTTAGTGCTTAAACTTTAATTGCAGGGTATAAATGATACCATTAGGAACCGATATCAATACTAATGCCACCTATATTATTATTTACTAGGCTGAAAACTAAGCTTGTTGAAATATATTTATTAACACTGCACCCTAGAACTACACATTTAAAGCTTAATTCTGTGGCTGTTCATGAATTCTCAGCATACTACGGTGTCGGGGCTTCCTAGCTTGAGATAAATTCATTATGAAATTCGAGTGATGAAGCGTGTTAGGGCATTTCTTGTTTCCGGTAACAAATGCCAAATTGCTTTATTCAGAGGATGAGGCACCCTTTGTGGAATTCTAGCCCTTTTAGCCAACAAACAGTTAAATTCAGCATTTATGATGTATAAACTTTGCTCCTTAGCATTAAAATGTACCTTATTCATTCCTTAGATTTCTCTTTCAGCCATGGCTATTGTTTGTCACTAACAGCTAGCTTTTGTGAAGTTAATAAATGTGCATAATAAGGACATAAAGGTATGGAGAAGTAATACTGTAATCCTTTTGTTTGGATAATCAGTCTAATGTATGCAAATTAAACCTTATTAGTACTAGGGTTTTGTGTCTGCTTATCAAAATGTGCCATTTTCATGAAAATTGGAAGTCCATTATATAAAGTTATTATTAACAATCATTTAGGAATTATATACGGTATGCAAATTAAAGTTGATTACAACTAATTAAGGGCTTTCTTTGTTATTTGACCTTGTCTGCTTTTTATGTAAATATGTTTCTTTTGGTCTGGCATATTTTTAGACTCAGAAAAGTATATTAAGACAAGTTACATTATGTATTTTTTAATATATCTTTGTGTTGCCATTGTCTGTGCCCCTCATTTTACAGAGGCACACATGGTATGTAGAGCCATGTATCTCACCGTTTGGAGATGGTTCTCTAGGTGAGTTGAATTTCAGAAATAGAAAACAAATTTCCAAGACTCTTCAATAAGTTTAATGGAATATGAGCACAAATCCAGTATAACATATAAACAGTCTTCATGCCAGAATGCCCTTTTTCTTCCACTACTATTTATTGATTTCCGAGAGTCTTGGGTTGCAGATTTCCAAATAATAGCTAAATAATAAATGATCATTACTTGCTTACAAGGTGCCCTGCAAAACCTGGTTGTTATCCATGAAGGCATTCAGCTAAAGATAAGTAACTTCACCACTGAGGGTGTAACAGGTCCAGTACCAGTGGCCTTTAGGATAACTGTGTGCTCCCTTTGAAAATAAGGGAAGAATTTCTCTTCTCAGCTGGCAAAGAGGAAACATTTGAGGTGAGGCTTTTTAGCACTTATTAAGTTATATTTTTCCTTCAGTGCAATTGTTCTAGTTGTTTTCTGTGAACAAAGAAGCTTGATACAGTGACTGGGGCAAAGGATCCTGGGGCACTAGGTTTAATTGTGTGATACAAAAGACCTGTTAATCAATAGCTTTCCGTTTGCCTTAAAATGTATGGGTAGGAAAAGGAATGGTGATGATACATAGCCCAAGAAGAGACAAGCGTATTGCACAGTATCTACATATTTAAAAGAGGCAAACTGTTCAAAACTCTTTAAAAGAGAAACTAAGAACCAAATCACCATTGAATTCATCCAAATTTTGAACATTTTCTGTTATTTTTCTGCTTTGAACAATAAATTTATTTATTTTGTGAACAATAACGGTTTAATTTTTGAAAAATGTCATTCAAACTCTTACAAAGGGATTGAAAACAAGCTTGTAGTTGAAGTAGAATATACAAACAGAAAAGCGCACGTAGTATAAATATACAGCTTGTTAAAGTTTCACAAACTTGACGCTCTGATGTAACCAGGACCCAGATCAAGGAACAGCACGTTTACAGTACTCCAGTAGCCCCTATTTTTTTCGTAAGTCAGGTGACAGTATATGTGTGGGTCTGTTTCTGGCCTGTCTTGGGAGAAGTGACATCTCTACAATATCAAGTCCTTCAATCTATGAACATGGTATATCTTTTATAAAGGGAAGCTTTATGATTCATTAGTCTCCCTGGAAAACACAGGAAAAGCAAGAAGAGAGAGACTAAGTTCATATATTTCTCTGGAATTTGGATGCTCCCTGCATGGAGTAGATGTCCCACTGCACCATATTGTCTAGGAAGGATGTGGGTGTGCTGCTGGACTTCATGGAGTGGGTGAGGCTTTCATGTGGAGCCTCCAATTTTCTAGGCACTGCATGCTTTCATCACCCTCTCACTGCAGGTGTTCTGGGTCTTCCTCCACAGGGTATTTTGGCTATTGTTTCTTGCCACTTTTGCTCCAGTTCCTGTGCAGAGTTTTCAGTATAACACAGAGCACAGTGCCTTTGATAGCCTTCCACTTAAGGTGCAGAGGGCTCTTAGTGAACACTTTCTTCTTTTTCCAAAAGGAAGCAAAATTTGTCCTTCTCAGGGTCAAACTGTGCCCTGCTAAAATGTATGAACCATGACTTGCTTTTTATATTTCTAGACACCAAGTTTTTTGATAGTTCCAGATATTTTTCTTCCCCCATAGCGGGATGTAGAACTCTTGAATTCCTATCTCCATGGAAATAAAATAAAAAGTCCTCATTTGCACCGTGGCTCAATAGGTACAAATGGAAAAATGATCTCATCATAGTGGCCTCACAGATAATACAGGCTGTGTCTGAATTGTACCGTAATAAAGGTGCTGCTGTGGGTGCAGCTTTCCGCCTTCTAAGAAGATCCTTTGCTCTTGGAGGAGTTGCTGGGTGTGCCTGGAGAAGCTCCAAAAAGGTTAATAAGTGCTTGTGGTAGCAAGAGAAGGAAGATTGAAAGAGAACCCAGGAAATTCTCACAATGGTGTACGGAAAAGGAGGCAAGCGCCAAGTGTCTAGTCTGCCTTTAGAACAATGTAGAGAAACAAACACAGGGAGAGGTGTGGGGTGACGCCCCCTGCTGTCAGGTGACTGGCTCTGTAATCCTCACTTCCTTTTTCCCACGTACCGACTGCTTCCGAACCTGGGGATGGGAGAAAGGGACGTCAAACGCTCTCTTCTCTCTTGGACTTCTGCAAATGGAAACAGTGGACTGGGCTGACTACAGTCGAGCTGTAACAGCCCCGAAGAACAGGGTCCCGAAAGTCACCATTTTGCTTTAGAAGGTTTATTATTTTACATTTCTCAAAATAACAGAGTAAAATTACAGGCAACACAAACAAGATTCAGGCTATGTGAGTCTTTTAATTCAGGCAGAATTTAATGTGTAATTAAGATTAATTATACCATAATGGAATTGTAGACACATGATTATTGCATCATATTCCTTGCAGACATGCATCTTGCTTTCACATCATTCTGGCTTCTCTAGTCGAGGAGCATGCTGCGAGGCAGAGCAATGGAATTCGGTTGCATTTTGCAGGATGTGTTTGTTTCAAGGTCATTTTGGAAGTTAATTTTTGCCAGTGCTCATTTCAGAAGTGTTTGAAATATGCCCAAATGTGATGGCCTTAAAAAATACTGCCTTTTGGTTTGTTAGGAGAAGAAGCTGAGCCCTAAACTATCTCTGTTAGAAGCTCAAAACATTTGTGTTAATGGAGTTTAGAACATCACCTGAGTGTTAGTGTTTGGGAATTGTGTATGAAGTGTTTGGATTGTGTGTGAAGGTAAAAAGAATTTCTCAGTCATAAATTCAAAATATGGGTGAGAGTCTGGAAATGATTTAGAATAGGCCACTTCCTGGATCAGAGGGGAAGATGGGCTAAACTTTCACAAGCACTTTTGACTCTCCTGTTAGAAAAAGAAAAAGAAATTCAAAGAAGGAATTTCATTATATGCCATAGTATATTATTTAAATATATAACAAATACAACAACTTTCAATCAATACTTCAGCCTGCATAATTAGGCGTAGAGAGAGAATTTTCTTTGCTTCAGTTTTCTTGACTGTGGTTTAAATACTGAAAGGGAATATTTCTCAAATGTGAGTAAATTACCCTTCCTTTTGTTATATATTTAATTATATACTTTTTGTTATGGAAGTTTTCAGACATACATAGTCAGACCTTTTTAAGAGGAAGAAATTCTCTTGGTCTCTAGTGTTGACTTAAATTATTTTTGTTATATGCTAACACAACATAAGTTATAACTCCTGCTTTTACCTCGTATATAAGTTTAAAGCCAAATAAGCAACATACATGAAACACTAGCAATTGTGTACCCATAACATTTATTTTTTTCCCATAACATTTAAAATAACAACATTAATTTAAAGAATGATGTCATTTTTCTGAAACTGATTTTTTAAAGACTTTGAGAGAGAGCGAGAGCAAGAGAGAGAGAGCGCAGCACGAGCAGGGGGTGAAGAACAGAGGGAGAGGGAGAAGCAGACTCCCTGCTGAGCAGGGTGCCCAACACAGGGCCCTGGGATCGTGATCTGAGCGGAAGGCAGACGCTTAACCAACTGAGCCACCCAGGCGCCCTCTGAAACTACTTCTTAAGTGTTCCTTTTTCACTAGTTCATAATTTAAGCAATCTTATTCTGGCTGAAATGATTATAAATTCATCTGAAATCTAGCACACTTAAGAAGGATAATAGCCTTTCACTATAAGGCAGACTGTCCAGGTGACCCAGGACATTTGTTAAGATGATCATCTAAATCAGGGATCAGTAAGCTTTTTCTGTAGAGTACCTGACAGTAAATATTTTAAGGTTTGATGGCCAGTCTCTTACAGCTCTTCAACTACTGCTATCATATTGTGAAATTAGCTATAGATATATAAGAGAATGGGTTTAGCTATGTTCCAGTAAAACTTTATTTACAAAAGTGGATGGAAGGTGGTATTTGGACACAAGGATATAGTTTGCAGACCTCCATTTGAAAAACAATCTATATCGTAAATTTCTGAGAGATTCTTTATAAGAGGGGTGTGTGTGTGTTTTATTTTTATTTATTTATTTATTTTTAGAGAGTGAGCACAAGCGGGGGAGGGGCAGAAGGAGAGGGAGAGAATCTTAGGCAGGCTCCGTGCTGAGCATGGAGCATGACATGGGCTCATCTTAAGACACTGAGATCATGACCTGAGACTAAATCAAGAGTAGGGCACTTATCCGACTGAACCACCCAGGCACCCCTGTGTGTGTATTTTATTTAAAAAAATTTTTAAAAAGATTTTATTTATTTGGCGGGGGGGAGAGGGAGAGAGAGCACATGAGCAGGGGGAGGGGCAGAGGGAGAGGGAGAAGCAGACTCCACCCTGAGCAGGGATCCCAATGCAGGGCTTGAACCCAGGACCCTGCGATCCTGAGCTGAGCTAAAGGCAGACCATAACCAACTGAGCCACCCAGGCACCGAATTGTATATGTATTTTAAATTAGATTGTCAAAAATTATGCAAGTAAAACACAATATATATTCAGAGATATATAAAGACAATGTTCTTAAACTTTCTTCTATTTCCTCCATTCTAACCATCAGATGGACAATATTAATATTTTAATTCACATGAACACTTTTGATGGTTGGACAGATCTATGAAAACATATAAATTGTTTCTTTACCCCACTCATTGTTGGGCCTCTTCTATATGTGTTTCTTAGTATTAAAAAAACCCACCAAAAACCTAGATAATACCTTATCTATCCGTCCAGACCAATAGACATAGATCTCTTTTTTCCTTCACATTTTATTGTGAAAAGGTGAAATAATAGTAATAAATATGTATATGGTTTTCATCTATATTCATTTATTGTTAACATTTGACTATATCTGTGTTCATGCTCCCTCCCACCCCCAATGTTAGGTTGAGTTGTGTAAAGTTGCCAATACTCAACTGTTTTTGACATTGCAAAAATGGCACTTTGATACAGTACAACCTAATATTTATTTTTTCCTGAATATTTCTGAATCATCTGAGATAGAGTAAATTGGACATTATGACATTTCACCTATAAATACTTCAGTGTACATTTTCAAAAAAAAGTACACACATCTCCACAAGACTATTATACCTTAGAAAATCAACAGTTTCCTATCTTCTTATATTTAGTTTATATTCACATTTCCCCAGTTATGCCTAAAGTCTCTTTATAGCTAGTTTTTTTAGAACCAGATTCCAGTGAAAGTTCACACATTGCAATTAGTTTTATGCCTCTTTAGTCTTTTTTAACTTAGAATAGTTCCCTACTTTTTTTTTTTTTCTTAATCTCAACCTTTAGAAAGACTAGATCAGTTGTCTTGCAGAATATAGCACATTCTGGGGATGCCTGGGTGGCTCAGTCAGTTGAGCATCTACCTTCGGCTCAGGTCATGATCCCAGGGTCCTGGGATGGAGTCCCGCATCGGGCTCCCTGCTCAGCGCAGAGCCTGCTTCTCCCTCTGCCTGCCGCTCCCCCTGCTTGTGTGCGCTCTCTCTCTCTGACAAATAAATAAATGAAATCTTTGGGAAAAAAAAGAATATAGCACATTCTGTGTTTGTCCGAACATTTGTCAAAACATTTGCCCAAAATTTGGCAATGACTATAGGTAGAAAAACTCCATATTTGGCAAGAATAGTTGGTAGATGATTATCTGTATTTTTATTGTATAACATCAGACTGCCCCACTCTTAAATAATTTGATAACTTGGTTAAGGTAGTGACCACCAAATCTCTCCATTGTAAAAGTATGCTTTTTCCTTAGTGTTCTTTTAAAATAAGTATAATATTACATTGTATAGCCTGCTTTCATGGATAAAGAAACTACAGTTTATTCATGCATTCCTTCATTGGTGGCAATTCGTTTCCATTCTTTTGCCATTGAAATGTCTCCGTGAACATTCTTGTATTTAATTCTGAAATATTGATGCTTTTATTTCTGAGGAATAGAGTCCCCCATGTGGATTGAGAAGGTTGCGTATTTTTATTTTATTTTTAAAGATTTTATTTATTTATTTTAGAGAGAGAGAGGGAGAGAGAGAGAGAATCTGAAGCAGACTCTGCACTGAGTCAGAGCCCGACACAGGGCTGGATCTCACAACTGCAAGATCATGACCTGAGCCGAAACCAAGAGTCAGATGCTTAACCAACTGAGCCACCCAGGTGCCCCGAAAAGGATGTGTGTGTGTGTGTGTGTGTATTTTTTTTTTAAGATTTTATTTATTTATTTATTTTTTTGACAGAGAGAGAGCACAGCAGGGAGAGTGGCAGGCAGAGGGAGAGGGAGAAGCAGGCTTTCCACCGAGCAGGGAGCCCGATGTGGAACTTGATCCCAGGACTCTGGGATCATGACCTGAGCCGAAGGCAGTCACTTAACTGACTGAGCCACCCAGGTGCCCTGAAGGATGTATATTTTTAATTTTGACATTTTATTTACTTATTTGACAGTCATTTGACATTTAAAATGCTTTCTTAAAGATTTTATTTTATTTTTTTAAAGATTTATTTATTAGAGAGAGAGAGCATGAGAGAGCAAGGGGGAGGGGCAGAAGGAGAGGGAGAATCTTTTTTTTTTTTAAGATTTTATTTATTTATTTGAGAGAGAAAGAGAGAGAGAGAGCACAAGCAGGGGGAAGGGCAGAGGGAGAGGGAGAGGGAGAAGCAGGCTCCCCACTGAGCAGGGAGCCCGATGCGGCGCTCGATCCCAGGACGCTGGGATCATGACCTGAGCCGAAGATAGACGTTCAACCACTGAGCCACCCAGGCTCCCGGGAGAGGGAATGTTAAGCAGACTCTGTGCTGAGTGTGGAGCTGGACATGGGGCTTGATCTCATGACGCTGAGATCATGACCTGAGTCGAAACCAAGAGCTTAACTGACTGCGCCATCCAGGTGCCCCTTAAAGATTTTATTTTTAAGTATTCTCTATATCCAACATGGGGGTCAAACTTACAACCCTGAGATCAAGCATCACATGCTGCACTGACTGAGCCAGCCAGGCACCCCAAAACATTTTTTGACATTACAGACTTTCCAAAAAATTTGTAACATATTTCCACCAACAATAAACAAGAGTGCCTATTTCTCCAAATCTGCAACATCACTGGATATAACTGCCTTTTAATCTCCACCCCCCGCAACCTGATGAGTAAAAACTGGCATTATATTTTGCATTTCTGTGACTACTAATGAGATTTTGCAACCTATTATGTAATTTTTGGCCATTTAAATGTCCTATTCCTATTCTTTGCCCATTTCTCCCAGTATTTCACCTTGTTTGTGGTCTCATTTGCTATGTAAAAAATTAAGAATTCCAAAGTGTAGTGATGTCTTTTTCTTTATGGTTCATGAGTTACCTGTCTGCTTTAGAAGGTCTCCTCCACCTAAGATAATATAAAATTATCCTAAATTTTCTTTTATTATTATTCAGATTTGTATTTATTACATGATATGAGGTTGAGGTTTAGTTTTGCTTCCTTTTGGATAGTTACCAGTTATGTCAGCACCATATATTAAATGATCGATCCTTTTGGCAAAGATTTGAAATTCCACCTTTGTAGAAATTTAATTTATGGAAATTCCACTTTAGGGGATTTCTGCTCCTGTGGTAAGTTCTCATGTATGTTTGGATCTATTTCTGCTCCACTGGCCTATTTATCTGTTATGGTACTAATACCAGACTATTTTTACTTTCATGTTTTTCCAGTAACTTTTAGTATTGGATAAGATAAGCTTTCACTCTATTTTCCTCTTAAAAATATTCTGACTGTTTGCCTGGGTGGCGTACTTGGTTAAGCATCCAACTCTTGGTTTTGGCTCACATTATGATCTCAGGGTCCTGAGATTGAGCCCCGCATAGGGCTCTGTGCTCAGCATGGAATCTGCTTGAGATTCTCTCTCCCTCTCCCTCTGCCCCTCCTGCTTGTGCTCTCTCTCTCTCAGATATATAAATACATCTTTAAAAAATGTCCTGGCAATCAGTTTACAGACATTTATTCTTTTTTTTTAGAAGATTGTATTTTTAAGTAATCTCTACACCCAACTTGGGGCTCGAACTCACAACCCTCTGACTGAGCGAGATGGGTGCTCCAACAACCATTTATTCTTCCATATAAACTTTAAAATCATTTTTCAGGGGGCACCTGGGTGGCTCAGTCAATTAAGCGTCTGTCTTCGGCTCAGGTCATGATCCCAGGGTCCTGGGATCGAGTCTAGCATTGGGCTCCCTGCTCATCGGGGAGCTTGCTTCTCTGTCTGCCCTTCCCCCTCACTCTTTGTCTCTCTCTCTCTCAAAAATAAATAAAAATACTTTCGGGGTGCCTGGGTAGCTAAGTCAGTTAAGCGTCTGCCTTCGGCTCAGGTCATGATCTAGGAATCCCAGGATCGAGCCCCACATTGGGCTCCCTGCTCAGCGGGGAGTCTGCTTCTCTCTCTGACCCTCACCCCACTTGTGCTCTCTCTCTCTCTTAAATAAATAAAATCTTAAAAAAAATAAATAAAAATACTTTCAAGAAAATAAAAACACTGGGGCGCCTGGGTAGCTCATTTGGTTAAGCGGCTGCCTTTGGCTCAGGTCATGATCCCAGGGTCCTGGGATTGAGTCCCGCATCAGGCTCCCTGCTCAGCGGAGAGTCTGCTTCTCCCTCTCCCTCTGCCTACCACTTCTCTTGCTTGTTCTCTCTCTCTTTCTCTCTGTCAAATAAATAAATAAAAATGTTTAAAAAAAAAAAAGAAAAAATCATTTTTCATGGATGCCTGGGTGGCTCAGCCGGTTAAGCATCTGCCTTCTGCTCAGGTCATGATCCCGGGGTCCTGGGATCGAGTCCCACATCAGGCTTCTTGCTCAGCTGGGGGCCTGCTTCTCCCTCTCTGCCTGCCATTCTCTCTCTTTCTCTCTGACAAATAAATAAATAAAAATTAAGAAATAAATAAAATCATTTTTCAGCATTCCCAACCTACTTCCTTAGGATTCTGTTTGGGATTGTATTAATTATATAGGCAAATATATGTAAAAATGTGTGTGTGTGTGTGTGCGCATGTGTAATAAATTTAGGGGGAAAAAAATAAACTTGGGAGGAATTAACATTTTAATGGTTAAATAAATATATAGGTATATAGTTGACCCTTGAACAACACAGGAATTAGAGGTACGATCCCCCACTCAGTCACACATCCCCACGTAACTTTTGGGGTGCCTGGCTGGCTCAGTTGAGTCTCCAAAAACTTAACTACACATAGCATACTGTTGACCAGAAGCCTCACCAATAACACGAACGGTCGATTGACACATATTTTGTATGTTATATGTATTATATTTTGTATTCTTTTTTTTAAGATCTCATTTCTTTTTTTAAAGATTTTATTTTTTCTTTTTCCCCTTTTTAATTTAAAATCAATTTAGTTCACATACAACGTATTATTAGTTTCAGAGGTAGAGTTTAGTGATTCATCAGTTGCAAAAGATTTTATTTGAGAGCGAGAAAGAGAGCACAAGTTAGGGGAGGGGCAGAGGGAAGGCAGAGGGAGAAGCAGACTCCCGCTGGCAGGGAACCTGCTGTGGGGCTCGATCCCAGGACCCTAGGATCATGACCTAAGCCAAAGGCAGTAGCTTAAATGAATGAGCCACCCAGGAGCCCCTTATATTTTGTATTCTTATTTTTTATTATTTTTTATTATTTTTTAAAGATTTTATTTATTTGACAGAGAGAGATACAGCGAGAGAGGGAACACAAGCAGGGGGAGTAGGAGAGGGAGAAGCAGGCTTCCTGCCGAGCAGGGAGCCTGATGCAGGGCTTGATCCCAGGATCCTGGGATCATGACCTGAGCCGAAGGCAGATGCCTAACAACTGAGCCACCCAGGCGCCCCTGTAGTCTTATTTTTTAAAAGGCAAAAGATTTATGCGATCTGAAGAGAAACCAGAGTATTCTTATTTTTTTTTTTTAAAGATTTTATTTATTTATTTGAGACAGAGAGAATGAGAGAGAGAGAGCATATGAGAGGGGGGAGGGTCAGAGGCAGAAGCAGGCTCCCTGCTTAGCAGGGAGCCCGATGCGGGACTCGATCCAGGGACTCCAGGATCATGACCTGAGCCGAAGGCAGTCACTTAACCAACTGAGCCACCCAGGCGCCCGTATTCTTATTTTTTAATTAAAGATTTTATTTATTTATTTGAGAGAGAGAGAGTGAGCATGAGCAGGGCGGAGGGGTAGAGGGAGAGGGAGAAGCTGACTCCCCACTGAGCAGGGAGCCCGAAGTGGGGCTCAATCAGAAGATCCTGAGATCATGACCTGAGCCGAGGGCAGACGCTTAACCAACTGAGCCATCCAGGCGCCCCTATTTTGTATTCTTAAAGCAAGCTAGAGAAAAGAAAATATTAAGAAAGTCATACGGAGGGGGCGCCTCGGTGGCTCAGTTGGTTGAGTGTCTGCCTTCAGCTCAGGTCTTGATCCCAGGGTTCTCGGATTGAGTCGGGTTCTCGGATCAAGTCCTGCATCAGGCTCCTTGCTCAGCGGAGAGCCTGCTTCTCCCTCTGTCCCCTGTTCCCCCTGCTTGTGCTTTCTCTCTGACAAATCAATAAATAAAATATTTTTTTAAAAAAGAAAGTCATAAGGAAAGGAGAATAAATTTACAGCACTCTATTTATTTAAAAAAAAAAAATCTCCATATAAGTGGGCCCATGAAGTTCAAACCCATGTTGTTCAAGGGTCAACTATATACATAAATGTATATTATTCAGGGGAAGGATTAGCAAATTAGTGATAAGCCACATGACATTGAAATGATAGCAAAAGACTTGATCTTGGCGAATTTCTGCCAAAAATAATCTCCTTTTACCAACAGTGCCCAAAACTCGCAAAAATTTATAGTCCAGAAGACAAAATTAAAAGATTTGGGTGTCATTGGAGTACAGTTTTCGTTTGAATTGTAAAGGTAAAGTGTTTTTCTGTATGCTTTGGGAATGAAAGTATATCAGTAGTGTATTCCCAGGTGTGCTTGAAAACTTGTCTAGATACTATTAGTGTCTTAGTAAATCCATTTCCATCTGTCACACTATAATGTATCCTCTCTGTGTCACCCTCAACATACAGATACTCATTTTCTCACTTCAAGTGGAAGACTTTTAGCACCAGTCAGATATCAGTACAGTGAACTCTGCACATGGGTCAGATGCTTCCTGTTTGATTTGGTGTGCGGATCAGAATTGCCTTCCCAGCTCACACACCATGTGGTTCGTAGGTCAGGGGCTGGGGACACCACAGCATGGACGCAGGACCCTCTCAGGGAGTCAGGATTTCTGTCATCAACAGCAGGACTTCTCGGCCTGCAGCCTTTCGAATTCCAGCTCTTTGACCATCCAGGCCACAGACTTTGAATAAAGCCCTCAGGAGCCTTACAAATTTAGCAAGGGTTCCTTAAGCTGGATTTGTTAGAAAATGAATGTTTTATTTTTAAGAAATATTGGAGTGCCTGGGTGGCTCAGTCGTTAAGTGTCTGCCTTCAGCTCAGGTCATGATCCCAGGGTCCTCGGATCGAGCCCCGCATCAGGCTTCCTGCTCCACGGGAAGCCTGCTTCTCCCTCTCCCACTCCCCCTGCTTGTGTTCCCTTTCTGGCTGTGTCTGTCTGTCGAATAAATAAATAAAATCTTAAAAAAAAAAAGAAATATAGGTCACCAATATGGGGGAAAGCCAAGGACTTTGGGCCTGTAGTACCAGGATCTGAGCCCTAACCTGACCCCTCCCTTGAGAGCACTGGCTTGGGTGCATCTCAGTTTCCTCATGTGCAAAGTGGAGGTTAAAATGGTACTAAAATCATAGGGCTATTGTGAAGATTAAATACCCAATATATAATGCATTTGAAACTTCCTGCCACATAGTGAGTACTCTTTTTTTTTTTAAGATTTTATTTTTTTGTAATCTTCGCACCCAACGTGGGGCTCAAACTCACAACGCCAAGATCAAGAGTCACACACTGCACCCACTGAGCCAATCAAGCGCCCCAACAATGGGTACTCTTTAAGTGTTACTATTGTTATTAGTTCTTGGAGGGAGAAATTGAACACAGAGGCTGGGATTATAAGGGAAAAGGCAGGAATGAGGCAGCGTGTGAAGGTCTCAGGTAGGTAGAGCTTTAGGATAGGCTTCTATTCCAGGAGAAATCTAGGGTAGCAAGACAATGAGATAGAAGTATCTTTGTATGGACCATTCTGCAGGGAGTAGGGAGGAACTGCAATGCCGAGAGCTGTGTGTGTCCAGTTATTACCATGATCACTCTGGATCCTGGGTTGGTCTCTGCTTACCTAATTCCAGATCTCATTTCCTTAGGATCCTGATGCCCCCATATACCTTCAGCCCCAGCCAGGATTGGCAGAGTTATTGGCTGAGTTACTCAAAGTGAAGGGCCTTATCTGGCTAACCTGGACATTGTGTGGCAGAATGTGAATTAATCTTCCCTTTCTCCTTCTCTTGTTCCTCTTTTTTTTTTTTTTTAATGGAAAGTTTCAAGCACATCTAAAAGTAGAGAAACTGGGGGTGCCTGGCTGACTCAATTGGTAGAGCATGTGATTCTTTTTTTTTTTTTTTTTTTTAAAGATTTTTATTTATTTATTCATGAGAGACAGAGAGAGAGAGGCAGAGGGAGAAGCAGGCTCCCAAGGAGCAGAGAGCCCGATGCGGGACTCGATCCCAGGACCCCGGGATCATGACCCGAGCCGAAGGCAGACGCCCAACCATCTGAGCCACCCAGGCGCCCCTAGAGCATGTGATTCTTGATCTCAGGGCTGTGAATTCAAGCCCCATGTTGGGTGTGGAGATTACTTAAAAATAAAATCTTAAAAAAAAAGAAAAATAAAATCTTAAAAAAGAAACTAGCATAATAAATTTTCATGAACTCATCACTTAGCTTTAAGAGTTATCAGGTTTTTTTTTTTTAAAGATTTTATGTATTTATTTGACAGAGAGAGGGAGAGAGCGAGCATGCACACAAGCAGAGGGAGAGGGAGAAGCAGGTTCCCTGATGAGCAGGGAGCCTGACACGGGACTCGATCCCGGGACCCCAGGATCATGACCCAAGCTGAAGGCAGACACTCAACCGACTGAGCCACCTAGACATCCCGGGAGTTAATCAATTCTTGTTTAATTTTTACCCTCATTCACTTCCCCACCCTGAATATTTTTTTTTTTTAAGATTTTATTTATTTATTTGACAGAGATAGCAACAGCAGGAACACAAGCAGGGGGAGTGGGAGAGGGAGAAGCAGGCTTCCCGCTAAGCAGGGAGCCCGATGTGGGGCTCGATCCCAGGACCCCGGGATCATGACCTGAGCCGAAGGCAGACGCTTAACGACTGAGCCACCCAGGCGCCCCCCCACCCTGAATATTTTTAAGCAAATCACACACATCACTATGTCTGCATCTCTAAAAGATACTCTTTTTTTTATTGTTGTAAAATATACATAATAGAATTTACCATTTAAAGCTTTTTAAAAAGATTTTATTTATTTTTTTGTGAGAGAGAGAGCGAGCGCACAAGCAGGGGGAGGAAGGGGCAGAGGGAGAAGCAGGCTCCCACTGAGCAGGGAGCCTGATGTGGGACTCATTTCCAGGACCCCGGGATCATGACCTGAGCAGAAGGCAGATGCTTAACTGACTGAGCCGCCCAGGCGTCCCATTTAAACCATTTTTAAGTGCACAGTTCAGTTGCATTAGGTACATTCACGTTATTGTGCCACCATCACCACCATCCATCTCTAGAAGTTTTTTATCATCTCCAATGAAACTCCATACCCATTAAACAATAAATCCCGATTTTTCCTTTCCCTAAGTCCCTGGCAACCACCATTCTACTTTCTGTCTTCATGAATTTGACTATTCTAGATGCTTCACGTAAGTGGAACCATACAATATTTGCCCTTTTGTGTTTGGCTCATTTTTTACTTAGAATAATGTCTTCAGGGTTCATCATGTTGTAGCAAGTGTCAGAACTTCATTCCTTTTTAAGGCTGAATAATATTCCATTGCATGTATATATGACAAAGGTTCTTTTTAAAGCAAAATCATATTACTATAATCATACCCAAACAATAGTAATTTCTTAGAATCATCAAATATTCAGTGTTTAAATTTCTCTAACTGTGCCATAAACATCTTTTTTTAATTGCTTTTTAAATTTGAATTCAATTAACATATAGCATATTATTAGTTTCAAAGGTAGCGTTCATGGGGCACCTGGGTGGCTCAGTTGGTTGGGCAACTGCCTTCGGCTCAGGTCATGATCCTGGAGTCCCGGGATCGAGTCCTGCATCAGGCTCCCTGCTCAGCAGGGAGTCTGCTTCTCTCTCTGACCCTCCCCCTCTCATGCTCTCTCAAATAAATAAATAAATAAATAAATAAAATCTTAAAAAAAAAGGTAGAGTTCAGTGATTCATCACTCTTATATAACACCCAGTGCTCATTACATCACATGTCCTCCTTAATGTCCTCACCCAGTTACCCCATCCCCCTACCCCCCTCCCCTCTAGCAATCCTCAGTTTGTTTCCTATGATTAAGAGTCTTTTATGGTTTGTCTCCCTCTCTGGTTTCATCTTGTTTAATTTTTTCCTCTCTTCCCCTATGATCCTCTGCCTTGTTTCTCACATTCCACCTATCAGTGAGATCATAATGATAATTGTCTTTCTCTGATTGACTTATTTTGCTTAGCATAATACCCTCTAGTTCCATCCACGTTGTTGCAAATGGCAAGATTTCACTTTTTGATGGCTGAGTAATATTCCATTATATATATAATGGAATATCCATCTTTATCCATTTATCTGTCGATGGACATCTGGGCTCTTTCCATAGTTTGGCTATTGTGGACATGGCTACTATAAACATTGGGGTGCAGGTTTCCCTTTGGATCACTACATTTGTATCTTTGGGGTAATTACCTAGTAGTACAATTGCTGAGTTGTAGGGTAGCTCTATTTTCAACTTTTTGAGGAACCTCAACACTGTTTTCCACAGTGGCTGCACCAGCTTGCATTCCCACCAACAGCGTAGGAGGGTTCCCCTTTCTTCGCATCCTCACCAACATCTGTTGTTTCCTGAGTTGTTAATTTTAGCTATTCTGACTGCTGTGAGGTGGTATCTCACTGTGGTTTTGGTTTGTATTTCCCTGATGCCAAGTGATGTGGAGCATTTTTTTGTGTGTCTGTTGGCCATTTGTATGTGTTTGGAGAAATGTCTGTTCATGTCTTCTGCCCATTTCTTTTCTCTTTTTTTTTTAAGATTTTATTTGTTTGAGAGAGAGAAAATGAGAGCGAGAGAGAGAGAGCATGAGAAGGGGGAGGGTCAGAGGGAGAAGCAGATTCCCCGCTGAGCAGGGAGCCCGATGTGGGACTTGATCCCAGGACTCCAGGATCATGACCTGAGCTGAAGGCAGTCACCCAGCCAACTGAGCCACCCAGGCGCTCCTGCCCATTTCTTGATTGGATTATTTGTTCTTTGGATGTTGAATTTGATAAGTTCTTTATAGGTTTTGGATACCAGCTCTTTATCTGATAGACATTTGCAGATATCTTCTCACATTCTGTCTGTTGTCTTTCGGTTTTGTTGATTGTTTCCTTTGTTGTGCAAAAGCTTTTTATCTTGATGAAGTCCCAATAGTTCATTTTTGCCTTTGTTTCCCTTGCCTCTGGAAATGTGTTTAGCAAGAGGTTGCTGCGGCCTAATTCACAAAGGTTGCTGCCTATGTTCTCTAGGATTTTGATGGATTCCTATGTCCCATTCAGGTTTTTCATCCATTTTGAGTCTGTTTTTGTATATGGTGTAAAAAATGGTCCAGTTTCATTCTTGTGCGTGTGGCTGTCCAATTTTCCCAAAACCGTTTGTTGAATAGATTGTCTTTTTTTTTAAGGATTTTATTTATTTATTTTTGTGAGATGGAGAGAGAGAGAGAGCATGAGCGGGGGTGGGGGGGCGGGAGGGGCAGAGGGAGAAGCTGACTCCCCGCTGAGCAGGGAGCCCGATGCAGGACTTGATCCTAGGATCCTGGGATCATGACCTGAGCTGAAGGCAGACGCTTAATCGACTGAACCACCCAGGTACCCGAGACTGTCTTTTTTCCATTGGATAGTCTTTCCTGCTTTGTCAAAGATTAGTTGACCATAGAGTTGAGGGTCCCTTTCTGGGTTCTCTCTTCTGTTCCATTAATCTATGTGTCTGTTTTTGTGCCAGTACCATGCTGTCTTGATGACTATAGCTTTGTAATAGAGCTGGAAGTCCGGAATTGTGATGCCACCAGCTTTGGCATAAACATCTCTTTTTTAACACTCTCTTTTGTTTTTTTTTTTTTAGTTGATAGAATTTTATATTTTGGGGCTGGGTCAGCATCTTCTACATTGGATATGAAGAATTTGATTTGTAAACACTAGTAATCAAGCACTACTTGTATTTTAGAATATCACCTTTGCTTTCTACCCTGAATGCTTGGTCTCTCAATTTACAGTCGTTTTGAACTCACAACCCTGAGATAAAGACCTGAGCTGAGAACAAGATGATGCTGAGCCACCCAGGTGCCCCTACACCATTTTTAATACGTAATGTTCGTGTTCTTTTGCTTTATTTGGTCCGTGTTCTTTTGGTCATTAAGTCATTTACTCTGTTTTCAACATTTCCCAACACTCTCTTTTGTTTTAAACAGGATTCAAATAAGATCCATTAGTTATAATTTGTTGATAGGTCTTATTTCTCTCTTTCTTAAGATTTTATTTATTTATTTGACAGAGAGAACGCAAGAGAGCACAAGCAGGGGAAGCAGGAGAGGGAGAGGGAGAAGCAAGCTCCCTGCTGAGCAGAGAGCCCAATGCGGGGCTCAATCCCAGGACTCTGGGATCATGACCCAAGCCAAAGGCAGATGCTCAACCGACTGAGCTACTCAGGTACCCCCTTATTTCTCTTTTAAACCACAAATCCCTTTATTTTTCTAAAATTTTTATTTGTTGAAGAGTCTGGGTTTTTGACCTGTAGAAGTCTTCACAGAGTCTAGATTTTGCTAATTGCATCCCCCCAGTGTCATTTAATATCTTCTTATGTTCCCTGTATTTCCTATAAAGTGATAAATTGATAGTTAGATAGAGAGGTTTGCTCAGATTCAGATTTGATTCTTTGGCAAGAATATTTCATAAACAGAGTTGGATACAGGA
Organism: Leptonychotes weddellii; assembly: GCF_054177405.1. Lineage (NCBI taxonomy): Eukaryota > Metazoa > Chordata > Mammalia > Carnivora > Phocidae > Leptonychotes > Leptonychotes weddellii. The sequence goes on along the minus strand of NC_138385.1, from coordinate 88,058,854 downwards.
GGCACATGATATCTGTTGGTTTCTTTTCCTGTGATGTTACCAGTAACTAATGATCATTGTTATGGTCCACTGACTAAATAGGGGATGTTCTAATTCTATCATTTCTTCTTCGTTCATTAGCTGAAATACTTCCATGAAGAGAAACTTTCTGTCATTCACAATTCGGTTACTCTGAGGTAGTATTTGTAAAGAAAGGCAAAACAAATGCTTGTTTCTTTTTCTTTTTTTCATTTTTTTTTACCAATTTTCATGCAAATGAATTGGTTCTCTTGCATTCTACAAAGCTAATCATTCGGAGTTAAAATTGTGTGTGTGTTTGAGTATAGTTGACACACAATGTTACATTAATACCGGGTGTGCAACATAGTGATTGGACAGGTCTGTACCTTATGCAAGTGCAGCTTGTCTCCCTGATACATTGCTATTACAATAACATTGACTATATTCCTTATGCTGTACCTCTTATTCCTGTGACTTAATTCATTTCATAACTGGAAGCCTGTGTCTTGTACTCCCCCTCGCCTATTTTGCCCAACTCCCTACCCACCTCCTCTCTGGCAACCATCAGTTCTCTGTATTTATAGATCTGATTCTGCTTTTTGTTTGTTTATTTGTTTTTTTTTAGATTCCATGTATGAGTTAAATCATATGGTATTTATCTTTCTCATTCTGACTTATTTCACTTGGCATAATACCTTCTAGGTCCATCCATGTTAGAAATGGCACGATTTTATCCTTTTTTATGACTGTGTAATATTCCATTGTATATATATTATGTATTTTTTATTTGAGTAATTTTATGAACTCATGGATTTTCAAATACTTGATGTATGCAAACACATTTCATTTTTAATGATTTTTTACAAGATTTTATTTTTATGTAATCTCTATACACAATGTGAGCCTCAGACTTACAACCCCAAGATCAAGAGTTGCATGCTCCATTGAGTGAGCCAGTTAGGTGCCTCTCACTGTTAATGATTTTGAAATGATCCCCTCTTTGGTCAATGGGAGACTCTTCAAGTTGGTGCCCTAGTTTTTTTTATACAACACCAGAATTATTATAGTTTCCTTGTTTCCTGGTAGAAGTTGGTGCAGTCTCCTATTGTACATTTCCTGACCTTGCTGTTTCTCCAAAAAGTCCTGGTTCCTTTTAATGGGAAATGATATTTAGAGATCATAGTCTGGGTACTCATTATTATTGGGTAAGTCTTTCTTGATAGTACATTCTTTTTTTCATTGATAAAAATAGTATGTTTTCATTGTATAAACAAAGATTTTGGAAGATACCAAAAATAACATAGAGACCATCACTATTTATATTTTGATGTACCATGTATGCCCAAATATAAGTGAGGTTTTCTCTTAAAATTATTACTCAGAAAGGAAGGCATCACCTTATATGTGAATTCTTATAAAACCTCTTCATCATGGGATGACCTCTGTTTGGGGAAGGTATATCAGTCTGAAATGACTTTAACTACTGATAGTCTTGGATGCTTCTAGAAGTCATCTGGTAGAATTGGTAGAAGGGAGGAAAGAAATGTAGCACTATTGAGTAATTAGGCCTGGGTGTATGACCTCAAATTACCAAGTATTAGATGTTGTTAAAGGTCAACTTTTTTTTTTTTTTTTTTGGTAGAAAGTATAAGTATACATCCACAAGATGAATGGAAAAATTCAATATCCCTATGTTATAGAAATGGACACTTTCAATTAGGATAAAATTTCCAGTGTGGACATCATACAAAGGCTCAAATAATTATGTGCCTCATACAGAACGGATTTGATGGCAATGAAGCCTCTAGAACTGTGGTCTTCAAACTAATTTACTTGTCAGGCCTCTAAAAGAATATTGGAAACAGTATACTTTCTCATAATTTAATATTGACATTTAAAAATTTTAATTATAAGTCTAATTGGTTACACAGGATGCAATTCTAGTATATTATAAATATTGACATTTTCGAATAAAACTATTATTCCTTTAAATGCATTTAACAAAATCTAAATTCTATAGTGATTTGATAATTCTATCTTCCACTAAAAACTTATTTTAAAAATTTACATTGTTATACATTCACTATGAACTAATAATTACATTTGATTTTCCCCACAGAATTTTATCCTAATGTAACACATTTTATGCATGAAAGTATCATATTGACTTCTCTGTCATATTTCTTGGAAACCAATTTGTGTGTGTGTGTGTGTGTGAGAGAGAGAGAGAGAGTGTGTGTGAGTATATTTGAAATGTTAAAAAATGTTCTCAGGACCATGAGGCTATATATATTAGCAAACTGATTCCAGATAGAGTTACACGTTGACCAAATCACAGATATTTGACACATTTTGGTAACTGCTTATCAAACTTAAAAGATTATATTGGAAAAGAATCTCTCAGTGAGATAGATGAGACTTATTCTCTTCAATTTATAATATATATTAAACAAATATTATATATTGCAAGAATGAGACAGGGTTTGGCATCAATTCTATTAATAGTTTTCATTTTTTATAGACTGAACCTCTGAGAAAACTTGTTCATGTAAGTAAGAAATTGGGGATAGAAAGAGTTTTTTTTTTTTTAAAGATTTTATTTATTCATTTGAGACACAGAGATAGAGAGAGCATGAGCAGGGGGAGAGGCAGAGGGAGAGGGAGAAGCAGGCTCCCCACTGAGCCAGGAACCTGATGTGGGGCTCGATCCCAGGACCCTGGGATCATGACCCAAGCCGAAGACAGACTCCCAACCATCTGAGCCACCCAGACGCCCCAGAAAGAGTTTTGTTTATAGCCATGCTTCTTAATTCTCTGAATTCTCTCCTAGTTAGATGCTAAAAGTCGTGTGGGAGTCTGTCATCAAAACTTTATTTAAATCATTTGGTGGCTGACAGATCTATTTGTCCCTCCTTCAATTTTGTTGAAAATGAAGGCTTGAAAACCACTGTACTTGCAAGAGAATTTATTATCTAGCCATGAACGTCTTCCACTGTCTCAACACAGTACCCATATTGTATTTGGAGTTGTCCCTTTGTGTGGCACCTTGGAGGACTTGACACCTTGGGGCAATATGCCATGGGAAATTTAGAAATGGGACATCGTTAAAGGGGATGTAGAAACAGAAAACCTGTTCCTCTATTATAGACATGCGTGCAGGAGCTCAGTTTTAGAAGAGTCCAGAAATTTGAGGATCTGGACACTGATTCTTTTAAAACTATCTGTCACCATGTGCCACTTGAAGAGCTTTTAGGGTACTCCTGGGTGTATACATAACCTGGCTTGAAGATGTATGCTCTAGAATCTAGCATAGATTCCAGAAGCTCACTGTGAGAAGACTCACAACATGGTTCTGGTGATCACAGGCATGTAAAGAATGTAAATAAAATTATTTTTGTGTAACGTGAAGTGGGAATAAAAACAGTATTTCTAAATTAGTATTTAGTTTATATTAAATGTGAGGTTAGGTAGGTATGTGTAAATCAGTCAATCAATCAAAAAGTGTAAGTAGTTATTTGGTTATTTCATCCATATCCATAAGGGCTCATATACTTAAGTTTGACAAAATCATTTTTGGGAGCAAGCTCCACATTGTGAAATAGAGACATTGCTTTTTATTTGAGCGTATATAGTATATAGTTTAGATTTTTATGTATGTATGCAGATATGAATACTATATATATATATATAGTGAAATTAGGGTCATTCAATACTTTTTGTTTTATATGTTATTTATTTTTATTTATTTATTTTTTTAAGATTTTATTCATTTATTTGACAGAGAGAGAGAGAGAACAAGTAGGCAGAAAGGCAGGCAGAGGGAGAGGGAGAAGCAGGCTTCCCACTGAGCAGGGAGCCCGATGCGGGGCTCGATCCCAGGACCCCGGGATCATGACCTGAGCCGAAGGCAGCGGCTTAACCGACTGAGCCACCCAGGCGCTCCATATATGTTATTTATTTTTAAATGTTTAAACTTTTAAGGAACTTTTAAACCTTTTATTATAGAAAAAAGTAGACATATATTAGGGAGAATAGTATAATGAACACTCAGGTACCTGTCACCTAGGTTCAATAATTATCAATTCTTGGCCAACCTTTTTTTCAATATTCTACACTTAGATTTATGAAATCTTGTCATTTTCAATGACATGGATGGAGCTAGAGTGTATTATGCTAAGTGAAATAAGTCAGAGAAAGACAAATACCATATGATTTCACTCATACGTGGAATTTAAGAAACAAAGCAGATGAACATATGGGAAGGAAAAAAAAAAAAAGAGGGAACAAGGCATAAGAGACTCTTTAAAAAAAAAAAAGATTTCATGTGTTTATTTGAGAGAGAGAGAGAGAGAGAGAGAGAGTGCCTGTGCACAAGCAGGGGGAGGGGCATAGGGAGAAGCAGATTCCCCGCTGAGCAGGGAGCCAGACTTCGGGCTTGATCCTAGGACCCCAGGGTCATGACCCAAGCCGAAGGCAGACGCTCAGCCTCAACTGACTGAGCCACCCATGCGCCCCCACCCCCATGAAAGACTCTTAAGGATAGAGAACAAACTGAGGGTTGCTGGAGGAGATGTGGGCAGGGGGATGGGTTAAATGGGTGATAGGGATTGAGGAGGGTCCTTGTTATGATGAGCACTGGGTGTTGTATATAAGTGATGAATCACTGAATTCTACTCCCGAAACTAATATTACAGTATATGTTAACTAACTAGAATTTAAATAAAGATTTGAAGCAAAAAAAAAAATGAAATCTGAGGCATCATATAATTTTTTCCATGAACATTTCAGTGTGAATCAATGAAAGAGGACTCTTTTTTTTTTTTTTTTTAAGATTTTATTTATTTATTTGACAGAGAGAGGGAACACAAGCAGGGGGAGTGGGAGAGGGAGAAGCAGGCTTCCCGCGGAGTGGGGAGCCCTATGTGGGGCTTGATCCCAGGATCCCGGGATCATGACCTGAGCCGAAGGCAGAAGCTTAACCAACTGAGCCATCCAGGCGCCCCGAAAGAGAAGGACTCTTAAATAAGTGTAACTATGATACCATTGTTGCATTTTTTCATGTTGTCAAATATCTAGATAAATGTCAAGTTACCATGATTATCTCATAAAATTTTTAAGATTATTCAAATCGGGGGGCACCTGGGTGGCTCAGTTGGTTAAGCATCTGCCTTCAGCTCGGGTCATGATCCCAGCGTCCTGGGATCGAGCCCTGCATCGGGCTCCGTGCTCGGCAGGGAGCCTGCTTCTCCCTCTCCCTCTGCCTGCCTGTCTGCCTACTTGTGATCTGTCTCTCTCTCTGTCAAAAAAATAAATAAAATCTTTAAAAAAAATTTAAAAAAGACTATTCAAATTGGGATCTAAGTCTATATATTGCAATTAATTACACCTCTTGCATCTTTTTTTTTTTAAGATTTTATTTATTTGAAAGAGAGAGAGTGAGAGAGAGCACTAGCGGGCGGGGGGGTGGTGCTGGGCAGAGGGAGAGGGAGGAGTAGGCTCCCCAATGAGCAAGGAGCCCAATGCGGGGCTCGATCCCAGGACCCTGGGATCATGACATGAGCTGAAGTCGGACACTTAACTGACTGAGCCACCCAGGCGCCCCTCTCTTGCATCTCTTTTAATCAATAAGCTCCTCTACCATCTTTTTCTCTGTAGTTAATTTGCTGAAGGAATAGAGTCATTTGTCTTATTGCATTTCCTATGGTGTAGATTTTGCTGAATGTATGCTCATGATGTCATTTAACATATTCTTTTGTCTCTTGTTGTTCCTATAAATGGGGAGGTTGAGAGGCTTGGTCAGATTCAGGTTTAACATTCATTCATTCATTCATTTATTCATTTATTTATTTAAAGATTTTATTTATTTATTTGACAGAGACACAGCAAGAGAGGGAACACAAGCAGGGGGAGTGGGAGAGGGAGAAGCAGGCTCCCTGCTGAGCAGGGAGTCTAATGTGGGGCTCGATCCCAGGACCCTGGGATCATGACCTGAGCCGAAGGCAGACGCTTAATGACTGAGCCACCCAGGCACCCCTAATATTTATTTTTTTGGCTAAAGTATTTTAGGAGACATGTAATATTTTATCTCTTTAAAATTTTCTAGCTGCTGTATTGCATTATTAACTGACATGTAATAAACTGCACATATTTAAAGTATATACTTTCATAGTTTTGGCATATGTGTATACTGTGAAATGATTATTTTAGTCAAGATAATGAACATAAGCATCACTAAAAGACCCTTTCACAGCAGGAATGAGCATGGGGAGAAATAAAGGATGGAAACAGGAGGGGAACTTGGTCCTGCTCCACACTGGATTAGGGTGAATCTTCATGATCTTGTGGTTCTCAAAGATTTTCAGCAATAAAATGATTTCTTTTAAATGAGATATTATGCAGAACTCATATAAGAGAGAAGATGAAAGGCAGGTGTTTTAATAGTATAAATTTATAAATATGTATTTTGTGACTATTAATACATTTAAGATAAAGCCATTGATAAAGTATTATTGATTTAATCATATTAAACTATTGATATGCTAACATATTAATAGGTTTATGCTTATCTTTGTACATATATAAGTTGTTAGTCTCATGTCCATATCAGTAGCCAATTTACGTATTTTTAAGTTAAGAAAAATTTTAACTGTGCTGAAACACAAGTAAAATGTATCATCTTAACCATTTTCTTTTTTAAGTAGGCTCCACACCCAGTGTGGAGCCCAGTATGGGGCTTGAACTTAGGACCCTGAGATCAAGACCTGATCTGAGATCAAGAGCTGGATGCTTAACCAACTGAGCCACTTAGGTACCTCTCTGTCTTAATCATTTTTTTTTTTTAAAGATTTTATTTATTTATTTGAGAGAGAGTGAGATAGAGAGAGCATGAGGGGGGGGAGGTCAGAGGGAGAAGCAGACTCCCTGCTGAGCAAGGAGCCCGATGCGGGACTCGATCCTGGGACTCCAGGATCATGACCTGAGCCGAAGGCAGTCGCTTAACCAACTGAGCCACCCAGGCGCCCCTGTCTTAATCATTTTTAAGTGTACAGTTCAATAGTGTTAGGAAATTCACACTGTTGTGAAACCATTGTCCAGAACTCTTTGAATCTTGCAAAATTGAAACTCTGTACCCATTAAACACTAACTCCCCATTCTCCCCTCCCTGCAGCCCCTGGCGTCCACTCTTCTACTTTCTGTTTTTGTGAATTTGACTACTATAGGTACTTCATACAAGTGGAATCATACAGTATTTGTCTTTTTTTTATTCAAGTATAATTCACATACAGTGTTCTGTCATTTCAGGTGTGATATTTCGGGTGTACAATATAATGATCCAGCAATTCTGTACATTACTCAGTGCTCATCCGAAGTGTACTCTTCATCCCCTTCACCTATTTTACCGTCCCCCCCATCCACAGTATTTGTCTTTTTGTGACTGGTTTATTTCACTTAACATAATCTCCTCAAGGTTGTAGCACTGTGTCAGAATTTCCTTCCTTTTTAAAGCCGAATAGTACTCCATTGTATGTATACACCACATTTGTTTATCCATTCGTCCCTTGATGGATCCTTGGGTTGCTTTCCGCCTTTTGGCTATTGTGAATAAGGCTGCTGTGGAGTATACAAATATTTCTTTGAGGCCCTGCTTCCTGTAGCCAGTTTACTCTGTATTCGCTTTGACTGTACAGTATAAAAAAGCTTAACTCATATAGTTGAATAGTTGCAAATGGTAATAAGTTGCAAATGGCAGTAGTTTGTAATAACTTGCCATAATGTCTTATGACTCATCTGAATGTCAAATAGAATCATGCAAGAGGAATTATGAGACATTTTAGTTTTAAAGTTAATCATTAGCAATAGCTAAAAAGCTCTTCTCTTTTTTCAACTGGTAAGTAAACAATTTGGAGTCCGTGAAAGAGTTTCTAGCCAGTTAAAATCTGTGTCTTATAATACAGTTTATGATGTCATTTATGGGAATCTTTGACCTCTCACTGTTCTTTTTTTTTTTTTTTTTTTTAAAGATTTTATTTATTTGACGCAATGAGAGAGAGAGAGTACAGGCAGGGAGAGCGGGAGAGGGAGAAGCAGGCTCCCCGCTGAGCAGGGAGCCCGATGTGGGGCTCGATCCTAGGACCCCGGGATCATGACCTGAGCTAAAGGCTGATGCTTAATGGACTCAGCCACCCAGGCCCCTTTCAGTTTCTTTTCTTTCTTTATTTGAAGTTTTAAAACTTGGTAACAGTGTATTGCTAAAGTGATTGCCGGACATATGAAACATCCATTCAACAAATTTATGGGACATCCATGCCAGGTCCATAATTCACAAATGAAGGAGGAAAATAGATATGATCCTTGGCCTTATGGAACTCACAGTTTAGTAGGGTTGATAAATAATAAATAAGTAAACAAACAGCTAAATAATTACAAATAATGGGTTTTTATGATGGAAAAGAGCAGTGTCCTCTGAAAGAGAATAATGATGGCTGCTTTAGATTGGGTTGGCATGGAGGCCCTCTCTGAGGAGCTGGTATTTAGGATGAGCCTTGATCAAACCTGCTATTTAATAATGTGGAAGAAGACAAATTATTCCAGACAATTCGAGGCAGTGGGAACACCATGGGTAGTGGTTCTGAGGCATGAAAGTGCTTGGTGTGCTTGAAACATTGGAAGACCCATGTGTCTAATGGGCAATATTAGCAGAGGCAAAGTGTATTAGTTTCCTGTCACTGCTGCAACAAATAACCACAAATGTGTTATTTTATGGTTCTGGAGGTCGGACATCTGACATGGGTCTTATGGGGCTAAAATTAAGGTGGCAGCAGGGCTGAATTCCTTCTGCAGGCTCTAAGGGAGAACCAGTCCTTGCCTTCTCTACCTTCTACAGGCCACCTGCTTTCCTTTTCTCATGTCACCTCTCTCCATCTTCCAAGTGCATTCCTCGAACCTCTGACTCTATCATCACATCTCCTCCTCTGACTCTGACCCTCCTGCTTCCCCTTATAAGGACCCTTGTGATTGTATTGGGCCCACCAGCGTAATCCAGGCTCATCTCCCCATCTCAAGATCCTTTAACTTCATCACATCTATAAAGTCTTTTTTGCCATGTAAGTTAACATTCACATGTTCTAGAGAAATTTGAGGGACCATGATCCTGTCTCCATATTCAGGGAGTGGAGAAAAGAGAAACAAAGTGAGTGTATTATGTTCTATTTCAGGGATATTTTAGTTATTGGGGTTTGTACTCATTAAGTTTTTATTTTTAAAGATTTTATTTATTTATTTGACAGAGAGAAACACAGCGGGAGAGGGAGCACAAGCAGAGGGAGTAGGAGAGGGAGAAGCATGCTTCCCGCTGAGCAGGGAGCCCGATGCGGGGCTCAATCCCAGGACCCTGAGATCATGACCTGAGCCGAAGGCAGACACTTAACAACTGAGCCACCCAGGCGCCCCCTCATTAAGTTTTTTTTTTTTTTTTAATTTATTTATTTGACAGAGAGAGACACAGCGAGAGAGGGAACACAAGCAGAGGGAGTGGGAGAGGGAGAAGCAGGCTTCCCACGGAGCAGGGAGCCCGATGCGGGGCTCGATCCCGGGACTCCGGGATCATGACCTGAGCCGAAGGCAGACGCGTAACGACTGAGCCACCCAGGTGCCCCTCATTAAGTTTTAATATAAGGTGTTGTAACAAAAAGACCCCACAATGTTGTGGTTTAAACAAGACCAGAAGTCTATTTTTCTATTATGTAAAATCCAAAGGGAGGCAATCCAGGGCTGCAAGGGTGGTTCTGCTCTCCAAGGTCATTGAGAGCTCCAGGCACATTCTGTCTTATTGCTCTGCTAGCCCCAACATGCGGCTTCCTGGTCGTGGTCTAAGATGAGTCCGTACTGCAGCCAGTGGGAATATGGGAGAACTTTGTCACTTGATCATACCTGGTTGCAAGGGAGGCTGGGAAATGTAGTGTTTGGCCAGATGGTCATGGGTCCAGGTACAACTCAGGTCTCAGGTGTTCCATTATTAAAGGAGGGAAGGGAAAATCTAAATCTGTCTCTGCAGAAAATTTCATTAAAAATATACTGATTTCTTGTTTCATCTGAAAAATTAGTACTCACACCTCGCCTTGAGACAGCTATTGGCCTTTAATACAAAAAAAGGAAATTGCTGCCCATATAATTACAAACATCTCTGAAAAGTCTGCAATTTAAAGTCTGCTCCTTAATAAAATTGACAGTTTGCATGGCATTTTTGAACCCGATTTTGAAAGATGCTGACATCTTATTAATGCTTAGAGCTAGTCTAGATAGAGTAAGAACTGTAGTTGAAACATTGTGGTACCAGCATTGATTGAAGCTCCTGTTTCTCCAGTTTCTTCAGTAAAGGACTCACTATTATAAAATTTCTTTTAATAAACTAAAACTTGCCAACATACTTAAAGCCTTATATTCCGGGACGCCTGGGTGGCTCAGTCAGTTAAGCGGCTGCCTTCGGCCCGGGTCATGATCCCAGGCTCCTGGGATCGAGTCCCGCATCGGACTCCTTGCTCAGCAGGGAGCCTGCTTCTCCCTCTCTCTCCCTCTGCTTGTGCTCTCTCTGTCAAATAAATAAAATCTTTAAAAAAAAAAGACTTATATTCCCTTTTGTAAAAGATTTTATATATTTGAGAGAGAGAAAACACAAGCAGGGAGGAGGGGCGGAGGGAGAAGCAGACTCCCTGCTGAGCAGGGAGTCCGACGCGGGGCCTCCATCCCAGGACCCTGGGATCATGACCTGAGCCAAAGGCAGATGCTTAACCGACTGAACCACCCAGGTGCCCCTTAAAGACTTGTATTCCTGTTTAATAAATGATAAGTGGTTTATATACTAAAAGTCTTCTTTGTAGTGACCCGGAAGAACATATATAAAAACAGGCAAAAAGGAGAAATACACAAATCCATACTCATATGTAGGTGAATTATGGACTTCATATAACATCAGCCCGTGAGCAGATAACCATTTATTCAGTAAATATCAATGGAGCATCTATTATGTATTAGGCACTGTTCTTGGTTTCTATTCTAGCTGTTGCAGGTAATGGTACAGATTGTATGTTTAGAGCAGTCTGCTTATCTACCATTCATTCTGTTGAGCACCTGCTCTGTATCAGGTACTGTTCTAGGTGCTTAGGACACATCAGTGAATAAAAGAGACAGATATCTCTTCCCTTCATGGAACTTCCATTTGTGTTGCAATATCAGTAAATCAGTGTTTACTGAGCATTTTTAAAAGTGTGAAATTTTTATTGAAATATGCCATACCTAAAGTGTACAATTCATAATGGGAAAGCTTAATAAATTTTTTTTTTTAAGATTTTATTTTTACTTATTTGTCAGAGAGAGAGACAGAACACAAGCAGGAGGAGAGGCAGGCAGAGGGAGAAGCAGGCTCCCCGCCAAGCAAGGAGCCCGATGTGGGGCTCGATCCCAGGACCCTGGGATCATGACCTGAGCCGAAGGCAGCGGCTTAACCGACTGAGCCACCCAGGCGCCCCAGCTTAATAAATTTTTATAAAGTGAACAAGCCAGTGTAACCAGAACCCCAGATCCTGTTTGTATAGCCTCAGTCTCTGTCTCCCCGGAGTAACCACTATCCTGACTTCTAACTCTATGGATTAGGTTTGCCTGCCTTTGAACTTTATCTGAATGGGATCATATAATACATGCTCTTCTCTGGCTGCATTCTTTTTCTTAAAGTTTTGTTCATGTGGGGGTGCCTAGGTGGCTCAGTCAGTTAAGCGTCTGCCTTCAGCTTAGGTCATGATCCAGGGTCCTGGGATCGAGTTCTGCATTGGGCTCCTTGCTCCCTCTGCTTGTACTTTCTCTTTCTCTGACAAATAAATAAATAAAATCTTTAAAAAAAAGTTTTGTTCATGAGATTCATTGGGTTATTTTGTGTAGTCATAGTTCATTTATTCTCCTTACTGTATCATATTCCATTGTGTGAACATACCACAATGTTCTTTTCCCTTCTCCTGTTGGTGTACATTTGGCGGTCTCCTATTTTTGGCTATTATGCACAGTGCTGCTGTAAGCATTCTTGTGCATGCCTTTCAGTAGACATTTGTATGCATTTCAGGTGGGTATATAAGTAGGCATGGAATCACTGCCCCAGAGGGAGTGCTTATGCTCAGCTTTGGTAGATACTGACAGTTTTCTAAAATGTATGAACCAATTCATTCTCCCTCACCCCCAGGAGTGGTGGAGAGTTTTAGTAGCTCCACGCCCTTGTCAACACTTGGTATTGTCTGTCTCTTCCATTTTACCTATCCTGTGGTTGTGTAGTGATATGGCATTGCAGTTTTAATTAACATTACCCTGATGACTAAGTGGGGCCCCTTTCCCTATATTTGTAACACCTGTTTGAATATCCTCTTTGGTGAAGTACCTAATTAAGTCTTTTGCCCGTTTTTTAAACTACATTGTCTATTTCTTTCCAGTCAGCTTTTTTCTATGTGCCTTGTGGCATTTTGCTTTGAAAGATCCTATGTGTACTTATATAATCAGATTTAAATTTTGTTTGCATAATTTTTTCAATAACATTAAGTTGTTTAATTTATGCTGAAAGAAACAAGAGCCTTATTTTTATGCTCACTGTGTGTTGTTTCCAAATGATGTTGTAACTTGGCAAGGACCGCAGAACTATTTTGAAAAATTTCACTGCTTCAACTCTGCTGATGACTCGTGCACTGTTTTAACATGATAAAAGCTTAAAGCTTGTAACGAATTCAGCCACCATTTTATTCTGTCTTTAAATGACATCATGAGGGCATTTTAGGTACATTATTTTCATTTTATGCACTGCCAATTGCTAGAGAAGGATTCATTTGATTCCAATATGTTATTTTTTGTTGTTTCATCTCCAGCCCAATCGATCTCATTTCTCCCATCACTGACTTTTTTGTTTAAAATGTCCTGTTTTTTTTTTAAAGACTTTATTTATTTATTTGAGAGAGAGAGAACGAGCGAGAGAGAGAGAGCACAGGCAGGGTGAAGGGCAGAGGGAGAAGCAGATTCCCTGCTGAGCAGGGAGCCCAATGTGGGATTCGATCCCGGAACTCCGGGATCATGACCTGAGCTGAAGGCAGATGCTTAACCAACTGAGCCACCCAGGTGCCCTAAAATGTACTGTTTTTAATTGTAATCCATTTCTGGCTAAAGGTTATAATTTGAATTCATCAGAAGAAATTGTAAATAATAATAGCTCACATACTGTCAATGATGTACCAGGTGCTATTTTGTGCTTTAAGTGTTTTAACTTACTTAACCCATATGAGATAGGTGCCGTTACCAGCTTCATTTTACAGATGATGAAATTGAGGCCCAGGAGAAGTAACTTGACAAAATCACAAAGTTGGTAAGTGATAAACTCAGGATTTGACCCCTGAGACCTAGTTCTCAATTTCTCCAGCCCCTTTAGCTGTCTCTGTTAGCTTGGTATGGCAGATATCCCCCTACCAGCATGCTCATTGACATACTGCACATTTTTTCCTTACTGATAGCTCACTTGGTGCTTGGAAACCCTACTCTGAGCAAACGTTTGACTTGTCTGGATTGCTGAGGTTGGCCAGGATGTTTCACGCGTCCCAGCTTCTGGGGTCCTAGTATTCACACGTCAGACACAGGGATGTGGCTCATTATTCTTACTCTTCCTCCACAAAGCTGGGCAGCACATTAGAATTCATCTGCTTTCTCCTTATATGGGTCAGAGTCTGGCCCTCTTGCACACAGTATTGGAGGCCAAGCCATCTCTTTTTCTCTTTTCTCACATTTGGATTCAGAACAGAGAGAGACCCTTTTTGGACCTTGAGCCTCAGCACTGCTTTCCACCCTAGATATGAGAGCTCTGTATTAGTATTTTGGGTGTAAACCCAGCTAATGACAAAGCTGTACTGTGACTTCCCATTTGCTGCTCTCCCTAACGTAAATCTCAATGGGATAGCAACAATGTTTTGGCCAATTCAAATGATGTGCTAGGGGTTATTAAATATGATTTCATTTAGAAAGTAGAGCCCCTGGGTGACTCTTATCTTTGTTTGGGGAAACAAATTGGCACTTCTCTAGTGCTCTGAATATTAACATAGAATTGGGTATATCGAATTCTGTCTTGGACCTCATCCAAAGGATTCTAATTATCAAGGCATGCTAACGACCAGGTATGAGGTAGTTTTGCCTACAAGGTGCTCCTAGGGTCTGCACTCCTAAGCATACTATTAGAGTAAAGCTTTGCTTGTTTATTTCTATGTTTTTGTGACTGTAAGTTTTTTTGAGAAATGGGCACTTCTTTCTTCTGTTATGATCAAGTGCTAAAAATTAGAAAATATCTATGTTCTCAAAGTAGGAGAAAGTAGAAGGGAAACTAAGTAGGAAAAAGAGTTTTTCTTTTTTAACTTCAATAAGTTGGGGAGTGTTTTCAACTTTTTGTTTCAGTTGTTGGCACTAACGGCCCTGTTCAGAGCACTGCAAGTATGAGTTTGTCTCAATTATATTTAGTGGAAGCTATTAAGCAGAGATCTTGAGAGTCAGGCTCGCTGTCTGGAATTTGCTTCCTAACCTGCAGTGGTTTGCTAGCATTTTTTCTGAGCTTATTAGTCCCTTGGATTCACTCTGTGAGGCCACATTTCTTTTTTTTTTTTTGAATGTGTGCTTGACAGAGGCCAGTATGCTTGGGCAATAAATAAAGCCCAATGTCAGTGGCTTAAGTCACGAGCCTGAAATCCTTACGATTAAAAACCAGGAGTTTATCGGGAGCCATTTGCTGCCTCTGGATCTATGAGTCATTGCAGCTCTGTGGAGGGTTCAACTTTCTTGAATGGTGGGAATGAGCTCAACAATGTGATAGAATAGTGGTATCTACTTCCCCCTCACCAAAGATACCTTTTTCTTCTTACTCTGTTCTGACTCTGTTTTGCCAGTAGATTTTGCATGGGGGAAGATTTTATGACTTACTTGCTAATCGATTTAGAAGTTTCCAATAGGTATTATGGTGAAAGAGAAAAACTGATTTTCTTAAGATACACAGTAAAAATTATTTGATGCCTTTCTGAGTAATTTTGCAGCAGTAGGACCTCCCTTGCTATACAGCCTTCTTTTATTCACAAGTCTTTATTAATTCACGAAAAGAGGTGAAAATTTAAGAGAACACATATATTTGGCAGGTCTATTTTCTTTTCAGTATCGTACAATAAATTATTGTAACATGGATATCTCTGGGCCTCACTTACTAGTGGATACAGATGGAATTGTGTTAATCCAGATTTTCTAGTTCAGAAGGGACTTTCAGCCTCCATAAAGCCCCGTTCTCCCCAAAAGGATTTCTCTTTGTCTTTAGGAGGAAGCTTCCGTGCGCTCAGGGATCATCATGCAGAGTTGCCGTATTGTTTCTTTCATGCTCCACATCCTCCTTATTGATGGCTTTTGCTCCTGACACTCCTTGATGATGCCTCTGGTTCCCACTATGTTTTCTCTGGTGCCTCTTCTGGGAATGCCAAGGGGATTGTGCACAGGGCACTCATCCTGGGGAGGCATGGTGGTACTTAGGGAGCATGGGAGACCGCAGAATTGCGTATGCTTCCCCCAAGTCATGCCTCATAGAATCTTTAGGTAAATGGTCCTTTTAGTTTTTCCCTGCACTTCTCTTATTTTTTTTAAAGTAATCTCTAAACCCAACATGGGGCTTGAACTCACTGCCCCTAGATCAAGAGTCACACTTCTACCAACTGAGCCAGCCAGGCATGCCCCTCTCTGCATTTCTCTTGGTTGGAATTCAGGCTCTGTCTTCTGGGGCCAGATGGAGAACTAGTACCAGGACATTCTTCATTTGTCCTCCCTTTCTTATTCCTGCCTCTGGTAGTGGGCCATGTAACTACCCTGTCCTGTTATTCAAAAAGCATATCAACACACACATACAAAATAGACTCTTCTGGGGGGACTGTGCTGGTCTCTTAAGACATACAGTCTTAGAAGCACTTGGGTTGCTCAGTTGGGTAGACTTCTTGATTTCGGCTCAGGTCATGATCTCAGGGTTGTGAGATCGAGTCCTGCTTTGGGCTCTGCGCTCAGTGAGGAGTGTGCTTGAGAGTCTGTGCCTCTTCCTCTGCCCCTCTCCCTGCTCTCTCTCTCTCTCTCTCAAATGAATGAATAAATCTTAAAAAAAAAAAGACACATGGTCTCTGATCAGAGCCCACGCTCTAGTTAAGCAGCCTATATCAGAGTCCTTCTAGATCCCCCACATCAAAATGTTTATATCTTTAGAAGTTGATGAACATTGGGACAAGATGAAGAACTTCTATTATGTTCTCTGTGAGCAGCCTGATTAGCTGCCTTGCCTGCCACTCTCATGGTTTTCCTGATTCTCCTTCTTTTGTTTTGCAAAAAAGTATTATTTTACGTTGGTTTAGAATTTAGTAAAATTTACAAACTAGGTAAGATTGGTTCCAACTCTAAAGTCTATAATAACAATGCAGACATATAGAATTTAACATTTACATAGCATTTCCTCATCATGATTCAATTCCACCAGTGCTCATTGAGAGTGCCTTATGTCCCAGGCAGTGTCTCACTTTAACTTGTTTTTGTTTTTTCTTTCAAATTGAAGAACAGTTGACATACAGTAATATATTAGTTTCAGGCATACAATGCAGTGACTTGACATTTATATACGTTATGAAATCATCACTATAAGTCTAGTCACCCTTTCACATCATATGTAGTTATTACAGATCTCATCGGTGATATTCTGAATGTGGCTGTCACAGTTTAGGTGATGCTGCCTTCCTTTTAGTGCCTACGGTGCAAGGCGGGATGGACAGAGGTGGCTCTCAAAGCTGGCTGTACATTAGAGTCACCTGGAGAGCTTGAAAAACCTACCAGGGCCCGGGCCCTTCCTCCTGCTGAGCTTCATGTTTAGTTTGTCAGGGGCCCAATAAGGACAACGCATCAACTGAGTCTTGGTGCTGAAGAGACAGAGCATCTGAGGGAACCTGAACTTTGACCCCAGGGACCACTTAATCTGTCAGAAATCACCATACACATCCTGGGTTTGGCATTGCCTCTTGATGTACTTAGGAAAAAAAATCTGAGAACAACAAAATAGCTGGCCCAGAATGAAACTACTGGTATCCAACTTAGCGCACTTAATATGCACCATTTTATGGACACAACAGTTTTCCAGATTTCATTCTCATTATCTTATTTCTCTAGTTTTCTTTTCTTTTCTTTTTTTTTTTTTCCTGACAACTCATAAGAGTGGAATGAAGACGAGGTTGGGAGCATCCATATGCACAAGAATATGACATTTTTCTTGGATTTGTATTAGTTTAAATTAAGAATGCACCTGCAGAAATGTCAGAAATAGGCCCCCTTCCAATTCAATATAAATAGGCCATTATTATAGTTGAATGCTATGGGGGTTTCCACACACAAAGTCAATAATGATTTGAATAGGGAAAGGTGAGGCCTCTATGGGTAAAAATGCCCCTCCTAGTCCTGAGGGTAGTGAACGTTTTCCTAGAACGTGAGGTCAATGTACAATGCGTGTGTACAGTAGGGGCTTGGGGTGTTCAGCATTGGAGTGGCTCTGTGGTTCTTCTTGAGATGTACGTGCATATGTTGACACGACAAGAGAAAGCATCACAGCATTAACTCCGATTGTGAGATAATTATGACTTATTCATAGCACTGCAGGCCGATTACAATAATGATTACATTTATGCAACCGTTTCCTCCCATCCTCCTTCCTGTCCCCGGGAAGCCTCAAGAACTTTACTCATTTATTTTCACAATGTGCCCAGAGTTTAGTGGCATTCGTTTCTTTAAACCACCAAGGCATGAACTGAAGGGGAAAAAAAAGGAAAAGGGAAAAAGAGTTACTCAAGTTCATGAAATGAGATGGAATTAAAATGGACCTAGGGATGCCTGGGTGGCTCAGTCAGTTAAGCGTCTGCCTTCGGCTTGTGTCATGATCCCGGGGTCCTGGGATGGAGTTCCGTACTGGGCTCCCTACTCAGCGGGGAGTCTGCTTCTCCCTTTGCCCCTACCCCCAGCTTGTGTGCACGCTCTCTCTCTCTCAAATAAATAAATAAAATCTTTTATTTTATTTTTATTTTTTATTTTTTTTTAAAGATTATTTATTCATTCAACAGAGAGACACAGCGAGAGAGGGAACACAAGCAGGGAAGCGGGAGAGGGAGAAGCAGGCTTCCCACAGAGCAGGGAGCCCGATGCGGGGCTCGATCCCAGGACCCTGGGATCATGACCTGAGCCGGAGGCAGACGCTTAACCGACTGAGCCACTCAGGCGCCCCAAATAAAATCTTTTTTTTTTAAATTTTTTTAAAGATTTTATTTATTTATTTGAGAGAGAGAATGAGATAGAGAGCATGAGAGGGGGGAGGGTCAGAGGGAGAGGCAGACTCTCTGCTGAGCAGGGAGCCCGACGTGGGACTCGATCCCGGGACTCCAGGATCATGACCTGAGCCGAAGGCAGTCGCTTAACCAACTGAGCCACCCAGGCGCCCCCAAATAAAATCTTTTAAAAAAATAAATAAAATGGGCCTAAAAATCATTTGCTTTTATCTGCTTATTTTTTATTAGGTCATGAGAGAGCCTTAAATATTCACTTAGTGTAAGTTCTTCTTAGCAGGCCTTCGTAGTTAGAGGAACAGAGAAAGGCTGAAAGGATGATGTGGGGCCAGTCATGGAGGAAAAATGAGGTGTTGTTAGACTTCTCTTTAGAAGTACTGGATCAATGAGAAGAGGTAGCAGTGGGGAGCATGTTAATGCCTTCCCTTGGAAACTGCAAACAAATAGGGGGATAAACCTTTGCAAAGTTGTTCAGCAGTATTTACTAAAGTTGAGTATATCCCTACCATATAATCCAGAAATTTCACTCCTAGAAAAGTACCCAAGGGAAATGAGTGTACATGTTTGTCAAAAGACAAGCATTATAAGAATGTTTATAGCAGCCTTCTCATAATAGCCTCACATTGGAAACAACCTAAATGCTCATCAATAGAGGAAGATGAATAATTTACAATATGTACATACAATGAAATACTACTCAGCCAAAAACAAATAAGAAAACAAACAGAACCCCCACTGATTCTCATGGATATTATGAAAGAGGCCAGTTACAAAAGAGTATATACTGTATAAATCATTGAAATGAAGTTCAAGAACAGGCAAAACTAATACATGATGATAGAAGTCAGAATAATGGTTATTTTTAATTTAATTTTTATTTATTTATTAGAGAGGGAGAGAGAGACAGAGAGCAAGGGTGAGTGGGGTGGCGGGGGAGGAGCAGAGGGAGAGGGACAAGCAGACTCCCTGCCAAGCGGGGCTCAACTTTGGGCTTGACTCTGGGCTCAATCCCATGAACTTGATACCATGGCCTGAGTCAAAACCAAGAGTCAGCTGCTCAACCGACTGAGCCACCCAGACACCCCAGAATAGTGGTTATTTTTGAGAGTAGGTATTGACAGAAAGAGGTCATGAGAGCCTTCTGGGTGCTGGAAATATTCTAGATCTTGGTCTGGTGGTGGTGACCCAGGTATGCACCTATGTCAAAATGTATTGAGCTGAAATTAGAGCATATTCTATAATTACTGTATGTATATTATACTACAATGAAAATAAAACAAAGGCAAAAACCTTAAAAAGAAATACTGATAGGGACAGGCATTGATGTCAGAGCATCACAATAAAAAAGTCAAGAATTATATAACATAACTAGAAATTGTTTTCAGGTGTTGATAAATTACTAGCACTCGAAATGATCACCTGGTAGCAAAGTAAATCTATGTTCTTTCTTATCCCTCTACCAATAAGATGGTCACTTTATTTTGTACTTATTATAAAGATACTTGTTGCAGACTGTTCTGGTTGACTACCTAAAAGCCATTCCCCACCTTGTATTCCTTGTAGATTTCTTATTTTTTTTAATTTTTTTTATTTTATTTTATTTATTTTTTTTTTTAAAGATTTTATTTATTTATTTGAGAGAGAGAATGAGATAGAGAGAGAGCATGAGAGGGGGAGAATCAGAGGGAGAAGCAGACTCCCCGCTGAGCGGGGAGCCCGATGCGGGACTCGATCCCGGGACTCCAGGATCATGACCTGAGCCGAAGGCAGTCGCTTAACCAACTGAGCCACCCAGGCGCCCCTGTAGATTTCTTATTTTAAATGTTGGAAAAACTAGTCTCATTTCCTCGGCCTCTCTTTCAAGTATTGCATCTTTCTTTTTTTTATTTATTTAAAGATTTTTATTTATTTGACAGAGAGCGAGAGCAAGCACAAGCAGGGGGAGCAGCAGACGGAGGGGGAGAAGCAGGTTCCCTATGGAGCAAGGAGCCTGACTCGGGGCTCCATCCCAGGACCCTGGGATCACGACGCTTAACCAACTAAGCCACCCAGGCCCCTCAAGTATTGCATCTTTCAATGGGAAAACAGTCAAAGACTTTGCAGATATGGATGCTACAGTATCCATAACTGATCTAAATTCTTAAGCATTTTCAGCTTTCAATCATGTTATTTTAACTAGGGAGAAATGGGAAGTCCAGTACAACTCACTTGGGTTCCTCCTTGCCTCCACTTTAATTTTTTTTTTTTTTGAGCTGGTAAGCAAGGAAGAAAGTGGGGAAAGGCTATGCAAAAGGCAAAACAGCTGTGTCTGCCAGAGATTTCTCTTGTTTTGTTGATCCAGACAATAATGGGCCAAATAGGAAGCACTTTACAAAAAGAGGTAACAATGATAGAGTTTTGAACAAAGAAAACCACATTTCTCTATAGAGAATTAATGTAGTCTTGGAACACATCACCTTAGAATTTGCCTAATTTTAAAGGATGGATAAAATATAAATAACTTAGATCTCTGGGATAATTGAATCATGCCCATTGGGCTGTTAAAAGAGAAGGGGCCCCACATTTCTTCTTTTATTTTCTTAGGGTAAGATAAACCAGGTGGGCTTCATGGTTCTTATCAATTTGTATAGGAAGAAGGCTTTGAACACAAAATCTGCTTATAAACAGAACAAGAAAGAAGTATTAATTGGAACATTGGACAAGATAGAAGAATTTGGGGTAAAAGTAAACATTTTTCTGAAATGAGAAAGGAAAATTAAAGTTCAGAAAGAGAAGAACAAATCCATAGTTAGGTGTTTATATTTAACTTGAAGCTGTACAGTATAGGGTCTCTGCTTATACTTAGCTATTATGCAGAAGTTAAATATTTATGCCATTTATGTTTTTACCCATCATCTATATACAGAAAAATTGAAAAATTATGCTGTGAACACCCCCATGCCCATCACCTAGATTCTACAATGAACATTTCAGTATATTTGTTTTATTACATATCTATCTATTGATCCTGCCACCCATCCATCCATCCATCCATCCATCCATCCATCCATCCATCCATTTAACTTATTTTTTGGTACATTTTATTTTTTAATTTTTTAAATGATTTATCTATTTATTCCAGAGAGAGAGAGAGAGACAGAGAGAGAGAGTGGGGGTAGGGAGGGGTAGAGGGAGAAAATCTTCAGGCAGATTCCCCACTGAGCATGGAGCCCAATGCAGGGCAGGACCCATGAGATCACAACCTGAACTGAAACCAAGAGTCAAACACGTAACCGACTGAGCCACCCAGGCGTCCCTTGGTGCATTTTATTTTATTTAAATGTTAGGTTTTTTTTAAAGATATTTTTTATTTGTTTATTTGACAGAGAGATAGAGAGCACAAGTAGGCAGAGCGGCAGGCAGAGGGAGAGGGAGAAGCAGGCTCTCTGCTGAGTAGGGAGCCTGATGCGGGGCTCGATCCCAGGACCCTGGGATCATGACCTGAGCCAAAGGCAGACGCTTAACCGACTGAACCACCCAGGTGCCCCTAAATGTTTTTTTTTTTTAAGATTTTATTTATTTATTTGACAGAGGGAGAGACAGCGAGAGAGGGAACACAAGCAGGGGGAGTGGGAGACGGAGAAGCAGGCTTCCCGCTAAGCAGGGAGCCCGATGTGGGGCTCCATCCCAGGATCCTGGGATCATGACCTGAGCCAAAGGCAGACGCTTAACGACTGAACCACCCAGGCACCCGACCTTGGTGCATTTTAAAGTAACTTGTGAACATCGGTGCACTTCTCTCATGAACACTTTGGCCATTTTTTTACTCTTA
>NC_138385.1:88029101-88036151 GCF_054177405.1 Leptonychotes weddellii | reverse complement strand
TTCTTCTCTCAGTTGTTCCTGTTTTGTATATTGAACCATTACCATAGAAGTTATGATAATAATTAACATTTTTAAAAAAGATTTTATTTATTTATTTGACAGAGAGCGAGAACGCACAAGCAGGGGGAGCGGCAGAGGGAGAGGGAGGAGCAGACTCCCCATGGAGCAGGGAGCCAGCCGCAGGGCTCCATCCCAGGACCCTGGGATCATGACCTGAGCTGAAGGCAGATGCTTAACCGACTGAGCCACCCAGGCACCCCAATAATTTTTAAAAAGATTTTACCTATTTATTTGTTTGAGAAAGAGGAGACAGAGAGAGAGAGAATGGGAGGAGCAGGGGGAGAGGACAAGCAGATGCAGGGCTCGATTCCACAACACCAAAATCACTACCCATGCAGAAACCTAGAGCTGTATGCTTAACCAACTGAGCCACCCAGGCACCCCAACAATTAACATTTTTTGAGCACTGCCTAGGTACCAGGCACATAGTTCTATGCAACAATCCCATGAAGCAGGTACTGTTATTATCCCCACTTAATAGATGATGAAGCTGAGATTCGGTGAGTTAAATACCTGCACAGTGTGTACAGCAGGGTGTGGTTGAGCTGGTACTTGAACACTTGCACTTTGAGAACCTGGTTCCTGATCCACCGACCCAAGTACCCAGGATTGTAGGCCTAGTGCCCAGGAGGAAAGAGCCACTTGAATGTTTCCAAACCTGGTAAGAGAGGACAAAGAGTGTATGTGCCTTGGACAGTGCACACCACTGTTTCTATCCATTTGTACACAAGAGGGAACTGTATGGTACAGGAAGGATTTTATCATTAGTGCATTTTTAAACTTTCTGTATTTTTTTTTTTTTTGCTAATTCTCCTCTTGGTTTTTGACCAGTATAGCTAGTTCATAAGTATGTTTATCACTAGTTCTCAGGAAGGAAAATGACCAGGCATTAGTTTCTTTTTCTCTAGATTAATTCTGAAAAGCAGTTTTTATTGAAGTATGGTGTACACACAGAAAAGTGCACTTAGGACAAACTGAACATGCCTGTGTGTGCTAGGAACAGAACCAGTATTCCTTTCATACGCAGTGATGCCCAACTATTTATATGGACTTCAGCTAGTCTTACCTACTCCTTTGCTGTTCTAACATTTTAAGTGAAGACCTTTACTTCTTTCTGAATATTACTTACCTAATCATTGGCTGTTTGTTAAATGGATAAACCCTATAGCTGTAATATATATGGATTGACACTGCTTCAAATGAGAAATACACATTGGTATGAATATGTAAAAACTGAAACTTTCTAGATAGAACTAAACTCATATTTTTATTCAGTTTCTATTTTTTCTTTGTCCTCATTTTTTTCTTTTCTTGACATTCCCTATATTATGTAAAGCTGTTTTTTACCCTTTTATTTCTATATTTTGAAGAATGTTAATAAATAAAAGATGTGAAAACTAAACTGCTATTCAAATTCAATTGTTGCCAATTACACCAGGAACTAAACAGAACCTAGCAATTCACAGCTTCTTAGGGTGAAAGCAGCTCAACATTATTCAGTCTTATAAAAGAAATAGAGAAACAAAAAAGAGAGAAAGGGGAGAAATTCAGAGATTGAGAAATACGATGACAGGTTCATATTATGAAGAACAGATGGACGTAAGGCTTTGAAAAGTCAGTGTCAAGACCTGGCAATCTGTGCTCCATTCCTAGTGTCATCAGTTGTCTATATTATTAGAGACTTCAGCCATTTCTTGCTCTTCATTCATTTCGTTGTTTTCCTTTGATCAACTGGTAACATACGGTGTCCTTACAATGCATACTTATTTCAATACTGACTATAACAGCTATAGATATTTCTCCTGTACAGAGGAGGGTAAATAAAGGAATGGTAAGCCTCAGTGGTAGAGATTCTAAACTACCCCTAACAATAGAGTGTGTCAAGCGGCTTGAAGAAATAAAACTCTTGTCAGCTTTCCTTTCCATATAGGTTTAAAGAAGGAAAATGTAGCTAACAGTTCTGAAATGCCTGCCAGAGATCCTTCTGCAGTTACATAGGGGGAAGAAATAGAATGCTGTCTTCTAATGAACTGACAGACATCTGGGTATTTTGCTGAGGGTACCTCTTTTTGGTTGTTTGTATGTTAGCAACAGAGATAGACAAATGTCCCATACCTTTATGAAGTCTTCTGGTTTGCAAGTTACAGAGCAGCCTGTTGATGCATTGGATTTGGAAGATGTATCGGTCACCTTTAGCTACAGTAACAAACAACCCCAATATTTTAGTACCTAACAAAAATACTCCTTTATTTATTGTTCATGGATTTGCTGGTTGCCTTGGGTCCAGGATTTGGGCCTGATTCAGGTCTGCTCATCCACGGGACCTGGGCTGAAGAACAACAGGTATCTGAGATGTGCTTTTTGCATGGTGAATGACAGAAGTACAAAAGTTGCTAGTGAAAGTTTGCCATACCCATTAAAACTTCTGCTCATAACAGACACATGTCACTTCTACCCACATTCTATTGGTCAAAACAAGTCCCAAGGCTAGACCTAAAGTCATTTGGGTAGAGATGTTTACTTTGCAAACTCTGCTCTCTTGCAAAGCTAAATGGTAAAGGCTGTGGATTTATAATCCTTTTTACAGGGAGGGAGCGAAAAGTTGGGAACTATAATCCAAACTACCACAGAAGGCTTCCAGTAGAGAAAGGTCTTGGGGTTAGTGGAATGTGATTTGTACCTTCTCCCCACAGTTTCACCAATCTGAAGTGAGGTAAAGGACTTCATGAGTTTTAGTTTAAAAAGTATATTTAGGAACATTAAGATTTAGAATAGCTCGAATATAAGTTGAATTACTCAAAGTAATTCAGGTAGTGGACCAGATGAATTACTCAAGCAACATGGACTACTACTTACTGCTTCTCCTCACCATGCTAGGTGTGTGTGAAGATATTAAACATCTAGGCAAGTGGGAAAAATGTAGGAGAGGGCATAGCAGTTTCTTCTGCGTCTTCTTAGCTGAAATTTGTGATTTCAGTCGTGAGCACCCATCTTCCCACACTACCAGTATACCGTCATCACGAGCCCTGTATTTGGAAGGAATGTGTCTACCATTTAAGAGTTTGACAGAATGATGAGTCTGAGTGGGCCTCGCTGAATCATCCTTCTGTGGGCAATACACGGGCCTACCTGTATCTCACAACTCACAGTGGCACTTTGCCAGGCAAGAGAGAGAGGAGCTGAGCTGGTATTTGTTGAGATGTGGCTTTCTTCTCCTTGCTTTGCCTAAATAAAAACACAAGTCCCCCTCCCCCCATCTCTCTCTCTCTCTTTTTTTCTTTTTTGCAAGAAAAGGTCTAGCATTTCTCTTTCTTACTGAGATGAAGAATTTTCCAAGAACTCGAGTTCTTCTAACATTGTGAGTAAACATCTAGTGAGTTTGGTCAGGAGAGAGCCATGACAGCAGGTGACCAGAGGATCATTCTGTAAAGGAAATTGAAAAGCAAAATCAAGCCATAGGCTCACATGAGACTTGGAAATTTCCCTCTAATTCCTATTTGGAAAATACTCAGTAGGCCTAATGAGTGTATTTAAAGAAAGGTATTCCTGCCAGATTTTCAGAAACGGATTCACCGACCTAATTTCTATTTGGACCAGAATCAGAATCTAATCCCAGTCTGTAGACAAATAAGCCTAGAAGAGACCTATAATAGCCATCCATCCGTCCTTCTGTTCCTAAACAGGGCGGTCTCCTAGCCGCCGTGCACCAAGGCTCTGGGGTCATCTGGATGTGCTGCTGGGCAGGGCACTGCGCAGCTTGCCCTGGTACTGCTGCAAAGCAGGTTTCATGGCACTGCAAAAACCCAGCCGTGCTTTGTGTGAGGACACTATGTGGGTAAAGAAATGGGCTCTTACTGGATGCAGTGAGTTTTAGAGGCAGGTGCAGATGAACAGCCATCATCACACATATTGGGGCATTTCCTGTCTCGATCTTTTAACACCCCGTTTCAGCTGGGGTATTATATCTTCTAACTTCTTTTCAATTAGGGTTTTTAGTCTTATTTAGAATGAGGACTTCTTTAAGACTCATAAAAGCAATAAGTACCCCCCACCTGCTGCCAAATGCACGTATTTATACATGCTTCAGACATTTAATTTCAGGGGCTCACAGAACCCTTGAAGTTATGGCCTCAGATTAAGAGTTCCTGCTTTATACCTTTCTTTTTTTTTTTTTTTAAAGATTTTATTTATTTATTTGACAGAGAGATAGAGAGCACAAGAAGACAGAGAGAGAGGGAGAAGCAGACTCTCCACTGAGCAGGGAGCCTGATGCAGGGCTCGATCCCAGGACCCCGGGATCATGACCTGAGCCGAAGGCAGCCGCTTAACTGACTGAGCCACCCAGGCGCCCCTATACCTTTCTTTTTAATAGCGTTTATTGTAGGCTGTTTGATGGATAGAAAGATATGGGTCAGTGAAGTGACACAGTGGTAGACAGTCGGGCTCCTGTACTGCCACCATTATTTAGTAGCCCTGGGATTTTGCTGAGTTTCTTCATTTGTAAAATGGGGAGCATCATAGCACCCTTTCAGGGCTGTAGTGTGAGTAAAATGATGCCATTTCCCTGGCTTTTGAGTGAGTGTTCAAGAAAAGGCAGTACTCTTGTTATTGCTATATTGACATTGTTTTTATATTGTGCTCCAACAAATGGAAAGCTCTTTGGAACATCTCGGAACAGAAGTGTGAATCAAATGATACTTTTAAGGTTGCTGGCTTCGCTTAAGGTATCTAGTGCACTTATATTTATGCATAATTCTTGCTACCCTCCCTCAACTGCATCCATCTCTAAACACTGCTAGTTAGGCATTTAGAACAAAGTGCCTAACACAAAGTAGATACTCAATAAAAATTAATCATTGTTGTCATAATAATAATTATTGTTGTTATTATTACTTCTGCTGCTTCTTAAGTCATTCTTCTGTGGAACCTTACTTTCAGGGGAAAGAGGGTTTCAAGATGGTTTTTTCAGGGGTGGGGGTAACATCTCAAAGTCATTGTAATGAGGGGAACAAAAAACTAGATTTTTGCCCTTTCTCTTTTCTCAATACCTTATAAAAATTTACTACTTTGCCTTCCATTCATTTCACTCAATCTAGGCTGGACACACAGGTTCCCCAACCCCCATGTGACAAATGATTAAATTGGTTTATAATGGTTTCTGGAACAGCCCTTGGCAGAACAAGGAAATGTGTCAGCCCTCTGTTACTGGGTGGGGCTGGCTGTAGGTTCTCCAGTCGAAGAAATCTGTGTGTTCAGGTCTCTCTCCCCCTTTCATTGGCCACATTTGTCCTCAGGTCCCAATTTCTCTGGAAGGTATAGGTGACTAAAAACAGATGAAATTGTAAGCATTCACTATGCTTGTATTTAAAAAATTTGGGGGGTGCCTGGGTGGCACAGTCAGTTAAGCATCCAATTCTTTTTTTTTTTTTTTAAAGATTTTATTTATTCATTTGAGACACACAGATACAGAGAGAGAGAGAGCATGAGCAGTGGGAGAGGCAGAGGGAGAGGGAGAAGCAGACTCCCGGCTGAGCCAGGAGCCCGATGTGGGGCTCGATCCCAGGACCCTGGGATCATGACCTGAGCTGAAGGCAGACTCTTAACCATCTGAACCACCCAGGCGCCCCTAAGCATCCAATTCTTGATTTCAGCTCAGGTCATGATCTCAGGATCATGAGATTGAGCCCTGCTCAGGCTCTATACTGAGCGTGGAGCCTGCTTAAGATTCTTTCTCTCCCTCTGTTTTCCCTCCCTGTTCTAAAGTAGCCCCAGAGTTACTAACATAGCAAGCTTTTTTCAAGGTGCCAGAGTGTGAGAGGGTCTGACTGAAGACACTGTACTGGTTAGTCATTGCTACATAACAATTGCCCCAAAACACAGTGCCTTCAAACAATAGCCATGGGTTTTTTGTTTGCTTGTTTGTTGTTTTGTTTTTTTTTTGTGTGGTTTTTTTGTTTTTGTTTTTGCTCAGGATTTTGTAATCTGGGCTGGCCTTAGTTGGGTGGAAGGAAATGTAAATGTAGATAGAATGAAGGAGATAGACAATCATTATTGGGCAGACATCACAATAATTTCTTATAGGCTAGGATTATCAGTGGATGCTTAAGTCAGTGTACAGAGTGTGATGAAAAACAGGATATTTGCACGGTCTCGAAGTGTCTCCCCATAAGATATTTATTTATTTATTTATTTATTTATTTATTTATTTATTATTTTTTTTTAAAGATTTTATTTATTTATTTGAGAGAGAGAATGAGATAGAGAGAGCATGAGGGGGGGAGGGTCAGAGGGAGAAGCAGACTCCCTGCCGAGGAGGGAGCCCGATGCGGGACTCGATCCCGGGACTCCAGGATCATGACCTGAGCCGAAGGCAGTCGCTTAACCAACTGAGCCACCCAGGCGCCCCCCATAAGATATTTATTGATTACAAAAGAAAAAATGGCCATCTTTAGTGTGGAGAAAGTTGGCAGACATCCCCTTAACCAAGTGATCAAGGTTGACATTACCAATAATAAGACATTGGTTTCATTTACACCTGATATGATGCGCTGAGAAGAACATTTCACTTCTGTGGTATTCTTTTTTTTCTTTTTATTTGTCAGAGAGAGAGAGAAAGGGCATGAGAGGGGGGGGAGTGGCAGGCAGAGGCAGAGGCAGAGGGAGAAGCAGGCTCCCCGCTGAGCAAGGAGCCTGATGTGGTACTCCATCCCAGGACCCCGAGATCATGACCTGAGCTGAAGGCAGACACTTAACCGACTGAGCCACCCAGGCCCCCCACTTCTGTGGTATTCTTGCCAAAAATTTGTAACCTCAGTCTGATCATGAGTAGTGAAAAGAAGGGCCACATGCACCCCAATATTCATAGCAGCAATGTCCACAATAGCCAAACTGTGGAAAGAGCCGAGATGCCCTTCAACAGACAAATGGATAAAGAAGATGTGGTTCATATATACAATGGAATATTACTCAGCCATCAGAAAGGATGAATAT
>NC_138385.1:88008841-88029001 GCF_054177405.1 Leptonychotes weddellii | reverse complement strand
TAAGTCAAGCAGAGAAAGTCAATTATCATATAGTTTCACTTATTTGTGGAACATAAGGAGTAGCATGGAGGACATTAGGAGAAGAAACGGAAAAATGAAGGGGTGGAAATCAGAGGGGGAGATGAACCATGAGAGACTATGGACTCTGAGAAACAAACTGAGGATTCTAGAGGGAAGGGGGGTGGGGGGATGGATTAGCCCAGTGATGGGTATTAAGGAGGGCACGTATTGCATGGCGCACTGGGTGTTATACACAAACGATCATGGATCACTACATCAAAAACTAATGATGTACTGTATGGTGACTAACATAACATTATAAAATAAAATTAAAAGAAAATCAGACAAACTCAGCTCGAGGGACATTGTACAGAATACTTTATCAGTACTTTTCAAAAGTGCCAAGAGCATGAAATACAAGGAAAGGGTGAGGAACTGTCACAGAGTGGTGGAGACCAGGGAGACATGCTGACTAAATGCAACATGGTATCCTGGATCAGAAAAGGGACATTAGTGGACAAACTAGTGAAGTTCAAATAAAATTATCAATGTATTTCTTAGTTTTGATATATGAACTATAGTTATGCAAAATATTAGCATTAGGGGAAGCTGGGTGAGAGGTATATGACAATCCTGTATTCTTTTTTTTTTTTTTAAGATTTTATTTATTTATATGAGAGAGAGAGCATGAGCAAGCAAGCAGGGGAGGGAGAAGGACAAGCAGACTCTGCGCAGAGTGTGGAGCCCTAGGTGGGGCTCAACCCCACGACATGGAGATCATGACCTGAACTGAAATCAAGTCAGTCGCTCAACTGACTGAGTCACCTAGGCACCTCTCTCTCTCTCTTTATTTTAAGATTTATTTATTTATTTTAGATGGCAAGGGAGAGAGCTTGAGCAGGGGGAGGGGCAGAGGGAGAGGCAGACTCCCTGCTGAGCACAGAGCCCAATGCGGGACTCCATCCCACAACCCTGAGATCATGATCTGAGCTGAAACCACGAGTCAGATGCTTAACTGATTGAGCCACCCAGGTGCCCCTGTACTCTTTTAAAAAATTATTATTATTATTATTTTTTAATTAATTTTTAAGATTTTATTTATTTGACAGAGAGAGACACAGTGAGAGAGGGAACACAAGCAGGGGGAGTGGGAGAGGGAGAAGCAGGCTTCCTGCGGAGCAAGGAGCCTGATGCGGGGCTTGATCCCAGGACGCTGGGATCACGACCTGAGCTGAAGGCAGCCGCTTAACCAACTGAGCCACCCAGGTGCCCCTTAAAAAATTATTATTGACATACAGTGTTACGTTAGTTTCGGGTGTACAACATAATGATTCAACAATTCTATACATTACTCAGTTCTCACCACAATAAGTGTCGTCACCATACAATGTTATTACAGTATTATTAACTGTATTACCTATTCTGTACTTTTCATCCCTGTGACTTATTTATTTTATAACTGGAGGTTTGTACCTCTTAATCTCCTTTATTTATTTTGCCCATCCCCCTACCCACCTCCCCTCTGGAAACCACCAGTTTATTCTCTGTATTTAAGAGTCTGTTTTTTGGTCTGTTTGTTTTGTTTTTTACATTCCACATATTTCCAACAGGAAATTCTCTGTCCTGTTTTTGCAACATTACTGCAAGTTGTAAAACTATTTTAAAAGAAAACATTAAAAAGTGAGTTATATATGGAACATAAACTGTGTATAGGTGCTGAAGGAGGGACCCACTGGGAGTTTATTACAAATGGTCCAGGCAAGAAATGATGGTGGTTTGCAACAGGGTTATTGGAATAGAGAGTTGAGGTACCAACAAGATTTGCTGATGGATTGGTTGTAAGGGGAAGAGAAAGAGGAGTTGAGGCCATATTGAGACCACTTAGAAGGTACTTCCTTGCCTCTCTGTTTCCCCAAGGACTAGGCCTCTTAGAAAAAATCAAACACTGACTCTAGGAATAGGGCACCTGTAAGTCAAGTGATCAGAGTAGAGGTGTGGGAAATAAAGAACTAGCAGGCTGAGGAGAGAGAGAGAACTGGCATTGGCGGAAAGGAGATGCCCAGAAGATAGGGTATTTGCTATCATCTAAATCTGTTTTTCATCTCTGACTGACATTGCTCTCCCTCTTATAAAGACAAAGGACTTTATGAGGAAATATGAGTTGAGAAAATAATTGCTGGTCAAACAGAAAGGGAATGCCTGACGAACCATGGTGTCATCATTGGCCTGGAAAGAAAAAACAAAAAAGAAAAAGAGAAGGTTTGCTAGCCCCTGGCCTAGGCAGTGAGGGGTAGTTGTCTGTATGTGAGTGTGTTATGTATGCTGCCCAACATGTTGTCGGCCAAGTAAAATGTTAAGATAGAAGATGGAGGAGGCTAACACTGTAAGACCACTCTAATCCATAATTCACCTTTGTGAACAGCCTCATTCTGTTGGACAAAACCCCTCAGCTCCACTGGTGTCACTTTGAAGTGTCTGTCCTTATTTCTAGGAAAATCTCTCTGTGATGGAATGGAGACATCCATCCCACTGTTGAACCTGTCACACTGTATTTATTTTCTCCTTGTGCCTATTTTTGGCCCCCTTCTTAATTCTTTTCTGCAATTTCCCCCCGCTTCTTTGTTCATTCTTTGTCTTTCTCCCTTAGATACTCACCCGAGTTTGACAGCGTGATTACTTAATACTTACCTGCCAAATTAACTGACTTATTTTACCAACTGGGTGGATATACAATACCTTGACACTTGCTACTTGAGTATTTTCCTGCATTTTTTGTGTCCATGATGAATAAATAATGGTGCCAGCATTCAAATACTGGTATTGGTAATTGGCCTGTTTTGTATTAAAGTATGCATCACAGTATATAGGGTCTCTCTCACTGTTTGACTTTAGTTCATTGAAGATTAATAGGTTAATATTAAAATTAGTAATCTCCATTCCTGTTCACTTTCTAGACTCCCTTTTCGTTTCTCCAAGTTGGGATGTTTACAACAAAAGAGGAAAGGGCATTTAGTCAAATGAGTAATGAGAATAGCAAAGTAGTCCAGTTATTTGAAAATAGAACATGTTACTGTAGTTGCCCAACATTTAGTTTTGAAATGGCCCCAAGTTTATTGTACCTACCAAGCACCATTGGCAACCATCTGGTGGTGCTATTTATTTTTATTACATTGGAGGGTTGAGTTATATTCCCCAATACAAAACACAATATCATCATTACAAACCACCAGACTCTCCCCTTCCTTCCTTCTTCAGTTTTTTTGATTCATTCCTTCCTTCCCTTTTTTTGCCACTCCTCACTCTCCCCTGCCCCCCACTGGCAATGATTCCAGTGTGTCTAATGTGTACATTCATATTGGTATATTTCAGAATATGTAGGTTAAATAAGAATGACCTTACACAATATGTAAGATTATATTGTGGGCGTGCTTTAAAGATTTACATCAATGGTTTTTCCAGAGAAGTCATTCTGTTTCTTAATATCTTTTTCATTTGGGACCACATCCTTAATATCTATCCATGTTGTTCTGTGTTCTTCTACTTCTTTGCTCCTAAGTGCTGCATGATATGCTACAGTAAGCACACTTCACCTTCTCTTTATCCATTATGCCCTAGTGATAGATGCTTAGGTTGCTCCAGCTTCCTTTACCACAAATAACACTCCTCATAAATGTCTCCTTTGGGGCTGGATGTGAATTTCTCTGGGATATATTCCCAGGAGTAGGATTGTTAGATCATAGGGTGCAAATACTATGATTAAATTCTGCCAGATTGCTCCCCATAATGGTTGCACCAGTGTGTGTGTGTGTGTGTTTCTGTGCACGCACATGCACACACATTCTCAGAGCCTAAGGGTAAAATATTATGTATCAGTCATTATCTCTGAAAATCCATGAGGCCAGGTTGGGGACCATTGCTTGGGATGACAGGAAAGGTGGAATTATGTTAACTTTTCTTCTAGGATTGGGTCTGCATTCATATTGATAATAAAAATAACTACCATAAAGTGAGCACTTAATATGTGCCAGGGATTATGCTAGGTGCTTTACATTCTTTGTCTTTTCTAAAAATTTTTTATTTAAATTCAATTTAACCTATTGTGTATTATTAGTTACAGGGGTAGAATTTAGTGATTCATCAGTTGCATATAACACCCAGTGCTCATTACATCAAGTGCCCTCCTTAATGCCCATCACCCAGTTACCCCATCCCCCCATGCCCCTCCCCTCCAGCAACCTTCAGTTTGTTTCCTATAGTTAAGAGTCTCTTATGGTTTGCCTCCCTCTCTGTTTTCATCTTATTTTAATTTTCCTTCCCTGTCCCTATGTTCATCTGTTTTGTTTCTTAAATTCCACATATGAGTGAAATCATATGGTATTTGTCTTTCTCTGACTTATTTCGCTTAGCATAATACCCTCTAGTTCCATTCACATCATTGCAAATGGCAAGATTTCATTCTTTTTGATGGCTGAATAATATTCCATTGTGTGTGTGTGTGTGTGTGTGTGTGTGTGTGTGTGTGTGTGTGTATCCCACATCCTCTTTATCCATTTATCTGTCGATGGACATCTGGGTTCTTTCCATACTTTGGCTATTGTGGACATTGCTGCTATAAACATTGGGGTGCACATGCCCCTTCATACATTCTTTGTCTTATTTATCCTTTACAATAATGGTATGAAGTAGATGTTGGTATTAACTTCTGTTTCAAGGATGTGAAAACCTGGACTTAGAGACTTTTAGTGACTTGCTTGAGCTGGTAAGTTTCAGATCTGGGATGGGACTCAGGTCTATCTAACTCCAAAGCCTGTATTTAACAATGCATCCATCTCTGTGTGCTGTAGGTTTTATTTATTTATTTAACGATTTATTTATTTATTTGAGAGAGAGAGTGGGGGGAGGGACAGAGGGAGAGAATTTCAAGCAGACTCTGTGCTGAGTATGGAGCCTGTCGTGGGGCTCGATCTTACCGCCCTGAGATCATGACCTGAGCCTAAACCAAGAGTAGGACGCTTAACCAACTGAGCCACCCAGGCACCTCTTGTGCTGTAGGTTTTAGAACATCAGGTTAATGTTGGGGTCAGTACAGAAAGAAGCTCTGGGATGGACTGTTGCAGCCTTGGGCACCAGTATTTAATATACCATAAGATAACACTTTTGTGTTCTGATTTATAGCTCAGTTGCTTTAATTTTGATGAGTGTGAACCACTTGCTCAGGTGCCAAAATCATGTATTCTGAAACAGCAAAACTGAGGCCAAGACCCCGTGACTGACAATGAACAATGGAAGCTCTCTTAATTGACCTAGACTTAATTATGTTGTTGGAGGAACTGATGTTCTCCATTTTATCTATAAACCCTATTGACTGATGCCCACAGATGCTGAATATTATACTTGCAGTTAGTAGGCTACTTTCCACGGTGCCTGAACGCTTCTGCTCCTACCAAATGAGCTCTGTCCTTAACAGAGACAGTTATTCCCCAAACTGTTTATGGCAGTTGTAGTTAGTAGTATAAGTTATATAGTTTAATTAAATGTTAAATGAATGGATGAAATGTGAGTGTAATGTGTCTATGAAAATTAGGTCGAATGTGTTCATAAGACTCCATATGTACTACTTGCTAAAAAGTTATTGACTAATTAGGTGTGGGGAGGCATCTGTGAAAGATGGGAAAAATAACTAAATTTCTCCAAGGATTCTCCACTCAGATTGCCTCGTAAGTGTCTTAGAGTTTTCAATACACTCTGAAGAAATGGAACCTGGCAATCATAGATGATCCATTATGAGTGTGGCTTATGCAAGAAAGACTAATACAACTTCCATTTAGCAGACCCATTTTCAAAGGCCTTGACCTTTTATCAAAATATTAGCAAATATTTGTGTTTGTGCATTTGTGTTTTTAGTTAAATCTAATGTATGATTGCATTATTTTTGTAACTCCCAGCTTTACCTGATTTATTTTGTTAAGCAGCCAACCATGTTTTCATATTGCTTTGGGCAAACTCCTTCCCTGAGAATCCCTGCTTGAAGAGGCCATCCGTCATCCTCTCTTCTCACATGTTAGCTGCATTACTACCAGGGTATATATTCTCTAATTAATAAAGATGTACACAAGGTCAAATAATTGTTAGCCAAGTTTAAAGGAATCCAAATACCCAAGTGCAATGTGGTACCATTGTCACACTGAGTACCCATTGTTACCAGCCACTTTTTAATCTGCCTGTGAATGTTCTTACTTTGCATTAAGGAGAACCTTTAGCATTTTCACACCCTGGAAGGCCTGAGCTTTCACAAGTCCTGTTGTAGTGTGTTGCCTCTGCCTGTTGAAGGACTCAGAGGAACCTGTCATCAAAGATTCTGATCTCAGCCCCTCATAACATAGGAGAAATGGCATTAAATGGCTCCCCATCGGTCCCTCATGGCTGTCCCTTTGAGACTGGGATTCTTAGCAGGTTCCATACCCTTTGAAAATCAAATGACAACTTTGGGCCCTCTCCCCCTCAGATGCAATGCACATGGAATTTTACATACACATTATTTGGCTGGGTTTTGGACTTCTTAAAGCCCATCCATGGATCCAGACTCATTATCTCAACTCTACTCGATGCTGCTTGGGAAGGTAGGAGGTGGGGGATATTCTTGGCTCTGCCATTAACTAGTCAGGCCACCTTAGGCATAGGCCTCAGTTTCCTTATCTATAAAGAGGCTTATCATACATTAATCTCAACTGTCCCTTTCAGTTCTACCATATAAATCTGTTTGAGCTCGCCAGTCTTTTTTATGAAAAGGAACTTGGCATTAGCCTTAGAAAAGAACTGAAATCACTATTTCTTGGAGAACAAAGAAAAATCCTAACAACTACTTGTGGATAGTTGTCTAGAGACATTATCTTTTTTTTTTTTTTATTTCCCCAAACACATACTGAGGGCCTACTATGTGCCCAGCTCTGCTTAGTACTGGTAAGTCTCACCGATAGAGGTTCTGTCCTTGCCTCCCAGATGGGGTGGTTTCAGTGCACTTAGACATACATTTTCTGTTTGAGGAAGTGAGAAAAGACCATGTTATGTGAATTTCCCTGGGCCTGAAAAAAATCTGCTTAAACGCTCTCTATTCAGGCTTTTCCTGACAACTATGCTTCTAATACAGCTCCCTCCTTCAGGAGAAAAGCTAAGGTACGGAGGAGCAGGCTTTGCCATTCTCCAACTCCCTGCTTGCCGGAGACCCAGCTTTTAATTCTTAAAGGGACCAGGCCTTTCTTCCCTGAAACCTTCCAAACCTCAATACAGCACAGTTCGCAAGCCATCAGGCCATGTTTCCTCACACCCACGTTGCTTTCCTGACTCCTGAGCAGGAGGGAAAAAATCTGCAGGGTTGAACTGGTTTATGGCGGATACAATAGAGCCTTGAGAAGTTCTCATTTTTATTTACTTATTTGATAATCTGCTACTTATTTTATTTTTGCTCCTTTGTTCAGTCTTTGTCTTTCTCCCTTTGATACTTACCGATTCTGACAGCATGATTACTTAATACTTACCTGCCAAATTAACTGACTTATTTTACCAACTGGGTGGATATACAATACCTTGACACTTGCTATTTGAGTATTTTAGTGAATTAAAAAAAAAAAAATGTCCCCAGTGGTATCTTATCCAAAGGCAAAGCCCTAGGGCTCCTTTTATTAAAAAAAAAAAAAAAGCCGCTTGTTGCTTTTGTATTTATAAACCATGTTTGGTTATAATACGTGTTCCACTATAAGATAGAGCCAGCCAGTTTTCTCCTTCCACTTACAAAGGGTGAAAGATACACATATAAGCGTATGTTCCAATTTAATCTTGCGGACATTGTTCTGTCATCTCTCAACAAGAATATGGCTTTGTTCACAGAGATTTAGTCCCTGGATTGGGCCAATTGAGCTATTTTTTTGTTTGACTTTTTTTTGTATACAGTCAGCAATGGATTAATAAAATATTTCCCAAGAGCCAAATAACTATCATTTTTTATGAGTAGAAGTGGGATTAATGACATTATTTCTTTTTCTTATCTTTTTAGAAATTAATATACTGCCCATCTCCAACACACACATTTCTCCTATTGGTCAGTATGAAAGGGTACAGGAGAGAAAAGAGTAAATTAAGCACTCACATATGTATTTTCTCAAACACTCAACTGAACATTGGGTCTCAAGATAATTTTTTTAAAGTTTATTTAAGTAATGTCTACACCCAACGTGGGGCTCAAACTCATGATCCCGAGATCAAGAGTCCCGTGCTCTACTCCGACTGAGCCAGCCAGGCACCCCTCAAAATAATTCTTAAAATCTTAGGGCTGTAGGAGAGTGGCATGCTTTGTTCTACACTGTGATATAGATATTCTGTATAACATTCATAGCCTTTTCTGAGAGGACAGGAATTTGGTTTCAGGTTCAGAAAAATCATGTATAAGTTTCCCTGGGACTGAATAAAATCTGCTAATATGGTCTTAAGTAAAAATAAATAAAATCTTAAATAAAAAATAAATTCTGCTTACATGGAGCCTGCCTTGCCTTGTATGATACTTTGCAGCCATTTGTCTTGGGGATTATAGAAACAAGGAAGGAGAGAGAAACAAGAATGTAATAGGCTGAAGGAAGTCTGGAAATCAGGTTGTACGTTCTAAGAGGCAAGGATACTTTCTCTTTTATTTTTTTAATTTTAATTTTTTTTTTTAAAAGATTTTATTTATTTATTCATTAGAGACAGAGAGAGAGAGGCAGAAGGAGAAGCAGGCTCCCAAGGAGCGGGAAGCCCGATGCGGGACTCGATCCCAGGACCCTGGGATCATGACCTGAGCCGAAGGCAGACGCTTAACCATCTGAGCCACCCAGGCGCCCTTAATTTTAATTTTTTTTAAAAGATTTTATTTACTTATTTGTCAGAGAGAGAGCGAGCGGGCGAGAGCACACAAGCAGGGGGAGCAGCAGGCAGAGGGAGAAGCAGGCTCTGCACTGAGCAGGGAGCCCGATGCGGGACTTGATCCCAGAACCCTGGGATCATGACCTGAGCCAAAGTCAGATGCTTAACTAACTGAGCCACCCAGGCATCCCGATACTTTCTCTTTGATCCAGTGAAAACTAACTCTCAAGGTGAAATGAAAATAATGCTTGAATAACGCTTGGTGATTGGTAGCCATCTTGTTGGCAATCCTGTGCCTCTGAATTTGATATGATTAGCCTGGCTTAAAGCACAGGGTATTTCACAAAGAGGTATAGTTTACTTTCCACGATGCCCAGAATCTATAGGCTTTGTCCTTACTCATTTCAGTTTCCTAGAAATATTTTCAGTCTCTACAACCTCTACTGAACAGTGGTTCTCAGTGTGGTCCAGGGACCCAGGGTCTTCACAAGACCTCATGAGGGCATATACAAATAAAAACTATTTTCATAATAATATTAAGATGATATTTGCTTTTTTACTTCTCATTTTTTCTTGAGTGTAGAGTTGCAGTTTCTAGAAGCTGACATGATATCACAGCAGACTGCATGCAGAAGCAGATATATGAAACAGTTGTCTCCTATTAAGTCGGACAATAAAGAGACTTGCAGAAATATAAAACAATGCCATTTGCCTCATTGTTTTTTGTTTTGGCAAATATGGCTATTTTTCACAAAACATGTTATTTATATTAATGTGTAATGGGTCTATTGTTATTTTTACATGAATTAATAAATATTTAAAAAAATTTTCAGTTGTCATTTCTAATATGGTAAATATCAATAGATATAACCCATATAAACAAAAGCTCTCTGGAGTTTTCAATAATTTTTAAGAGTGTAAGGAGTCTAGGGGTGCCTGGGTGGCTTAGTTGGTCTTGATCTCGGGGTCATGGGTTTAGGTCCAGCGGTGGGCTCCACATTGGGCATGGAGCCTACTTAACAAAAAAGAGTGTAAGCGGTCTTGAAACTAACAAGTTTGAGAATTGCTGCTTCATAAACATATATGTGGCCCATTGTTGAAAAGAGAAACACTGTAAAAGGTCAGAAATCAATTAATGTGGAGCTCAAAGGTTTTTTTTCCTAATGTAGCAATAGCACATCTAAATTTCAGTGGTATCAATTGTGTGCCTAACAAAGACTTATTGGTGTGATGTTACACATTTTCTGTCATACAAGTCTGCTTGGATTTAGCAACTTAGGGCTAATTGCCATTGCCCTTTGTAATTTGATCATTGTTGTATAGGTGAGCGCTTCTTCATTAGCCGCTTAAATAGGCTATTTAACCATTGCTACACAGGGTGAAGTTAGTGGCATTTACCATGTGCTCTGCTTTCCCATAGTTTGTTGGTTGTGGAAGATAAACAGTATTTGGTGAATTGTGTAGTGCAATTATCTATGATCATCTGAAATTTATAACTACCGTGTGTTTGTTAATTAACCTAAAAAGGTGGTAGTTTAAAAAAATAATTGTTAATGGTGTTGATGAAACTGCAAAAATTTGACATTTGTGCTGGCTCTCCATAATTTTTTATAATTATGTTTCCTTTACCCCAGTCTTATATATTTTTGTTCTTCCTATTCTTCAGAGAGGACTATATCCCATCATGAATAATTTAAATGGGAATGTGGAACATTTAGAGAGAAATTTTATAGAAGAAAAGCTTAAATTAATTGAGACTGTTTAGCCTGCAGAAGAGGACTTACCAGCAGTCTCTTAAGCATAGAGAGCCTTATTTTACAGAGGATAGAAACCAGCTGTCTTTCAACTTCAGGAGCCTGGAATACAAGGACACAGTCTTACAGTGTAATCAGAGGGATTTAGTGAAGATACACTGAACATGTTTCCTCACAGTGGAGGCTGGTAGACTCTCGAGTGGGTTCCTGAAGGCAGCTGTGGACTTTCTTTCTCTGGAGTCGTAGGAATTCAAAACCGTTTTCCTGTTGATCAGCTGTAGGCAGAAGTAAGGCGACTGCTTCTTATTGAGGCTTTGGCACCTCGACATTTAAAATTTGTCATTGGAACATCTGGATGTGGGTGGGCAGAAGGGCCTTCGTAAAATCATATCTGAATATTATCATGAAGAAGAGAAAAGAGAGGGAAGAGTCTGTAAATGCATAGACTTCAGCACCGGGGTGGTTGCTACCTGTCTGCCTGCTTTCTCTCTTCCGCCTGATTTTCTTCTCCAGGCAAATTCTCATCTTGAGGCCTATTCCTTTGCTGGAATGCTTTTTTGCTCGCTCTTTGCATGCCTACTTCCTTCTCATTATTCGGTCTCAGCTCAAAAGTATACCCCATTTTTATTTTCCTTATAGTACTCACAACTGCCTGGAGTTACTTTCTTTACCTTCAGGATAGATCCAGAACCCGGCCACTTTTCACTCCTCTACTCTTAACCTCCCTGGTCTGAGCCACCATCATCTGTCCCCAGGATGGCCCTGGTAGCCTCTGCGCTGGTGTCCTTGCTCCACCCTCGCTGTACTCTCACCAGCCAGGGGAATCCTTTAAAACAGGAGTCAGAGAGGAAGCCTAAGTATTTGAAAAAGGCCTACAGGGCCCTCATGATCTGGCCCACTGTGACCGTTCTGACTTATCTCCTGTCTTTCTCCCTCTCACTTATTTTATTCCCACAACATTGGTCTCCCTGCTGTTTATAGATCAAGCCAGACCTGCTCTTGCCACCCTCAGTGGCTCGGCACTGGCCAATTCCTTTTTAATGTTCTACAGAGTTTATCTGTCATATTATTGCTTCTTACCTATACCCAGAAAATGTGGTACACGAGGCAGGGTTTTTTTTTTTTCTATTTTATTTATTGCAGTCTCCACATGCCTACAACAGTGTCTGGCACATGGTAGATCCTTGTTATGGGTTGAATGGCATCCTTCGAAAAGCTGTGTTGAAGGCTGACCCTCAGTAGCTGTAAATGTGACCTTGTTTGGAAATAAGGTCTTTGCAGATGTAATCAAGTTAAGATGAGGTTATAGGGTGAGCCCTAATCCAATAGGAGTGGTGTCCTTATAAAAGGAGGAAAATGCCCTGTGACCACAGAAGCAGCTGTATCCACTACCAGAAACGAGGAAGAGGCAAGGAAGTCTCTTAGCCAGAGTCCCGGAGGGAACATGGCCCTGCTGATACCTTGATTTTAGACTTCTGGTTTCCGGAACTGTGGGGAATAAGTTTTTGTTGTTTTAAGCCACTCCGTGGTGCTTTCTTACAGCAGCCCCAGGAAGTGAATACAATACTCGAGAAGTATTTATTTGAGTAAATGTGCCTGTCATTTACCTACTTATGCTCCATCTCTTCCACAGGAATGAAAACTCCTTGAAGATAGAGTCTGTGTCTTATTTTCCATTGTACCTTTGGTATCTAGAACAATGAATGCCTGACACAAAGAGGTGTTCCACAGTGTTCTCAAGAAGCAGTGTAGAGTGGTGGTAAAGCATGGGGCTCTGGTGTCAGGCCACCTGGGTTCGGGTTCCAGCTCTGCCACTTACCAGCCCTGTGCCTTTGGGCACTGCTTCTGTACCCTGTCCTTTCATTTGTGGGATGGATTCGCTTACACAGAGCCCTTAGAACAGTGCCCGAGTTGTTAAGCACGTGACATCTGTCATCTATTGTTCTTATTAGCTAGCTTATCTGGCATGATGAGACTAAGATTAGACATGAAAAGCCTCATGAACGTCAGACTTAGGAGGCCAAGAACTCACTGTGGGACCTTGGGCAGGTGCTGTGCCTCCCTGGACTTCTGTCTTCCCATCTGCAGGGGAAGGTGTTGGATTAGCGCTCCTAAGTAATTTCCAGCTACAGCCTTTTGCGAGTCCAAGTGGGGTATTGCCTGCACAATGGGTACAATTGATGCTGCCTTCCAAGAGTAGACCGAGGATGTAGTGCCCAACTGTTGGGCACATCAGAGACTGAGTGCTAGTGGGCCTTCACATGAGGAGAGGAAATGCAGAGAAAGGGAAAACCCGGCCTTCCCTGATATCCCACCCTTTCAGGCAGCCCTTCAGGGCATTCTAGTGTACTCGATGGAAATCCAGGTGGCAGAGTCTGGGGAATCTCTGCAAGCTCACTGGGGCCATTTTGTGCTGAAAATTAGAATCTTGTCAGTCCCTTCTTCTCTTATTGATGTGGACCCAACTTAATAAAGAGCCTTATTTCTCATTATCTTGGAACAACTCATGTTACTGCTTTTACTTGCCAGTGTGCCTGGCCTGTTATTATTGTTGTTATTATTACACTTGCAAGACAGGTGCAGTAAATAGGTCCCAATGAGATTATGAATCACACACAAGTCTTGTCAACAGTAGAACAAAAGTAAAATACAGCACCTGTCACTTCACTTCAGGCTCAGACTACTTACATGTCAGGCTGAAATATTAACTGAGCTGGTTAGTAATTGGTTAGTTACCACTCAACTCATTCAAACAGTCAAATCTTTTTGTATGTGTGCGTAGACACCATCTCGGCATTCTAGATTGTAACTAATCCTCCCACTGGAGCCATTGTCATCACTAGATTTTGTGCTGAAGACTTATGAACGAGTGATAAGTTCTTCTGTCATGAGGTCAGGGAAGGAGAGAGAGAAAAAGTAACAACCAAATAGAATCCCATTAGGCCACATTGCTTCTCTCAGAAGGGGGCCACATAAGTGGCATCAGCAATGGGAAGGGGAGCAGAAAGAGCATAGCCCTAGAGTGCGGAGGCCTGGGTGTGAAGCCCTGCCACTTCCCATGTGATCTTGGATGAGTCGCTTGCGTTCACCCAGCTGTAAAAATAGGTGATAGAGAAACCTGCTTTATCCACCTGACAGAGTTGTTACAATCACAGACACAGCAGTATATGTGCAAATGCTTTATAAAGTGTCACACATTATGCAAAAGTTCGTTATTATGGCTTATGGTTACTGAATGAACATACTGCAAGAAAAAGTGTTTATAGTGTTTTTTTCTAGTGTAATGTAATCAAAGCATTTAAAACCAACAATGTATTTAAGAATTTTGTGACTTTATGGCCATTTAGTGGCTCCTGGGCAACTTCAGGTGCAATTGGGCATTTGGGAAATTTGTGAAACTCTTAGTGAAGTAAAAAACGATAGCTGTCATCAGTTCCCTCTCTTGCTGACACAGAATTATATAACTGTGCCTTTTGTCAGGTGAGTTCGCCATTTTTTCCCACTGGGGTAGGTATAGTTTTCTACCCTATTGATGTTGCTTTGGCCATGGACTTGCTTTGGCCAATGGAATGTTAGTGAATGAGATGCCTTGGTGTCCTTCAAATGCCTTTGTTGATTGGGCTTTCCCTCTTGTGCTTTTGCCATTAGAATAACATATCTCAAATGGTCACTGGTCCAAATGGAATCCGGAGACATGTGGAGCTGCCCCGGGCTCTCCCTGCAGCCTGAAGTCTGTCTGTGGCTGTGGAGACACCCCAGGTGACCCTCAGAGCCGTGAACTAGAC
Organism: Leptonychotes weddellii; assembly: GCF_054177405.1. Lineage (NCBI taxonomy): Eukaryota > Metazoa > Chordata > Mammalia > Carnivora > Phocidae > Leptonychotes > Leptonychotes weddellii. Next base: position 88,014,570 of record NC_138385.1, on the reverse strand, counting down.
AAAGAAATCTTTGTTGTGAGCCACTGACATTTTGGTTTGTTATGCAATATTTTTGCAGCAGAAACCTGACTAATACATAGCAAAATAGTGTATACTTATAGGATGAGTAAAGGTATCACTCTGCAGTTACCTTCATTGGTTTCATTTTCAGCCCATCAACCTGGACCGTACAGTGTTGCTTTTATTGTTGTGGATTTTAATACATGCTCCCTCTCTCCCTCTTGTTTTTTTTTAAAGATTTAATTTTTTTATTTGTTTGAGAGAGAGAGGGGGGAGAGAGAGAGAGCGAGGTAGGGGTGGGGGTGGGGGACAAGCAGACTCCCCGTTGAGTGCAGAACCTGATGTGGGGCTCAATTCTAGAACCCTGAGATCATGACCTGAGCTAAAACCAAGAGTCAGAGGCTTAATTGACTGAGCCACCCAGGTGCCCCCCCCTCTTTTTTTAACAAAGTCATGGTCATGGAGGATGCTGTCACCTTGATTGATCCACTGATGACATGCTGGCCTTCACAGCCACCATCTTTCTTCTTGCCTCCTCATTCCCTTAGGAGGTCTCATGCTCTTTCCAGTTTTAGCAGGCTAACTGCTTGTTGGCTCTGCAGGCATTCAGAGTACCCCTATTCTGGACCTTTCCCCTATCGGCCCTCAAAACAGTTTTCTTCTGAACACTTTCTGAAGCATTGATAATAATTTTGTATTAGTGACTTTTGTTTTCATTTTGCATCTCATAGTATGTTCTTAATTGCAAAGAACACTTAGCCCTGGTCAAGGGTGCTCTGACAGAAAGAGGAAAATAACTCAAGGCAGAGCCTAAATTTTGGCTCCATTTATCTAATTCAATGCCAGAGAAAGGATGATTATAGTTAGGTTGTGCCGGTTATCTATTGCTGAGTAACAATTTACTCCAAATCTTTAGTGACTGGAAAAAATCATTTTATTTTGCCCACAGTTTTGTGGACTAGTAGTTCAGGAAATGGCTTGGCCGGGTGGTTCATCTCTGATCCACATAGCATTCGTTGGGTGCCTGAGGTATGTAGTCCACTTCAGAGATGGCTGCTTCATTCACGTGTTGGGCACCTGGGCTAGGATGGCAGTTGATGTTGACTGTTAGCTGGAAGCTGAGCTGGAGCCGTCTTCTAAGTGCCTACACATGGTCACCCTACGCGGGTTGGATTCCCGAGACAGTGTCCCAGGAGCGAGTACTCCAAGAGACAGGGAAGTAGAACCTACCAGACTTTTAATGCTGGGGTCAGGAAATGGGTATCACGTCACTTCTACTGTATTTTATTGGTCAAAGCAATCACAGAACATTCGCACATTCAAGAGGAGGTGACATAGAAACTCCCCATGAGAGAAGTAGTAAAGAATTTGTGGCCATCTTTTGTCTATACTTATGTGGCTAATTTTTTCTCAGAAGGCTTTGAGAAATTAATGTGATGTAGGTTGAGGGCTTGGGACTGGCAAATTTTTTGCCGAGATTTTACACATCACTCATTTTTTGCTTTCGTCCACTGAGAGCTTGGTGAACTGACAGTAAACTCTAACCCTTGTCAGATAAATTCAAGTTATATGCTAATTACTTCACAATCTACCACAATCTTTTAAAAGTGTAAATAATGGAACGGTAATAACAATAACAGTAGTTTTCTGTGGACCTCATTTAGTTCTAAATGCATTTTCTGTTATTTTCTGTTATCGATTCATCAACGCCACAAGGTCAGTTCTTTTATCAACCCTGTTTTCATATGAGAAAACTGAGGCACAGAGAGCTTACATAGTCACGCAGCCAGTAAATGACAGCACTGGGATTTGAACTGCATTCTGTGTAGTTCCACTAGCTAAAGGGAAATCATCTGGTTGACCTTTACATTCCTCCTTTCACGCGGAGGAAAATCAGCAGGCGTATGAATTTGCTGCTATTAAATACTATTATGTGCATAAATTATACAAATATGTTTGTATTAGAGCTTGAAGCCAGAAGTGGAAAAATGGAAACATGTTCTTTCCTCTATAGGTGATCTTTAGAGGGGCTATTTCAGGAAAACATTTTCATATTTTTGTCCTCCCAACCCTGTCCCTCCCTAGTCAACTTGTTTTGTCTAAAGTTAATAATGCATTTATTGACTTGAAGCTTGTTTTTATCAATTCCATCTTTCTGTCAGATGTAATTGTTTATTCTAAAAGAGTGGTGTGTGTGTGTGTGTGTATGTGTGTGTGTGCACGCATAAAAGTCCTATTGCTGTTGTGGAAAAAAAAAACCCAGGAGTTTCAATAGACAAATTTAATATAGCCCCTCTTCTGAAATCCCATTTTCTGAATTGTTTCTGAAGAGTCTTTAACTTATATGCTGATAGAATTTGTGTTAGTTCGTATTTATTAACTAACACTGCAGTTTCCTCTCTCCTTGCCGTTGGGAAATTTTAGCATTTCAGGACTGCTGGCCACCTTTGCTGAGGCCCCAGGGCACTTTTTCATGATTCACAAAGAAAGCTGGTGTGTGGCCAGAATGGGCAGCGACAGGTGGAAAGCTCAAAGGTTACCCTTTGTACAGGTTCCCACCACAAGTGTACACTCTCCACTTTTGTTATGTTAACCTCTTAATTACCCATAGACAGCCACGGGTGGTGACAGAAATTCACTAATGTAGAAGGCTGCTGCACAGCCAGTTGAAGTCCATGGATAGGCTCTGGATAATTTTCTGGTCTGGGAGTAAACCTGAAATAGACTTCAGAGGATTTCAGAAATTCTGAAATAACCCAAAGGTTGGGGATCATTTCTTAGGGCACAGCTGCATGCAATGCTCATTAAACAGACAGGTTTGTATAACCTTCCTAAATGATTAAGAATAATATTTGGATTGTCCTGGTCCTTGGGTAATATGTTCTTGTTTTTTTTTTTTTTTTTTAAGATTTTATTTATTTATTTGACAGAGAGAGCAAGAGAGCACAAGCAGGGGGAACAGCAGAGGGAAAGGGAGAAACAGGCTCCTCGATGAGCAGGGTGCCTGATGCCGGGCTCGATCCCAGGACCCTGGGATCATGACCTGAGCTGAAGGCAGACCTTAACCGACTGAGCCACCCAGGTGCCCCTAATATGTTCTTGTTTTCAGAGTGGGATTTATTCCCAGGTATTTTTGTGTGTATGTGGAAGGGTTGAGATTTATTAATTAGCAAAGAATTAAGCCTAGCTGGTGATCAAGTCTTGGTCTTAAGACAACATTCTGGGGGCGCCTGGGTGGCTCAGTTGTTAGGCGTCTGCCTTTGGCTCGGGTCATGATCCCCAGGGTCCTGGGATCGAGCTGGGCTCTCTGCTCAGAGGAAAGCCTGCTTCGCCCTCTCCTACTCCCCCTGCTTGTGTTCCGTCTCTCGCTGTGTCTCTCTCTGTCAAATAAATAAATAAAATCTTAAAAAAAAGACAACATTCTGGTCATGAGCATGTTTTTTTTTTCCTTAGAATCAATTCCATATTGAATTTATTATTTGATGTAGGAATCTGAAATAAATGACCTTTATTAAAGCTGACTAATTGCAAATGCTACCCAGAGCTACCCAATATAGACATTTTTCAAATGACCAATTTTCTTAAATTATTACTTTGCTGAGGAGGACTGTATTGCATTCTTTATAAACATTATCTCTAAATTTTAAAAAAGTCTTATAACAATCTATCTTCATCTCACTGATGAGGAAACTAAAGTTCAGAGGGATTTAGTAACTTGCCTAAGGTCATAAAACAAATAAAAGCCAGAGTTTTTCCCATTGCATACTGCTACTTGTTTTTCTGTCTACATTACTCAATTTTTATTTTATTTCATTTCAGTAAATTTCAGAAGAGACTTTAGCAAGAGTTCATTTAGCATGTACTCTAAGAAAACATCCCTGTACTACTTTTGGGGTGTGTTTAACTGTGCTGGTTTGCTGGAAGATTGACTCTCCTTACACCACAGATGTTACTTCTGTGAACATAAGTGAATGAGTGCTGATGATTGGCAGTATACCTACTTGATTTGTAGTTTCCTCATAGGATCCTATACCAAATAGGAAGGGAACAAAGTAAATTTTGTTTCATATGTTTAGTTATCTATCCAGCAGCTGTCCAGTAGGTGAGGGGACAGATTAACACAAGATCTCAGCCCTTGATATGACTATAGACACGTAGTAGACCAATCCAGTATGGTATAATAAGGACTATGACAGAGGTGCCAAACCCCAAGAGGAGAGATAAGGAAGGAACTAGCTTTCTTTGGAGGATTCATGGAAGACTTCTCAAGGGAGGTGGCATTTGAAATGGGTCTTTAAACATGAAGAGTTAGTTGGATGGAGAAGGGGAAGAGCATTCAAATGCAAAGTATATTAAAGGGCATGGAGTGTTTGGAGAGCCATGAGTGGCTTGGTGTGGGTGAAGTGCAGAATATGTATGTGACTTGAGAGAGAAGAGTTTGGGGAAGTTGGGGAGGCGAGATGAAACCAGGCAGTGGATGGCCCTTCTGAGCAATGGGGGGCGTGGCACAGAAAGATGGAATAATATAATTAGGTTTGTATTTCATGAAGTTAACTCCATATTCTGGTTGCATTTGAGGAAGGGGGGACTGGAGAAAAGGGGATAGCTGGAAGATGGGTACTGATAAGAGCAGTAGCAGGGCATGAGTGAGGAAGAGAGAGTCTCTAGAGACCATTGGGAGAGACTAGTCACTGTATTTGAAAATGAATTGTTTAGTGTGGTTGAAGGAAAGTGTGGAGTGGACCTTGAGTTTCAGGTTTCTATTTTAGGCTAAGTGGGGCCATTAACTGAGATAAGGAATTCTGGAAAAAGAAGTAAATTCAGAGAGGGGTATGAAAAAATTAGTTTTGGAATGTTGGGTTTGAAGGATCTGTGAAATGTAGAGGTGGAATTGACCAGTGGAATGTTAGAAATTTGGGTCTGGAGCTCAGGAGAAAATAGGGGTTAGAAATAGAGATTTAGGGTTTATCTACATATAGGGGACACTTAAAGGTTTAGAAGCAAGGGGCTCATGTAGAAGGACAGAGGGAAAAGGGAAGGAGTGGACAGAAATGAGAAGGGAACCAAGAGAGACTCCTGCACAGAAAGCAGAGAACGAGTCCAAAAAGACCGAATGGTTAGCAAAGACAAATGATGCAGGGAGGCTAAAGAGACTGAAGATTGATAAGAAAAACCTGAGGATTTATCACTTAGGAGGTAATAAGTGATAAGTCCGCTTACAAGCTGGTTTCCAAACAATATGTAGAACACACATCCAAACAATATTCTCTAATGCCATTTTTATAGTACAGTGCATTAAAAACGCTGAAGGGACAGATTTCTCTTTTTTAAGATTTTATTTATTTATTTGAGAGAGAGAGAGAGAGAGCACCCATGAGCTGGGGGAGGGGCAGAGGGAGAGGGACAAGCAGACTCCAAACCCAGGACAGAGCCTGATGCAGGGCTTGATCCCAGGACCCTGAGATCACAACCCCAGCAGAAATTAAGAGTCTGAAGCCCAACTGACTGAGCCACCCATGTGCCCCAGAAGGGACAGATTTCTTTTTTAAAAGATTTTATTTATGGGGCGCCTGGGTGGCTCACTCGGTTAAGCGGCTGCCTTTGGCTTGGGTCATGATCCCAGGAGCCTGGGATCTTCAAAAGGTTTTATTTATTTATTTGAGAGAGAGAGCGAGCATGATTGGGAGGGAGGGGCAGAGGGAGAGGGAGAAGCAGACTCCCTGCCAAGC
>NC_138385.1:87968917-88008341 GCF_054177405.1 Leptonychotes weddellii | reverse complement strand
GAGAATAGATGAATGAGAGAACAAAATGCTAAAAGGGTAACAACGACCCCAGAAAAATATACACTAAACAAATCAGGAGAGACCTGAAATGGGGGGGGGGGCGGGGAAGAAAGGGGAAAAAAAAAAGAATATGATCAGGCTGGTGAATAGAACAGAGCCACACACTAGATTCCGCGTGTATTTTGGTCTGTTAGAAGAAATTGCCTCCCAAAATTTTAAAGAAAGAAAAACATATATATATATATATATATATGTGTATATATATACACACACACACACACACACAAATAAGGGTAAATATGATGAAGGGATGGAATATGACTGTAAAGATGAAAATTAAAAAAGATTTTAAAAAAGGAATTGATAAGTTCGTTGAAAAAAGAATGAAAGAAAATTAAAAAAAAGAATGTGATCAGGTGGGAGACTAGGACAATGTCATACACTATTTAGGGTATATTTTGGTATGTTAGAAGAGACTGTATCCCAAAATTTTAAAGGAAAAAAACTTATATATACACAAAAAATAAGGTTAAATACAATGAAGGGATAGAATATGACTGTAAAAATGAAAATTAAAAAAGATTTTAAAAAAGGAATTGATTAGATGTTGGTTGAAAAAAGAAAGAATAAAAATTCAACTAAAAAATACAAAAAGAAAGAAAAGAAAATTTAAAAAATTAACTTTGAAAGACTAAAGAGTCATGGGGAAAAAAGCCATGAATTCTATGTGCTGTATTCCCCTATTGCTGGAGTTCTGCTATTCTCATTGATCGGTAAACTTGGTCTTGGCTGGCTGTTCTTGCTGATATTCTGGGGGAGGGGCCTGTCACAGTGGTTCTCAGTTGTCTTTGCTGGAGGCGGAATTGCACTGCCCTTGCCGTTCCGGGCTAAGTAATCTGCTCGGGTTTGCTCTTGGGAGCTTTTGTTCCCTGCAAGCTTTCTGTACAGCTTCGGAGGATGAGAGTGAAAATGGCGGCCTCCTGATCTCTGCCCCGGAGGAGCCGAGAACTTGGGGCCCCACTCCTCAGTGAGCCCCCAGAGAAAAGCAGTCAGTCACTCCCGTCTCCCCGGTCTCCGGCAGCACTCCATGCTTACCCGGCCTGTGACCAAGCATTTCTGTCTCTGGCACACGACCCTGTGTGGAGTCTCCAAACCCAGCAGACCCCTGTGGTGCACTTCTGTGCCGCTCCTCCCGGGGATGAAGGGGAGTCTCCCTGGATCTGCCACTTGTTGGGTCCCTGCTGGAAGAGTAGTGGCCCGACTGTGCCACGGATCACGGTTTATGGCAACCCCGAGCTGAGAGCCCACTCCTTGGCTCTGTCTCTGCAGCTGGGTTCCCCGCTCCGATACCTGGGAGCTCTGCTGCACTCAGGCACCCTTGGTCTTTCTGTGACCCCGAGGGTCCTGAGACCACACTGTCCCAGTGAGGCTTCCACCCCCACCCCCCCCACCTCCGCTTAGCCACTGGAGCAACGTCGCTCAGCAGAGCCGACTTGTAAAAGTTCCAATTTTGTGCTCCGCTGCTCTATCACTTGCTGGTAGCCGGCTGACGGAGGCCCCCTCCCCCGCCGTCTATCTTCCCGAATATTGCCTCGGATTCACTTCTCTGCACGTCCTACCTTCCAGAAAGTGGTCGCTTTTCTGCTCAGAGAGTTGCAGCTATTCTTTTCTTTGATCTCCTGTTGAGTTTTTGTGTGTATGTGGAAGGGTTGAGATTTATTAATTAGCAAAGAATTAAGCCTAGCTGGTGATCAAGTCTTGGTCTTAAGACAACATTCTGGGGGCGCCTGAGTGGCTCAGTCGTTAGGCGTCTGCCTTTGGCTCAGGTCATGATCCAAGTCAGTTCTTTTATCAACCCTGTTTTCATATGAGAAAACTGAGTTTTGGTGTTCTGAATAGTTTGATAACTATCTAGCTGAATTCCTGGTACCAGCTGGAATATAGGGCTCCTACTCCTCTGCCATCTTGCTCCTTCCAAGCCTATTATTTCTTAACATATCTTATTTTATGAAAAATAACTTTTTCAAAACAAAAACATTTAGTGAAAAGAGCAGCATTGTTTTTCATTTTTGCACATCTCTCTGTTTGACTTAGTAAAAAACCAGATTCTTCTGCATCCAATCTATTGTAATATGTTGGCATGGTTGAAGTAAATAAGAGAAATCTGGCCTTATACAGATATGTAGTTGGCAAAAGAAAGACCCTTGGGGACCCACTCAAAGGACCTGAGATGCCTCCCACAAGGGTTCTTGGACCACATTTTGAGAACCACACTGATTGGTAGTATGGGAGGACATTTGAACATGCCATAACTGGAGCAGACGGAGCCAGGAGAGAGAGAAAATTCTGGAGAGGGAGGTATAATTGAAGGAATGTACCAGTGTGGACAGAGTGTTCACCTTCTTAAGGAGAGGAGGTAGGTAGGATAGAGTTGTAAAGAGTGATGTAGCTATAAGTAAGTTTTGAGGAGTGGAAGCAGTTGATAGATTTCACCTCTATTACTTTCAGTTTTCTCTGAAACCGGATTGAGGGGCTGCAGAATGGAATGGGGACTTACGGAGTGCTGTGAAGGTTATTTCTATAGCTTGTCTATATATGCATGTTGCAAGATGAGATGCTGGCTGTACATTTCTAGGGGAATGCAGGGAATATCTTGAGCTGGATATTAACCCCAGGAGCCTCTTCTGCCACACTTTAGTTCAAATCAACCAAAATAAACATCAAGGAAACCTTTGGTTAAAAAGGAAATCAACCAAAGTGTCCTGGGCCTAAGATGTGTGAACACAATAGGGTGGGGACATTTCTTTTTCACATGGTTTTATAAGGTGATGTTTATTAGCTAGTTCTATTTATGTGTATATATGACATATATTTGAGTACTGAACTTTGGGTATTTTTAGCATTAATTAGCAGTGCTACTTGGAAGACAAGCTCTCCAAAGTCCCATTATTAGGGCCTCCATTCCTAGGGTGGGCATGCCTGTGAGTAGGTCTCTACTGTACTAGATTTTAAATATATCGAGGTTGGAAGAGCTTGTATGTCCATGTGCATGTGTTCATGGGAGGCAGATTCACTGCTTTGTTAGCAACACTTTATTTTTAGTGTCTTCAGTGTTCAAGTCTTTCTCGAAATGTTCAGTAAGATTAGAACAACAAAGTAGAAATAGAAGAGAAAATTAAACTAGGAGTACTTAGGGTCCAGAAGAAAATTCAGTTTGAGAAATACAAGTATAATATTTTTTACAGTTTTTTTTACTTTGTATGATTAAAACAAAGTGATTTAATCAAAGCCTTTTATGGGGGAATGTTTTAAAACTAAGAACTATTCTCATCAATCTGAAATATTATAGACCTTTTGCTCCCATAAATGTCCCCCAAGGATGAGAGCTTACTTAAGTACATTTTGGCATCTTTTCACTTTTCCATGGAAAAGTGTAGGTTTGGTATGAAAAGTTCCTGACTCACAGGATGATTCTTAGGATAAGCCCTTAATTTAGAAAAAGCCTTTAATTCACTTACCAAATGCCAAGAAAAAGTTTACCATATCTCAGTGAAATCTTGGATCTGGAAGGAAGCTTCTTGGACATCTTCTGGTTTGTCTTCATTTTGTAGCTTAAAAAACAAAACCCCAAGAAGTTAGGGGAGTTTCTCAAGGCCACATTAGTGGCTTATTGCAGAGATGTTTTTCCTTCCAGTCCTGTAAACTTTTCATTACACCAGAGATCTAAACTTCTCATGGTTACAAAACTGCAACAAGGTTTTAGAGTCTTATGGGGCACAAAGTTACAACACCATATATGCATTTGAAGAGTCTCTCTCTTTAAGTCTCAGTTTAATTGTTTCATTTAGGTCTCTCTGTGTGGTTCTTATCTCTTTTGGGATATCTTCTGCTCACTAATCTATTTGCAGTGTATTTTATTCTCTGTCTTTTGGGCTCTGTCTTTCCCTCTGTATCTCTTTTTCTCTATGCCTGAATGTACAGTTCCCTCTGTTTCTCTGTCAGTGTCTCTCTCCCCTTGGGTATCTCATTCATCTTTCTCTTTCTCCCTTCTTAGTCTTCTTTCTTAACTACTGCTAAAGGGTTCTACAGGAGAGTTCTCTGCTCTCCCTTTTTATTTTTCATGTTCTTTCCATCTTCTTAGCTTGTTATCCTCCATTAGAGATATTGATCTGTAGTTTTCCTTTTTTTTGGTATTGTTTTTCTCTAATTTTGGTATTAGGGTGATACTAGCCTCCTATAATGAATTGGGAGTGTTCCTTTGTTTTTTGTTTTCTGGATGAGATTTGTAGAATTGGCGCTATTTCTCCTTTAAAATTTTGGTAGAATTCTCCAGTAAAATCATCTGGATATGGAGATTTATTTTTTGAGAGTTTTAAAATTATGAATTTAATTTCTTTGATAGTTATAGGACTATTTAGTTTATCTATTTCATCTTGGTTTAATTTTGGTATTTTGTGGTTTTCAAGGTATAGATCTATTTTTCCTAAGTTTTCAAATTTATGAGTGTAAATTTGTTCATCATATTCTCTTATTATCTTTTTTTAAAAGATTTTATTTATTTGACAGAGAGAGACACAGCAAGAGAGGGAACGCAAGCAGGGGGAGTGGGAGAGGGAGAGGCAGGTTTCCCGCTGAGCACGGAGCCTGATACAGGGCTCAATCCCAAGACCCTGGGATCATGACCTGAGCTGAAGGCAGACGCTTAATGACTGAGCCACACAGGTGCTCCTCTTACTATCTTTTTAACAGCTCCAGGATCTTTACTAATGTTCCATTTCATTCCTGACATTGGTAATGTGCTGTGTGTTTTATTTTTTTCAGTCTTCCAAAGATTTATCATTTCTGTTGAATTTTTTGAAGAATCAGCTTTTAAAATTGATTTCCTCTATTTTTCTATTTTCAGGTTCATTGATTTCTTATCTTATCCTCTGTTTGCTTTGAGTTAATAATGGAAATTATTGTTTTGAGACCTTTTCTCTTTTGTACTGTAAGCATTTGGTGCTACAAACTTCCCTCTCAGCACTTCTTTTGCTGCTTTTCTACATTTTTGTTATGTTTTCATTTTCTTTCAGTTTTTTATGTAATTTATTTCATTTTTGACATCCTCTCTGATCCTTTGGAAATTAACCAGTACACTCCTAAATAATTATTTTCTTTCTGTTTGGAGAAGTTCTTTTAGCCATTCTTTAAGGGTAGGTTTATTACTGACACATTCTTTTAGTTTCTCTTCATCTGAGAATGTCTTTATTCCCTCTTCATTCCTGAAGAATAGTTTCATCACATATAGAATTTACAGTTGACATTTCTTTTCTCCCAGCACTTGAAAAATATTAGGCCACTTCCTTTTGGCCTCTCTGGATTCAGATGAGAAATCTGTTACCATTTGTATTGATTTTCCCCTATAGATTGTTTCTCATTGGCTGATTTCAATATTATTTGTCTTTAGTTTTTGTAAGTGTAATAATGATGTGTGTTGGCATAGATTTATTTGTGTCTATCTAATTAGAGGTTTGTTGAGCAATCTGTAGGTTTATGTCTTTTTTTTTTTTAAAGATTTTATTTATTTATTTGAGAGAGAGAGAGACAGAGTGCGAGAGGGAACATAAGCAATGGGAGTGGGAGAGGGAGAAGCAGGCTTCCCGTCAAGCAGGGAGCCTGATGTGGGGCTTGATCCCAGGACCCTGGGACCATGACCTGAGCTGAAGGCAGATGCTTAATGACTGAGCCACCCAGGCGCCCCCATTTGGTTCTTTTTTAAATAACTTCTATTTTGCTGAGATTTTCTACTTTTCATTTGTTTCAAGAGAATATATAATAGCTTATTGAAGTATATTTATCATGGCTGCTTTAAAATAGTTGTCAGGTAACTCCAACAGCTAATTTGCCTTGGTGTTGACATCATTTGATTGTCTTCCTTCATCCAAGTTGTGATTTACCTGGTCCTTTATGTGATGGGTGATTTTTGGTTGTATTTTGGACATTTTGGCTATTTTAGGAAACTCTGGGTCCTATTAATTTATTTTAGCAAGCAGTCTCCCTGTTTTGATTTATCATACAGATTGTTTAGTGTAGGACTTCTCTACTTTTAGAATCTCTCTACATATTAAAGATACATTCATTGGGAGTATTACATTTCAAAACTTAGAATGGATAATTTTGTTACAAAATACAAATTATTAAAATTGACTTTAAAGGAAATGTCAAACATGAATAAATCCATACTCATTAAAGAGATTTACTCAGTAGTCAAAAATTTGCCTGTAAAATCTCCCCCAACAGCCCACCCTTCACACCAAAAAAACCCCACAAACACCAGGGCTAGATGTTTTTACAAATGAGGTTTACCAAAATTTAGAGGAACCTAAGTCTTATCTTATAAAAACTTTAAAAAAATTTTTACTGAAGTATAATTGACATAGAATATTATATTAGTCTCAGTTGTACAACATAGTAGCTCAACCTTTCACAATGTATACATTGTGAAATGGTCACCTCAGTAAGTCTGGTTACCATTTGTCACCATACAAAGTAAATACAATATAATTGACTATGTTCCCTATACGGTATGTTACATCCCCATGACTTATTTATTTTATAAATGAAAGTTTGTACTTGTTGATTCTCTTCACCCATTTTGTACCCCCCCACCTCCCTCCCCTCTGACCTTTTTTTTTTTTTTTTTAAAGATTTTATTTATTTATTTGACAGAGAAAGACACAGCGAGAGAGGGAACACAAACGGGGAGTGGGAGAGGGAGAAGCAGGCTCCCTGCCAAGCAGGGAGCCTGATGTGGGACTCGATCCCGGGACTCCGGATCATGACCTGAGCCGAAGGCAGTTGCTTAACCAACTGAGCCACCCAGGCGCCCCGCTCTGACCATTTTTTAATTGGATTGTTTGTGTTTTTGTTATTGAGTTATGTGAGTTCTTCATAATTTGGATATTCACCCCTTATCAGATATATGATTTGCAATCTGTTTTCTGTATCTGTGGGTCTGGGTTTTGTTTTATTTGTTTTTTAGATTCCACATATAAGTGAAATTATGTGGTATTTGTCTTTCACTGTTTGATTTATTTCACTTAGCATAATATCCACAAGGTCCATTCGTGTTGTCTCAAATGGCAGGATATGGCTATATTTTATTATTTTTTATGGCTGAGTAGTATTCCATTGTGGGTATATGTGTGTGTGTGTGTATACACACGTCTTTATCCATTCATCTATTGATAGGCACATAGGTTGTTTATCTTGGCTATTGTAAATAATGCTACAATGAACATAGGGGTGCATATATATTTTCAAATTAGTATTTTTGTTGTCTTCAGATAGATACCCAGAAGTGGAATTGCTACATCATATGGTAGTTCTATTTTTAATTTTTTGAGGAACCTGCACACTGACTTCCATAATGGCTGCACCAGTTTATATTCCTACCAGTGGTGTATGAAGGTTTCTTTTTCTCCACATTCTTGCCATTTGTTAATTTTTTGTCTTTTTGATGCTAGACATTTTCACAGATGTAAGGTGATATCTCATTGTGGTTTTTTTTTTTAATATTTTATTTATTTATTTGTCAGAGAGAGAGTGCACAAGCAGGGGGAATGGCAGGCAGAGGGAGAAGCAGGTTCTCTGCTGGGCAAGGAGCCCGATGTGGGACTCAATCCCAGGACCCTGGGACCATGACCTGAGCTGAAGGCAGACGCTTAACTGACTGAGCCACCCAGGTTTTGATTTGCATTTCCCTGATGATGAGTGATGTTGAGCATCTTTTCATGTGCCTTTTGGCTATCTGTATGTCTTCTTTGGAAAAGTATTCAGTTTCTCTGCCCATTTTTTTAATTGGATTGTTTGTGTTTTTGTTATTGAGTTGTGTAAGTTCTTCATAATTTGGATATTAATCCCTTATCACATATATGAGTTGCAAATATCTTGTCCCATTCAGTAGGTTGCTTTTTTTATTTTATTGATAGTTTCCTTCACTGTACAGAATCTTTTTACTTTGATGTAGTGTTACTTGTTTATTTTTGCTTTTGTTGTCCTTGCCTTTTGACTTAGATGCAAAAAAGTATTGCTAAGACCAGTGTCGGGGAGGTTGTTTTATCCTCATCTGTGTTTTCTTCTAGGAACGTTATGGTTTCAGGTCTTATGTTCAAATCTTTCATCCATTTTGAGTTAATTTTTGTATATGGTGTAAGATAGTGGCCCAGTTTCATTCTTTTGCATGTAGTTGTACAGTTTTCTCAACACAAATTTAGTGAAGAGGTTGTCCTTTCCCCAGTGTATATGCTTGCCTCTTTTTTATAAATTAATTGACAATATATGTGTGGATTTATTTCTGGACTCTCTGTTCTGTTCCATTGATCTGTGTGCCTCCTTTTATGCCAATATCATACTGTTCTGAATACTGTCACTGGTAGTATAGTTTGAAATCTGGGAGCATGATATCTCTGACTTTGTTCTTTTTTTTAAGATTTTATTTATTTGTCAGAGAGAGAGAGAGAGAGAGCAAGAGCAAGCATGAACAGGAGGAGGGGAAGAGGAAAAAACAGGCTCCCTGCTCGAGCCTGATGTGGGACTCGATCCCAGGACCCTGGGATCATGACCTGAGCTGAAGGCAGAGGCTTAACCTACTGAGCCACCCAGGCGTCCCAGACTTTGTTCTTCTTTCTCAAGATTGCTTAGGCTATTTGGGGTCTTTTGTGGTTCCATATAAATTTTAGAATTATTCTAGTTCTATGAAAAATGCCATTGGAATTTTGATAGAGATTGTATTGAATCTATAGATTGCTTTGGGTGACACGGACATTTTAACAGTATTAATTCTTCCATTCCATGAGCACAGACTACCTTTCCTTTCATTTGTGTCTACTTCAGTTTCTTTCATCAGTGTCTTACAGAATATAGGTTGTTCATCTCCTTGGTTAATTTATTCCTATGTGTTTTATGCTTTTTGATGCAATTGTAAATGGGATTGTTTTCTTGATTTTTCTTTTGTTATTAGTGTATAGAAATATAACAGATTTTTGGTGTTGATTTTGTATCCTGCAATTTTACTAAATTCATTTATTCTAACAGTTTTTTGGTGGAGTCTTTAGGGTTTTCTGTAGATAGTATCATGTTGTCTGCAAATAGTGACAATTTTATCTCTTCCTTTCCAATTTGGATGCCTCTACTTTCTTTTCTTTTTTTTTTTTTGGCATAATTGCTGTGGCTAGGATTTCCAATACTTTGTTGAACTGAAGTAGGGAAACTGGGTATTTTGTTTTGATTCTGATCTTAGAGGAAAAGATTTCAGCTTTTCACCATTGTATATTACCATATATCACCAGCATATTAGTTGAGACTTTGTCCTATATGACCTTTATTATATAGATATATTCCTTCTCTACCCAGTTTGTGGTAGTTTTTTTTTTTTTATCATAAATGGCTGTTGAATTTTTGTCAAATGCTTATTCTGTATCAATTGAGATGATCATATGATTTTGACCTTTCATTTTGTTAATGTGATGTATCACATTGATGGATTTGTGGATGTTGGACCACTCTTGCATCCCTGGAATAAACGCTACTTGATCATGGTGTATGATCCTTTTAATATATTGTTGAATTTGGTTTGCTAATATTTTGTTAAGGATTTTTGCTTCTGTGTTCATCAGGGATATTGGGCTGTAATTTTCTTTTTATGTGGTGTCTACCTGGTTCATTCACTTTCAGTCTCTGTGTGTGCCTTTACTTTTGAAGTGAATCTCTTGTAGGCAGTATATGGATGAGTCTTGTTTTTTTAATTCATTGAGCTACTCTGTCTCTTTTGAATGGTGAATTTAGTCCTTTTACATTTAAAGTATTGATCGGTATGTACTTATTGCCATTTTTGTTAAATATTTTCTGGCTGTTTTTGAGTTCCTCTCTGTTCCTTTCTTCTTCTCTTTCGTTCTTCCCTTGTGGTATGATGTCTTTCTTTCTTTTTTTTTAAAGATTTTATTTATTTTTTTGACAGAGAGAGACATAGCAAGAGCAGGAACACAAGCAGGGGGAGTGGGAGAGGGAGAAGCAGGCTTCCCACAGAGCAGGGAGCCCGATGTGGGACTCGATCCCAGGACCCTGGGATCATGACCTGAGCCGAAGGCAGACGCTTAACGACTGAGCCACCCAGGCGCCCCGATGTCTTTCTTTATAATATGTTTAATAACCTTTCATATTTTCTTATCTGTATTTACTGTAAGTGTTTGCTTTGCTACTGTGAGGTTCACATATAAAATCTTATGTATACAGTGGTCTATTTTAGGTTGATAGCAATTTAAATTTGAACACATTCTAAAACTCTACATTTTTACTCCCCCCCCAACAATGTTCTATGCTTTTGATGTCACATTTTACCTTTACTTATTTTATGTGTCCATTAACTAATTATTGTAGTTTTAGTTAATGTTACTCCCTTTTTTGTCTTTTAACCTTCACACTAGCTTTGTAAGTGGTTTATCCACTACTTCTATTAAATATTCATCTTTTCTGGTGAGATTTTTACATTTGTATGTTTTCTTGTTGTTAATAGTGCCATTTCTATTCAGCTTATAGAAATCCCTTTAACATGTCTTATAAGGCTGGTTTAGTGGTGATGATTTCTTTTAGTTTTGCTTATCTGGAAAATTCTTTATCTCTTTTTCAACTCTGGATGATAACTTAGCCAGGTAGATATTATTGTTTGGAAGTTTTTTTCCTTTCTTGAATATGTCATGCTACTCTCTTCTGGCCTGCAAAATTTCTGCTGAAAAATTAATTGATAATCTTATGGAGGTTCTTTTGTATGTAACAAGTTGATTTTCTCTTGCTGCTTTTAAGCTTCTTGCTTTATCTTTAACTTTTGACATTTTAATTACAATGTGTCTTTTATGTAGATCTCCTTGGGTTCATTTTCTTGGGAATTCCTAGGGCTTCCCAGATCTGGATGTTTCCTTCTCCAAGTTATACAAGTTTTCAGCCATTTTTTCCTTCAATAAGTTTTTTGTCCCTTTCTCTCTCTCCTCTCAGGGAGCTCTATAATGTGAATGTTATTCTACTCGATGTTGTCCCATAGCTATCTTGTTATCTTCATGTTTTAAAATTCTTTTTTATGGGCGCCTGGGTGGCTCAGTCACTTAAGTGTCTGCCTTCAGCTCAGATGTGATCTCAGGGTCCTGGGATCAAGCCTGGCATCGGGCTCCCTGCTCAGTGGTGAGTCTGCTTGTCCCTCTCCCTCTGCCCCTTCCCCTGCTCGTACTCTCTCTCTATCTCACTCTGCTTTCTCTCTCTCAAATAAATAAATAAAATCTTTTAAAAAATTCTTTTTTATTTTTGTTGCTCTGTCTGGGTGACTTCCGTTGCTTTGTCTTCCAGCTTACTGATGTATTCTTTTGTTTCCTTCAGTCTGCTGTTGAACTCCTTCTAGTGTATTTTTCAGTTTAGTTATTATATTCTTCAGTTCTATGATTGTTGTTTGGTGCTTTCTTAACTTTTCTTTCTCTTTTTTGAAGTTCTCCCTCTGTTCATCCATATTTATCCCAAGTTGGTGAGCACCTTTATAATCATTACTTTGAATTATTTATTAGGTAGATTTCTTATTTCCATTATTTTTAAGGTATTTTTCTGAGGTTTTGTCTTTTCTCTCTCATTTGGGACAATTTCTCTTTCCTCATTTTGCTTGACTCTCTGTTTTTTTCTGTGTATTAAGTGAAATAGCTATCTCTTTCAGTGTTGAAGGAATGGCCTTGTGGAGGTGATGAACCCTCTCATTCATCCTTGTCCTAATTCTTGGTCTTTTCTGAACCTTTGTGATTGTCTAAACCACTGGATTTATTTTTGGTCTGTTCCCATTGTTGATGGTGTGCCAAGACCTGTCAGTGATCCAAGGGAAGGAATCTCATTTAGCACCTATTTTCAGGCTGATTGGAAGTCTGACTGTTAAGCAGGGGCTTTTAAGGTATGCAAATATATGTAGTCTTGTGGGCCTGCAGTTGTAAACTCTCCTGGCCTCCAGATTGGGAGATCTGGAGGTATCCCCTGGGCAACAGGGACAAAAATTGGGGCTCTAGATGAGTGTATAAGCTCCTATTTGGGAGGTTTCTTTGTGCTGTAGTGAGGCCAGAGGAGTGCACAAGAATGGTGTCTCCCAGCTTTCATTCCCTGGGAGTGCCTCCTTAGTCTTTAGGTGTGTGGGAAACCTGAAACCTATCTCTTAGGCTGAAGCTCTGGGATAAGTAAGTTTTCACAGAAGAATAGGGATGTGTTTCTGTCTGCTCTCTGTGCAGTGTCCTGTGGGTGTTGGCCTGCTAAGAAGTGTCTTTCTGGTTATTAGAGTAACCTAGAGCTCAGGAACACCACCAGGGCCATGTGAACAAGGGTCATCCCTTGTGCGGTTTGCATACACCTGCTAGCTTTACGAGGCATGTGGAAAGTGTAGAGGGCTATCCTTTCTGAAAGCTCACTGGCTTCAGAAAGCCCATGGTAAAATGTCTCAAGTGCGTGTGCCCACCGGCTTCAGTGATGCTGTGGGAGAGTGCCCTGGCTGGGGGTGTGCACTGGCCTTGAGTTAGAGGCAGGACAATGCTGTGCCCGCTCATGCTTGTCAGCCTCAGCCAGGGTGTGGGGGAGTGTTGCAACCACCCATGCTTGCTGACTTAGGCAAAGGAGTGAGAGAATGCCATGACCATTTGTGGGCCTACCCCAGCCAGGGAGAGGGGTATTGCTGTGACTGCCTGTGTTCTCTGGCCTCAGCAAGGCAGTGGGACGGTGCTAAGACTGATTGTCCTGCCCATCCCAGCAAGGCAGTGGGAGGGTGCTGTGTCTGAGCAAGCCCATCTGTACCAGCAGGGTAGGTAGAGAGGACACAAATGATGTCTCCCAGCATGCTTGTCTCTGGAGAGAGTCCCAACTGTCCCCTGGCCCTCCTGCAGATGCCATTGACTAGCAAATGAGTCTCCTTTACATACAGTCAGGTGCTTTTCAAATTGGTACTTTTGTGCTGAATCCTGGGTTGAGTGAATCCACACACAAGCCCTTTAAAAGGAGAATCTCAGTTTCCTCTAGTACTTTGGGTTCCTTGGACATTGGTCCTTCTGGTTTTCTAACCAGGTATTTTTGGGAGCTCATCTCTCCAGGGCAGATCTCAAGTGTTAGGATGCCTAATGTGGGCCACCAACCCCTTGCTTCTCTGGGGAAAGTGCCTGTTTGGGGAAATTCTTCTCTATTGTGTATTGCCATGCTGGGGGTAGGGTTTTTTTGCCAAGACCTTGTCTTTGCCTCTCTTACCCATCTTGAGGTGGTCCTTTCATCCTTTGTTGTGGAGAAGCAGTTCATCTAGTTTTCAGACTTTTTTCAAAGGGAAATGATTCATATGTAGCTGTAGATTTGGTGTGTCTGTGGGAGGAGGTGAGTTCAGGATCTTACTATACCACCATCTTGGACCCCTCTATACAAACAGTTTTAGAGATTATGCATATTGAGAAAATTCCCCAATTCATTTTATGTGGTTAGTAAGAAAGACAGAAAGGAGTCTCAGTATGAAGTAAAGCACAGGGTTATATTTTGCCCCTGTTTCTCAGGTGATACATTAATTTCAACTCCCATGTCTGCTTGTAATAGCAACTGGAATTACAGTGCTTGAAAACGCAGACATCCTCAGATGCCTGAAGTCATGCCTCTAGCCTCTTCTGTTTTAGACAACTGGAGATATATCTGGTGCTTGGACTGACCAGTGAATAATTATATAGCTGCCTTCCAGTCCTGCAGAAACACTAAAGCTTACATAAACAAAGAAATCCTATGGCTTCTTCATGACCAGGGTATAAATAACTATGTGTTTCCTTGCCAGCAGACTATTAACTTCTATTTTATTATACTTGGGTACTCCTATCTTCAATTAATGCTGTGACAATATATTTGCTATTGTGCCATTCTATGCATTTGACCAAAATAAACAAGTCTTTTCCTGTATGAGACCCAGGTGGTTGGGATAATTATTTTTGGTTTCAACAAATCCATTAAGAGGAAATATATTCTGTAGACTACATAAAGAAGAATCAAATGGAAATTTTAGCATTGAATAATAAAAAAGAAACAAAGTAAGAAAACTCAGCAGAATGGAGAGGACAGAGGAAAGAGCAAACTTAAAGATAGAACCATAGAAATTACCCAGTCTGAACAACAGAGAGAAGATAGACTAAAAAAATTGAGACGAGGCTCAGAGACCTGTGGGGTTGTAACAAAAGCAGTAATATTTGTGTGGTGGAAGTCCCAGAAGGAAAGGAGAGAGAAGGTGAAGCTGCCAAGGTATTTAAAAAGAAAAGAAAACAAAACAAAACAATGGTTGAAAATTCCCTAAATTTGGCAAAAGACACAAACCTACAAATTCAAAAAGCTTAGAGAATCCCAAATAGGACCAGCACAAAGAAATCTAAACCAAGACACATCATAATCAAACTTCAAAAAGCTTAAGACCAAGAAAATATTGTGAAAGCAGGCAGAGAGAAGTGACACATTATCTGTAGGGAAAAAATAATTTGAATGACAGGGGTTTCTCATCAGAAATCATGGAGGCTAGGAAAAAAATGGCACAACATTTTTAAGGGCCAAAAGAAGAGAATTGTCAACCACAAATTCTATATTCAGTGAAGCTGTACTTCAGGAGTAAAGGAAATAAAGACATTCTCAGATTGAGAAAAACTAAAAGAATTTGTACCTAGTGGACTTACCCTTAAAAAATGTCTAAAGGAAGTTCTTGCCTACAACGGAAATGCATCTTGAAGCATCAGGAAGGAAGAAAGAACAAAGGAAAGAGTAAAAATATGGGTACATACAATAGAATTTCTCCTCTTGAGAGTCTTCTAAATTTTATTTGACAGGTGAAGCAAAAAATACATGTTTCAATGTGGTTCTCAATGTATGTAGAGGAAATAATTTAAGATAATTATAAATGGAGGAGGACCAAGGTACCTAAAGGGAGGTAAGGTTTCTACATTTCAGTTGAACTGGTAAAATTTCAACACCAACAGATTGTGAAAAGTTATGAATGTATAATATAACACCTAGAGCAACCACTAAAAATTTATTTATGTGTGAAACAATTTTCATGGACCTCAAGGACATTGTGCTGAGTGAAAAAGCCAATCTTAAAAGGTCACACACTCTATTATTCCATTTATATAACATTTTCAAAATGGCACACTTAAGATGATGGAGAACACTAAATTAGTGGCTGCCAAGGGCTGGGGTGGTGGGTGAGTGGGTGGACATGACTCCAAAGAGGTAGCATGATGGAATCTTTGTGGTGATGGAATAGTTTTGTATCTTGATTGCAGTGGTGGTTGCACATATCTACACATGAAAAGGAGGCAGAGAATTATATAGACACAATATGTTAATAATAATAAAAAAATACACATTGAACCAATGTCAATTTCCCATTTTTTTTTTTTTTTAAAGATTTATTTATTTGAGAGAGCGAGAATGAGAGAGTACATGAGAGGGAGGAGGGTCAGAGGGGGAAGTAGGCTCCTCACTGAGCAGGGAGCCCGATGCGGGACTCGATCCAGGGACTCCAGGATCATGACCTGAGCCGAAGGCAGTCGCTTAACCAACTGAGCCACCCAGGCGCCCTCAATTTCCTGTTTTTAAAAAAGATTTATTTGTTTATTTGAGAGAGAGAGAGCGTGCATGTATGTGTGGGGAGGGGCAAAGGGAGAGAATCTTCAAGCAGACTCCTTGCTGAGTGTGGAGCCCGGTGTGGGGCTTGATCCCATGACCCATGAGATCATGATCTGAGACAAAACCAAGAGTTGATGCTCAACCAACTGAGCCACCCAGGTGCCCCTATTTCCTGGTTTTAATATTGTACTCTGGGGCGCCTGGGTGGCTCAGTTGGTTAAGCGACTGCCTTCGGCTCAGGTCATGATCCTGGAGTCCCTGGATCGAGTCCCGCATCAGGGAGTCTGCTTCTCCCTCTGACCCTCCCCCCTCTCATGTGCTCTCTCTCTCTCATTCTCTCTCTCAAATAAATAAATAAAATCTTTTTTAAAAAAAAATATTGTACTCTGGTTATATAAGATGTAGCCACTGGGAGAAACTGGGTATAGGGGACATGGGATATACTGCTCCTTACTATCTTGGCAACTGCCTGAAAATTGTGATTATTTCAAAATGAGCACATCTTAAACAGAGAAAAACCTCACAGTTATTTGCTGAAAATCTTTCATTTTTAATTTAATTTAAATTTAATAAGTATTTTTTTCAAAATGGAATGCTATTTTTAGTTTTCTCCATTATTGTGAAATTTGACTGTCCCATAGGAATTTTAGGTGGCAGTAGCAAATTAAAGCAGGAATTTTCTCTCTTAAATGTTATTTTACCCTTTGAGTCACCAGGGGCTTGAGTTGGGACCATTGGTGCCAGTATTTATAGAAGAAGATATGACTGTCTCACCCTCAGCTCACTCCACTATAACAGGACTGTGCTGTGGGGTTATTTTTCAGTAGGAATGCTAAAAGTCGTTCAAATTCTTCATTATGCATGCCTAACCCAAAGACCTAGTTTTATGAGTTGGTTGGCTGCGGTCAGAGGTAGATTAGTGGCTGTGGAATGGAATTCTTACTCTCTAAGGCTAGATAGCCTAGATTATTCCCCTCTTTATAACCTTGACTAACTGAACTTGGATTAACTGCAAGTTTTCGCTTGTGACTATCATATTTTCCCCTAATTAATCAAATTCTCCGGAAGCTCTATCTGTACAACGAACTAGACTAGATCTCTCTGCAGAGGTGGGAATAGAAATTACACTGGGAGTCTTGATTGTGCTACTGATTTGCATAGTGTTAATGATTTGTATGTTAATGGGATGGGGAGGCCAAAGGATTGCCATGTCGGTATAACCTGTTTCCTATTTTCAGTTCTGGATCCATGCAGGGTCCACTTCATTCTTTTTTTTTGGCGGGGCGGGGGGAAGTTGGTTCTCTTTAGTTCCTTTTTGTTTACACTTTATTTTATGGCCAGAATTTAATATCAACTAACATTTATTTGGAATATGGCTTTGAGCTCACTGCAGCTGTATCAGCTGTTTTACACATACCATTTCATTACTCCGAACAGCAATTTTTTATTTTAAGTAATAATTTAGTGTTTCAGTATTTCATCATGTTGGAATAATGTTTAAATGCCAAATTAAATATTAAGAATTTGATGAATGCTGTCAAATGCATTCTGTACGACACATGGGACACTTACATTAGTTTGATACAATAGAATTATTAAATATACCTTGAAAGACTTAATATCATTTCAGTGCATACAGTGAAGGAAATTGAGGGACCGTAATCAAGAAGCTCATCTGTTGAAAAAAATTATACAAGATAGAGTAAACCTGACATAGAAAATTTTTATCCTACCATTTACTTACTTTATTTCCCCAGTGTTTATCTTTGAAGAAGTTTCTATTTCAAGTATTATTACAGATGTAAAAATAAATATGAGATGAACGATAGTGTATCCCAAGGCCTGTGTAGTGGCTAAATGATAGTGAAACCACTACAGGTCATCACGGTAAAGCAAACACACTTGGAAATGTATTATTGTTATTATTATCATTATGACAGTGTTGAGAGGGGCTCAATTAATCAATCAAGGGTGTAGCCATCTGATAGAAAGATGGGATTTGTAATAAGAGGTTTACTATTGGGTGGCAGATGTGGCAGACAGCCCAGACAACAAGCTTGGAATGGTGAACCATGCATTCCCCCTGGCAACATTTGTGGCACCGGAAGTAGTATCCATATGCACATATTTACTTAGAGGAGTAGAAAAAGGGAGAAAAAGAAGAGTACATGTGTGAATGGGATTATAAAGCAGTGGACTCCCAAATTATGAGCCAGCTTTCAAAATGCACCCACAATTTGAAATCTGGTTTTGTCTCCTTACGAATGCTAATAATGTAACATGTACTGCTTGTATTGTAACATATACAATGGTAATGGTGTAAGTATAGATACATCTTTAGTTAATAAAGTGGCTCTTATATAGTGTGGCAAGCAGCCTCCAAGATGGCTCTCAATGATCTCTGTCTGCCTCCTGGTATCTGCACCCTTGGGTAATTCCCTCCCTTGGAGTGTGGGCTGGATTTATTGACTTTCTTATAATGAATAGAGTATGGCAGAAGTGATGGGATGCCACTTCTGATAATAGATTATAAAAAGACTGTGACTTACATCTCAGAGTGCTTGCTCTTGGACTGCTTGTTCTGGGATATATTAGTCCTCTTGGGCTGCCATAACAAAATAGACTGGGTGGCTTAAACAACAGAAATTTATTTTCACACAATTCTGGATGTTGGAAGTCCAAGATCAAGGTGCTTGTTGATTTTGTTCTTGGTGAGGAACCATTTCTTGGCTTATAAATGGCCGCCATCTTGTATATGCTCACATGTACTCTTTGTGTGCGTGTGGCGGGGTGGAGAGCAAGCAAGTGTGTGATGTCTCTTCTTATAACACTAATCCTGTTGGGTGAGGGCTCCACTCTTATGACCTCATGTATCCTTAATTCCTTAAAAGTGTCATCTCCAATTCCAGCCACACTGGGGGTTAGGGCTTCAACTTTCAAGGGAGCACAAACATTCAGTCTACAGTGTGGGAGAAGCCAACTGCCGTGTTATGAGGCAAGCCTGTGGAGAGGCACGTTAGTGAGCTTGGAAGGAGATCTTCTGTGGCCTGCAAATGCCATGTGAGTGCTCTTTGCTATGGCTTCTCCCTCACTGAGCCCAGAGACATCTGAAGGCCCCCCCCTTCCACACTTTGCAGCATCACAAGAGACTGAATCAACACTATCCAGCTAAGCCGCTCCTGGATTCTTGAACCATAGAAACTATGAAATAATAAATATTTGTTGTTTTCAGCTGCTAAGTTTGAGATAATTTGTTGTGTAGCTGATACACATAATCTTATTCAATATCTGACTCTTCAATTCCTGTGTCAGAAGCTTCAGAAGTAGGATCTGTCATTAATAGAGAGTCATTTTCAGCAGGGAGGGGAAAAGTGGAGCATGTGAAAAGGGACTAACAACTCTCTATTTATGGTCTTCTTCCCAGAAATGATACATATAATCTGTGAATATCCTGATGAGTATAATGATTTTATCTGACTCAGAGAATTACGTGTTTTATGCGAGCTACCTCTAGGACCTTTGCTTCTGCAAACGCATCCTGAATAGAATTATGGAGGTTCTTTGTTACTACAGGATTTCACAGATGCATTTGTCATTGAGCATAATTTTAAAAAGGATCACCACATGCTCTACGGGGTGAGCGTTTGATAGCCAGCTGGAGGTAAGAGTTGGCAAATGAACCATTTACAATTACAGTGCTGCCCAGCAACCCTCAGCTTTCCCAAATGCCCAATGTAAGGATCCCTTTGCTTCTAGCCTCTTAAGACTGGAAATCTGGTTTTGCGCTCCATTGGCATGCTGGAGTAGTTACATTCGTAGCCAATTAGCAGGGTGGCACACACTCCGCCAAGAAGCCCCAGTCTCTATAGACCCGGTATAGAGAGTGAAATTAGCTGAGACAAATACCTGTTAATCCCCCGTTCTTGGCCGGCGTGGAGCGCCTACTGTGCAGTGCTAATAGTTCTGGGAAATCCCAATTCCCAGTGTCAAGAGTTGAACAGACTAAGTCTGTTAAATGAAGAAATTTACAGCGCATTAGCTTTGATCAAGAAATTCTAGGTGCAAGTCTCTTAAGCAAATGAAAGCTGCTTGGGAATACAGGTCACCCTTTCTGGGAAGCTGTTTTTCAGGGAGTTTATCTTCACTCTCTTTCCCATGCCAGAGCCAGGGGCAGAAAAGTGGCAGTTTGAGTGGCTGGACCTGGGGGCAGTGGAAAATAGTCTTATTTGAACAAGGGGGGACAACTGACTGACTATAGCAGAATTTTGTCCATGGGAGCTTGTGTATGGTTTTCGAAAATGCGAAATTTATCACCAAAAAATCGCAGGAGCCCTTACAGCTTCCCGGGAAGGCTCCTTTATACTTACATGTGTAAGCTGCGCCCTCTGCTGGCTGGATCAAGCCATGTCCCTGTCCTTCCTCCCCGCCCCCCCTTCCTGGGAAAACTGTGTTGTATTTTCCCACCTAAATTATGTTTTCAGTTGCATTCTATCAGCCTGATGTTGCCTGTGCAAAGAATGAGGCAAGCAGAATTGAGATCGTGGCTTGCACCATACTGTCAGTCACTCGAAGCTCTGCAGAGCTGTTCTCAGACAAGGACGAAGGATTCAGAATTCTTGGGAACAAATTATAAATATTCAAATTCTGATTCCTGGGCTAAGTATGCAGACATCCAGGTTCATTTGTTTTTGCAGCATATCTTTTAATCTTTGTTCCACTGTGGAAAGCAGAAGAATCTTTCCTTAGTGTCTGGAAATGTTTTTAATTCAGACATGCTTTTGATTCTTGGTTACGTGAAATATAAGGGAGTTTGGCAGTTGCCCTCAGCCCTGGGTAAGTCAGTGGAGAGAAGATGAATAGAATCACCATGAAAGAGGAGGGTGGGCTGATGAGACAGTGAAGGGAAGAACAGATGATCTTATGCTCAAGTGCTGCTTCGCCTTGAGGCTAGGAAGAGAGACGATTTACATTTTGACATGTCAGTGAAAGAAAACCAAAAGAAGTTGTGCAACTAACAGTTTGTTAAGAGCTTCTCAGGCGTAAAGCACTATCCAGTCTTTTTTTTTTTTTTTTTCCAAAAGAGGAAGAAAGAAGTATCCATTCCAGGGAAGGCAGAGGAGAAAATACAGCCCAGTTCCTTGAGATGAGTTAAGCTTGCCATAAAGACTGGAGGTGGTAGATGGTGCTGTAGAATTTCATTTCTGGAAAGGCACATTCACAGTATAGTCCAGAATGTTTGTGAAAATGAGCCTTACATCATCCTAATCCCTCTAGACATTGATGTGCATCATTTACTCCTCTCTCCTCACCCCATGCACAGAGGTTGGCATTGTTTGGTGTACTTTGGCAGGACTAAGACCCATGACAAATAACACAGGTGCTTTTATAAACTAGGATTAAGTCACAGTTAGCAGAGATGTACAACTGAGCTGTTTGGATAACCCTCTCCCTCCTCCAGTCGGCTTTAGTTGATGAAAGTATTCCTTGGTAACTGTGGTCACTGTATGCTCATTCTGTTGATCCCAATTCATAAAAATCAAATCTACAGCAGAGAGGTTTCTATTGAT
Source organism: Leptonychotes weddellii (assembly GCF_054177405.1). NCBI lineage: Eukaryota > Metazoa > Chordata > Mammalia > Carnivora > Phocidae > Leptonychotes > Leptonychotes weddellii. Next base: position 87,987,096 of record NC_138385.1, on the reverse strand, counting down.
GTCAGGCCTTGGAAAACTTGCTTTCAGGCCAAGTCCATGTGTGGGGTATGTTAAGCCCTTACAACAATGGATTCCAGCTACTCATGTTTACCAAGAGCTAGGGATCAGGACCTATGCTGTTATTCTGCAATAGAATATTATGGCGACTGCATGGGGACACTCTACGGACATGTTTAATCTGCAGTTTGTATGCAGTATAACATTGCTGAAACCTTTTAGCTGCTCTAAGCCCTAAGTAATACACAATCAAACATTTCACTTGCCATTTTTATTTTAAAGATTGTGTTTTGGAAATTTTTCCTGTATGTGCAGTATATTTAAGTTAACAATTGTTTGATAATCTAATCCTTATAATTTGAGACTGGTCCTTACCATACCAAAGTGTTTACCAGTAACCAGAATAATGGTTCAAAGCATGGATTTTGGAGTCAAGCAGACTCGATTTGACTTTAATGGATGCATGATCTTAGAGAAGTTATTTCACATTTCTGGACCTCGGTTTTCTTTAATTACAAAATGGGGATAATTATAGTACCTACTCATGAGTTGTAAGGACTTAGCTGAATTACGCATACAAAGTTTATCCCAATTCTTGGCCCATGTAACTTCTAAACATGTTAGCTGTGTAACTGTACATCAAATAGACAAGAATCTTGGGATGAACTCAGTACCCGCGTTTTGTTTGTTTGTTTCCCATTGTCCCTTTACATTTGTTTTGTGGACAGCATTCTTCTCCAGCCACTATTTAAAAATTCATTTAAGTCCCAAGATTTCCTGTCTACTCATAGGAAAAAAGCAAGTTCTAAGATGACTTTAATTTGCAAACCCGATGTCAAATCAGTTAAACTTATCCAGTCTCAAATATTCCAAGCCTGATAGTGAAATTTCTCTTTGTTCCCGGCTTCTCTTCCCCAGCCTGTGTGCACCGCCTAGGGTTTCTGACCCCTTAGGAATCAGAGCATGGGAAGACAGGAAGGGAAAGAGGAGCAAAAGCATTCTCATTTGCTGGCCCTGTTTCAGGGTGGCTTTGCAAAACTCTGGTCAAATGTTTGAAGTTGATTGTCTCAGAGCATTTTTGTGGGTTCTGCAGAGACCCTCTGCTGGGCCTCTGTTGATCTGGGCCATGTTCCTCCTTCAGCCAGCTGCCCTCACCCCCTCTCAGTCTCTGCCCTGGTGACGCACCCCCCAGCCTCTTAGTCCTGCGTGCTCCGCACCCCAGCAGGATGCCCTCTTGGGCAGGGTCCACATCTGGGTCCAGGGATTTATACAAATTTGACCTGTCACTGAAGGAAGGGGAGTGTAGTTACTTCCTGGATGCAGCCCTTTAGCTGATGTCTCCAGCCTCACGGGCTTAAGCTCTAAAGTATGAGTCAACCACCCGTTTACTGTGTGCCATCTTCTGAACACATATTAAGCTCTCCAAGTGGTGCCTGGGGAGCCCATGTTACCCAGCTTGGAGACAGGAGGTAGTGCTGCCACCTCATCCCGTCCCCTCAGGGGGCACAATGGTGAGACTCAGAATTCAGCCCTCTCCAGAACCTCAGAAATTATTCTCCTCCCCACTTCTTTTAATTTCCAACAGTTTCCTTTTATATCCTTGATGTGGATGAAATATCTAACTAGCCACTCATTCTCTTTTCATGAAATTTCCATGTGGTGCTGTCATACAAGGCATTTGTTACCGGATGTCTTAGTAGCTCAGTCAAAACTCCCAATTAAACATCCTCCTATAGTTTTGTTATCTGTATGGAAGACATTTGATTTAATTTGTGTTTTTCTCTCATCTAGTCCCCAATGTGATCAAGTAGTATATGTTTAAAGGTAAAAATATAATGCATTTTTTTAAAAAAAATTTATTTACTTATTTGAAAGAGAGAGAGAGAGAGACAGAGCACACACGGGAGGGGCAGAGGGAGAAGCAGACACCCCGCTGAGCAGAGAGCCTGATGTGGGGCTTGATGTGGGGCTTCATATGGGGCTTGATCCCGGGGACTCCAGGATCATGACCTGAGCCGAAGGCAGACACTTAACTGACTGAGCCACCCAGGTGCCCCAAATATAACCCTTTTCTGAGAAACTTAATCGTCTAATTAATTTTTCTAAATGCTATTGACTAGCCAGTTATTTTTAGTGTTAACCACAGAGAAAATGATGCTTAACAAAACTGTATTGATTTGATAAATTTTCAATATATAGTTCAAAGAGTTTTATAAGATTTAAGTGTTTCAGAAATAATGGAACTATGCACAGATTGAATCTAAAAGTAGTCTTACAGTAACGAAAAGAGAAGACATTGTAAATGTCTTAATCTAGGTTAGGGTATTGGCTACATGGAACAATGGAATCTGATGCTGTTTTAAAATGATATAGCAGGGGGTGCCTGGGTGACTCAGATGGTTAGGCGTCTGCCTTTGGCTCAGGTCATGATCCCAGGGTCCTGGGATTGAGCCCCGCATTACTCTCCCTGCTCAGTGGGGAGCCTGCTTCTCCCTCTCCCTCTGCCTCTCTCCCTGCTCGTGTTCTCTCTCTCTCTCTCTCTTTCTCTCTCTCTCTATCTCTGTGTCTCAAATGAATAAATAAAATCTTAAAAAAAATGACATAGCAGATACTTAATGCCCTGAGAAAGATGTTCAGTGTTCATAATGCTTTGTAAATAAAAAATGAAAGATAAAAAGTATGCACAATATAATCTTGTTTTGGTGAAAACATACGCATATCTACACACAGGAAAAAAGACCATAAAGATATCACCAAAATGTAAATGGTGCTATTATACAAATATTCCTGTGTATATATTATGCTTCAATAAAAAATTTTAAAAATATACATGGACCTGATACCTTAGTAATGAGATTATAGGTAATTTCGGTGTCTTCTTTCTATTTTTTCTAAATTTCTTAAAATAAGCACATTTTTTTTCATGATATATAAAAGATAAATGTTATTTAAAAATAATACCTTGGTAATTCCACGATGTCCTGGTATAGGGTATTTAGGCAGACAGGGCTTGGTGAACCAAGGAATGTCATTACAAAGGCTTGGGTCTTGCTGTGGGCCACTCTGGGCCTGTGGTTGGACTTTAACCCTTAAGGGAAGGCTCAGGTCTTTCACAACCACCATTCTAGAGTCGAATCTTCTTAGTGGTAGTGCCTGGCCCTCAATTATGAAGCTTGTTATTGGCTTTCCAGAGCTGTGTGGAAAACAGAAGCTGCTCTGAGCATGTGCAGTAGTTCACAAGTCAATTCTTCATCATTGATTCTCAGCTTAAGTGAGGCAAAGATTGAGAGACAGCCAACAATTTAGCCAATTTTTTGTTACTTGCCCAAGCCTGATTCTCTGGCTCACGGATGCCAAAAATGGCATAATTCAGCATCTAGAGGAGCTAGGAGGGAGAGACTAAGAGAGATTTGGTGGCAGATGGAATCTGGTGTGGGCCAGGCCTTTGGACACTTATTATGCTATGCTGCTCGTTTCCCAAAGCCCTGCGAGTTCACTTTCCACAGTCCTGGAAAGAGAGGGAGAGCCTCAAGGGTGGTGTCAAAGGGGGATTTAGGCCATGCTTAGAATCTAGGGATTTATAGAATAGGGGGCCCTTTGAGGGATTTTAAGCTAGGGAGTGACACGTTCGCATTTGCTTTTTAAAGATTTTATTTATTTATTTGGGAGAGAGAGAGGAGCTCAAGCAGACTCTGCACTGAGTGTGGAGACATGGTGCTCTCCCACCACCCTGAGATCATGACCTGAGCCGAAATCAAGAGTCGGCTGCTTAACCTACTTAGCCACCCAGGTGCTCCTCATGTTTGCTTCTTAGATTGTCATTCTGAGTTTAGGGGAAAAGGTGAAGGCATGAAGATACACTAGGAGGTTGTGGTCAGTCCTCACTCAGATTTGAGTGGTAGGGGTAGAGATGGAGAGCAAGGGGCAGAGGTAGGTGATACTTAGATCTTTTTTTTTTTTAAAGATTTTATTTATTTATTTGAGAGAGAGAATGAGACAGAGAGCATGAGAGGGGGGAGGGTCAGAGAGAGAGGCAGACTCCCTGCTGAGCAGGGAGCCCGACGTGGGACTCGATCCAGGGACTCCAGGATCATGACCTGAGCCGAAGGCAGTCGCTTAACCAACTGAGCCACCCAGGCGCCCTACTTAGATCTTTTTTAAAAGTTTTATTTACTCATTTTAGAGGAGGGGAGGGGAAGACAGAGAGGGAGACAAACAGACTTCCTGCTGAGTGTGGAGAGTCCGTTGCTGGGCTTGATCCCATGACCCTGAGATTATGACCTGAGTTGAAACCAAGAGCCGGACACTCAACTGACTGAGCCATCCAAACACCCAGGGTAAATGATACTTAGAAGATATTGACAGGACTTGGTGATTGGGTGTGGGACCTGAAGGAAGACGGTGGATATAGGAAGACTTCCTGGTGAATTCTGTGAACAGGAGCCACATTACCTGGAGTCATGTAAATCATGGTGTGAGTTTCATCTGAGTCTTTGAAAATAGGGAATGGCTGGCTCAGTCGGTAGAGCATGTGACTCTTGATCTCAGGGTCATGAATTCAAGCCCCACGTTGGGCATGGAGCCTACTTAGAAAAATAGGGAATGGCTGCCATTTAGCAGACGTTGGGTAAATATTTCTTGACTCTGTGAATGAATTTTAGTCTAATAAAGGAGTGTAGCTAGGATGTTCATATAAATATGTTGCATAGCATAATTGTAACTTAGCTATAAAACTGAAAGGACTATTTTTAAAAACCAATCTCCTTTTCATTGCAGTGGGTTTTGTGTGCTGCCTTAGCTGGTCCACGTAGGAGGGTCTCTAAGAATTGGGGTAGTGATCCCAGTGGGTGGATGACAGGGAAACATAGTGAAAGAGCTTGTCGAAGTGATCACTTTCTTGGATCACATTTAGTTCTGTTTCTCTGCAGCCACATTCTGTCCGTAGTATCACTGTGAAAATGTAAGAGTCTTGCTAAAAGTGGCTTTGTGTGTGTGGGCAGTGGAATAGAGAAACAGAAGACATTTCTAGGATGCCATTTGAACCATGTAAATGAGCACTTGCCGATGTACCTGGAATTTATTTATTTATTTATTTTTTAAAATTTTATTTATTTATTTGACAGAGAGAGACACAGCGAGAGAGGGAACACAAGCAGGGGGAGTGGGAGAGGGAGAAGCAGGTTTTTCGCGGAGCAGGGAGCCCGATGTGGGGCTCGATCCCAGGACCCTGGGATCATGCACTGAGCCAAAGGCAGATGCTTAACGACTGAGCCACCCAGGTGCCCCTACCTGGAATTTAAAAAAGATTCTTTACTCCTTTCTGCTGAGTTTCATGGGAATAATGGTTTGCAAGGTACATGAGTGAATGGTTTGCATCCATAGCTCCAAGTGGGAATCTGAGGTCACTGTCGTTAAGTATGTGCTTTGGAGCCAGAATGATCTAGTTTGATTGTATACATTTATCAGGATCACCAGGTAGCTATCAAATCAGCAGGAATGATGACTTTTTCTATATGTTCTCTATCCCAGCAAATGTGTGTTGGCCTGAAGGAATATGACTGCTCTTGACTAAGTGATGGTGGATTAGCTTAGAGCAGCTGGAGAAGAGTAAGTCCAGTGTTTTGAGGGCTACTGACTTTCTACAGGGAGCTACAAACATGGGCGGGGTTCAATTAAAACATTAATCCGGCTGTAAGCTCTGTTACTGAATATAAGAGGAAACAAATTGACAAGGTGGCTCATTTTTGAACAAAGCAGCTGGCCCATGATGATATTATTTTGGTGTATCTGGAATTATAATAGCAAAGTCCAACAATAAATAGAAAAATGAATGGCAGTGAGAATCCAACAGAGACTAAGAATAGGAGTCAGAATATGCACCATTGTATTCACAGTATCATTAAAATATGAATAAACAGCAGCAACTTTTTATTATACAGTAAAAGAACCTCCTACAGGGCACTGAAAATTGAGTGGTGTGTGTTTAATAAATTAAGATCAACAAGAAATGGCTATTTACCAGGATGCAGGAAGGACTCAGAGAATAATGGGGGCTTAGCCAGGGACATAAATGAAACTGATTTATTATTAGGTAGGGTTTTAAAGGTTTAAAACGTGTTAATTATATGGCAAAAGTTGGGAGGGGAGGAGAGGGAATGGTGAGAGATGAGTCTATAGAGTTTAGCTGGTGCTCAGTTGTGAAGGGCCACATTTTAGTAAGTTAAGGTGTTTGGGCTTTATCTTGAAGGGATCTGTTCTGGGATTTTAAGCAGGGGATGAAAAGATCAGTTAACTTTGGCTGTATAACAAACTACCCCAAAACTTAGTGTGGCTAAAGACAGTAGTCTTTTATTATTTATCATGAGTCTGTGGATAGGCTGGGCTATTCTTTTGGTCTAGGCCAGCTCAGCTGAGGCTGGATGGTGTAGGGAGGCCTCATATATTAGGGACTTTAGGTGAGGTGGCTGGGATTCCTCTCTACGGGGTCCCTCATCCTCTACTAGGTTATCCTAGGCTGTTATCACGATGGCTAAAGGGTTCCCAGCAGCAAAAGAGGGCAAGCACCAATGTATGAGCACTTTTGAAGTCTCTACTTGTGGTGTGTTTATTAATTGTGTCCTGTTTATTAATGTCCCAGTGGCGAAAGCAAGTCACATGGTCAAGTTCAGATTCAAAGAGTAGAGAAATAAATTTTCTACTTCATAGGAGGAGCTATACATAGTGTGGTCAGTTTTTTCCTGATCTGTCACAATTAAATTTGCATCATGGAAAATGGACTGGAATATGGCAGGCCCTCAGCAAGAAGAGGTAGATGTCAGTTGCAATAACCTAAAAGAGCAGCAGTAACAGATAGTGGCACCAGAGATAGAGAGATGTAGACAATTCAAGAAATATTTAGGACAAGAATCAACGGACCTTGATGATTAAGGGTGTGTGTATGTGTGTGTGTGTGTGTGTGTGTGTGTTCAGAATCAAGGATTCTGTTCTTGTTTTCAGCTTGAGCTTCTTTTTATTTTTTTCTAAGTAGGCTCCATACCCAGTGTGGGGCTTGAACTCACGACCTCATGACCTTGTGACTGAGAGTTGTATGCTCTGCTGACTGAGCCATCCAGACACCCCTCAGCTTGAGCTTCTGAGTGAAATTAGATTCATAAAATCTTTCTTTATTGATGTATTTATATATTTGTAGCTGAATTAGACTAGCCTAAAAGGTGTAATCTCTACATGACCCAACAGCTGAATTAGACTAGCGTAAAAGGTGTAATCTCTACATGTAAACATGAGAAAGAACTAGAAGTACAGATCTTCCTACGTAGAGAAGATGCGGACAGCTTTCACCTATTCACACAAACATGATTTTCTAGTCATTAATAAAAGTTCTCTGGACATCGCTTGTACATCTGCTGTGGACTGAAGGAGTGGGTCATTATGTAGACAACCGGTTCAACTAGTCACATATTTATGGGATACCCTCAGTGCCCAAGTTACTAAGCTAAGTCCTTAGGGCAGGTTGAAGAGTCATCAGCCCTGACTTGATTCCATTTGTGTTGGAGAATGAGCCATATTTACAGTACCTAGAAAAAGCTTTGTCACAATTCAGAGCTGTAGGTAAGTGTTGAGTCATTGAGAATGATAGTAAGGTTTTCAGAAGCCCTGAGGAGGAAGCAGGATTCAGAAATCAAGCTGTTTGGGAAGTAGTCAAATGGGTAGAGTGTATACTCTGGAAGGTGGTTCAATTTTAAGTCAGTTTCTTAGAAGAAGTTGATGTGTTTGGACTGGAGTACTTTTACAACTGAGTTGTGGAAAAACGGACCACAATAGGTTTATTTCTATGTAGAATGCTTTATTGCTAGCCCACCTGCTTTTAGTAAAACGCTTATACTATGTAAAGTTTTATTTAATAGTCTTAAAATGTTTTTCCTTATAATACTTGTTTGTTATAGGGAAAATGTAGTGCCACCCCCCCTTTTTTTTAAAACAAATTTATATGATATGGAGGACTGAAGCAACTATCTGGGTAATTCAACTTCCTACAATTTAGGTTAAAAATGTAGATATGCTTTTATATAAAATATCCACATAACTAAGGCACATATATAGTTTTTTAATTTGATTTTTCTAGATAGTTGTCATAAGATTAGCATTGGGTCAAAGCTTTCTTTGTTTTTTGTAAGTTTATTTATTTTAGTGATCTCTATACCCAACGTGGGGCTCAAACTCAAGATCCCGAGATTCAGAGTCGCACGCTCCTCTGACTGAGCCAGCCAGGTGCCCCTGGGTTAGAGCTTTCAACTTGGCCTTGGTTGTCTTTCTCATTTTCCATTGTATTAATGTAGACATTTTCCATATTGAAAAGAAGTTTGGAGTATCTCCTTTAGCCATTTTAAAAATGCTTTAGTATTTGCATCTGATAATTAGGTAACTCTTGTTTCACTATTTAAAGACAAAGTCTCTATAATATTTAGACCATTCTTGCAACTGCTGATGGTGATAATAAAATAGTGATTGCTTACACTTTGTATAAATTTCCTCATTCACTCTTTACAACAACCCTGTAATGTAAGCAGAAGATTGAAGTGTGGAACAGAGTGGTTAAGACACTTCTCCAAGGCTACATAGCTGATAAGTGGCAAAACCAAGACTGGAGTTGGTGGAAGACTGGATTATTGTTCAAAAATACTCATTCTCACCCACAACTCCGAGGAATGAGTATACTTGCCTATCCCTCTGATGTTGGGTTTGGCTCTGTGACTTGCTCTGGTCTCATGTTTGGTGGAGTGTACTTTACCACTTGTTGCCTTTGGCCATAGACTTGAATTGGCCAGTGGATATTAGCGGAAATGATGTAAGCAGAGGCTTGAAATGTGCTCACGTGATTGAGTTCATTCTCTTGCATTTCTGCCATTGTCATCAGAAGAACATGCCCTAGTTAACCCACTGATCCAAAGAGAAAGAGACATGTTGAGCAGATCTTTATCCAGCCAACACTGTGAATCCAAGTCCAGCTGAGCTCAGCCTAAATCAGTAGAGCCACCCCAGCTCTGCTGTAGCGAGTGATGGGTGAGTAGAATAAGTGATTGTTGTTTTAAGCCACTGAGTTTGGTGCAGTTTGTTATGCAGCAAGAGCTAACCAATAAAGAACCTAAGCAGTTTAAATCTAAGAACCTGCACTATTAATCACTATTAATGCATTGAATTTGAAATTATTCCTAAACTGACATTTCTAAAACAACTAAATCGAGAAGTGCCAGTAGTCTCAAAGGATTGCTTCTGTAACAATATGTGATAGATATGATTATAGAAGTATTCTTGGAAGTTATATGTCTTCATATCCTTTTCTCTCATTTATTTAAAAAATTAAAATACAGATATTTGGTTTTGCTTAATGTCCTGTTTATACAGCTTATATGTACATTTCTTAGTCCTCAGCTTCCAGATGTAATCCACTTATGAGTTAGGGAACATGTCTGCCATTCTGAAACAGTATCTGAGATGGATAAGTGAACACATTTTGAATGACACAAATGGTTCCCATCCACAGAAAAGCAATGACAGGGAAGGAAATGGAAAACTGGATCCTTACAATAAAAATAACTAACAATGTGAAGAGGTTTGTTCTGCACTGATGGTCCAGAGATGTAAAATTTAGATAGAGATGTGGACAATAGCTATCTGAGCAGTGACAGACTTTGTTTTTCACCTTTTAAGATGTTGATCTTATGCATTTAAAAAAGGGCTGAGCAAAGTGGAAAGCAGGTCAAGGTCTTGGTTTGAGCTTGCCTATGTTCAATCCCTGAAGCTTTAGGGCATAAAATAGCCTGGGAGATTTAATAGTTTAGAAACACAGAGTGACTGTCAAGCCTTCTCCTGTGGACCATACATTTTTTTATGTGTGGTGTTTTCTAAAATATATTCTGTGAGTTGGAATTTTTGGGGGTATATAGGTTTTGCAAATGCACAATCACTCAAAGAGTTAATACTTTTTTTTTTTTAAATTTCAGGAAATCTCCTAGACTTTAATGTACTGAGATGCATTATGACTCTTCTGGAGAGGGGTGGAACATGCAGCATTTCCTAGGCTATTTGTTCTCAAACACTGTTCAAGGAGTAAAATGATATAGGGCTAAAATGATACAGAACATACATTGGGGAATTTTGTTCTAATATACTTCTCTAATGAATCCTGTTCCTTCAGGGACGCTGGCCTACCATATTCTCATAACATCCAGTGAAATAGCAGACAATGAGCTTTATTGGCCAGATTCTTCTTGATGTAGAAGGAGAGCCTGCCTATATAAATCTGCATGGTGGTGAGTGAGATGTGGGTTCTGGCAGCTGACTGCATGGAATCAAATTCTGGCTTTACCATTACTAATGGCATACGCTCAGGTGTGTATGCCTCGGTTTTCTCATCTGTAAATACGAATGATAATTAAAGTACCCAATCTCATAAATTTGTTGTGAGGATTTAATGAGATAATAAGTGGGGAGCAGTTAGTGTCATACTTACCATATGGGAGATGCTCAGTAAATATTATCTTAAATTATCATTATTATATATCTCATAAGGGACTTGTATCCAGAACAAATAAAAAAATCTTGGAACTCAATAATAAAAAGACATAATCCAACTACCCGATTAAAAGAAGGACAAAGGATTTGAATAGATATTTCTCCAAAGAAGGTGTACAGGTGGCTAATAAGCACATGATAAGATGCTCAATATCATTAGTTATCAGGAAAATGCCAGTCAAAACCACAGTGAGATACCACTTCACTCTCGCTAGGATGGCTAAAATAAAATAAAATAAAATAAAATAAGAAATGATAATAACAAATGCTTGAGAGGATGTGGAGACATTGGAACCCTCATACATTGCTGGTGGGAATGTAAAATGTTGGTACAGCTTCTTTGGAAAACAGTTTGGCAGTTCCTAAAAAGTTAAACATAGAATTACTTTATGAGTCAGCAATTCCACTTCTAGGCATATACCCAAGAAAAATAAAGGCATGCATTCACACAAAAACTTGCACATGCAATGTCATACGGCATTATTCATAATAGCCCAAAAGTGAAAACAGCCCAGATGTCCATCAACTGATGAATGGATAAAGGAAATGTGGTCTCTCCATGCAATGGAATATGATTCAGCCATAAAAAGGAATGTGGTACTGATGCATGCTACAACATGGATGAACCTTGAAAACATTCTAAGTGAAAGAAGCCAGTCACAAAATAGGCCACATATTGTGTGATTCCATTTATATGAAATTCCCAAAACAACCAGATCTATAGAGACAGAAAATAGATGAGCGGTTGCCTAGGATTGGTTGGGGATGGGGTTTGGAGGGAAGTGACTGCTAACAGGTTTTGTTTTAGGTGATAAAGATGTTCTAAAATTAAATTGCGGTAATAGTTGTATAAACTCATGAATATAGCAAACACATTGAATTACTCTGAATGGGTGACTTGCATGGCATGTGAATTATATCTCAGTAAAGCTGTTAAAAATTATAATTCTTGGGGTGCCTGGGTGGCTTAGTCGTTAAGTGTCTGCCTTCAGCTCAGGTCATGATCCTGGGGTCCTGGGATCGAGCCCCGCATTGGGCTCCCTGCTCCGCGGGAGGCCTGCTTCTCCCTCTCCCACTCCCCCTGCTTGTGTTCCCTCTCTCGCTGTGTCTTTCTCTGTCAAGTAAATAAATAAAATCTTTAAAAAAAATTATAATTCTTACTACTAAGCAGAATGGCTGGCACTTGGTTGTAGGACTTCCCAATTTACAGAAATGTCTAGGATCTTTTGGATCCCTCCCATAGCTGCTAATTGTGCTATGGAACTAAGACTTTCCAGTGAGGTCTGAAATATGAGTTGGAATGGCTGGGAAGTTGATCCCCCTCACTATGATTTTGGTAGAGCTTTGTGCTGAGGCCTCTGTCTGATTACAGTCTGGGTGTCTGGTTGCTAAAGCGTTGAGGAAAGATGCAGATGAGGCCAAATTTACAGCCCATGGAGATGACCAGGTGTCGCACTTCCTGGCCTGAGAATTCCTTTTCATGTGCACATTGGCCTTGGAGGGATTTGTCTCGTAGAGTCCACAGCTGGGAAGTGATTCTCTCCTTCAGTTTGGTTATAAGGTCCACTCCCCTTTATGCTTTTGGAAGTGAGCTCATTTTATCTGTTTTATAAAACAGAATGTAAAATTACTTCTTTTCAACCAGCTAGCTGCATAGCTGGGCAAAGTATGGTTTTAGATTTCACATTCAGTATTAGATTGAGAATTTTTTCATTTTCTTTATGATTCTCTCTCCTCTCTTCTCTCCCCCACCCCCTCCCTTTCTCCCTATTCCTGCCCCCACTCAAATACATTCTTTTATACTGAACTATCTAAGGGATTGTTGTAGACATCATGACTTTTATCCCTAAATACATCATCCTAAGAACAAGGAGATTCTCCTGCATAAGCACAGTGTAACTATGACCCCCAGGAAGTGTGACATTCACAAAAAAACACTATTACTAGTATACAGACCATATTCAAATTTTCCGAATTAGATTGGGAACATTTCCTTTTTGTTTTGATGGCTTTTCTAGAACCTCCAAGTCTTATTTAGATGGGCTGTCTTTGTGCTTATACAATAATATAATCATTTTTTATTCACCTGCTCTTACTCTGCTAGGCTCTGAGTTCACAGATTTGTTCATAGTTGAGATTCATCACAGACTTCAGTACCACCCACTCCTCTGCTCTCATTGCCACATGGTATGCCACCCATAGTAGATGCTTAATAAATGCACGAGGAATTGGATTGAATTGAATACTGCCAGTCAGGGTCCATGTTAAGAGATATACATTAATATTTCTGAGTGTCTACTTTTTTTTTTTTAAAGATTTTATTTATTTATTTGACAGAGAGAGAGATAGCGAGAGCAGGAACACAAGCAGGGGGAGTGGGAGAGGGAGAAGCAGGCTTCCTGCCGAGCAGGGAGCCCGACGTGGGGCTCGATCCCAGGACCCTGGGATCATGACCCGAGCCGAAGGCAGACGTTTAACGACTGAGCCACCCAGGCGCCCTGAGTGTCTACTTTTTAAAGAATATTTTATTTGTTTATTTTAGAGAGCACAAGCAGGAAAGGAGTAGAGGGGGAGGGAGAGGAGAGAGGGGAATGAATCTCAAGCAGACTCCATGCTGAGTGCAGAGCCTGATGCAGGGCTCAGTCTCACAACCCTGAGATCATGACCTGAGCCAAAACCAAGAATTGGACGCTTAACCAACTGAGCCACCCCAGCGCCCCCGAGTGTCTACTTTTAAAACTCACTGTGAGCTGCCATTGATTGTCCTTGGTTTTTTGCCATTAGTTTTTTATATGCTGCATCTTTCTACTATACTCATATTATCTTTGGTGTAATTTTTGACAGCTCATGAAGTACTGGGGGTAGAAAGGGAATAAGAGTGATGACTTAAGTGGAAGAGAATGAGATGCTAGTTCCATTCAGAGGAAGTTGGTACTTTTGAGCTGTGTTGGTGACAAAACCAAAAGGTCACCAGTACTTTTGAGCAGCTCAGGTTGCAGTTCCCCACCCCTCTTTCCATGTGTGTTTTTTTTTTTAACCAACTGAGCCACCCAGGCGCCCTCCATGTGTTTTTTTTTTTTTAAATGTTATGATACCAGAATGGTTTTGGGATTGGATCAAACTAGAAGCAAAACATCCCAAAGCCCTTAAACTTTAGTCCTGGTTGGCAGGAAGAGTTGCCATGGGTAATCAGGATGGTTGTCAGTTTATCCGTTCTGCCTTGTTAGAAAGCCTGCAGGACTGTGACATTTTAAAGGCCTGTCAAGTTTACTAGATCCAAGAGCCATAGTTTTGTCATTTAAAATTATGCTTTAAGGACAAAGGTGATGAAGGAGTTCAAGGCAAAGAAAAACTTCTCTCAGCTTCATTCGGGAGCACATAAATATCTCATGTAACTCACTTTGACAGGATACTCAAGAGTAAAGTTAAGGAAAAGAATGGGTATGAGTTCAGAAACTCTGAGGTATCAGAGTCCAGGTCAGTAGAAACTAAAATCCAGTGTTTTCAAGATATTGGCTAAAGCTTGAAGTAGAGTCAGGCTTATTTACTTACTTCAGTGACGATGCTTGACACAGTTTATTTATCTTCTTCATGTGGTTATGATGTGATAGAGATTGTTTCCTATTTATAAATGGAGAACTTACAGTATAGGAGTTGCTAAGTAGATACTCAAAAATGAGAACTGAGAAGACCTTTCAATGTACTGTGGAGAAGCCACACTTTTATCAGCATTTCCTTGGCTTTTTCAGATCTTGAAGCAAGAAACATAATGAATATAGGGTAAACATTGCTGATCGCTAGGTATCTGAAGCAGAGGAGTCTCCATTGACTTATGTTCAATGTAGGTCACTTAGGTAAATCCTGATCATAGTACTGAGCAAGTGTGATATTCCTCTTTTTCATCCCAGGGACTTCTACAGAGATGTCTGAAAATACAGGAGGTAAGAGTCTTTTGGCCTCAAGAAGGGTATTTGAGCTGCCATAAATCTATCAGCAGAGGAAAGTTACTAGACACAGGTGAAATGATGACATTGGCACTCCTGTGTTTTCATCTTCCTTCTGTTTGGAGCTTTCTGCTTATTCTGCAAGCTAGGTGCCCAGAAGCTCCACTGTGGCAGCTTACCTTGATCTGGTCTTGGGCAGTTCTCTTGGTACCTGGGAAATTGCTTGGCTTTATTGCCACATTCAGCACTTGTCCATTTTTCCAGTCGAAGAGCCTGGCTTTGTGACTGGTTAAATAACACAGTGAATGAATTTGCTCTTTGGCATAAGTGACTAATTTGGTATGATGTATTACCTTTCAAGATCATTTTAAATACTTAAAAAAAGGATTTATTTTGTTTATGTTTTGAGAGAGAGCACAAGCAGGAGGGGAAGAGGGAGCAGGAGAGACAATCCCAAGCAGACTCTGAGCTGAGCGCGGTGTTGATCTCACAATCCTGAGATCACAACCTGAGCTGAAACCAAGAGTCGGATGCTCAGCTGACTGTGCCAGCCAGGCGCCCCCAAGATTGTCTTAACCTTTTAATTTTTACCCTAGAATTTTAATTTATTTTATTTTTTTTACCCTAGAATTTTAAAAAAATATTTTATTTATTTGAGAGAGAGAGCGCAAGCGAGTGTGAGCAGGGGAGGAGCAGAGGGAGAGGGAAGGGAAAGAATCCCAAACAGACTCCACCCCAAGTGTGGAGCCAGACATGGGGCTCGATCCCATGACCCAGAGATCATGACCCAAGCTGAAACCAAGAGTTGGCTGCTCAACCGACTGAGCCACCCAGGCGCACCTTTAGATGGAATTTTAAAAACAGGTACAAAAGTAGACACACTGTTGTAAGGGACTTATCTTCAATAATTATCAATACCTGGCTAATCTTACTTACTAGAGAGCCCTACCTACCTCCCACCCCTGATTATTTTGACAAAAATCCCAAATAACATACAATTTTGTCTATAAAAATTTTAAGGGAGGAAATTTATTAAACATTTATTTAAAAATTTATTTTTAAAGGATAAAGAGTTATAAATACATAGCCACCATACCATCATCATACCTAAAAAAATTGACAGTAATTCCTTAATATTATCAAGTATCTAGTCATTCATTTTTTTAAAGATTTTATTTATCTATTTGAGAGAGAGAGAGAGAGAGAGCATGAGAGGGGGGAGGGTCAGAGGGAGAAGCAGACTCCCCGCTGAGCAGGGAGCCTGATGTGGGATTCAATCCTCCAACTCCAGGATCATGACCTGAGCCAAAGGCAGTTGCTTAACCAACTGAGCCACCCAGGCGCCCTCTAGTCATTCATTTATCTGATTGTCCTATAGCTTTAAAAAGTAGTTTATATACTTCGTTTGCATTTGGATTTAATTAAGGTTCAAACATTTAAATTGACTGTATGTCTCTTAAATCTCTTTTTTTTTTAAAGATTTTATTTATTTATTTGAGAGAGAGAATGAGATAGAGCGTGAGAGGGGGGAGGGTCAGAGAGAGAAGCAGACTCCCTGCCGAGCAGGGAGCCCGACGTGGGACTCGATCCTGGGACTCCAGGATCATGACCTGAGCCGAAGGCAGTCGCTTAACCAACTGAGCCACCCAGGCGCCCACTCGTAAATCTCTTTTAATGTCCTGGTTTTCCCTCCTCTCTCAGTCTCTTCACCTGCATCCTTTACCCTTGCTCCTTTGTTGAAGAAGGTGGTTATTCTGTTACTTATCTGGATTTGTTGATGGAACCCTTGTAGTGTAATTTAACATGCTTTTCTGTCCTCTGAATTTCCAGTAAAGTGGTAGATTTGGAGGCTCCATGAGATTTATATTTGACTTTGCGGGGCATGACAACCTCATAGGTGGTTTTGCATGTTTTTTCCTTTGATAAAGGTTTAAGCTGTACTGCACGTATTTTGATATATTGTGTCTTCATTGAAATTATTTTCAAGGCATTTTTCCAATTTTCCTTTCCTCTAATCTCCTTATTTTTTGAGTTTTCCTAGTTTGGATCTATGTGGCTTTTTTGTAGCTTCTGTCATTTTCTACAAATTTGAAGATTGTGTTGAAATATCAGGTTACATTTTTTAATCAGTTCTGTGGGCCCGACTTACTGGCTTGCCTTCTTTGTAGGCATGCTCTTCTGTTCCTTCTTCCTTTTGTCAAAATAACTCTGTAGAGAGTCAACTGAGAATGAGTTTTCTTTTACTTTTAGAAGGGAAGGATAGACCAGGTAGCTTTTCTGGTCTCACAGATTTACAGATCTTTTTTCTCAGGCTTTTTCAAAGTGATAGAGAATATGACCTCACTCTTGCTGGGATCTTCCTACTCTGTGCCCTTCCTTCACTTCTATCTGACCTCATTATCAAACGTGTTTACATTATTTTGGTCTTGCTCAGTCTAGATTTTCTTCTCAGCATTTTATCCTCCTTGTGGGCTTTCATTTTGGGAGGGAGATTTGGCTTGTTAGTCTTAAAGTGTAGAGGGCCTAGACTGCTCCAGCCCCATCATAGATGATTGGATCAAGATCCCCTTGGTGAAGGCACTTGTTCACAAATTAAATCAAGCAGGATCCCAGTTTTGATGGTTGTCACCATGCTGGCCTGCTGTAAATACTTGCTGATTTGGGAGTTCCCTATACTAAGGGACATCGGAAGCCCAGTTGCCTTCCTTCTGCATCCTCATACCCAGATGTTTAAAGTCCATGGGTTCTGCAGCTGTTGGAGTTTGCAGCACTTACTTACTGGTGCCCCGCCTTCACTTATGTGGCTCTTCTCACACCTGCCCTAAAGTCCACCTAAAATGCAAAATGCTTTCTTTTTCTCCCATGCATGCATATGGGATGGAGACCACACTCGATAGCACAGTTGCCTGGGCCTCCTTAATTTGTCTGTTTCCTCTCCCTCCTCCCTTACCATTTTTGGTCGCACACCACCAATGTCCCGGATGGAGTTCTTACTCACGTCAGGTCGTTTCCTGCTTCTGGGGCTTTGCTCCTTTCGTTCCTTTGGACTAGAATATCTTTCCCATTTCTTTGCCTCACTTATCCCTTCTGATCAGTTAATGGTTTCCCTCCTCTCAGAGGAAACTTCCCAGAGCCACTCCTCTACGTGGCCTGAGTTAGTTACTTCTCCTTTATGCTCCCATTAGGTCCCATGCACATATCTTTCATTGTACTCATCCCAGCATAATTAGCAATTTAAGGGCTTTTCATCTCCCCATCACCTAGCTTAGCTCGTGACTTGCCTAAATTGGAGTTTGTCCTACATTTGGTTTCCTGGTACTTTGCTAAGAATGATTCCCTGTAAATGGGTATAGAATAGATGCATGAATAAACAAATAAATGAATTACTAGTTGGATACTTTAGGTGAAGTGTGAGAAGCACACATAAAAAGGATGGGTTTCGTGGATGGAGCTAGGAAGTATGATGCTAAGTGAAATAAGTCAGTCGGAGGAAGACAAATACCATATGATTTCACTCATATGTAGAACTTAAGAAACAAAACAAACCATCATAGGGGAAAAAAAAGAGAGAGGAAAACCAAGAAACAAACTCTTTTTTAAAAAATTTTATTTTATTATGTTATGTTAGTCACCATTCATTACATCATTAGTTTTTGATGTAGTGTT
>NC_138385.1:87910203-87968417 GCF_054177405.1 Leptonychotes weddellii | reverse complement strand
GTCTGGTGGCCATTTGGATGTCTTCTTTGCAGAAATGTCTGTTCATGTCTTCTGCCCATTTCTTGATTGGATTATTTGTTCTTTGGGTGTTGAGTTTGATAAGTTCTTTATACATTTTGAATATTAGCCCTTTATCTGATATGTCATTTGCAAATATCTTCTCCCATTCTGTTGGTTGTCTTTTGGTTTTGTTGACTGTTTCCTTTGCTGTGCAGAAGCTTTTTATCTTGATGAAGTCCCAATAGTTCATTTTTGCCCTTGCTTCCCTTGCCTTTGGCGATGTTTCTAGGAAGAAGTTGCTGCAGCTGAGGTCGAAGAGGTTGCTGCCTGTGTTCTCCTCTAGGATTTTGATGGATTCCTGTCTCACATTTAGGTCTTTCATCCATTTTGAGTCTATTTTTGTGTGTGGTGTAAGGAAATGGTCCAGTTTCATTCTTCGGCATGTGGCTGTCCAATTTTCCCAACACCATTTGTTGAAGAGACTGTCTTTTTTCCATTGGACATTCTTTCCTGCTTTGTCAAAGATTAGTTGACCATAGAGTTGAGGGTCCATTTCTGGGCTCTCTATTCTGTTCCATTGATCTATGTGTCTGAAGAAACAAACTCTTAACTCTAGAGAACAAACTGCTGGTTACCAGAGGGGAGGTGGGGGGGGATGGGTGAAACAGGTGATGGGGATTAAGGAGGGCACTTGTCCTGATGAGCACTGGGTGATGTATGGAAGTGTCCAATCAATATATTGTACGCCTGAAACTGATATCACACTGTATGTTAACTAACTGGAATTTAAATAAAAACTTTAAAAAGGATGGGTTTCCAACATATCTGCAGTCATGGTGGGTAGAAGAGTATCCTCTGAAATGTTGCTTCTCTGTAAGAGATTATGGCAGAGTTCAAACTTTAATTCTTGCCAAATTTACAATCTGGCAAGAGCAAGACCACATGGCTCCATTCCAGATTTATAGGCAGACACGTGCATGTTGTCAAGTTGTCTGTTGTTGATCGGTACCAAGGTACACATAATATATAGAATAGACGATTCAAAGCACTCTGAAAACGATGCCCGCAGGTAAGCCTCTGGGGGCCTGTGTGTGTGTGTGTGTGTGATCACAGATGGCTGAAGCCAGATAAACAGTGACCTAAAACGGCAAAACTGAGCTGTGCTCAAACATGCACCAGTTGTTTGGAGGAATTAATTTATATTTGTGGAAGTAACACATGCAGTACATGATAAAGGCAAGGAAGGGAGAGGAAGGAACAAGCACTCTTCTTTAACCAACTTTTCTTTCCAAAGAAATAAGTGTAGCCAACATCTGCTCTGGACAGTTGGCACATGGCCTAGTGATAGAAATGCCAAAGATGGAACTTCTCTAAAGATCAGGCGTCAAGTGAAAATGAACCTGTTGGAGGTTAAGGTCCTTTCTTCATTACATCATGCCTGGGATAGAGCCTTGGAAAGGTAGTATCAGACAGGATGAGGAGCATCAGAATGAAGGTGCATAGGCTTTGTTGGAGTCAAATTAATATACAGAATAGCTAGAATAATACATATATATTTTTTCTTTACGTTTCTGCCTGCAGCTGAATCTACTTAGGCAATCGTAGTAGACAAAGCCAAAACTATGGATCCAAATAAATAAAATGACAGTTTCCACCCCCTTTCATTGTATAATCTGAAATTCGATCCACTCTCTCCGCTACCATTAAGGCACTTGAATTTTGCCCCAAAAGGTAAAACTTTGTACAGAAATTTCTGTTCTACAAATGGGTTGGAATTCTAGTTTGTAGCAGTATGAATAGAAGTTAAATTATTTAGTTCTGATTCCAGCTCAATTTTATCAGCAACTTCAGTGAGATTCAAAGTTATCCTATTTCCTAGTTATTCAAGTTCATGGTGGTGGTAAAGAGGTCAGGCTTAATTTTAGCTGTGGTGGTTTGGAAACAGCTTCAGCCGAGTGGTTGTCTGCATATTTGGCGAGGCCCTGTGTGCTCTTTGCAACAGTAATAAAAATGTCACATAAAAATCATCTAGTCTATGGAAACTTCCCACAGCTGAGTAGAGCTTAATCTTAAGGCTCTGCTAAGGTTGTATGGTGTTGTTAGGCACTGGAGTGTATTTTTCCAGGGACGCAGGCCTTTTAATGTGTGTTAAAGAGCTCACTAAATCTTCCCATTTAAACTCACCTGTTTGTACTGTCTTTCCATTTAGGTGCCAATCTTTGCAACATAAGAACCACATCTTCTTGCTTAGTTGTACGAGAGAAACATTACATACATATTAAGAACCTGAGAAATATTAGATACTCAAAAAATCATCCAGGCCATTTGGGATCCTTAAAGCAGCATCTTCACTTGCCTTCCAGGGATAAAATAAAAATGCTGTGCTGGTAAAATTGCTTGGACCTGGTGCGTTGTGTCTGAAGGCCAGAGCAGTAGCAAATCTGTTGACAGGCTTGGACAGAAAAAAACCCCTCCACATTGAAATGTCTCTGTAATACTGCTTCAGGGAAATGCTATTTTTAAAGAAATGAAACACATTATTTAGGGTTTGTGGATGCAATCCAGGCCTTTGAAGATAGGAAGAAGATCTTAATTAGAAAGAAATAGGAAGATTGAATGCTTTTATGGAGGACCCAACTTTAAGAGGTATGTTTATAATAGATGCAGATGATATATATTGTGTACTGGCTGCAGCCCTTCTTTGGCAAAACCAAAGCCTTGAAAGTTACTGGAGTGCATCCGTCTACAAGTTTGTTCAGCATCTAATGAGCAGGCATTAATCACGTAAAACTTGGAGGCAGTTCATAAAAGGACAATAAAGATGATTTAAGGCTTGGAAAATAAAACCTATAAGGAAAGGTTAAAACAATTCACATTATTAGCTTGGCGAAAAGGAGAGGAGGAGTGAGGATTTCCTGTCAATGCAAGGTTATTCTTGGTGGGATGGCATGCTTAATGAGAAACGATTCCCCAGGGATTCTAAAATTTCTTCTTTTGTTGTTTTTTTAAAAAATATTTTATTTATTTATTTGACACAGAGAGAGCAAGTGCACAAGCAGGGGGAGGGGCAGAGGGAGAGGGAGAAGCAGGCTCCCCGTGGAGCCCAATTTGGGCTCGATCTGAGGACCCCTGGGATCATGACCTGAGCTGAAGTTGGATGTTTAACCGACTGAGCCACCCAGGTGCCCCTCTTTTGTTGGTCTTATTAGAAAAATACATTCATGGGAGGAATTAGGAAGCAGAATATATCCTAAAACCTTATCACCCAGAGGGGCTTCATAAAACTGAAACAGAGAGGAGGATGAGCAGAATGTCTGGAGCTGGGGTTTTCTTAGATGGAAGGTACAACATCCTGTTTTTTGTCACAGTTTTCATAATTGCGTTGAAGTAATGGCTTGTATACTTATTTATCTAATGGCTGTCTTCCCGGCTAGACTGTATGCTGTACAGGGGTAAGAGTTATGGATGGTTGTCTTTGCACTACTGCTATTCTCAGAGCCTAACACCGTACCTGGTGTGTAATAGGTGCTTAATGCACATTTTGCACACTCATAGGGGCTATATATGCATATACTATTTTGAACAAAAATGGAATCTCCCTATATAGGCTGTTCCATAATCCCTTACTTTTAACAAAATATTGTAACAATCTTTTCACGTCATTAATATTCTACAGTGTCACTTGAGTGGCAGGAAGCTGTCCTGCCATATGCATGTGGCCTTAGGTACCTCTATTGGGGGACATTTAGGTTGTTTCCAATTTTTCCCATTTCCAACAGCATAGCAGTAATCACCAATGTAACTAAATCCTTCATAGGAATTTTTAAAAGGAGACTATCACAAGAGATGGCAAGATGTTCACCGAAGGTCTTGAAATCATGGCAAATAGTGATTTAGCCAGTTTTGCTGCAGCCCTTTATGGAAGCAGGGAAATGGATTTAATGATCTCAGGATCCAATTGTGCTTGAAACCTTTTATGTGTATTTATGACTGTCTTAGTCTGATGGGGCTGCTATAACAAAAATACCACCTACTGGTGGCTTAAACAATGTTTATTTCTCACAGTTCTGGAAGCTGGGAAGTCCAAGATTGAGGCACCGGCAGACCCCGTGTCTGGTGAGGGCCCGCTTCCTGGTTAATAGATGGCCTTCGTCTTGCTGTGTCCTCACAGGGCAGAAAGCATGAGAGAGCTCTCTGGGGTCTCTTTTATAAGGGCCTAATCTCATTCATGAGGGCTCCACCCTTATGACCTAATCACCTTCCAAAGGCCCCACCTCCTAAGACTATCATATTGGGGGGTAGGTTTTAGCATATGAGTTTTGGGGGACCACAAACATTCAGTCCATTGCACTGACTGTCTAAGCAATTCACATACTCATATTACTCATTGATGTGGTGAATTTGTAAAAGTTACAGAGGAGAGAAATAAATTTTTTTGCGATTGGAGAGAAATTCAAGTATTTTAAACAGAAATCACAGTGCCAATCTGCTTTTATCATTTAAGATTTATCAACTTCAGAGTAGCTGGCAAATTGAATCATGATACATAGGAAAGTTTTGATACATTTGAAACTTTCTGAGACTTAGCTGAGTATGGTCTTTTGTTTTTCAAGGATTATTTATTTTTTAGAGAGAGAGCACGAGAGAGAGAGAGTGAGTGTGCAGGTTGGGGGAGGGGCTGAGGGGGAGGGAGAGGGACAAGCAGACTCTGCCCTGAGCACAGAGCCCTACACGGGACTCGATAGCATGACCCTGAGGTCATGACCTGAACCAAAATCAAGAGTTGGGCGCTTAACTGACTGAGCCACCCAGGAGCCCCAAGTCTTTTTTTTTTTTTTTTACACTGAAAAACTAAAGTTAAATTCAAATTTTTCTCAAAGATGACAGGGATTTTTAGAGGTGCTTCTCCTCATGAGGTGCTGACTTATTTAATTTTAAGGAAATGAGTCATTTCTAAGGAGTGATTCACAATGCAAATATCTGTGTATAGAATTCTGTCTCTCCAGTGACTCTCATGATCAAATTGGAGATGTGTTCTGAAAAAAATTTTAAAATGCATTCAGATGTGACTCTTAGAATCTGTATGCCAGATGCTGTTTTCTTCAGCTCCCGTACTCTGTATACGTGAGGTTGTCCTAATTTTTTTTCTCCATTGTGATCCTGGCTACCTTTGCTGTGATTTGTCAGGCTTTACCCATGAAAGAGAGATTGAGACTGAGCCCTTCCTAACTGAGGATGTGCTTCTACTCTCGTTTTTTGAGTTTTCTATTCTCTCATTGAACTCTAGATTCCTGGCTGCTACCTGGTGGTGGTGTTCACTGTCTCTCTTCTCTTCTTTGCTCTCTAGACTGTCTGATCTGGGCATTACAATTCTTTCTAGGACTGTTTTTCTCAACCCATAAGTTAAATACATTTCATGTGTTCCTAGATTTGATTTGACCTCCTTCAGAACCAGGAGTGGGGTGTGGCATGGGAGACGCTCCCCCTTTCTTCCTGTATTGGCAGTCACAGACCTTGCTGCAAGAAGTGGTAGCATCCCAGAAGTTCGAGTTCGGCGGAACGAGTTGAGTAAGACAGTTGATTTATATAGCTATGAAGGGCCAGGGCAGGGCCAGGGCAGAGACCATCATTCACCTCAGGGCATTTGCACTTGCTGTTTGCCCTGCTTAGATCACCCTTTCCTCATGCATTCTCATAGCTGTCATGAATGCTGAAGGGCTTGATGTTTTACATTGCTTGCAGGCTATCAAGTTAGCCTGCCTCAGTTCCATGGACGCTGGCAGAAGACCTGACACTTCTGGGTCAGAGACAAAGGACTTTGTTTTTCACAGCAATATCTGTAGCCCGAGTATCAGCATTTTGTTGTGCTGCTTCCCTGAGTCCCAATTTCCACAAGGAGATCTGAAGAGGGCTGAGCGACACCAGCCTATGCAGTGGGTTTTTTATAGGAGAGGAACCCTGAGATTAGGAAACTGGCATCACTGAAAATGAGCAGTAAGCACGGCTGTCCTTCCCTCCATAGGAGGCATTATCTTTATTTTACTGGAGAGTAAGTGCTTCTGTGATAACTTTGGAGAGAGAAATTATCTCTGCCTTCCATGGAGGTGTGCTATATGAACATCCTTGAAAAGCTATCCAGAACAAAGGCAGTCAATCAGTGCCTTTGCTCCCAAATTGTGCAAAAATGCATGGGACCCAGGGAGAAGTGTCCCCCCAGTATGACTTGCTTTTCACTTCCTTTGGGTCTCTGCTCAAATGTCACCTTGTCAGTGGAGCTCACCCTGAGCATCTTATATCAAATAGCCACTTATGATCACTTATATCAAATGACTCCTTATCATCATTGGAATACTAAACTGTGTGTACCTAGCTTGATGTTGTTGTTGTCTGTAAGCTGCAAACTCTGTGATGGCAGAGACTTTGTGTTATTCACTTCTGTATCATCAGAGCCTAGCATAGTGCCTGGTATACAGTAAACATTCAATAAATATTCACTGAATAAATGAACGAATCAATACATCGCCACAACTCAAGATGACCAAAAAGTCTATTTTCTTTTTTTTAAGATTTATTTATTTATTTGAGAGAGAGAGAGCAAGCACAAGCTGGGGAGGGGCGAGGGAGAGAATATCCAAGCAGACTCCAGCTGAGCGGGGAGCCTGACATAGGGCTCGATCTCATGACCCATGAGATCAGGACCTGAGCCGAAACTAAGAGTCAGATGCTTAACCGACTGAGCCAACCAGGTGCCCCAAAAAGGTCTATTTTCACATTCCAGATATAAGATTTTATTATATTAAACTTGCTCTGTTTCACTCTAATCTGCCTGCCTCACCCCCAGCTGGGAATGCTGTTCCGAGTATCCAATTCTATCTCGACTGCTGGCTTTCTGGCCTTTCCCTGGGACTGGTCTGTGCCTCTCTGCATATTCCCTCCTACACTTTTGTCAGCTCCAAATCCTGCCTCTTTACCTTGTGATTTTCTTTAAGATTTTATTTATTTGAGAGAGAGAGAGAGTGCATGTGCACGAGTGGGGGTGGAGGGCCCAAGGGGGAGGGAGAGGGAAAGGGACAAGCAGACTCCCTGCTGAGCACAGAGCCTGGTGTGGGGCTCGATCTCACAATCCTGAGATCATGACCTGAGCCAAAACCAAGAGTTGGACGCTCAACCATCTGAGCCACCCAGGTACCCCTGCCTTGTGATTTTTTATCTGTCACTACTTTATGTCCCAACACAGACTGTGGCAGTCCTTTTGAAAAATCAGCCAGTGGTGTGCTGGTAAACTGCTTCTCTGCATAAAAGCTCTGATGTGTAGTGTTTGCTGATTTTCATGGTGTAAATACCCTCACCATGGCTGAGCGCAAGATACCACTGGTGGAACAACTGGCTTGTAAACTGCCTGGATGTTTAACAATTAGCTTTCATGAGCTGGTAGGGGCACACCACTATAATAAGGAAGTAACAACGTATATGTAGTATCTGGGTTATTTTTTATGTGGCAAAATAAAAGTTTAAAGAAAAATATGCTCATGGCTCAAGAGAAGTCCTTACCCTGAATGGGTGAGGTTTCTCGTTGCTTCCTCCTTATGTCCACATTCTCTACTAACAGTGTTTCTCCCACTCCAGCCCACATCAGAATTACCTGGAAAGCTTGTTACAATGCAGATGGCTGGGCCCCACCCGCACAGTTTCTGGGTGCATGGGGCTTGAGAATCTGCAGGTCTAACAAGTTTCCAGGTGCTGATTTGTGGGTCCTGGGACCGTACTTGAAGAGCCACTGCCCTAGGGGCATCACATGCAAGAGATTTTGCTCAAAATCTGTTTCCAGGTGCTAAGTGGTAGAGGTACGTTTTTGTAAATCAACAGTGTATGTGGACCAAAGAGAGGAAAAGCCACAAAATCGAAGGAAAAAGTTTGAGAGGTACTAATAGAATAACTAACAGATGGTTGTGCTAAGTAACTAAAGCTCGTTGCTACAGGTCTTCACGATGGTGGAAAGTGAGTTTCCAGGTGTGTGTGAAGAAATAATCCCTCCATTTATAACTCTGCTCTAGCTAATTTTGTAGTAGTGGGTTTCTGAAGGGTGAGGTTGAACTGGAAATGGTTGGGATGAGGGCCTGAATCTTGAGGCTTGCTGAGTAACCTCTCCGTTAGATGAAACTGAGCACTGGATCACTTATTTAAGGGCCTGCATCTCAAACAACCTTGAAAAAAATTATTTCCCCATTACCATGTGGTACTCGTGCAAGTAAGAGGGCTTGGGCAAAGAGGGAACACTTAGCCTTGATTAGATGGGACATATTAGCTTCCTGAAATCTTCTCACCTGGTTAAGCAGCTCTCAATCACAGATCCTGACAGGATAGACACTCAGTGTAGGAAGGATTCACAGGGCTCCGCGAAACCGAAGGGGTGTCACACTTAGCCTGGATGTCCGGGCCGATGTGCAGTTGTCTGCAGCCCTCCCACCTTCCAGTTGCGAAGGCCTTGTATGGTGGCCTCTCCCTTTGGGATTCTGCAGAAGGATGATGTCGTAAGATGTACTCTTCCAAGGCTGGCATCTTCGCAACTGATTTGAGCCCAGGGCTGGCTAATTCACAGACAACAGGGCAAAACGAGAGAGGAGTATGATTCACCACAGGGGTGGCTGGTGGAACAGGGTGGCCGTAGAAGCCCGATTTCCCTGGGTTTTGCTCTTTTGTCGTTTGCCAGGGACCAAACCTCTTCTTGGCACTCAGGCCAGGTTCGTTGGGACAAGCTTTGTTTGAAAGAGGTAGTGAGGAGAGAGAGTTCATTATCAGACACCTTCTGGGCACCGTAGCCTCTCTGACAGAATTACTCTTTCATTGGGGGAAGAAGAGAGGCCACGTCTCTGTCTTGCTGGGGTTCCTCTGTGCTCTTTAGAAAAATCATCTTGATTGCTTTAGGGATTTCTCTGTGACAGCTGTAATTCCATGAGGCCACCTTGGTGGTCTGCCATAATCAGCAGCCTTTATCTAGCGCGAAGGGTTTCTTTACCCTTGTGGAGGGACCAAAGCCCGGGGTACTGCAGGATGTTGGGCCTCCAGCAGGAAGCAACTTACTTTTTATCCGAGGGATCTGTAGCCTTCATTACGACCTGGACATCTCTCTTTAGGTCAAGGGATCTTCTCGTCCAGAATAGTTCTAGTCATGTTTTAGATTTAACTGTCAGCAGTGCTAGTGGGCCGGACTTAAGGCCTGCCCCGGTGGTTCTCAAAGTGTGGTCCCCGGATCATCAGCAGCCCAGGCCTTGTCAGAAATGCAAGTTCTTAGGCCGTACCGCAGACCTGCTGGGTGAGGAACTCTGGGGGTGGGCCCAGCATTCTGTGCTTCCACAAGCCCTCCAGGTGATTGTGATGCATGCCAACGTTGGAGAACCACAGGCCTGGATGAAGGTTCTCTCCTGCAGGCATTTTGTTGCTGCAGACAGCGGTAGCTGTGAGGCATCTGGGCTGAGCTGTTTCTTGGCAGTTGTTCTTTACACTCTGTTTGCATTTTGAATAATACGTACTCCTTTCTTCCCTGGCATCTCTGCTTAATGATAAAGTGGCACTCTGGCTGTTTAAAAGGTAAGTGAAACTGTTTCTTGGTAAGTATACATGTAAAGTCATATAAATAAAGGGAGACAAGCTCTTTAGTATCCATCTTTCAGCTACTGGGATTGTGTGGCTGGAACAGGCGTGCTGATTAACTCTCCCCTCCGCTCCCAATCAGAACATTTCATGTCTGTTATTATGCACCCTTTCAATTGGTTTGGAATCTCAGCCTGTGCTTTGCAGAATGTTCTGTGATTGCAACATGGTGGCAGGGCCTAGTTTCGGACGTGTCCTTCGATGTGAATCCACTCCACGACCGTGTGGCAGGAGCATAGGCCTCGCTGGGCCCCAGGTAAAGGTATTTGCTCAAAGGTCAGACCACCACCCCACCTTGTGAACGTTAACACACCCCAGTGAGTGCTGGCCTTGGCATTTATGATCCATCTGAGGGTACACACAACTTTTTCTTTTCCTTAAGGGGTCTAACAGGCCAGAGCTGTCATTAATGATGATGTTGAAAGTAAAACCAGTTGGCTGGAAAATGGGTGGGACTACTAAGGAAAAGAAAACGCTTTTTGGAAGAGATGGACGATGAGATCGGATTTGCTTAATAGCTGTGTGATTGTGAGCCTCTCCAAGCTTTTGTTTCCCTATCTGAAGAGTGGGTATAATATAGGGAATGTACATCTTAGGGTTCTCGTGAAAATGAAGTGAAATTATCCTCGCAGAGCAGAGTGTTTGCAGCCATGTATGTGCTCAGTGATCAGGAGCCGTTTAAACATTTATAAATGTGTATGTGAGCACATACACACTCAAATGTGCTCTTGCATGGATACGCACACACTCACACACGTATATATAGGTGTACGTGCATATACATACACACTCACATACAATAATATTTGATGGAATACTAGGCTAGTCCACGAATAGGAATGATCATATCAGGGTATATCTCACACTATTCCTTTCTTTCTTGTCCTCTGTATTTACCTTTGCCTACTCATTGTCACTTTTACCTTAAGGTGGGCAGTCATCCCCATGAAAGCACTAATGTCTTTGGGGTTGGTCGTGCTCTCCCATCTGAGCTTCACTGTGATTTGGGGTGGGGGTGGGATGGAACATTCAGAGCAGCAGGCTCTGGGGCACAGTGGTTGTGAGACAGTGTCTGAGAATAGGAGTGGGACATAGAAGCAGATTCCAGTTGGTGCTCGCTTCCCTCACAGCGTGCTCAGGGCTGTATGGAGCGGAGGGGAGGCCACCCTGTCCTGTGGTACATGATGACTCTTGGTGATCTCATTTCTCTGTCCCTTAGAATCATGTCTCTCAGCACGTGTTTAGACAAGGGTCTTCAATCATCGGAGGGGGGGAGTGCGCCTGCAAGGTTTCACAGCCCTGCCTTCCTCACGCACCTTGGCGAGTTCCGCTCTCCCCTGTGTTCACTCCACGCTTATATCATGGGTCTTATTTCAAGATGTTGCATTTTCTCTAAGCCCAGAGCCCTTGCCCAGGCTGTTTTCCACTGCCCAAAGTATTTTTCCCACTCTCTTGGCCCAGCTACATCTCACTTACCCTTCAGGCATTAGTCTAGATATCACCTCCTAAGGAGATAGTGCCAGCTTCTTCCACACTAGGTTTGAGTCTCTACCATGTGCCCTGTAATACTCTGAGAATTTTTAACCCTTCTATTCCCAGAGCTTAACAAAGTGCTTATTAGCACATGGGAGATGTTAATACTTGCCTTTGAATAAGCAAGTGAAGGTTAGGTGGGTGGTGGGAGCTGGGAGCTGGGAGGAGGAAGGAGGAAACTGGCATTGGGTTCCTTTCTTTGACTCTTCTCCGTCCTGGTTAAAATTCATTCCTGGACCCCTGGGATAGAAGCTGTTTCAGGAGGGAAACTGCTACAGTTGGAAAAGAGAAAAAAAAAAAAAAAGATGTTATCACAGTTCATGTGAATTTCCTTCAAATTCTAGGGCATGACAAGAAATCTCTTATCCTATCAGCCCCGGGGGCTCAATTGTTAGCTTATGGCTCCGGGAATGTATCTTCCCCATAAGCCTAGCTGCAAAATGGGTACTTTATAAATCTTAGAAATAAACACGCACTTTACCTTTTCTAGCTTAGTTGGTGGGAGCACCAAGAGTTGCTGGGGATTTGAACATTTCTTTCACAACACTGTGCAGGAAGTGGTTTCTCATTTTCCTTTGAGTTGATGTTCCTGGTAATAACATTCACATACTAGGATGGAGGCAATTGTTTAGCTGTCACCCCCAAACTTAGTCATACCATTGATCTGACATCAGAAAGTACCTATCCTATTGATCTAGTGTCAGATGGGTGGAATAAGAGTAATAATGAGCTTTGATTGACAGCTCAAGTTGACAGATTATCAAGTCGAATTTTCCCACAGCCAAACTGCTGACAGGCTTGGAACTTTTCCTTGCCCACACAGATCCCCTTGACCTTTAACTTCTTGTTACATGTGCTAAATCCAGTTCTCATTTGGGTTGGAACGCTCCCAATTCAGCTTATTTAAAACACACAGACGGGGAGTCTAGAATGATCTGAACTTAGCTGAGAGTATTACACATATGAGATAAATAGCAAATATTTGTGTAATGAGTAAATAGGCAAATTTAAATGTATGGGTTGTGTACCAAGAGAGGTGGTCAGATGACACTGACCATGGCATCTCGGGTATTCAGAGGTAGACTGTCAGAGTAGCTGGGACCGGCTTGTGTCAGCCATGACAAATAGGTTAGCTGGAGCACGATCAGAATAAGGAGGGGAGGCAGGTCCTTATCTGGCTTGAAATCAAGGGCGCCCGGAGGAATCCAGGCCCAAGGTCCCACCCTTGGCATTTTAGCTCTGTGGTTTAAGGACTTACTCCACTGTGTCTTCTCGGACCAGAAGCAACCACAGGGAGCTTGCAAGACGTGTAATTTCTGCCTCCCTTCAGTCCAACTGAAGCAGAATCTGCATTTTAACAAGATTCCCACGTGATTCTCATTAAATTTTGAGAAGCACTGGTTTAAGAGTTTCATCCCTCCCCCCCTTTTTTAAGTAGGCTCCACACCCAGTGCAGAGCCCAATGTGGGGCTTGAACTCACGACTCTGAGATCAAGACCTGAGCTGAAGTCAAGGGTCGGTTGCCCAACCAACTGAGCCACCCAGGCACCCCGAGTTTCATCCCTCTTAAGATGCAAATATGTTGGGGTGCCTGGCTGGCTCAGTTGGTAGAGCGTCCGACTCTTGGTCTCCGGGTTGTGAGTTCAAGCTCCACGTTGGGTGTAGAGATTACCTAAGTAAATAAAACTTAAAAAAAAAAAAAGATGCAAATACCCTCAAGCAAAATCCTTCCTGGGACTGTAGGAGTTTAGACTCTGGGTCTTTGGTCCTTAACCTCCAGGTGTGACCTTTAGAAGTCCAGAGTTCTCAGCTGTGAGGAACAGAAACATTCTTGGGCTGATCAAAGTAGTTGATTAGAAAGACAATTTCATAGCTCCCAGAATGACTGAGAAGGATGGAGAACCAGCTTGAGAAACCACAACAAGGGTTGCTGGTCTGCTAGGACCTCAACCAAAGCTGCACCATAGAACCAGTTTGGTGAGGACATTGATGGCTGCCACTGTCTCCGAGGCCACTGCTGGCACCACGAGGCAGGGGGGTGCCGGAGCCAGTTTGTCCCAGTTTGGGAGGGCCAGTTAGCTGCCTTTCTTCCCAATTTGCCATTCAGTGATGTCCAGTCCATTTGGAAGCTTGTTTTCAGCTGTGCCGGAAGTCTTCCCACCATGGAAATCCCCAAATGCTTCAAATCGAGGCTTTGTTTGTTTTTGAGAGCTGGGGTATCAGTACCCACTGCATGGAGTCCCTTACTGGTACCACTGCGCCCGCTTAGCCTGAGGAAAATGTCATTTGACCTGGGTCTAGATCAGTGTTTCCTACCTTCGGCTACACAGTGGAATTACCTGGGGAACTTTACAAATTACTAGTGCTGGGCTTCCAACCACAGAAATTCTGCTTTAATTTGTTTGGGGGAGGGATTCTCAAAATGTAGTCCCTGGACTGGCGGCATGAACATCACTTGGCAACTTGTTAGAAATGCAGCTTCCCGGGCTCCACCCTAGACCTACTGCACCAGAAATTCTGGTGGTGAGGCCCTGAGTTGTCATAAGTCCGCCAGATGGTTCTTGACAGAGCTGAAGTTTGAGGACCAGTGGTCTGGGGTAAGGTGTGGGCATCTGGACTTTAAAAGGAATTCCCAGCTGGTTCAAAAGTGCAGCCAAGGTTGAAAACCGCTGGGTTAACAGCTTTTAAAGGGCCCCATTTGTCTGCCTTGGCTTTAGGGACTGCATGATTCCTTCAGAGGGAAAGACCTATTCACAGAATGGTAGGCTGGGATTAAATAGAGTGTGAAGTCCACATTTGTGGTGAAGATGAGTAAATTCCAGTTTGGACTCTCAGAAGTTACACTTATGGGTCCTCTAATGACACTCTTCTGTGGGCTTGTCAGTCTGAATACTGCTGTTGGAAAGGATATCACTTGGTAGTTTCTGAACGCTTTGACTCTTAGGTCAGAACCACATGAGGGTACTGGTGAGAACACAGAGTTTTTGGACTCACCTTGCACTCAGTCAGATTCTGGGGGGGTGGCATTAGGTAGAGCCTGGCCAGCTATCTTTATAACAAGTTCCCCATACCGCTTTCAGCAACACCTTTTTAAACCACTGAATTAATGTGGGGAGGAGGTGGGACCTGACATTTATGACTTAAATACCAAGAGAGGCAGTTTTGGTCTGGAGCTGATTCTGTGTATACTGCTTATAAATCCCTGACAAAACTAAAAACCAGTAGGTTCTAACAAACTCCAGAGGATAGCAGAAAACTTGGCAATTCCAGAGGAACATTCCACATGCTCTTGGATTTGAAAATAGCAAAAAGCTATACAAACTGGGGATCTTGGGTTCTTTTTTTTTTTTTTTAAGATTTTATTTATTTATTTGAGAGAGAGCGAGCACAGAGGGAGAATGAGAAGGAGAAGCAGACTCCCCGCCTAGCAGAGAGCCCGACGCAGGGCTTGATCCCAGGACCCTGAGATAATGACACCTAACAGACTGAGCCACCCACGCGCCCCGGGGATCTTTGGGTCCTATTGTTCCTGAGTGTATTTGACCTTGTGTTAAGATAACAGGGGAGACAAATATAAAGAAGCAACTGTATTTTCACTTCAGTTTTTATTGGGTTTAGTAAAATGTATCATTACAATTTATATTCTGGCTACTTTTGGATCATAGCAAAAAACCTGTGGCAAGACTCCTTGGAGAAGATTGTACTGGATAGATCTTATCACTGTTTTATTATTTTTTTTAAAGATTTTATTTATTTATTTGAGAGAGAGAGAGAGAACACAAGCCGATGGAGCTTTAGGTAGAGGGAGAAGCAGGCTCCCTGCTGAGCAAGGAGCCCGATGTGGGACTCCATCCCAGGACCCTGGGTTAGTGACCTGAGCTGAAGGCAGATGCTTAACTGACTGAGCCAGCCAGGCATCCATTTATCATTGTTTTAAAATTAGAAACGATACATCCCTGATTTCAGAAACATGACTCTCTGGCTCTTTCTGACAATTTTAAGAGATAGGTGCATTTATATCCAAGATGAGGAAGCCAAGGGAATTAAGTACATTGCTTATACTCTTAAGTGGTGAACCTGGAATTTGAATGTAGGGTTTTTTGTTTATTTAATGTAACTGTTAAGCTCAGGATTTCCTCCCTCTACCATTTTGTGATTGATAAAGAATAACCTTGGAAGTTTTTCTGTAGTGAGCTGGTGGAAGTCACGCTATGGGAAGGAACCAAGGCAGAACGAAGACAGTAAAGATGAGCTAGTTGATCAGAAGTCCAAATGAGGTTATTTTGTTCTCCTATGGTTTAAGCAGAGCCAATAAACCATCAGGGATTGTGAAAGAGATGAGCTGACAGCTGTGGAAATAATCCTGGATGCAGTTTTAATGCTAACTGGCTCCTGGTCCCTGGAAGTGCAAAGTCCAAGAAAGGTTCAGGCTGAGTTGGTCAACTAAGGCCTGGGGAAGGAATTATATTTAGATTAAGACTGGGGCGCCTGGGTGGCTCAGTTGGTTAAGCGACTGCCTTCGGCTCGGGTCATGATCCTGAAGTCCCGGGATCGAGTCCCACATCGGGCTCCCTGCTCGGCGGGGAGTCTGCTTCTCCCTCTAACCCTTCCCCCTCTTGCGCTCTCTCTCTCACTCTCTCTCTCTCTAATAAATAAATTAGATTAAGACTGGTTACACTTGGAAGGTCTGAAAGAATGAAGAAGCTTTTTTTTTTTTTAAAGGAAGGTTGTAAAGTTTGAAAAGTATTGACACTGTTTTCTCTGTGAGTTAAGATAAATAAGTATGATTTTATTTTACGGAGAGGAAAGTGAGCTTTAAGAAAGTTCTGGAATTTACCCAAGGTCAGAGATGATAAGAGTAGCAGAGCTGACTGGAATTTTCTGACTCTTTCTCACACCGCAGTACTTAAATATATGTTTTAAGGGATTTATTATGGGATTTGATATGGGATTTAATAGTTAAATCTTATTAGAAATTGTGTATTTCTTTTGTATTCCCTGGTGCTTATGCTAAGCTTAATGTTTATGCTTAGTGATTTAAATAAGACTTTATTGATGCCTGAAGCCGACTCCAGAGATTCTGATTTAGTTGGACTGAGGTGTGGTCTGGGGTTTGGGATTTTTAGAAGGTGATTCTGATGTGCAGTAAAATAAGAACCAGTGGACTAGAAAACTCACCTGCTCTTAGTCTATTATCTTGTCCTTGCCCTCTTTTGGGAACATGTTTGGGAACATGAGGCTATAAAAAATGCACCCTCATTAATCTGTTAACATAGTAGTAGACCAAGGAGTAGCCTGGCTAACTCACACTTCTAAATGGTAAACATAAATTTCACACTCACTCGGTCAAATTTTGAGGCTAGCCTTGTCTTTGATTCATCCAGACACCTTCCTGAGCCTGCCGTACTTAAAGTTCAAATGCTGGCTAATTTCCACTGTCATCAATGAGGCTTTTATTTGCTCTTCCAATGCCATAGGACTTGAGACCTTGTCTTGGTGAGAGATGTTAGTGAATGCAATAAGATGTTGTTCCTGAATTTTTACAGATGTATTTATGTTTCAGTTTCAACACCTTGTCAAATGGAGAGAATAGCACCAACATCTTAGAGCTGGTGGGAAAGTTAGATGGGATGAATTTATGCAGATCACCTAGAACCCTCGGTGATACCAAGTAGCTCTTCCTAAGTGCTAGCTATCACAGCTACTCACCTGGCTTTGTTTTCCTCAGGACTTAGGCTCAACTAAGACATTCAAGAACTCAAACATCAATCAGATTAGAAGATCTTATTCTAACAAGTGGTTAGTGTGCAAAAGAATGGTATAAACAGGGCCCAGATGCAACATATACGTTAATTGCTATTCTTTCCAAGAGAGGGCATGGAATATTTGTGGATTTTAAATGACATTAGCCAGAGTTGAGCTTATTTACCCGCACATTCTCCATTTGAAATCCACTCGCAGTCTAGATTTCCAATAAAAATAACGTAGGTGCATTTTTCATTAATTTAGATCTGAATTAGTCAGAGTCAGGCATTTGAGCTGCATAGACATCAGCTTAGAAGCCTAGTGTTTGTGTTAACTTCTAGTCCTTTCCCTTACAGGATATTTGCCCCTTCCTGGAAGAACTGCTCACAGCTGTCAGGTGATTTTTAGTTCAATTCCACCTTAGGTGCATTATTATTATTTTCCTAAGTGTCCTCTTTTCTTGGTGAAAGAGGCCCGTTTTAAATGTGTCCTTTGAGTATTTGAATAAGATTGAGTTTTCATCTCCTAAAAGTAAGGGCAAGGAGAAATCGATAAATATTTCCTTTTGGACTTGCATGCTTTTCTTCTGAGATTCCATGGCAGTAAATACAGAAACTTAGAACAACAACAACAAAAAGCACCACGGCAACATGTGTCTTGTCACATTCTGCTCACCCCTACACCTGATTTCAAATGTAAATTGCACAGCATTTAGCGCTAATGAAAATACTCTAGTGAAGGAAATTGTTAAGATTTTCTGGCGCTCCCGTAGGGGTAATGTTAAAACCCCCTGTTACTAACATCTCACTCTGAGAAGACAAAAATGTGCACTGAGAATACAAAAGCCCTGTTGGCGTCTAAATGTGGGCCAATTAATTTGCTGTTATCGACATACGGGTTTACGAGGAGATGTAAAAGCAGGACCCAGGAAAGCTATTGAGATCCCCGTATTGCCGGGCTCCTTGACCCTGGATTTTCAATGCTTGCTTAATCATGACATTCTGCTTTCTATTTATTTATACAGTTGCCTCAATGAACAAATTAATAATTATACAGCACATTGACAAACATGCCGGGTAATATTTGCCAGATTTTAAATTAATTTAATTCAAGGGCCACTTCATTTACAGGATTCATCCGCACATCAGGCATCAGCCCTTACCTCGTTGCTATTCATGCTACACCAAGATTTTTCATCATTTCCCCCCTTCCTTTCTTCTCTGCAGACAAAGACAGCACAACTTGCCATGCCAAATAAATAGACACTAACAGGCAGGTGGAAGACAGATAGATGACAGACAAATAGGAATATAGATAAATGCACAGATGACATAAATTCAGAAGGAAGGATAATAGCTGTTACCATGATATGTGGAAAACAATTAGATGCAACTAAATTCTTGTATTTATTTTCTCTTTAGCTCCAATTTGCAATTTATCTTCTCTTGTTTCACACCCACAGACCTTCTTCACAATTTACAGACTGGAAATTCAAACAAATCGCTTATCGTTCCAGAAATGATCACTCTTCTTGGAAACAGAAAAACCATGGAAAAATGGAACTTCGTGGGCTTGGGCAGCCAAGCACATTTCTGGTTGCTTTGTATAGTAATGAGGTTTGAGTAAGAGTCTGAGTGAGACTGGATTACGTTGAACAGGTCAGTTGCCTTTAGAAAAATTGCAAAAATTACACTTGTAACTAAACACAAAACCTTGGCTAATAGGAAGGAGTGACACCGTGGAAGTTAGTAAATCTGTTTTCATGTATATGCCTTCACTCGTATGTCAGCATGTAAATATTGACTGATCCTGGGTTTCTGCCCTTATAGGAAGGGCTGGATGTCCGGGGTCTTATTTTATATTCATGGACACTAATAAAGTCTAATGGTCCTAAGAGCTTAGCTCAAATAAGAGAACTGCAAACCAGATCCCATTTGAGGGTTTGCAAATTACTTTTCATGCTGCTCATGCTCTAATATTTGGGGCAATAGCTAGTCATAGTTGGCTTACAGGCTTTATAAATGCATATAAACCAGTTGGCAGTTCATACTTAGAGGAGATGAAAATTTTTCCTGCGTTGTATTCATAAATTGTTACGTATCCTGGGTGCGGATCAGTATCTATTACAAGACTATCCTAAGATTGGTAAGCACTTTGTGTGAAATCAGCACAGGATATGGTCAATTGTATCTTAATAATATTTACCACCCAAAATACAAATGTAGATTAGTATCGTATGTGTGTATACCATATCAAGATATGATTGTTTTTTTCTCATGAATGTGTTTATTCATTATAGTTGCTGTAGGTTTTTCTGGGTGTGGGAGGTGGTGTTGATAAAGATAAGTCTTTTTTGGGGGAGGCAGTAAATATTAAGCCTAGGATTATATTACAGAGTCCGAGAATACTCTGCATGTGTACATAGCTGTTTGTCCTGATGAGATCGTTGTTAGAATATTATCTTTTCAGTTCCTAAGCATGGATGGATGCTTAGGTGCAAGGCCATAGGATGGCTCTTTTTTTTAAAAAAAATGTAGTAACCACTTATAGAAAAATCCAGCAAAGACTAGGCAGATAATTTTAGTGCAAGCTGCCTTTTGCTTCAGTACCCGAGATAATTGTCTCAATCTCCTTTTTACTCTGCAGGGTCACGGATGTCAAAAGGCATTCCCATATGAAAGTTGAAATTGCGCAATACGTAGCCCAGAAATTATGTGTCTTTTACTAAAAAAACCCGGGTAGACCTATATGCCATAATAATTATAAAAATTATACTAGCATTTATTTGGTTATATTAATACGCTATTTGTATTAACTAGTTTTACTAATTACCTAATTACTGCCCGCCTGGGTAATTACTCATCTTGATGAAATGAATGTTGAAAGGTGAACTCCTAGGTATGACTTTGGTAATCATTTTCTTATCCAGAATAATAATGTTGAGGACAGATGCTCAATTCATTTAATACTCTCAATGATTGCAGAGCTAGAAGGAGATTATAAGGTGTAGTCATAAAACTACTGTACCTAAATAGGAGGTTGGAGCAAATAGGTGTACATTAGGAGTACTGAGTGGTGTTTCCTTGATTAAAAGGGGCATTCAAATGGATGTTTCAAAGCCATTTTAGGAAGGTGTAGGGGAAGAAGCAAGGATGTTGGTACCAGATGGCCTGGAGTTCGAATCTTAGATTCCTAGGAGTTGGAGGAAAACAAACTTGCCCTTTTGAGTCTCACTGTCCTCTGTGCAAAGGTGACACGGTGTTCAGTGTCCTCATCTAGCATTGCTGTGAGAAGTGAGTTAGATGATGTTTGCAAGTGTCTGGGACTGAGGGAGCAGCTTTTGAATCTACTCTTTTATTCTCCAGGATTTGGATTTTGTAATCTTGACATATAGCTTAATTATTGATAATAAAGCAAATTTTGAAATGAAAGTTATTAGAATGACTAGTGGTGTGAAGAAGAGAGGATCCATGTAACAAGCGTGTTTCAACAGCTAAACCCCAGTGTCACCAGCCCTAAAATGTCCCGGTCCTGGTTATATAAGACAAGTGCAAATTTCGGCATGGCTGCCACCTGTTTGAATATCAGCAGCACGAAGGGAGCGACTTGGTTCCTTTTTTTTTTTTTTAGAGTTTTAAGTAAACTCTACTTAAACTCCCCAGCATGGGGCTTGACCTCATGACCCCAAGATCAAGAGTTGCATGCTGTACAGACTGAGCCAGCCAAGCACCCTGAGACTTGGTGTCTTTTATTTAATCTTATGTCTTTAGCACTTACCATAAATCTAGTACAGTATGCTTAATACTTGTTGAATGAATAAAAGAACTAATGGATGAATATCTGTCTAGATGCTTGTATAGTAACTGCATCATATTCTTTGTGTTCTCCATGGCTCCAAAGGTCACTTTGGGGAGCACATCATATTCCTTGGGTGATGAGACATTATCTCTGTGGGCAGCTTCTGCGCGTGTTAGCAGCTGTGATGCACTGGTGTGGTCTGCACTGCCCAGCTCTTCCCAATATAATGTTCCAGGTGATACTGAAATAGGCCTTGCCGTCCTCCTGTCATCACAGGTATGCAGCTTGTTTCACACCTCACCTTCCCTCTGCAGCTGTAGGCCAGCATAGCTGACTCTGGCACCGGGTGAGAGATGGGGACCCACTCATCCTGGACAGCAGGTCAGATGAGCCTTTTTTGTCGGTGCAGGGGCTCTCTCTGCCCACATTCAAGGGCTAGCTGTGGGGATTCAAAGGAGAGTAAGACAAAATCACTCCCCAAGGAGTCCAGTGGGAAAACCAAACAACCAAATGAGCGCTTGCTACCATACAATAAGTGCTCATGAGTCCATGTTCAAGTATGGACGAGCATCTGCCCAACCCTTCCTGAGATAATCTGTCAGAGGTCACGAAGGCCACATTTGATGTCTCGTAAGATGAGAGCTTGCTGGGTGGACAAGAGGGAAGGGCTAGTCCACAAGTATCCTGGAGAGAGTCTGCATCATTTCAAACCCTGCCGGCCCTCTCAAAGATGTTGGTCATAAACAGTAGAGTCGTGTGAGCATCACTCACGGTGATGGTGCGGTTAACTACAAACACCATCACCAGCAGTGATGGTGCGTCGACGATTGCAAATACCACCATTCCCACATGGATGGAAAGTAGGAATAACACATAAATTGGGGGGGGGGCGATTACTTGGAAATTTTTTTTTTTAAAGATTTTATTTTTATTTATTTATTTGAGAGAGAGAATGAGAGAGAGAGAGAGCACATGAGAGGGGGGAGGGTCAGAGGGAGAAGCAGACTCCCCGCTGAGCAGGGAGCCCGATGCGGGACTCGATCCTGGGACTCCAGGATCATGACCCGAGCCGAAGGCAGTCGCCCAACCAACTGAGCCACCCAGGCGCCCGTACTCGGAAAATTTTGAGTGGATGAATTTTTTCTTTCATGAAGCAGCTATTTTAAATTGCACGGCGCTCCTCATGCATTTGGGGGAATAGGGTTACATGCAACATTTCAGTGACACATTGAGACTCTAAAGAGAAGGACACCCACATAGTTCCCTGAATTTTTGCCTTACCAAAGGTCAGAGAAGACCCTCAATGTAGATTGGAAACAATGCCGGCGATTCGTTTCTCCCTTACCCTAATGACCTGTACTCAGTCTTTTCTTCTGGCTTTCACACACACATAAACAAATAAACAGGACAGACCCTTGTGTTTTCTGCAACACAAGCAGATGAATTCTTTTTTCTTGTTTTTTTTCAAGAGCTTTTAGGTACAATTCCAGTCATTTCTAGTATCATTTAAAAGCCTTTTAAGGAACAGCCTTCCCTCCCAATAATTGACAGCCAAGACAACACCATGCGGGAAAGGAGGTGGAGAGGGACTGAGGTGTAGATATACTTGACTGAAAGAGCCTCTAAATTATGTTGTCAAAAAATTACAGCAACACCATTTTAAATGCTTTTCCTCCTATAATACTCTCTCCTCCAATCCTAATGTCTCCAGTTTGTTTGTTTTGTGTGATCCACCTACAAGGTGAAGTTATGTTGTGTTTTGGGGGGGTCACTTCTTACAATGTTAAACCGAGATCCCAATGCTCCAGGCAGGAAGTGTTGGCTGCTAGTGTAACAGACAGTCTGTTTATTCTTGTTAACTATTGACCTGCTTTTCGGAACTCTTCTCTAACTGCCTTGAGTTGTTATCATGTGCTCAAAGTACTTTGAGCTTATAACACAGTCCTGATTTGAAGTCTCCCAAGAATGCTTTCCTTGGAGGATTCCCCTGGCAAACCTGGGGAAGCAAGAGAAATAGGTAAAGTAAGGCCGGGGGGCTTCAGAATTCCCTGCATTTAGGGAGTATCTGACAGTAGCTGAAAAGTTAAGGCACTCCTCCATCTAGAGTGAGCATCCTCATAGGGAGGTTTTTAAGAGAAGCCATTTCTTGGGGCGCCTGGGTGGCTCAGTCGGTTAAGCGTCTGCCTTCGGCTCAGGTCATGATCCCAGTGTCTTCGGATCGAGGCCCGCATCGGGCTCCCTGCTCAGCGGGAAGCCTGCTTCTCCCTCTCCCCCTCCCTCTGCTTGCGTTCCCTCTCTCGCTGTGTCTCTCTCTGTCAAATGAATAAAATCTTTAAAAAAAGAGAGAGAAGCCATTTCTAGACTCATTCTGTAAGCAGGAATGTTGCCATCAGTAGCACCTTTAAGTCAAGGTGTTAGGGATGGGAAGTACTAAGAGGGTTGGGATGCTACAGCCTGGTTTTTCACGTGCTTAGATACTCCCAAATGCAGATTTTCTTAGGGACTGATGAGAGCCCTGTGGATTTCATGTCAACCTCAGCGGCTCTCTGGTTAAAGTTTTCTGCATGTGCCCATCTTTTCCCGTATCCATCCATTCAATCATGAAGCATTGAGCACCTACTGTATGTCAGGCTTTGTGCTAGGTATTTGGTGCTGTGTGATTTAGAGGTTTCTAGTTTGAGGCTCAAAGACATCACACATTTGATTGTTGCCAACAGAAATTTAAGACTTTCACTTGTGGTCAGTGCCTCAACGTTTTTTGTCAATCCTTTCACTAGTCTGTTCTCCTCTCAGAGTTGTTCCAACTGTTATCCACTCTCTTTGAATCTGCTCTCAATCTCTGAGCACATTTTTAGCAAACTGCCATTCAATTCACCCTTCCCTCCTCTATCCTTGAGAAAATCAAGGCCAAGAGGTTTGTGGCAGAGACTGGTTCTTTCTTCAGCAAACCATCCTCTTTTCCTACTAGAAACACATTTTCCAACGTCACTTGGTCTGGTGTGGCCAGATGTCTGAATTTGAGCTAATGCAATGTGGGCAGAAGTGATGTATTTCACTTCCAGGCTTAGTTCATAAAGCCCTTCCAAGCTCCATCCTCCATTCTCTTCCAGTGGAATGGAGAGGATTCCTGAGGATCTAGAAGAGGGCAAAGCCACAAAATAGAAGAAGCCTCGGTCCCTGAGTCACTGGAGGAGGGCTGTCTGGCCAGGGACACCTACCCTGGATACTGTGGAGGGGGTGTTAACATTCACTGTGTCTAGCTGCCGAAATTTTAGGATTGTTGTGGCATTTAACATATCCTCCTGTGTCTAATTCGAGATATGACCACTCGTAATTTTTCCCCACTTACCCTGCTGGGTCATACATTCTTCCGCCTGTTCTTCCTGCAATTCAGACTCAGTGAGGGTAGGGATTTTTATTCGCTTTATTCGCTGGTACATCACAAGCACTTAGAACAGTGCCGGGCACATAGTGGATACCCAGGAAACGTTTATGGAATGAGTGCATATGTCCAAGAATGTCCTCTCTTCTCCCTAGATCTACTTCTGTCTTCTTATTGTCAAATGCTCTTTCTCTGTGTTGTGTTTCCTTCATTCCCCACCCCGCCGCCGTTGACTATATTCTGTCAGCACTTGGTTTCTTCCATCCTCAGAACATTCTCCTTAGATCTCACATATTTTTTCCTGCCAATTATCCTATATATCTGTCCCTCCTTCTATACTGTACTGATACAAAAATTGTCTGTGATCACTGTCTCTACCTCCCCATATTCAACTCCCTTGGCAAGATCCCACACTAGCCTACTGAAACTTCCTGATGAAGTCAGACTAGCTCATTTGCTCATTTGCTGTCAGATATTATTCTTTGTTTTCTCCTGCTCAGCCCTGTTTGGTAGGGAACAACTGCCTACACTCTCTGGCTTCTGGGCAGGTGTAGCTTTGGGCTGCACTAGCAGGAAACGGAGGCTGGGGGGAGGAGGGAAGCCAGACTCTTTTTCCCCTTTCTCTCCCTCTCCTTCAGTTGTCATCTCTGGTCTTCTCTTGGGCTCCAGCTCCTTTACAGAGATCCTCCCTTTGTGGCATCCCACAGTGCTCCAACTTCAGCTGCGGTGGCCCCAGATTTGGACTAAGGCAACACCACTGTTAATCATTATCCTACAGCCCTAGGGATGATGGTGGCTTCTTGCTGCTGCTGATTTCTGGGATGGCTCCTCATTCCCTATTTGGCTTCTCAGTTTTTCTCTCACCTGTGACCCCTTTGCTGTATTAGATTCCCTCTGGTTGAAATATCCAGCACTATGGACTAAATCGTGCCCCTCCCCCATTCATTTGTTGAAACCCTAACCCTACTGTGATGGTATTTGATGATAGGGCCTTTAGGAAGCAATTAGGTTTGGATGAGGACATGAGGGCAGGGTCCTAATGGTGAGATTGGTACCTTCGTAAGAAGAGACACCAGAGAGCCTGCTCTCTCTCTCTCTTTCTGCCATGTGAGGACACAGCAAGAAGGCAGCCACCTACAAGCCAGGAAGAGAGCTTTTACCAGAACCTGGCCATGCATGCACCCTTATCTTGGACTTCTAGCTTCCAGAACTGTGAGAAAATAAATTTCTGTTGTTTAAGCCCCCCAGTCTGTGCTATTTTGTTATGGCAGTCTGCATGGAGAGGCCTCTCCTTTCCTGGTTAGACCCTGACTGATACAGTCATCAATCAGTTAGTTCTTACTTTATTTTACTGCAGTTAACCTATTGAACACTATTTTTAACCTTGTTAAATTCTCTTTCATTGGCTTCTGTGTTGTTACTCTCTCTGTTCTTCCCTGACCGCCCCCCAGACCATTCCTTCTCAATTTTCCTCGAGCTTTTCCTTCTTCATCCTCTCTTAAATATTCTCTGGTTTTAACCTTCTTGCTTTACATATTCTCCTTGGGTGGCCTCATCAGATAACCAGTGGTGGTAATCAAGTGATTCTCAATTCTAAGCATCGGTTCTGATCTCTCTAGACCTATATATCCAGCTATCTCCTAGATATCTCTAGATAGCAGAGTCAGCATATCCAAAATGCTCACTAAACTGTCTACTGAAACTTTCGCCTCCTGTGTTTTCTTTCCTTGCGAATCGAACCTCACAAAAGCCAGGAATCCAAAAGTTGTATTTGGCCCCCGATGCTCCTGTCCCCTCACCCAATCATGTTCGAATGGGTCTTTACTTCTAATGATATCACTTGAGTCTTTGCCCTGTAGCATCTCTGCACTCCTAGTGATACACATCTTTCCTTGCTTTTACTGTGATACCAGTCTCTGTACTGTTTTCTCTGCTTCCAGTCTTGACCCACCACTCCGTCTCTGCTCCATATTGCCACCAGAGTGATCTTTCTTAAAAACAAGTACAATCATGTTATTTCTTTGCATGAAATTATTCAGAAGTTTCCCACTGCCTCAGGAATAAAGTCAGGAGTGGCACAGTTTTGCAGGGCCAGTATTTCTTGGTTCCTGGAATTCTGAGAATCTCCCCACCACCCCCTTTAACAGTGTTAAGGCCTGGAGGGGGCGCTGTTCCATACCCTCGGGAATCTTGGCTTCTCCCACCTTGTGGATCCACCCTCCTCCTCTGGGGGGAAAGAGCATGAAGGGTGAGTATGAGAGGAGTTTTATGGACCACATTTGGAAGTGGTACACATCACTTCTGCTTACACTCAGGACTCA
Source organism: Leptonychotes weddellii (assembly GCF_054177405.1). Lineage (NCBI taxonomy): Eukaryota > Metazoa > Chordata > Mammalia > Carnivora > Phocidae > Leptonychotes > Leptonychotes weddellii. The sequence goes on along the minus strand of NC_138385.1, from coordinate 87,941,987 downwards.
GTCCTATGGCAACGTCTAACTGCAAGCTGCAAGGGAGGCTTAAAAATGTCATGGGGCCATGTGCCCCAAGGGAAGAGGAACACCAGTGGTTTCTGCCACAGCGAGCAGAAGAGAGGCACCCTTTGCCTTTCCGAACCAGTTCAGGAGCCACTCCTTCCAAGCTTTCCAGCCCAAGGTCGCTCTGTCCTGTGTGACCCCACTGTACCCTACTCCCCTCAGTTGTGGCATATATGGTATATATCATGCTATGTCTCACTTGGTTCTTTACATGAGTGGCAGTGAGGGACCCGTTGATTTGAGGATAGGCACAGTGCCTTACTGTTCAGGGTAACCTCGGCACCCAACCCAGTGCCTGGACCAGAGTCAAGGCATAATGAAAATTGTTTGAATTAATTATTAAACAAATTCATTGTAATTCTTTGAAAGGTATTTTAAATATGCTTCAATGGTAGATAGCTTTCTAAACGAAAAAATTTTGTTAATTTTCATCAAGTCTCTGTTGATTTAATTCTCATATTAAGTCCTCCTTCGGGGCCTCATAGCTCATCAAAAGAATATAATTCTCCACACCTTAGGTCACTCAGTAATTAGGTTTCAGGGCTAAAGGGCATGTGGAAACACATTTTTTATCATTCAGATGGAAAGATAGCCATTAATGAAGGCAGCAGTTGCCAGTGGGGTAGCGAATGCGTTGGGTTTAAAGGAAGCGTCAGCTCATATACGGTTGTGAGAGGAGAGCAACACTGATGAATCAGGCTTCTTGAGTGCCTGATACACGTGTCCTGCAGGGGCCACCATGAGGCCCATGAGGGGGGCTACGGAGGAACCAGTCAGTGATCCTGTCTGGGCCACAAGTATTCTGGGCCCTTTGGAAGAGTGATTCGTCTAGTGCTCTTCAAAGGACCTTCTCTTGTATTCTGAGCCAGGGCCACAAAGCTTAATGTAGAGACAGAAAATTAAATTGTACTCTAATTGCTCAGTGTGGAAAATCTGCCCGGTCTGGCTGATAGAGTACAAGAATGTGTATAAAGTGTCATCGAAAAATGTTTGCCTTTTTAAAACTTTGGCTGTTTAGCCTGATAGACACTTGAGGGCACAAAGGGGTTTTAGGAATCACTGGTCCAGTGATCTTCAAGTCCCGATGCCCAGGATTCTGCAGAGCTGGCTTAAGGGGTGTGGGGCATGGGGAGGAGGGGGGGGTAGTGGTGGGTGGGTCTGAACATAGCCATAGCTCTCCAGCTTTCCTCCCAAGCTTTTGTTATTTCTTTGCGTGAAATTATTGCCTTTTGATCACTTGGCGTATTAGGATTCTGGAGACTAGGATTCTGGGTGGCTCAGTCGTTAAGCGTTTGCCTTCGGCTCAGGTCATGATCCCGGGGTCCTGGGATCAAGCCCTGCATCGGGCTCCCTGCTCGACGGGAGGCCTGCTTCTCCCTCTCCCACTCCCCCCTGCTTGTGTTCCCTCTCTCGCTGTGTCTCTCTCTGTCAAGTAAATAAATAAAATCTTAAAAAAAAGATTTTATTTATGTATTTATTTGAGATTGAGAGAGAGAGAGTGAGTGGGAGGAAGCAGGAGAGAGAGAATCTGAAGCGGACTGAGCGCAGAGCCCAACGTGGGCTTGATCTCATGACTGCGAATCATGCCCTGAGCCGAAACCAAGAGTTGGCTGCTCCACCGACTGAGTCATCCAGGCGCACCTGTACACAACACATTCTTATTTCAGATCACAGGTGAATACCACACAGCTCTTCTAGAAGAAAGAAAAGTGGCAGCCAGTGGCGGGCAGAATTTAAGTCCTTAGCAGCCATGAGAAGAAAATGTAACTGGACTTGAACTGCCCCTTTAAATGACCATTGCTTCTAACACCTGAAATTATGAAACCTTAAAAATCTCCCATAATGGAGAGCATGGCTCTGTTCAGTGAATGCCCATTTACTGTACTCAGAGATAAATGAAAAATAAGCAAGTTTGGGGCGCCTGGGTGGCTCAGTTGGTTGAGCGGCTGCCTTAGGCTCAGGTCATGATCCCAGGGTTGTGGGATCGAGTCCCACGTCGGGCTCCCTGCTGAGCAGGGAGCCTCCTTCTCCCTCTGCCTGCCACTTCTCCTGCTTGTGCTCCCTCTCTCTCTCTGGCAAATAAATAAAATCTAAAAAAATAAACAAGTTTGCAGATGCCAGGGACCGAAGGGAGGGACATGCTGCCTTTGTCAGTTTTGTAGTCAGAAGTGCTGGAGTTGCTAGCCCTCTGTCAGTGCTCCCTTCAGCAATTATCCACAAGGTGGCCACAGCTCACCCCTTCACCTGCTCAGAAATGCTCTCGCCGCCTTCCCACCCCCATCCCTGGTTTTGGAACATCCACCATGCTGGGAATTTTAAGTACATTAAGCAGTGTTTTTAGAAGACAAGAATAAATATGATTTCATCTATAATCAGTGAATTTATGATTTTTTATGAAACGGCTGAATGAGAAGCAATGGATAATGTTTTCAGCTGAAAACGGATGTAGCAAGACTCTTGTGAAAAAAAGCTCCAGGCGGTTTTATTGGCTTTTTTTTTTTTTTTTTTTTAAATCCTGACATGAGGGAAAGAGAGGATGCTGATGTCTTAAAAGAGATGAAATATACCATGAAATAATTGTGTGGGTTTTCTTTGCTCAGTGGATGCGGTGCTATGGTAAAGCATAGAGCTAACAGGGCAGGTACAGTGTCATGCACTTCTCAATGCATTTTGAAATTCTCAGTCTCCACAGAGCTCTGCTGTTTGACAGGTGGAGGTGCAAATCTTGGTTCATGAACCACGATTATCTAACCTTGTCACGCTTCCTCAGTTTTAGCATCTGTGAAATGGAGCAAGAATACCTTCCTTACACCTTTGTTTTAGAGATGAATCCTACAAGTGAAAGCTTGTAACAGGCGCCTGGCACAGCATAGCCATTTAATAACTGTGAGTCTCCCCCTTTTTGAGTGTGCAGCAGCAATTGAAGGTCAGGTTATTTTCATGAAGGTATATTAGATAAGGCCTGGAATGAATAAGCCACACTCTATACGAAAATAAGACCCAAGAGAGCTAGAGCTTCCGGATTTTTCTCCCATGTCTGCTTGAGTATTAAGATCCTGTATGTCTAGCTGTGTAGCAACTTTATTTCAGCTCCTTCCCATAGGATAAAGGGAATTAGAGCTGAAGATGAAAAAAAAGTAGTAGTAATCATTGACTTGGAGAAAAAGCAAGTAATTTTTCTAGAGAAAGAACCAACGAAGATTGGGTATGAAGGTTGTGGCTGGGGAGTGGCGGCGGAGAGGGGCGATGTGCCAGCCAGCCAGCAGATTGCTGGGTGTCACTGTCACCAAGAGCCACTGTTTGGGTGCTGACTGAAGAGTCAACACAATACAGTGGCTTCTGAAAGTAGGACACAATTTTGTTGAAGGGAATAATATTGGGTTGAACTACATGAAATTGCCATTTTTGAAGGCCAAACTCAGTCAAATATTGGCAATTTCAAATGATTCAACTTAACATTTTGTCCATGAGGAGGACAAACATTGGAACGGGTTGCTACAGGGAGGCTGTGGGGTTTTTACTCCTGAAAATATTTGATAAGAGACTAGACAATTATTTGTCCTGGGTGATTTAGACATTGAATTCCCTGAAAGCCGGGGGTAGATGAGATCATCTGTCAAATTGAATTTATCTGCCTGTCTCTTTGAGAACAACTCTCAACTCTCAACTCGACTGAGCCACCCAGGCACCCCTGGAGGTTGATTTTTGACATTGACATGCATTTTAGTTTGGCACTCATAGTTTCCTACTGAGATGAGGATTTTCTTATTTCTTCTGAGACATATTTGGTTCTTCTAATTCTTTGCACTTAGGGGCTGTACATGTGGGCTTTTTGCAAGGAAAAGGTAGATGCAGAATGATAGTCTATAGTCGAGTGACAAGGCTGGGGCAGGGAAAACCTTTCTGAAACATATATTAGGTCTCCCTTCTAGATCCTTTGCTCATAGACATGAAGAGGGAGGGGTGGGTGAGAGTGGAATCCCTTGTTCTAATCTGTGTTGGTCTAATTTCTGTGTTTCTCTGCTCACTGACTCTGTGGGTTAGGGATCCACTTAGTAGAAGACTTCCATTCCATTGTTGATTCTTCATGAACTTTAAGTTCATGAAGTAACTGTGTTACTTTACTATTACTGCATAACAAATTATCATAAATGTAGAGGCTTAAAACAAAAGCCATTTATTACCTTAAAACTTCTGTAGGTCAGAGGTCTGGGCACAGATTAGCTGAATTTTCTGTTTTGGGTCTCATAAACCTGAAATCAAGGTGTCAGCCAGGTTAAGTTCTCATCTGGAGACTCCACTAGGGAGGGATCCACTTCTAAGCATGATTTGGGAACAGAATTCTTTTTCTTGAGGCTGTAGAATTCATGAAAACTTGCTTCTTCAAAGTCAGCAACAGAAAGTCTCCGCTGCTTCAAGTCTCTGATCTCAGGACTCTTTTTATAAACAGATCATCTGATTAGGTCAGGCCCACCCAGGATAATTTCCCTTTTGATTAATATAAAGTCAACTGATTAGGAATGTTAATTACATATGTAAAACCCCTCACCTTTGCCATATTCTGCTGGTTAGATGCAAGTCATAGGTCTTGCCTACATTCAAGGGGAGGGGATTTTATTTTATTTTAATTTTTTTTTAAAGATTTATTTATTTGACAGAGAGAGAGAGAGACAGTGAGAGAGGGAACACAAGCAGGGGGAGTGGGAGAGGGAGAAGCAGGCTTCCTGCCGAGCAGGGAGCCTGATGCAGGGCTCGATCCCAGGACCCTGGGACCATGACCTGAGCCGAAGGCAGACGCTTAACGACTGAGCCACCCAGGCGCCCCAAGGGGAGGGGATTTTAAAATGATGTGGGTCACTGTGGTTCATCTTAGAATTTTGCCTAGCATAATGAATATAGTGAAATGCTTGTCAAAAGCTGCAGAATTCCATAGGTACTCCAGAACTATAACTATGAGGCCATATCACTACATTCAGATAAATGTCTTATGAATGAAGCTTCTTAAGCATAGTTTGGAAGGCAATGTCTAGTCCTTGGAAAGTAGTTCTATAAGTCATGAAACATAATTGATTTGGCAAGAGCACCATTTTTCCTTTCTACAATAAAACTGATCCTTGATTTATTCTTCTGTGCTGCATTCCATTTTTTATTCTAGCATATTTTGTAAGTAAACCAATTATGTTATATTCTTGTCACCAAAGATGAAAAAAGTGAACCAACCCTTACCCATTTACTCTAAAATAAATGGGGTCTTCAGTCAGAAATAACAAAGCTACTCAGACTGAAACTCCTCATAAATCACATCCCTTTGGGTATGTGTAACCAGCAGGGTGAGCTATTATATTAAAAACCAGTCCACAAATCCCAGTCAGGATGACATGTGACAGCAACTTTACGTAAGCCAACTGGAAAAGCATCAGTGGACCTAGAGTTTTGCCATTTCGTAGCAGCCTGGGAATCTCTTAACATTTTCCAGAGCCTAGTGTGACCTGACCAATGTGAAGTGTGATGGGCTTTTATACTGTTGGCACCGAGAACAATGTCTTTTTTTGGCTCGTCCAGGAGAAATTATCAGGAGGGCTGATTACGAATGAAGTGTTGACAGGTGTAACAAAGTGGTGAGAAGGAGTTGTGACCAACCGGCATGTGGGGGAGCAGGGGAGGGATGTGGTGACTGGGGTGGGAGTGGTGCGACCAATGAGCTCCATCCTCACTTCGGACTTTCCAGTGACCCACTTGAGATTTCTAGGCAGCCCACTCTTAAAGAAAGAGATAGTTCTAAAGTGAGCAGCTTAAGCATCTTCTGTCCCATAGAATCCAGCCAGTGGGCCAGTCACTTCAAATTACCTTTCTCTGGGATTTAGTTGCATTTTGTTTTTGTTGTGTTATTTTTTTTTTTTTAAAGATTTTATTTATTTATTTGACAGAGAGAGACACAGCGAGAGAGGGAACACAAGCAGGGGGAGTGGGAGAGGGAGAAGCAGGCCCCCGCGGAGCAGGGAGCCCGATGTGGGGCTCGATCCCAGGACCCTGAGATCGTGACTGAGCTGAAGGCAGACGCTTAACGACTGAGCCACCCAGGCACCCCTATTGTGTTATTTTTAACTGAGACATGAAAGCCACGGTCCTGTTTTATTGCAGAACTCAGTAATATGAGCAACATTTAGTAGCATTTCCCATGAGTCTCTGGACAAAATGCTCTTCTAAATGCTATTGGAAAAAGTGGTAATATCTGTAATGCAAGATGTTGTCCTCAAACACAAAAAAATAGATTCTGAACGTGAGGTAGAGCAATAAAATTTCAATGAAATTCTATCAGAGGACATTGGAGTCTTGTGAATAGATATGCCTTACTTTAAGAAAGCTTGATTGAACCATCAATCTAATGATTATTTATTAATGTTACCAAAGAATCCTTTGTTGTTCAAAAGGATTCACTCAAGGGTTCCTTTAAATAGTGCCTTTAAATGTTTGTTTATAAACTATTAACTACTTGACAGAGAAGCAGGGAAACTTAAACTGTTGGGAGCCATTGCCAGTTGAAGATTAATCCAAAATGTAGATAAAGCCACTCTCTGATTATAATGTGAGTCAATGAGAAAATATAATTAAATTCATAAAAATTTAATCACAGAATTCTTCAGGAGTATATCTTTTGCAAGAAAGGAGATACACCTGTGGAGCGTCTGTCTATCGGGTCTGCACATCCTTCTGAAAGTCATCGTTCCACAGATCTCTACTCAGCCCGTGCAGTTCTTGTGAGCTTTGTTCACATTTGCTAATACTACTCGCTTTGTATTTCACTTTCCTCACAGCGCCTGGCAGATTGCCTGGATCACAAATCCCTCATAGGTATTTGCTCATTTGATGCAAGACTCTACTTAGACAGTAGGCCAAGATATGGACATCACACATATGGTTTGTGTTGGGTTGTGATAAGTCCTGCTATAATTTTCAGAGTCATTTTTGAAGCAATGATTAGGATTTACTCCTCTGGGCGAAGGGAACATAAACATCGACCTAAACTTAATAAATTCAAAGTTCTCTCAGTGACAGTTCCCACAGAACTTCAACCCCAGTGAAGTAGAAAGGAAGGAATATTCTTCCGTTTATTATGTTTGTACTCATTTATATATGCGTTCTTACTGTGAAGACACAGACACACAAAACTGGACAAAACAAATATAAAACTTAATGAATTATTATAAGGTCAGCACCCTTTTAAGTGACGTCCAAATCAAGAAGTAGAAGCTTGCCTGTCACCTAAGAAGCCCTAATGCCATTCAAAAGACCCATCCTGACCTCAGCCACCTACCTCTCTCCCTATTAGACTTTGACAGTAATTAGGGCCTGCTGTTTTCTTAGTTTCTTCACTCAACTGTGTATCCTTGAACCCTATAGTTCAGTTTTACCTGTTTTTAAAGGATATACCTAATAAGTCTATTTTGATCTAAAGGTTGCCCCCCCCCCCATCTCTGTCTTATTCCCTGGACATTTTTTCATTGAAGAATCTGGGTCATTTGATCTGTGACATTTTCTACAGTCTGTATTTTACTGATTGCATCCATACAGTTTAGTTTAACATGTTCCTCTGTCCTCCTGTTTTAACCTGTGGAATGGTAGTTCCATCTAAAGCAGCGGCTTTCAATGGGGGGGGGGGGCGGTTGTGATTTTGTCTGCACTGCCTGGGAACATTTGGAAGTGTTTAGAGACATTTTTAATTTTTATAATGGAGTAGGTGATGCGACTGGCATATCCTACAATGCATAAAACAGACAGATTCCCACAGTGAAGAGTATCCAGCTCTAAATGTCATTAGTATTCAGGTTGAAAACTCCCAGTCTAGAGATTTGTTCAGATGCAGGGTCAGTTCGTTTGTTCCTGATTTTCTTTTCTTTTTTTCCTTTCCTTTCCTTTCCTTTCCTTTCCTTTCCTTTCCTTTCCTTTCCTTTCCTTTCCTTTCCTTTTCTTTCTTTTTCTTTCTTTCTTTTCTTTCTTTCTTTCTTTCTTTCTTTCTTTCTTTCTTTCTTTCTTTCTTTCTTTCTTCCTTCCTTCCTTCCTTCCTTCCTTCCTTCCTTCCTTCCTTTCTTTCTTTCTCTTTCTTTCTTTCTTTCTTTCTTTCTTTCTTTCTTTCTATAGGTGTTGTGATCTTTCATCAGCAGGCACATAACATCTGGATGTCTCTATTTTTGTGGTGTTAGCACCCTTTGATGCTCAGTGCCTGGATTAGTGGTTGCCAAATGGTGATGTTATCATTCACTAATTTCTTTTTCATTTATTGATTGGAATACTTTTATATAAGATAGTTCCCTTCACCTATCATTTGGTTAACAAGTGCTACAGTTCATACAAGAAAGGCAGGATAAATATTTGATTCTTTTCCTTCATTTAACAGTCTTCGAGATAATGAATTGGTTTCCTATCATCCTCCAAACACAACACATCATCATCACCATCATCATCATTACTGATACGTTATCTGTGCATCCTGTGCTGATACTGATACCGCATAGGTCCTCTGGATGTCAAAGCATTGTCCTTACCTTCTGACATTGTTGTTTGGGAATATCTTGCTACCTAGTTTGTTAATAGGTGTTGTCCGTGGGTTTTTGGTTTTGCCAGCTTTCTCTAGATAGTTTTATAGGGGATATTTGAGCAGAGTCAGAAAATATACCATCACTGGTGTTATCTTCCCAGAATCCTTTATGTTTATTTGGTGTCATGATTGGGACTCAGGGACTTTTTATTTTATTTTAAGCATTTGCCATGTGGATAAGTATTTACTTCTGAAAAGAAATCAATTCAGTGTCATGAATAAAAGGACAGGCTTGGAAAGTAGGCTTGGGGGTCAGATCTTGATTCCTGGGTTAACCAGGTGTATGCTACTGGATTAATAATTTAATCCATTTGAGCTTCACTTTGCATCAGTAAAGTAGGAATAATAAGATCTGTCTTACAGGATTTAACTGAAGATAAAATGAGATAACATCCATTCCTTCATTAATTCAACAAATATTTATTGTCGGTTCCAGGGTAAATATCAGTGAACAGACTGATGTGTTCGCATAAAATTTTCATTCTGGTGGGGGTAAGCAGACAAGCAAATGCATATATGAAATGCAGTATATGAAATAGATGGTGAGAACTGCTATGGAGAAAAATAAAACAATGCAGGGTGGTAGGGCATGCCACAATTAGAATTTAAATAGGGTGGTCAGGAAAGACATCATTGAGAATATGGAGGTGAAGAAGCAAACAATGGACATGTGGATAAAGAGCATTCTAGGAAGAGAGAATAGCAAGTGCAAAGGCCCTGAGGTGGAAGGATGAATATTGTGTTCCAAGAACAATAAGGAGGCTAATGTGTTTGAAGTGGAGTGAGTGGGGAATATAATGGGAGCTGAAGTCTGAGAGGTGTCTATAGGCAGGGCATTGTAGGATCTTGATTTATTCTTTAAAAAGGATCATTCCAGCTGCTGGGTTGAGAACAGACTGTAGTGGGGCAAAGGCAGTATCAAGGAGACTAGGCAAGAGATAATGGTGGCTTGGACCATGAAATAGTGAGAAGTGGTCAGATACAGAGTGGTCAGATTTAGAGGCAGAGCCAAGAGGTATTGCTGATGGATTGAGTATGAGGGGCTAGAAAGGAGAGAATTCAAGGATGAGTCCAGGTTTTTTGGTATGAGCAATTGGATTGAAAGAGCTGTTATTTACTGGGATAGGGAAGACTATGGGATGAGTGAGTTTTGGTGGGAATATCAGGAGTTTAATTTTGGACATGGAAAGTTTGAGATGCATATTAGATATTTCAGTGGAGTTACTGAGTTAGCAGTTGAACATGCCGGTCTGAAGTTCAGGAAAGGTCGGGGATGTAGATCATATTTGGAAGGCATTAACATAAAGATAGGAAAATGAGATCATTATAAGAGTGGGTTTAGATAGAGAAGAGATGAGGTCGTGGAACACTGCAATATTTAGAGGTTGGGGAGATGAGAAGATACCAGCAAAAGATATTGAGAAATTGTCATTAGTGAGGTAGGAGGAAAACCAGGAGTGTATGGGGTTCTGGAAGCCAGTGAAGATTGTTTTTTAAGGAGGGAGTGATCAATTCTGTCAAATGCCATTGATAGGTTAAGAGAGATGAATTCTGAGAATTGGTCATGGAGTTTAGCCATGGAAGACTTCTTTCAAGTAGTATATGTGGGGTAGCATGGGTGTGGGGAGCAAAGCCTGGTTGTAGTAGATTCAAGAAATACTGGGAAGAGAAATAGAAGCAGGAGGAGCTTTCCCAAAGATTTTGGCTATAAAATTGAGTAAAAAAATGGGGTATTACCTGGAGGGGTATGCGGGGTCATGGTAAGTTTTTTTTAAAATTTTATTTTAAAGATAGATCTATTTACAGAAAGTTTGAATATTGGTGGGAATGATCAACAGAAAGGGAAAAATGGATTATGTTGCGGGGTGAGGGGGAGAATTGCTGGAGAGGTGTTCTTGATTAAGCAAGAAGGATGGGATCTAGTCTGTAAGTGGAAGACGGCTTTTGGTCAGAGCACGGACAGCCCATCCACTGTATCAGAAGAGAGGGTAGAACATACAAAAACAGATGCAGGAAGGTGAGTAGAAGGCATAGTGAGAGGCTGTGGGAATTCTCTCTCTCTTTTTTTTAAATTATGTTATGTTAATCACCATACATTACATCATTAGTTTTTGATGTAGTGTTCCATGATTCATTGTTTGCGTATAACACCCAGAGCTCCATGCAGTACGTGCCCTCTTTAATACCCATCACCGTGCTAACCCATCCCCCCACCCCACTCCCCTCTAGAACCCTCAGTTTGTTTCGCAGAGTCCATAGTCTCTCCTGGTTCATCTCCCCCTCCGATTTTCCGCCCTTCATTTTTCCCTTCCTGCTATCTTCTTCTTTTTTTTTTAAAACATATAATGTATTATTTGTTTCAGAGGTACAGGTCTGTGATTCATCAGTCTTACACAATTCACAGTGCTCACCATAGCACATACCCTCCCCAATGTCTATCACCCAGCCACCCCATCCCTCCCACCCCCCACCATTCCAGCAACCCTCAGTTTGTTTTCTGAGATTAAGAATTCCTCATATCAGTGAGGTTATATGATACATGTCTTTCTCTGATTTACTTATTTTGCTCAGCATAATACCCTCCAGTTCCATCCACATCATTGCAAATGGCAAGATCTCACTCCTTTTGATGGCTTCATAATATTCCATTGTATGTATATATACCACATCTTCTTTATCCATTCATCTGTCGATGGACATCTTGGCTCTTTCCATAGTTTGGCTATTGTGGACATTGCTGCTATAAACATCGGGGTGCACATACCCCTTCGGATCCCTACATTTGTATCTTTGGGGTAAATACCCAGTAGTGCAATTGCTGGGTCGTATGGTAGCTCTATTTTCAACTTTTTGAGGAACCTCCATACTGTTTTCCAGAGTGGCTGCACCAGCTTGAATTCTCTTTTGATTGTTTCTGTTTTGCATGCAGCAGGAAGCAGGAAGCAGGGCCATCAGCTGAGAGTAAGTAGTAGGAAGAGACACTGAGATTTGAAGAAAAAGAAGGTATGAAAATGATGTCCAGTGCGAGAGTGAACGGATGAAGGAAATACAGTGGGGAGGTCGGTCTTACTAAGGACCTGCTTGAGGTCATCGTGAGTTTAGAGTGAGACCAGTCACTATAGTTGTGAATTAATTTATCTAGCGACATTAGGTTGCATGGATGCAGGTCTGGAGTCAGTAGAGATCTGGGTTTAACAAAGTGTGGGGTTTTGCTAGGCAATTATGAGGAAGAGAGAAAAGAGCAATGAGGTTGACAACGCATACAATGGAGTGCTAACTGATCAGGGAGTTTCTGATGGATGAGGGGGAAAGTGAGACGGGGAGGTGAGTGTCATATCAGTGGGGTAGCAGCAATAAGCCCGAAAGACAGAAAGTGGTGTTTGTGGGATAGAATGATTGAAATTAAGATAATTGAGGGGTGCTGTTACTGATAATGACAAAAATCTTGGATGTGGCCATGGGAGTGGGTGGTTGAGGTAAGTAGACTGCTGACGCAGTAGACTGTCAGTAAATGTTCAGCCCCTCTCCTGTTCCTTTACTGTTTTTTGATGAGAGCACCATAGATCTGGGCACTACTTAGCAATGAATTCTCTCTTTTAAGATGAACCAAACAGGGATGCCTGGGTGGCTCAGTCAGTTAAGCGTCTGCCTTCAGTTCAGGTCATGGTCCCAGGGTCCTGGGCTTGAGCCCCGCATCGGGCTCCCTGGTCAGTGGGGCGTCTGCTTCTCCCTCTCCCTCTGCTGCTTGTGCTCTCTCTCATTCTCTCTCTATCTCAAATAAATAAATAAAACCTTAAAAAAAGATTTAAAATGAACCAAACAATCCAGCAGCACCTTTGAAATCCTTGGTCCACATCCCTTATTGCAGATCGAGGGTGTGTGTTTTACTTTTCATAAATTATGGCAGGTAGCCCAGATTTTGGTACTGGTACATATGCATTGCTGATTGCTAATTGCTAATTAATCCAAACATATTTTCCCTTGGATATGACCTCAGTATCCTTCTCAACACAGTATCCAGGTCTCTACCAACCAGTAGGAGTTGGCATGTATGACTAAACCTATTTGTCATCCTTGAGCTGCTGATGGGGTCACTGAGAAGTTTAGTTTATCAATTTGGTGAAACTCCATTATTTCTAAATAAAGGTCTGGACACATATTTAATTTTCCAGCATGGGAATACATGCTTTTCTAGGAGAGATAGGAAAACAGCTTTCAATTCCAAGTAATGACTTTTTAGGTACATGATTTCTATGGCGCTATCTATGCTCTCTCCAGGACAGCCCTATGGAAGAAGGCTTTTTTTTTTGTTTGTTTTAGATTAGCTTAATAAAGAGAAAATGGTGGGAAATTAGTTTCTCCAGGATACTTTTATACCAGATCATTATTATTAGTTAGAGTTTGTCCTAAAGAGTGGCACTAATTTGGAATGTTAGGTTTTGAGCGTGTATTTTAAATCTTTAAATTATAACTATTCAGATAATTGTATTGGATTATTTTAGTTTTATCAGAGAAAGCAAAATGAGTAATGCTTTAAGAACTATTTGTGTTTCAGAGTAACTTTGGATTCTAAGTGACTAAAAACATGAACTGTGTCTGAGTCACTTTGCTTTAACTATATTTTGGGGGTTGCTTGATTTATTTGATTGCTTCAAGCAGAACACATTTGTGTCCTGGTGATGGCTCACTCTCCCCCTGCTTTCACGGGGGTGGAGCACTTTGGAGATGCAAAGTGATTATTTTTGGTTTCATCAGTCAAAAGGAATAGAATGAGATAAAAAAGCATTAACGTCTTTTTTCTAAACTTAAATTTCCAGCAATCTCAAAAGGTGACTGCTTCTTAGCACAGATGTTGGTAGAGTTTATTTGATTGCAAGATTATCGGAATAGGTATTTTGAAAGTTATCTCTTTGACGAAGGTCCAATTAAATCATATTTAATGAGTGAAGAATAGTGCTAAGTAGCATGAGGATTATAGAGAAGTATTATTCACGGTTCCTGCCTTCAGTGTTTCAGAGTCTCGTTGGGAAGACATGTTGTGCTAAGATGAAAATGCCACAAACATGCAAAACTGTACATGTTCTGTGTTAAGTGTGTGTGGCTGATGGTAAGAGCTCTAGGGCTTCACGAGGTGGGACTTTAATGGCTGGAGTGGATAGAGGCCATGCTATAGCCAGAAAACCCTGGAGCTGAGCCCCTACTCTTCCTCTTCGGAGCTGTGAGTGCTTCCACAAGTTAAAAACCTCTCTGGACCTCACTTCTCCTCTTCTATGAAAGATAGCAATAGGCATACCTATCTCGTAAAGGAGTGCTATGGATTAAATGAGTTAATGTAAATATCTCACATGTGTATTGGCTCATTGACCAGTGCCCGATGCACAGAAAGCTATGTATATGGAAGGCAGTTAATAAATCTTAGTCATTCTTAGGGGATACAACTTTCTAGAGTTGTGTTTTGAAATGTTCATTTTTTTAAATTAGTAAAATAATTTGCTGTAATCCAGTAGTTTTGAGGAAATCATAGTTTTCTATTCCTTTCCCCCTTCTTTCTTTTCTACATATCTTAGATCTTCTTTTTCCAATTTGCTTCTTTTTCTGGATGTTCTCTCTGTTTCTATATATCTTTCTCTGATACCCCTCCTCTCATCTTCATCCAGTATTTAATATTTTGTAAGAAATCAGCTAAAACTCAAGAAGCATCCATCCAGTGGGGTTTTGGCATCTGTGGCAATACTGGTAAAAGTGTTTCTGCCAGGGTGGCTATTAATCCACTGGAGAGCCTGCACCCTGCACCCATCACAGTCCTCTTCTCATTGGCTGTAGTCTTCCAGGGGCTTGGAATCAGGGTCAACCAGGAGACAACTTACCGACTGTATGATCTCACTTATAGGTGGAATCTAAAAAAGTCAAACGCCTAGAAACAGAGTATTCTACCCTGGGTATCTGGGGCTGGGGGTGGTGGTGGTGGGAGAGATGGGGAGATATTGGTCCAAGGGTACAAACTTCCAGTTATGAGTTGAGTAAGTTTTGGGGACCTGTTGTGCAGCCTGATGATTGTAGTTGACAATACTGTATTATGTACTTGAAAGTTGCTAAGGGAATAGATCTTAAACGTTCTCAGCACAAAAAAGAAATGGTAATTATGTGACTTGACGGAGATGTTAGTGAACACTATAGTGGTGGTCACTTCACGGTCTGTGAGTGTTTATCACATGAACATGTTGTGCACCTTAGACAATGTTGTATCTCGATGATATCTTTTTTTCTAAAGATTTTATTTATTTGAGAGAGAGAGAGTGTGAGCGAGAGAGTACAAGCAGGGGGAGCAGCAGAGGGAGAGGGAGAAGCAGACTCCCCACCGAGCGGGGAGCCTGATGCGGGGCTCGATCCAGGACCCTGAGATCATGACCTGAGCTGAAGGCAGCTGCTTAACCGACTGAGCCACCCAGGTGCCCCTCAATTTTATCTTAATAAAAAAAAGACAAAGAAAAAAAAAGACTCCTAGAAGAAGAATATGGGGTTAAGGAGTGTGAATATTTTTAAAAGATTTTGATAGGTGTTGCCCAGTCATCTTTCAGAAAGTTGAGCTGATTTGTAGTCCCTCACCAGTTCTGAGTAATATCCATCCCCCTTTATTTTGTCAACTGTTGCTAATTTGATAGGTAAATGGTATCTCATGGTTATTTTAAGTCATAAAATTTATCTTTGATCACTAGTGAGACTGCATATTTTAATTTTATTTATTTTTTTAATTTTTAAAAAAGATTTTATTTATTTATTTGGGGGGGTGGGGAGGGGTAGAGGGAGAGGGAGAGAAAGTCTCAAGCTGACTCCACGCTGAGCGCGGAGCCCGACACAGGGCTTGATTCATGACCCTGAGATCACGACCTGAGCTGAAACCAAGAGTTGGGCGCTCAAGTGTGTGCTGTGAGACTGTATATTAAATTTTTTTAATGTAAGAAATCCATAGAATTTTTGCTTAATCGTTATGTATCATCCTTCAAAAAATGTTTTTTCGGTACTTTGACTCACTTATTTTTAGAAACATACAAAATGAACGGGCTTTGAATCCATCGCCCATCTCCCAGTGTTTCAAATGCCTAAACATTGATCTGTTCCTGTTGCATTCACTCGTACAAGATGTAATCGTAGTTAAATGGATCACTTATGGAACTGGCTTTAACGAAGTGTGTAAGATGGAGGACCTTCTTCTTACCATGGAAAGAATGGGCGAAGGTTGTCACTAACCCTCTTTCCCTACCTAATATGTTGTAATACGGTGCGAAGGACCTTAAAAAGTTGGTTTCCTGAATCCTTCAGGGATGACTCATCTCTTTTAGGCTCTGCCACATCTTTCCCACCTCTGTATCCTCAGGCAGAAAACCATGGTTTAAACATGGCATCCCAATGAGTCAGGAAATGACTTCATTTCATACCAAACTGCATTTCTCTTTAATGGGAAACCCTGAAATAGATGTGCCTCGCATCCCTGCTGCAAGCCTTTGCTGTCATTTAGAGGAGCTATTGCTCTATCAGAACTCACACTGAAGCCTATTATTCCAGGGAGACAATTTTGTTATAAAGAAGTGATTTGTTATCTTAAGACCTGGCAAACAAGCATACGAGAGGGGGGAAAAATTCATTTGGAGAGATGGCAATAACTCTCCGTGAGGTGTGCTTTTACCTCACTTTGTTTTGTTTTACAGAAAGGGCCAGGATTTGGCACCAGCTACAATTCTGTAACATGAATTTATCAGGCTCCGCCAGCTTCTGTTCATTGCCCTTGAAAATAGACTGCCTTGTCTTTTATACACCTGCATGTGATACTCTTTCTGTTGCTTAAGTGGAACAGAGTTGGAAGAAACACCCCCAAAAAAGCAGGACCGATGCCTTGTGATCATAATCGGGAATTGGTGGAAATTGACACATGACAAAATAATTTGTACTGGGTTTTCTAAAGCCACGCTATGTCTCTACTAGTTATCGCCTGTGCTGACTTATCGTTTATTCCAAGTCTCATTGGAAGCAATTACAGACATTTTAAAATAGGCAGTCAAAATAACAAGTCATTTAGACTGGCAATTATGCATTATATGTAGTTGTCCTTTCTATTAGAAGATGACATTATTGATGCTATAACCTCTCCATGTAAAAAAATGTGGCTGAAAGACTGAAGCATGACTGTCGGATTCTTCCCTTTGGATCACTCATGTCGCCTGTCATTTTGCTGTGAACTCAAGTGGCAGCCTGCAAGCGTCCTGGCTTTTCTTCTCCACCTCTTAGCCTCGTGGTCGAGGCCTAATTAGGCATTATGAGCCGGCAAAAACCACATTTACAAAGTCTGCTCATGTTGGAGATGGTTTCGAGGCTTTGGTGAAGGTTAGAGGCTTCTGGGTTTCTTGAACTTTAACCCACTGGAGGTGCAGTTGGCTGGGCAGGCATTTCCTTTAGAGTGACAAAACAGGCTTGCTTTGCCGCCAAGCCTGGTGTCCTTCAGAACCTCCGAATGATCCGTGTTTGGAGGAGGCTGTGAAGACATAGGATTTCTTTGTCAAATTTATATTTGTGGAATGCGGCAGTCTAACTGTGTGTAATGTGTTCCGTTGATTTGCAAAATGGGCTGTCTCCTTAAAAAAGTCAAGTTGTAAAAGGCTGTGTCTGTCGCAGAGAGGCTGAGTTAATAAGCAACAGCTGGGGCCGAGTGATGTCATGTGCCACCTGCGTGAAAGGCCGCTCAGAGGCTCACACCAAAAGACAGCACTCCAGAGGAGTAGATTTCAGACCTATTATTTTTTTTTTGTAATTTTATTTTATTTTATTTTATTGCAGAGGATACTTTTTCCCACTGAAATCATTTGCAAAACCCCGACATTTATCACAGAGATCCAAGCTGACTTGCTGTGGATGAAGTTAGAGTGGGAAGCCTAGGACTCATTTCAGCTTTCCCATCTTAACCAACAGGCCTTAAAACTCCTCCTTGGACTATGCTAAGTGAAATAAGTCAAGCAGAGAAAGTCAGTTACCATATGGTTTCACTTATATGTGGAACATAAGGAATAGCATGGAGGACATTAGGAGAAGGAAGGGAAAAATGAATGGGGGGGAAATCGGAGGGGGAGATGAACCATGAGAGACTATGGACTCCAGGAAACAAACTGAGGGTTTTAGAGGGGTGGGGGTAGGGGGATGGGTTAGCCCGGTGATGGGTATTAACGAGGGCACGTATCGCATGGAGCACTGAGTGTTATACAAAAACAGTGAATCATGGAACACTACATCAAAAATAATGATGTCCTGTATGGTGACTAACATAACATAATAAAATTAAATTAAATAAAAAAAATTAAAAAAATTAGAAAAAAACCAAACTCCTCCTTGGGGTTTTGGGGATTGAGAATGCACAACGGGAGTGTTTTGGGTAGTGAGATGTGCGTACCTCAGAGAACTGACAAGGTGATTCATTTGGGTGTCGGAAGAAAATGGTCTTAATTCTATTTATCTTTAGTTTTCACGCGTAACAGTTTCTGTTTTTGTATGTATATAATAATATACTCATACACTGGCACCTGTAATTTATAAATAACCATCATGTCTTGGAGGAGCTTGCTCGTTTTATTTTCCAGTAGAGATGCACTGTCAAGAATATTTGGAGGCTGCTCATCTAGAAGTCAGGAAAGATGGTCCATGGGCACAGTGTAGAAGATTCATGGACAGATTGTAAGAAAACTGGCTGAGTTGTTCTTGGCCAAGTGAGCAATGAGACAGTGTCACCAGGAGTGGGGTGGAATTTGACACTGGACTTTGTAGTGGGCTGAAAGAAGCAAGGAAGTGACTCTTCCTTAGAGCCCCTGGCAGGAGTGGGATCTGGCAGGAGTGGGATCCTGCGGGAGTGGGATCCTGGTGGGAGTGGGATCCTACTGACGGCTTGATTTTAGCATGGTGACGCTAATTTCAGACTTCTGGCCTCTAGAACTATGAGCGAGCAGATTTCTGTTGTTTTAAGCCAGCAAGTTTGTGGTCGTTTGTTAACAGGAGCTGTAGGAAACTGATAAATGTGCCTCCTTTTCTTCATGTGAGCTGTTTCTGCTATTCCTCTGTATTTCTAAATAAAAAGGTATTTTTTTAATTTATTAATTTTATAACAGTGTTGACTTCCTGCAGTGGTAAGTGAGAATTTTGTTATGTTATTCATCCACATAGTACATGCTGCATACGTTTGACCTTCCCTCATTTTTCCACTACACTTTTATTACTATGTGTGGATGACTCAGGAGTCAGTATTTACAGTATTAGAACTAAATAAATATCGTTTACCACTGAGCGGAATTATATCTGTGATTACCTTTCTTTTCTTGTATGACTTACTGTTTTTCTTGAAGTGAATAATTGACCTATTTTTATTACCTTTAAACTTTTTTTCTGCCTGCTCCATCAGATCTTTATATACTGGTCAAAACTGTGTTCCAAAGGGAAGACTAAACAATTGACTTTTTTTCTCGTGGAGCCTCACTTCCAGAGACACCTCTCCCCTGCTGGTTGGTGCGTTTGAGGCCTCCTGACATGTCTAGCTGTGTCTCCATGTTGTGAATCTCTTGTTTCATGGGTCTCATGGTGTTTTCTAAGCTTACTCCCTTTTTTGTGCTAGAACGTATTTTTCCCCTGTAAATTCCTAAAAAGGATGCCTGGGAAGTCTGTGTCTCGAGGGATCTACTACTAATGTCACACTTAATTTGTAATTTGATTGGTTTTAAAATTTGATTTTGGAAATCTTTTTTCTCCCAGTTGTGAAGGCTGTGCTTCATTGCCTTCTAGAATCCTTTGTTGGGAAGTTTTACAGTATTTTGATCTACATGATTTTAAAACCTTGTCTTTTCCCCATTTTGAATTTTAATACGATGAGCCTTAGTATGTGTCTTCTTTTAATTCATTGGGCTGAATTCTTGAAGGCTTCTTTTATTTTATAGGCCTCTGTGCCTCAATTCTGGGATGATTTCTTATATTAGTATTTCGATAATCAGCCCCTGCCCCCAGTTTTGTTCTCTTTCTAGAATCACCGTTGATTGGATATTGGATCTTTTGGATTGTTCCTCTTAGGTTTCTTGGTTTTTCCCCCTCCTATTTTCCATGCCTCTGTAAGTTCTATTTTCTGGGGAAGTTTCCCTTACTTTATTATCTACATCATTTCACTTTTAAAATTTTAGATATAAAACTTTAATTTCCAAGAACCTTTTCTTGTTGAAATGCCATTCTCTTCTTATTTTATGGCTGTAATATCTTTTCTTAACTTTCTGAGGCTTAATGACATTTTGTGAGATTTTCTTCTGTTCTCTGCATTCTCTGTTTCTTCTGGGTTTCATTTTTCTCTTTGGCTGCCTTTTGTTCTTTTTGTTTCCTTCCTTTCTTCCTCCCTCCCTCTCTTTCTTTCTTCTTTCCCACCTTCCTTTCTTCCTTTCTTCCTGTCTCTCTCACACAACTTAAGATATAAGTCACATATCCTAAAATTCACCTCTTCGAAGTGTACAGTTCGCTGTTTTAAAAATATATCCAAAGGTTTATGCAATCATGAACACAATCGGATTTTAGAACATTCTCACTCCCACCAAAACAAACCCCATACCCATTAGCATTCACTCTTTATTCCTCCCTACTCTTCCCCAACCCTCAGCCCTGAGCAGCCACTAATCTACTTTTTGTTTGTATGAATTTGTCTATTCTGGACATTTTATCTAAGTGGAATTACATGCTATGTAGCCTTAGTGTCTGGCTTCTTTCAGTTCAAATAGTGCTTTCAAGGTTCATCCATATCATAGCTTGTATCAGTATTTCTATTCTTTTTATATCTGGATAACATTCCATCATATGGATAGATCACATTTTCTTTTTTTTAAACCACTTTTTTGGGATATGATTGACATACAGAGAGCTGTACGTATTTTTTTTAAGTAGGTTCCACACCCAGCATGGAGCTCAATGCGGGGCTCAAACTCATCACCCTGAAATCAGGACCTGAGCTGAGATCAAGAGTCAGACACTTAACTGCCTGAGCCACCCAGGCATCCCAAGCTGTACATATTTAATGTATACAACTTAATGAATTTGGAGGTAAGTATTCACCCGTGAACTATCACTATAATCTATGCTGTAAACATATCCATCACCTCCAAAAGTTTTCTCCCCCCTTTTAATTTATTATTATTATTATTTGCGATAACAACACTTAACATAAGATCTGCCTTCTTAGAAAATTTTTAGGTATACAATACAATGTAGTTAACAATGGACTGTATGCTGTATAGTAGCTCTCTAGGACTTAATCATCTTATATAACTGAAACTTTGCATTCTTTGACTAATTCCTTCCTGTTTCCCATTCCCCTCAACCTGGCAACCTGGCAGGTTCTATTCTCTGCTTCTGAGTTTGATTATTTTATTTTTTAAAGATTTGGTTTATTTGAGAGAGAGAGAGAGAACACAAGCAGGGTGGGGGGAAAGGCAGAGGGAGAGGGAGAAGCAGACTCCCTGCTGAGTGTGGAGCCCCATGCGGGGCTTGATCCCAGGACCCCAGGACCTGAGCTGAAGGCAGACACTTAACTGACTGATCCACCTAGGCGCCCTGAGTTTGATTATTTTAGATTCCTCATATAAGTGGTATCATGTAGTATTTGTTTTTCTGTGTCTGGCTTATTTCACTTGGCATAATGTCCTTCAGGCTCATCCCTGGTGTTGCAGATGGCAGGATTTCCTTCTTAAAGACTGAATAATATTTCATAGCATGTATATACCGTTTTCTTTATCCATTCATCCGTTGATGGACATTTAGGTTGTTTCCATACCTCAGCTGATGTGAATAAGGCTGAACATGGGAGTGCAGGTATCTCTTCAAGATCCTGATTTCATTTTCTTTGGATATATGCCCAGAAGTGGGCTTGCTGGATCATATGATAGTTCTATTTTTTTTTTTTTTTGAGGAAGCCCCATACTTGTTTTCCATTGTGACTGTAGCAATTTACATTTCTGCCAGCTGTGTACAAGGGTTATCATTTTTCCAAATCCTCACAAATACCTTTCATTTATTTATAATCGCCATCCTGATAGGTATGAGGTGATATGTCACTGTGGTTTTGATTTGCATTTCTTTGATTATTAGTGATGCTGAGTGCCTCTTCATATACTTTTTGGCCATTTGTATGTCTTCTTTGGAGAAATGTTTATTCAGGTTTTTTGCTGTTGAATTATAGGAATTCCTTATCTATTTCAGGTATCAGTCCTTTAACATACATATGGTTTGCGAATATTTTCTCCCATTCCGTTGTTGCCTTTTCATTGTGTTGATTCTTTCTTTTGCTGTGCAGAAGCTTTTTAGTTTGATGTCATCTTTTTTTTAAAAGATTTTATTTATTTATCTGTCAGCGACAGAGAGAGCACAAGCAGGGGGAGTGGCAGGCAGAGGGAGAGGGAGAAGCAGGCCCCCCGCTGAGCAGGGAGCCCGACTTGAGACTCGATCCCAGGACCCCAGGACCACGACCCGAGCCGAGGACAGTCGCCCAACTGACTGAGCCACCCAGGTGCCCAGTTTGATGTAATTTTGCTTGTCTAGTTTTGCTTTTGTTGCCTGTGCTTTTGGGTCATACCCAAGAAATCATTGCCAAGGCCAATGTCAAGTAGCTCTTTCACTATGTTTTCTTCTAGGAGTCTTACTGTTTCAGGTCTTATGTTTAAATCTTTAATCTATTTTGAGTTGATTTTTGTGTATGGTGTAAGATAAGGGTCCAGTTTTGTTCTTTTGCATGTGGATATCTAGTTTTCCCAACATCATTTATTTATCGTTTCCACATTGTGTATTCTTGGCACCTTTGTCAAAGATCAGGTGGGTTTATTTGTGTGGGCTTATTTCTCGTCTCTCTCTTCTGTTCCATTGGTCTATCATATTTATGTTTTTATAACTTTGTAATATGTTTTGAAACCAGGAAGTGTGATGCCTCCAGCTGTGTTCTTGCTCTAATTTGCTTTGGCCAATTACAGTCTTTGGTGGCTCCATATGAATTTTAGAATTGGTTTTTCTGTTTCTGTAAAAAATGCCATTGGAATTTTGATAGAGATTGCATTGGATCTGTAGATTGCTTTGGATGGTAGGGACATTTATACAATATTAATTTTTCCAGTCCATGAACACTGGATGTCTTTCTATTTATTTGTGTCTGCTTTAATTTCTTTCATCAGTATCTTAGAGTTTTCAGTATATGCCATTTTCCTTATCTATTTATCAGTTGATAGACATTTGGATTCTTTCTACTTTTTGGCTGTTATGAATAGTGCTGCCATGAACATTCATGTAAAAGTTTTTATGTGGACCTATGTTTTTAATTCTCTTGGGTATACATCTAGGAGATGAATTGCTGGGTCTTATGGTAATGTTATATTTAACTTGTTCAGGAACTGCCAAACTGTTTTCCACAAAGGCTGCACCATTTTACATCCCCAACAGGAACATATAAGGGTTCCAGTTTCTCTCCATCCTTGCCAAAATTTGTTACTTTCCATCTATCTATCTATAGATATATATAGATAGGTAGGTAGGTAGGTAGGTAGGTATGTGGATATATATATATATATATATATATATATATATATATATATATTTTTTTTTTTTTTTTGCTATCCTAGTGAGGGTGATGTGGTACCTCATTGTGGTTTTGATTTGCATTCCCTAATGACTAATGATGTTGAGCATCTTTTCATGGACTTATTGGCCATTTGTGTATCTTTTTTTGAGAAATATCTATTCAGAATCTATGCCCATTTAAAAATTTGGGTTGTCTTCTTATTGTGTACTAAGAGTTCTTTATATAACAGGTTATAAAGTCTCTTCATCAGATATATGATTTGCAAATATTTTCTTCCATTCTCTGGGTTATCTTCTCTTTTGTGATGACATTCTTTCAAGCACTAAAGTTTTTCATTTTGATGTAGTCCAATTTATTATGGTCAGTGCTTTTTTCATCAGAAATTTTTTCTACTCTGAGATCATGAAGATATTTTTCTATATTATTTTCTAAAATCTTCACCTTTCACTTTTACGTTTTTAATCCACCTGGAATTGAAATTTGGGGGGGCATATGCGAGTTCTAAGTCCCAATTCAGTGTTTTGCCATTAGATAACCACGTGTCCCAGTCCCACTGATTGAAAAGGCTTTTCTTTCTACACTGCTGTGCAGTGGTCGAACACATATATCAAGTGCGTGTGTATGTGTGGCTTCTTTTTCTACAGTTGTTGCATTGCTATTTTTGTCTTGATTACTACAACTTTATAATATATTTTGATATCCGCTAGGTGAAGTCCTTCCACCTTGTTCTTGTTCAGGTGTGTCTAAGCTTGTCTTTGCCTTTAGCATTCCCATATACATTTTAGAATCAGCCTGTCAAATTCGACCAAAAATATCTTTTGGGATTTTCATTGGGATTGTATTAAGTATATAGATCAAATTCAAGTAAATTAGTGTTTTCAAAATGTTAAGATTCCAAACCACAAACATGGTATCTCTCTATTTATAAAGTTCTTTAAAATCTTTGAGTGACATTTTACAGTTTTCCCCGTAGGACTCTTAAACATCTTTTGATAGATTTATTCTAAGGAATTTGATATTTTTGATGTTATCATAAATAGTATCTTTTAAAAATCTGAGTAAACTGCTCGATGCTGTTATATAGAAACTCAGGTTAATTCCTATGTCATGTATTTTTGGCATATTGATTTTCATATCCAGCAATGTTGCTAAATTACCTTATTATCTTAATAGTATAGATAATTTTGCATTTGCTTTTGGCCTAATCATGTCACTTGCAAATAATAACAGTTTTTTTCTCTCTAATCTTTATTACTTTATTTATTTTTCTTGCCTTAATATGCCAACTAGGGTGCTCAGTAAAAGGCAATCTAGTAATAATGGCAAATTAAATCAGTTGCTTTTCTAATAATAAGCTTTTCTGGCATCCCAAGTGTAAATTCACTTTGGTCATGTTGGATTTCATATTATGTTGGATTCAGTTTGGTATATTTTGTTTGGGAGATTTGCCTGAGTTCCTGAATGAAATTGCCTGAGTTTTTTTTTCTCATAGTTTCTTTGTTAGAATATCCTAGTCTCATAAAATAAGGTGGAGCAGTGTTCCTTCATTCTCTGTTCTCTGGAAGAATTTGTGTAAGATTGGGATATTTCTTTACTGAGTATTTTGTAGAACTCACCAATGAAGGGAACTAGGCCTGAAGGTTTTTTTTTTTTGTAAGAAGGTTTTGACTGCAGATTCAGGTTCTTTAATGATTATGGGACTTTTCAGATTTTCTCTTATGTTAATGTTGATATTACATTTCTTTTAAGTAGGCTCCATGCCCAATGTGGGCCTTGAAATCACAACCGTGAGATTAAGTGTCGCATGCTCTACTGGCTAAGCCAGACAGGTGTCCCTGATATTACCTTTTTCTAGGAATTTACCTATATGTTTAAATTTCAAATATTCTTAATGTCACTTTATTATCTTTTTTTAATGTCTGCAGGATCTGGAGTCATGATCATTTTTCATACAGAACTTTGGATATTTGCATCTTTTCTCTATTAATCAGCCTCCCTAGGGGTTTATCAGTTTTCTTAGGCTTTTGAAAAATCAACTTTTGGATTTACTGCTCCTTTCTATTACATATTTGTTTTCTATTTCATTAATTTCTTCCCTTTATTATTTCCTTCATCCTTTTTTGGGGGGGGGTTATATTTTGCTTTTTTCCCCTAACATTGACATAGGTGCTTAGTTCACTAATTTTCATTCCTGCCTCTTTTGTAATATAAGCATTTAAAACTCACAAACCTTGGTTCTGTTTCTTTTGTCCAGGTGTCACTTGACCTTGTCGATAATGTTTTATGTAATCAGTGTTCAGTTATATTGGACCTCATATTTACCATTCTGTTTTGATCTTCATTCTTTCAATATACACCTTCCATTTGGAATCATTTTCCTTTTCCTTAAAATATTTCCTTTCAAGTCTCCTTTGGAGGAAGACTGTGGTGATATACTTTATCAGTTTTTGTTTGTCTGAAAAGGTTATTATCTCACTGTCATTCTTTTTTTTTTAAGATTTTATTTATTTGACAGAGAGAGACACAGCAAGAGAGGGAACACAAGCAGGGGAAGCGGGAGAGGGAGAAGCAGGCTTCCCGCGGAACAGGGAGCCTGATGGAGGGCTCGATCCCAGGACCCTGGGATCATGACCCGAGCCGAAGGCAGACGCTTAATGACTGAGCCACCCAGGCGCCCCTCACCGTCATTCTTGAAAGATACCTTTCTGATGTATGCAGTTGTAGATGAGCGATTATTTTCTTTTGTCACAACGAAAATATCATTCCACTGGGTCTGGCTTCAGTTGTCGAAGACAACTCTTGATCTAACTGCTTGTTCTTTCTTTCTTTCTTCCTTCCTTCCTTCCTTTCTTCCTTCCTTCCTTCCTTCCTTCCTTCCTTCCTTCCTTTCTTTCTTTCTTCCTTCCTTCCTTCCTTTCTTTCTTTCTTTCTTTCTTTCTTTCTTTCTTTCTTTCTTTCTTTCTTTCTTTCTTTCTTGTGTGAGAGAGAGACAGAGAGAGAGAGAGGGAGAGAGAGGGAAGTGGGGGAGGGACAGAGGGGGAGAGAGAGAGGGAGAATCTTAAGCAGGATCCATGCCCAGCACAGACCCTGATATGAGGCTCAATCTCATGACCCTGAAATCCTGACCTCAGCCGAAACCAAGAGTCGGATGCTTAATCGACTGAGCCACCTGGGTGCCCCATAACTACTATCTTTTAAAGGATAACTGCCATCCTTTTCTTCTGGTTCTCTTTGCCTTTGATTTTCTACCTTTCCACTCCAATTTATTTAGATGTGGACTTCTTTTCACTTGTCCTGTTTGAAATTCCCTGGGCCCTCAAGTCTGTCATTAGTGTTGGAAAATTATCAGCCAATATTTCTTGAAATATTGCCTCTGCTCCATTCTCTCCCCTCTTTGATTTGGATCAAATATATTTTAGACCATCTCACTGTGTCTTCCATATCTCTCACTCTCTTTTCTTTCATTTTCATTCTTTTCTCTTTGGGTTTTATTCTCTTTCATTTCTTTTGACATTATCTTTCAGGTCACATTTTTCCGCTTCTGCTCTGTTCAGTGTGCTGCCAAATATGTCCATTGAGTTTTTAATTTCAGAATCGAGTTTTTTATTTTTAAAAGTTTTTTTTTTAACCTACTCTGTCACTTTTAACATCCTGTCCTTGCAGATATTTTCAAGTTTGTTATGTATTTCTTTAAACATTGCTATTTTGATATCTCTTTTGATAATTACAGTATCTGAAGTCTGTGCACATCTGTTTCTGCTGTCTATTTTTATGCTTTTTCTGATTAATGTTGTTTTGTTTCCTGTGTCCCTTGTCATTCTTGAGTGCTTATGGGCCTCTGATTTGTGAGGTTCTTTGAAGCCTAGGAGGAATGTGCCCTCCTCTAGGGATGCTCTGGGTTTGATTCTGCTGGCTGCTCGGACACATTCCCAACCAGAGACAATCTCAAACCAGGTTCTTCGGCCGACCCGGGTACAAATCCACTTGAGGGCTTTTCGGTGGCAAAATGTGTCACCAATTATTTTCCTATTCAGTTTTTCCTCTGCCAAGGTGGGGCTTCTCTCTAGCCTTATGGTCTTGGGAACCAGTGGTTGATTTTGGAGCTGGTTGTGTAACCGTTATGATCACAGCTCAATATGTGGAGACTCTCCTGTGAGACTGCCCATGCCTGGCTGACCCTAGGCCTTGATTTCTTTCCCCTCTGGACCAAATGTGTAACGTGGTATAGACAAATACCCTGTGGGCACAAGTGGCTTTGATGCTCCAGTAATATCTTTATCTCTCTGGACAGCCTTTCATCCAAAATTTAGTCAGTCTTGGAGCAATTTAATGCTTTTAAGGTGATTAAGACAATTTTATCCAGCCTCCCTCCCCCATTTGCAAAAGATGCTTTGATCTGAATAACCTTGTATACCATTACTGGAAGCAGAAAGTCCAACTTCGGTATGTATGTTCTGTTTGAGTAGAGAGTATTGGTGAATTTACTAAGGAACTCTATTCTTCATTTCTAGGTCATTATTATACATAATTCTTTAAGTCTTGGTAGGTTTAAATAATCTGCGTTCTTCTCAGTTTTCTTTTCCCCATGTTCAAAGAAACTCTCGCCTACGAAGCATATGAACTGCCATTGAACTAACATATGAACTAACACCCTTTTTGCTCGCTTCTAGGATTTTACTGTTTTCACCTTAATGCAAATTAGTTTCTTATGTTACTTGGTGGTATTTCAGAAAGCAGAGAACCAGTTCTTAAGAGATGGTATATAAGCCAGGTGAGTTTCTGAAAGATTGGCGATGAGAGAATAGTGGCCCTCATGGTAGGCCCTTCTGGATGTTCCGGCAATAAGAGCATTCATTGGAAGGGATAGATGTGGAGAAGAAGATTAGATGATAGGTTTGGGAAGAGGGACAGAAGGGTACTTGTGAATGTGGTTAGTACCTGCTGGGTGTCATGCCAGTTTGTGTATCCTTTGGGTAAATACCTAGTAGTGCAATTCCTGGGTCGTAGGGTAGCTCTATTTTTAACATTTTGAGGACCCTCCTTACTGTTCTCCAGAGTGACTGCACCAGCTTGCATTCCCACCAACAGTGCAAGAGGGTTCCCCTTTCTCCATATCCTCACCAACACCTGTGGTTTCTTGTGTTGTGGATTTTAGCCATTCTGACAGGTGTGAGGTGATACTTCATTGTGGTTTATAGTTTGCATTTTCCTAATGATCAGTGATGCTGAGCATCTTTTCATATGTCTGTTGGCCATCTGTATGTCTTCTTCAGAAAAATGTGTATTCATGTCTTCTGCCCATTTTTAAATTGGGTTATTCATTTTTTGGGTGTTGAGTTGCAAAATTATTAAAGTGCCAAAAGTGAGCAGTGGGAAGACTTGGATCATTCTCAGATTGGGTAATCATCTTCTAAATTATTGTCTGTTTATAGGATTCATTTCCATGGTGGCAAAAGTGGGAGCTGTAGTCTACAGACCTTTTCCTCCTGGAACCTCTTATGGTGGTAAACTCCACATCTGCAAATGTAGCTTTGCATGTTCCTTGGTTGTAGCAATGGGCAGGATTTGCCCCATAGCGTCTGAGTGGAAGAAATGGCAAATGCAGAATTAAATGTTAGTTATTTCAGCTTGTCTCTGAGCAATTGCTGTAGCTTTCAAAGGTCAAAGCCTTCAGCTGTTACAGCACTGATTGGAAGTAAAGAGCTGGCTCTCAGGAGAATACTTGCTGAAAAGAACAGGACCGTGTGGCTTTGCCTTTTTAAGAATTCTGCTGCCAAACCCTAGGCTGCCCTGCCTCCTTGCTATTTTTGTCCATTGGCAATTTCCCCTTGAAATGTTATCATCTAATTCTCCCCTAGGCTTTACTCAACCGTGTGTTGAACTGCTAAATGCTGCTTCAGCTAATGCCACCATTCAACAGAGCAATCTGCACGCAGTCTGTAGAAACCGGAGAAAAAAGCAACTACTCCCCTTTGACCTTTGAGGCAAATAGCTCTCACTCTGAAGACTATGATGGTTTTGCTTACAACAGCTTTAGGTAAAGCCAGACATCCAACAGTAAGCTTTCGGGAACTCACTGATGGCCTCTATTTCGTCTTGATGGCCCTGACCTCTCTTTGACTGGCTGAGATCCCATCACTCCTTAGACTTGTGCCTGAATCCTTCACCTTACCCTGCACAACGCTAGGGTCATTTGATACACCCCAGTTCACAGGACAGCATGCTGTGGAGGAAGCATTGCTCTTGCCATTTTACAGGAGGAACCTGCAAATGAGAGAGAAATTGAAACGTGAGCATCTAACCAAGCTTAGTCTGACTTCAAGGCCTATGCGTTGCCAACTCTGCCTGGCACTTCTTTCTTGCTGTCCATCTGAGTGAATTTCTCTCCCAGGAATATTGCAGGCTGAGAACGGTATTGAAATAATTGACTCTCTGGGGGCTTTCCTTACGGCGGACCTACTTTTGCAGTTGATGACTGGGGAATTGGCAAATGAGCATGCATTCTTGTTATAGCGTTTCCTGGAGCGGGGGGGAATACCCAGCCTGTGTATATCTCTGGTCATCCAAGGGAAGAAGTGAAGAGATGAGAAAAAAGAGCCGTAGCATGATTAATAGGAGCTTTAATTATTAGACTCTTGCTTGGAGATTTATTTCATTCTTTAAGCAATAATTATTAAATATCTATCATTGCCAGGCATAAGTTCTAGTATTGAAGATAAAGCGATGAGCAAAGCAAACAAAAAAATCTCCACCCTCACGGTGCTTACATTCTAATAGGAGTAGCGGGGAGGCAGACTGTACACAATAACGAGGTAAAAATGTGTATATATAAGATTACGATAAATAGGGATATAGTAGCTTTTAGTTTCTGTTCCATCACTTGTCCCAAATTGGCTTTGTCTTTGGCCTTTAGAAGTCCAGATAGACAAATACTTACTTCATGGTCATTTCTTGCATTCAGAGACTTGTGTGAGATCACTGATCGTCTGATTGTATAGGTTACTGTTAAAAATAATGAACAAGCCTCAGTAAAATAAAAAAAGGATATCATTTGGATTAATTATTAATATCTAGTGTTCTGTTTGATTTAGAGTACAGAATCTCCTTCTATAGGATTGTATTAGTTTCTTCAGGCTGTCTTGAAAAGTACCCTGCATTGGGTGGCTTAAACAACAGAGATTTATTGTTTTACAGTTTTGGAGACTAGAAGTCTGAAATCAAGGGGTTGGTGGGGTGGTTCCTTCTGGGGGCTATGAGGGAGAATTGGTTTTATGCTTCTCTCCTAACTTCTGGAAGCCTTAGGCTTTAGATGGCCTTTTTTCCTATGTCTTCCCATTGTCTTCTCCCTGTAAGTGCCTGTCCCTGTGTCCAGAATTTCCCTTTTTTATTAAAATAGCAGTTATATTGGATTCAGGCTTACTCTAATGACCTCATCTTAACTCAATCATCTGTAAAGACCCTATTTCTAAATAAGCACACATTCACAGATCATGGAGGTTGGGACCTTAACATTTTTTTCTGGGGCACAATTCAACTCATAACAGATATATTGATATCTTTAAATTATGTTATCAGTTGAAACTTCAATGTGTATTTGGTATTGCAAGAGTAAGATGCTATAATAATTAGTGACAAATGTAAATGATTAATTTTTAAAAAAAATAATTTTTGAACAAATCAACTATTAAGATCTTTCAAATAGTTAAATAGGGATACTGATAGATAATAGGGATAGTAAGAGTGTGAGTCAGATAACTTTAGAGAGATCATTAAATACTTTTTGGAACAGTAGGATTTATAAACATGTAAATAAAAATACAAGGCAAAATAATAGAGATAAAATTATACCATCATGGTAATCTTTTTAAAAAATTTTTTATTGTTATGTTAATTACCATACATTACATCATTTGTTTTTTTTAAAAATTTTATTATGTTATGTTAGTCACCATACAATACATCATTGGTTTTTGATGTGATTATCCATGATCCATTGTTTTCGTATAACACCCAGTGCTCCATGCAGTACGTGCCCTCTTTAATACCCATCACCGGGCTAACCAATCCCCCCTCCCCCCTCCCCTCTAAAACCCTATTTGTTTCTCAGAGTCCATAGTCTCTCTGGTTCATCTCTTCCTCCAAGTCCCCCCCCCCCCATTTTTCCCTTCCTTCTCCTAATGTCCTCCATGCTATTCCTTATGTTCCACAAATAAGTGAAACCATATGATAATTGACTTTCTCTGCTTGACTTATTTCACTTAGCATAATCTCCTCCAGTCCCATCCATGTTGATGTAAAAACTGGGTATTCATCCTTTCTGATGGCTGAGTAATACTCCATTTTATATATGGACCACATCTTCTTTATCCATTCATCTGTTGAAGGGCATCTCAGCTCTTTCCACAGTTTGGCTATTGCGGACATTGCTGCTATGAACATTGGGGTGCATATGGCCCTTCTTTTCACTACATCTGTGTCTTTGGGGTAAATACCCAGTAGTGCAATTGC
>NC_138385.1:87875097-87909703 GCF_054177405.1 Leptonychotes weddellii | reverse complement strand
TATTTTCCAGCATTTGGTCTTCTATATCACTAATTCTCTCTTCTGCCTCATTTATCCTAGCAGTTAGAGCCCCCATATTTGATTGCACCTCATTAATAGCCTTTTTGATTTCGACTTTGTTAGATTTTAGTTCTTTTATTTTTCCAGAAAGGGTTTCTCTAATAACTTCCATGCTTTTTTCAAGCCCAGCTAGTATCTTTAAAATCATGATTCTGATCATGACCCTGAGGGTCCTGAGACCACACGAGGGTTCCACATGACGTCCCTCAGCGGAGCTGACTTCTAAAAGTTCCGATTTTGTGCTCCACTGCTCTATCACTTGCCAGAAGCAGCCGACGGCAGCCCCTCCCCCGCCGTCTATCCTCCCGAATATCACCTCAGATTCACTTCTCCGCACGTCCTACCTTCCAGAAAGTGGTCGCTTTTCTGTTCAGAGTGTTGTTGCTATTCTTTTCTTCGATCTCCTGTTGAGTTCATAGGTGTTCAGAATGGTTTGATCCCTATCCAGCTGAATTCCTGAGACCAGACGAAATCCAGGTCTCCTACTCCTCCACCATCTTGCTCCGCCCCCTCTACCATCATGGTAATCTTTATTGAATTGTTTGTTGTTCTAACACCCATAGCCTAAACAAAGTAATCATTAAGGATGGCTTAGGCTATCATGATCTCATGGTTTTCTGGTGGACAAAGTGCTTTCAAAGGATAGGTCTTTATTTGCTGTGTGTTCCAAAAAGGGTATATCTTGTTCAGCACTATAAAATTTATATGCTATTTGTTGTAGATTGAATCATTGGTCTCTGTTCTTCACTATCTTTGCCATGGCCTCATGGAAGACAAAGACTTCTTTCCTGCTCTTTGACTTTGGGTTTCACCATGTGACTTGTGTAAGTGAATGGGATGTTGGTGGATATGATGCAAGCAAAGATTTGAAATATGCTTCTATAATTAACTTTGCTTCCTTTGACCTCCTGCCTTTCACCATAAGAAGAAGATGCTTTGGAGCTTCTTGTCCCAGAAGGAAGAGGGGCACGTGGAGCAGACCTGGACCTAACTCATAGCCTTGAATCACAGCTGAACCCAGCCTGTATCAGTAAGACCCAACTGCCCTATAGACGCATGAGTAAGAAATAAGTGCTTATTGTTGAATGCCACTGAGATTTGTGTCGCTGTTTGTTATGCAGCATTATTGTGGCAGTGGCTAATGGATATGTTATTATTGCAGAATATTTACATCTCAGTGATTATATCTCCCATTGAAATAATCCAATAAGATGAAGTCTTGCCAGTTAGACCTGCCCTAGGATTGAATTTCTCAACCACTTGGTATTATCACTTATAGATCACCAAGGCCATCATGAGAAAACTTTATCTTTTGGGAAAAGGGAATGGTGACCTTCCTTCTGAAGCAATATGACAGTTTTTTTTTATTCTGGCTTTTTATATTTTTCAAATGGTATCTCTTTAACAGGGGTGTCACTTTTTCAGAGAAGGATCATCAGCTGTACATGTAAAGGTACTTTTTCGAAAGATTGCTCAAATACACTTAGAAGTTGTTCAGAGTGTGGTGGATCTTGCTGCTTTTCAGACTTTAGTAGCTTTTTGGTCTTCAAGAGCTCATCTTGATTACTTAAGGGTTGTGGTTTCCCATTTTTTCTTTGCAAGAAACTGTTTCTGAGTAGAGCATAAAATAAAAGAAAAAAATATGTTTTATTTCTTATATGCTTTAGTATGGGTTTGAACAACAAAATCTAGTCCTGCTAAAAGAAGGAAAAATGTTTTAAAAATCTATTTCAAATTCACAAGGAGTTGCATTATGAAATGTTCACTCTCCCAAGTGACACAAGAGCTGTATCTGTTCCTGACACAGCATTGAAAAATGGTTCAAATACATGGGGCTTTTAGTTTTCAAACTCATTCTGTATAGACGATAATTTTCCAATGTATTATGTAAAGATGATGAATCATGCTGTTGTAGCAACACTTCTGGAATGGTGTTCTGAGACGTTTAGACCTATTCAAGTGATTTACTATTTTGATGTTTGAAAAGCAAGACATAAAAAACTAAGGATGTAATTTATCTAACAAGTGTAGGTTGTAAAATAAAAATTAAAAACAAAATTCCTTCATCGAAAGTATTATGGGTTGCATTGTGTCCCTCAAAAACATGTGTTGAAGTCCTAATCCCCAGTTCCTCAGAATGTGACCTTATTTGGAAATAAGGTTGCTGCAGATATAATTAGGGCCCTTCATCCAATATCACAGGTGTCTTTAAGGAAGAGAATGTGAAGACACAGAGGGAGAATAGCAAGTGATAATAGAGGCAGGGATTGGAGTTATGCAACTCAAATCAGCCAGTGCCAAGGATTGCTGGTGACACTGGAAGCAAAGAGAAAGGCGTGGAACAGATCCCTCCGTAGAGCCTTCAAAAAAGCATGGTCCTCTTGACACCTTGATTTCAGACGTCTAGGCTCTGGAGCTGTGAGACAATAATTTCCTGTTGTGTTAAGACACCCAGCTTGGGGTACTTTGTTACGATAGCCCGAGGAAACTAATCCAATCAGTGTTTAGAATTAACAAATAATCCCCCTTTTGATAGGTGTCAGGTAAAATAAAGACATGATATAATACATATATTTATAAAAACAAATGACAGCATCACAAAACCATATTTAGATAATACTTCTTAAGACTCTCTTGATACAGATAACACATAGCTATGAAATAGCTGATTCCCAGGCTTTAGAGCAAAGGCAGAAGTAGGTAACAGTAAATAAAGGTTCTTCTTCTCACTCCTCAGTTTAACCCAACAGGTAAGTCATTTTTTTTTTTTTAACCTAAAATTTGACTTCCCCAGTTATGGCAAACAGGCCAGACACCACTCTTCTCGAGCTATCATCATTCGTGTTCCTTCTTTATGGCATGAGGTTATGACAACGGAAGTACATGCAGACTACTTAATGATACAGGACTGGGAGCATAAGGAGTTGACTTTTCTGACTTAAAAATTAATGGCATATTTAATCAGTGGTTAACTGAACATAATAATAATAAAAAAATTAATGGCATATTTAAGATACAGTGCTAACCATAAGAACTGCTTACAGAGCTAAAGTGTATAGTATAATCCTATTTGGGGGTAAAATCTCCATTTTAGATAGATCTGGCAGGCTGTGCCACAAAGTGTAACAATGATTATCCCTGCATTTAGAACATGTGGTGATCTCGTTTCTTTCCTTTTACTTTCTTTTCTTTTTTTCTTTCTTTTTTTTTTTGCTTTGCTTCCCTGTAATTCCTCCCATAGCTATGTATTTGTTTTTTAATTTTTTAATTAAGTTTTACATTTTAATTCCAGTATAGTTAACATATAATGTAGTATTAGTTTCAGGTGTACAATATAGCGATTCAGCACTTCTATAAAACACCCGGTGCTCATCATAAGAAGTACATCCCTTAATCCCCATCACTGGTTTCCCCCATCCCCCCCACCTCCCGTCTGATAACCATCAGTTTGTTCTCTAGAGTTAAGAGTCTGTTTCTTGGTTTGTCTCTCTTTTTTTTCCCCTTTGCCTGTTTGTTTCTTAAATTCCACATATGAGTGAGATCATATGGTGTTTGTCTTTCTATGACTGACTTATTTCACTTAGCATTATACTCTCTGGCTCTATCCACATCATTGCAAATGGCAAGATTTCTTTCTTTTTTATGGCTGAATAATATTCCATTATTATATTCCAATTATATTACTTTATCCATTCATCTATTGATGGACATGTGGGCTGCTTCCATAATTTGGCTATTGTAAATAATGCGACAATAAATATAGGAGTACATGTATCTCTTTCAATTAGTGTTTTTGTAGTTTTTGGGGGTAAATACCCAGTAGTGCAATTGCTGGATCATAGAGTAGTTATATTTTTAATTTTTTGAGTAAATTCCATACTGTTTTCCACAACGGTTGCACCAATTTTCATTCCCACCAACAGTGCAAGAGGGTTCCTTTTTCTTTACAGACTTGCCAACACTTGTTTCTTGTGTTGTGGATTTTAGCCATTCTGACAGGTATGAGGTGATAGCTCATTGTAGTTTGGATTTGCATTTCCCTGACTATGAGTGATACTGAGCATCTTTTCATGTCTGTTGACCATCTGTATGTCTTCTTGTGAGAAATGTGTATTCATCTCTTCTGTCCATTTTTTTTTTTTTAAGATTTTATTGATTTATTTGACAGAGAGAGACACAGCGAGAGAGGGAACACAAGCAGGGGGAGTGGGAGAGGGAGGAGAAGCAGGCTTCCCGCCGAACAGGGAGCCTGATGCGGGGCTCGATCCCAGGACCCTGGGATCATGACCTGAGCCGAAGACAGACGCTTAACGACTGAGCCACCCAGGCGCCCCTCTTCTGTCCATTTTTAATTGGATTATTTGCTTTTGGGTGTTGAGTTATATCAGTTCTTTATATATATTGGATACTAACCCTTGATATGATATGTCATTTGCAAATATCTTCTCCCATTCAATAGGTTGCCTTTTAGTTTGGCTGATTGTTTCATTTGCTGTGCAGCAAATTTTTATTTTGATGTAGTCCAAATAGTTTATTTTTCCTTTTATTTCCCTTGCCTCAGGAGACATATCTGGAAAAATGTTGCTGTGGCCAATGTCAGGGAGATTACTGCCTATGCTCTCTTCAAGGATTTTTATGGCTTTATGTCTCACATTTAGGTCTTTAATCCATTTTTTTTAAAGATTTTATTTATTTATTTGAGAGAGAGAGAATGAGAGAGAGCACATGAGAGGGGGGAGGGTCAGAGGGAGAAGCAGACTCCCTGCCGAGCAGGGAGCCCAATGTGGGACTTGATCCAGGGACTCCAGGATCATGACCTGAGCCGAAGGCAGTTGCTTAACCAACTGAGCCACCCAGGCGCCCAGGTCTTTAATCCATTTTGAGTTTATTTTTGTTATGGTGAAAGAAAATCATCCGGTTTCATTCTTTTGCATGTGGCTCTCCAGTTTTCCCAGCACCATTTTTTTAAAAGATTTAATTTATTTGTCAGAGAGAGAGAGAATGAGAGCACAAGCAGGGGGAGTGGCAGGCAGAGGGAGAAGTAGGCTCCCTGCTGAGCAAGGAGCCCGATGGGGGACTTGATCCCAGGACTCCGGGATCATGACCTAAGCCAAAGGCAGATGCTTAACCAACTGAGCCACCCAGGCGTCCTTCAACACCATTTGTTGAAGAGACTTTTTCCCATTGGTTAATCATTCCTTTGTCAGAGATTAATTGACCATATAATTGTGGGTTTATTTCTGGGTTTTTTGTTCTATTCCATTGATTTATGTGTCTATTTTTTTAAAGATTTTATTTGTTTATTTGACAGAGGGAGATACAGCGAGAGAGGGAATACAAGCAGGGGGAGTGGGAGAGGGAGAAGCAGGCTTCCCGTGGAGCAGGGAGCCCAATGCGGGGCTCGATCCCAGGACCCCAGGATCATGACCTGAGCCGAAGGCAGACGCTTAATGACTGAGCCACCCAGGTGCCCCTTATGTGTCTATTTTTTTAAAGATTTATTTATTTATTTATTTATTTATTTGAGAGAGAGAGAAAAGGAGGGGCAGAAGGAGAGGAAGCATATCTCAAGCAGAGTCCCCCCTGAGCCACTGAACCACCCAGGCACCCTTCTATGTGTCTATTTTTATGTCAGTACCAGATTGTTTTAATTACTACCGCTTTGTAACATAACTTGAAATCTAGAATTGTGATACCTCCAGTTTTGTTTTTCTTGTTCAAGATTGCTTTGACTATTCAAGGTCTTTTCTGGTTCCACACAAATTTTAGGATTGTTGTTCTAGTTCTGTGAAAAATGCTGTTGGTATTTTGGTAGGGATTGCATTAAATGTGTAGATTGTTTTGGGTAGTATAGATGTTTTAGCAATATTTGTCCTTCCATCCTACGAGCATGGAATGTCTTTCCATTTCTTTTCCTCATCTTGAACTTCTTTCATTGGTGTTCTGTGGTTTTCAGAGTATAGGTCTTTCACCTCTTTGGTTAAGTTTATCCCTAGGTGTTTTATTGTTTTTGTGCCATTGTAAATGGGATTGTTTTCTTAATTTCACTTTCTGCTGCTTCTTTATTAGTATGTAGGAATGCAACAGATTTCTGTACATTGATTTTGTATCCTGTGACTTTGCTGAATTCATTTATCAGTTCTAGTAGTTTTTTGGTGGAGTCTTTCAGGTGTTCTACGTATAGTATCATGTCATCTGCAAATAGTGAGAGTTTCACTTCTTCCTTACCAATTTGGATGCCTTTTATTTCTTTATTTTGTCTGATTGTGGTGGCTAGGACTTCCAGTACTATGCTGAATAGAAGGGATGAGAGTGGACATCCTTGTCTTGTTCCTGACCTTAGGGGAAAAGCTCTCAGTTTTTCGCTGTTGAGTATGATGTTGGCTGTGGGGTTTTCATATAAGGCCTTGATTACATTGGGATATGGTCCCTCTAGACCTACTTTGTTTAGGGTTTTTTTTTTTTTTATCATGAATGGATGTTGTACTTTGTCAAATGCTTTTTCTGTATCTATTGAAATGACTATATGGTTTTCATCCTTTCTCTTATTGATGTGACATATGTTGATTGTCTTATGAATATTAAACCACCCTTGCAACCCAGGAATAAATCCCACTTGATTGTGGTGTATAATTTTTTAAGTATTTTTGTTAGATTTGGTTTGCTAATATTTTGTTGAGGATTTCTGCATCTATATTCATGAGGGATATTGGCCTATAGTTCTCTTTTTTTGTGGTGTCTTTATCTGGTTTTGGGATCAGGTGATACTGGCCTCATAAAATGAATTTGGAAGTTTTCCTTCCTCTCGTAATTTTTGGAATAGTTTGAGAAGAACAAGTATTAACCCTCCTTTCAATGTTTGGTAGAATTTGCCTGTGAAGCCATGTGCCTGGACTTTTGTTTTTTTCGGTTTTTTTTTTTTTATTACTGATTCAGTTCCATTGCTGGTGATTGGTCCGTTCAAATTTTCTATTTCTTCCTGCTTCAGTTTTGGGAGGTTATATGTTTCTAGGAATTTATCCATTTTTTCTAAGTTGTCCAATTTGTTGGCATATAGGTTTTCATAATATTCTGTTACAATTGTTTGTATTTCTGTGGTGTTGGCTGTTATTTCTCCTCTTTCATTAGTAATTTTGTTTATTTGGGTCCTAGATCCTTTTTTTCTTAAGGTGTCTTGCTAGAGGTTTATCAATTTTGTTGATCTTTTCAAAGAACCAGCTCTTGGTTTCATTGAACTGTTCTATTGTTTGTGTGTGTGTGTGTTTAGTTTTTCTATCATTTATTTCTGGTCTAATCTTCATTATTTTCTTCCTTTTGCTGGGTTTGGGTTTTGTTACAGCTTATTTTTAAAAAGTTATATAAGAAAAGGACCTTGGGGGGAAAGTTGCTGGATTCTGAAGAGGTGAAGATGTTTCAAGAATGGACCAGAAATACCAGTATCTTATATTTGCACAACACTTTGGCTAACAGATGTAAATAATACAGTTGGTGGGTTTGGGTGCTGGCATGTAGCTTGGGTCATCTGAGTAGAGTGATCTATCTTCCATCCTATACAATAATAAAGGTCAAAAGTTGAACCTTAGGGAGTCACGTGGTAGGTCATGTGAATGAAAGAAATAGGGTCTGAATAATAAAAAAAATCTTATTTATATTTTTGTTCATCCAGTATTTATACTCCTATTATGTGGTTAATACTGTCCTGGATGCTGGAAGTGTTTTTAAGGAAATAAAAATATGGTGGTTTACAGTCTGGTTAGGGAAGCAAACATGGGCATGTGAATAAATTAGTCTCCTAGCTCCCTGGCTAATATCTTAGGACAGTCATCTCTCTTATGAGGACTTATTTGGTATCTGTCTTCCCATTCAAACTGTAATTTCCATGAGGATAGGAATACATGTGTGTTGCATTTATCTTGGTGTTCCCAGAGCCTGACTCTCTGATGTAGATGGGCAGTAAACATTAGTTGAATGAATTAATGGGCAGTAATGTGAGAGTTTAAGGAGGAGACTAATGGAGGCTGACATGATGGAGAAGGCCTTGTGGGAGATATGGAACTTGTACAAGGTCTGAAAAATGGCAGATGTGATTAGGAAGGAGAGATTTTAGGAATGGAAGGGAAAGAATAGAAGAAAACTGCTCTCTAGTTCCAGATAGAAGAATGAAGAGTCCAAATGACTGGGCTTTGAATTCTGGGTAGTGGGGAGAGAAAACATGATTACAGAAATACATTACAGGTTTTCTTAAAAAGGAAAAAAAGGGGGCACCTGGGTGGCTCAGATGGTTAAGCGTCTGCCTTCGGCTCAGGTCATGATCTCAGGGTCCTGGGATCGAGTCCCGCATCGGGCTCCCTGCTCCTTGGGAGCCTGCTTCTCCCTCTGCCTCTCTCTCTCTCTCTCTCTCTGTCTCTCATGAATAAATAAATAAAAATCTTTAAAAAAAAAAAAAGGAAAAAAAGGAAGAAATAGCCAATATTGTAAGTGACTAATTTCCTTAGGAAAGATTACTGTGTGATCATATTTGAAGAGTATGATGAAATGTTAAATGCATAGATAGTTAATGCTTCTTTAAAGTTCCGAGAATACTTGAAGGTATCAGATGTTCATGGTTCTCTTCTAAGCTGTCGATTATGAAGAGTAAATCAACTATATAATTAATAATGTTTTCTAACAGCTGGGAAATGTTGGGACCCATTTAATATTTTAACTTGTTTTATCCCCTCAATAATCCTATTGTTAGTCTCATTTTACATTTGAAGAAAATGAGACACCAAGAAGGTTTGAATAACTTGCCCATA
The DNA here is from genome assembly GCF_054177405.1 of Leptonychotes weddellii. Lineage (NCBI taxonomy): Eukaryota > Metazoa > Chordata > Mammalia > Carnivora > Phocidae > Leptonychotes > Leptonychotes weddellii. Next base: position 87,900,848 of record NC_138385.1, on the reverse strand, counting down.
GTTATACAGGTACTAAGAGACAGACCTGAAATTTGAATTTGGCCAGTTTGGCTTCAGAATCTGCAAATTTAACTAGTGAATTATGCCTCTCTATTTACACTGTACCTGTAAGATCAATGGATAGTAGCCAAAAATGTAATAGTTAACTTAAAATATTATTAAATCATGTATGTGAATTTGAGAAGGCCAGGACAGTCGAGGAGTGGATAAATACATTAAGATTGTATGGTATATAAAATGATGATAGAGATTTTTGTGTGAAGTAACATGTTCATTCTTGCAAATTTGCTAAGCACTGTCTAATAGAAATGCAATGCAAACCAGATATGTACTTTTAATCTTTTTAATAGCCAGATTAAAGAAGTCAAAAGGAACAGGTGAAATAATTTTGGTATTTTATTTAACTAAATACATCCAATGTGTTATCATTTTAACATGTAATCATATACAAATTATCGGACTTATTTTATATTATTTTTTTCATACTAAGTCTTCAAAATCCAGTATGTACTTTACACTTACAGCACATCTCAATTTGGACTGGCCACGTTTCATGGGCTTAGTAGCCATGGGTAGCTGCTGGCTGCCATGTTGGACAATCTGGGCTTAACAGGCTAAATGTCTTAGGAGTGACCCTCTTATGTTTTTGTTTCCATGCATTGTTCTGACTTTCTTTGCTATTTTTTTTTTAGTTTTTGGTTTGTACATCATACACTGTCTTTAAGTTTGTCTGAAAGATTTGATGGGCCTATTCCAGTGCCTTATGAAACCTCTTGTGTTAATAGCAGAGCCCAGGAATTCTGTGCTTCCTGCTGCTTTTGAAACTGTATAGATTTTGTTTTTCTGTACAATGAATCTAATCTTGTTTTTTTTGATGGATCACTTTTGGGGGGTATACACAGATGAATTGCTAAGTACTCTCTTTTGTTTTGGAGCCTGGTTTTCTTTCTTGCAAAGGGAACCCATTTGCGCTAATGGATCAGATTCACTGGTTTCTTTCTTTTCCTCCACAAAACACCTTAAAATGTAGTTCTACTTTCAGAGGGATTTCAGCAATATCAATGTCTCTTCTGAAAGGTTCACAGGGTCTAGGTAGTTAACTTCTTTCCACTAGGCCCCGGGGGACCCTGCCTAAGGAGCAATTATTTTCTCCAAAACTGTTATGCTTCTGTAGTGTCTATTTGCCAAAAGTTAGATCTAAGTACACTTAATGACTTAAAACTGAAACGTGTACAATGGCGGGTGGTAGTGATAGCAACAGATTACTAAAATAAAGTCTGGAATTCCATGAACATTGTATTTGTATTGTATAATTCTATTAGCTATCTAGTGAACAAGAGGTACAGATTTATTTTAAATATATGTATTTAAAATATATATCATATATTATATAAATAGATTTATAAGTAGATACATAAAAATATATGGAAAGAAAATATACACAAAGAAAACATAATAATTACATTTCTTCACTTAAATTTTATGAAATTTTTGGTAATTGGAAGCATTTCAGGTGGTAAACTACCTTAAATTAAATAACTGAGAATCTAAGCAAATGTGGGAAGGATATTATTTGTAAAATTAATTTAATAAGACTTTTCTGGCTAACAGTTTCTTTTGCTGCAGTCAGTGGCATTGACTTGGGAAGAAACTATAGCAATGTCTTGGTCCGTTAGATGAGGTACAACTTTGCTTTGTCTGTTAACTACTATAACAACTAAGTAGAGTGTTGTCCCAAGGGAGTTAAAAGTGTACGGTTTTCATACCAAATGACCATGAATAACCAAAAACATTTCTTGGGCTATCCTAGCCCTCATTCATTGAGTTTACACAGAATTTCGGGGTTAATCTTGCTACCCACTGGATGTCACTGTTGCTGCACCAAAAATGTCAAGTATTCAAGCATTTTTTCAGTCCCCCAAAAGGCACATAAGGCAGTGTCAATTAAGGATACCAGTGATAATGCTGTGAGATGGAACAGAGAAGACCAATAACTAGGTTTTTAGGTTGATAATTAAAACATTAGTTTGTACCATTCTTGATTTTCACCACAATGACAGTCGACGAAACACTTTCATATTGTGACTGGAGACAGTTGTGGAGTGACCCAGTGCTGTCTTTGATATCACGGTGGTGTTTTCATCATTTTGAAGCAGGGCAGATGTTTTTACATCTGTTCCCTCCTGTCCCAATGAGGGTTGAAAGAGTCTTGCTTGATTGAGTCCCCTTAGATAAGGAATATGGAAATTATATTTTTAACCTCGCTGTGACTGGACTGCTAAGTACCAAGTAGGAGAAAACATCTTTCTTTTGATTGTTTGTGAAAGCTTTCCACTCCAGTGGTGTAGAATTCATCCATATTAGAGCTGTCAAATCTTCTCAGGAATTAAGAATACCTTTTGTTGTTATTTCCATTTTTCTCATTTGTTTACCTCTGGTCAGTTGAAATGCTGTCACTTAGTGGTCTATAAAAGACACAACAGAGCATTGGTTTCACAAAGAAGTTATGGGTCTTGAAGTTTATGTACAGTTTCCAAAGAATGAAAAGAGTTATATGGAGTTCACATCGGAGAAGACTTGGATTTAAAATACTAGAATTGGAGGGGTGCGTGGGTGGCTCAGTCATTAAGCGTCTGCCTTCAGCTCGGGTCATGATCCCAGGGTCCTGGGATCAAGCCCCACATCGGGCTCCCTGCTCAGGCGGGAAGCCTGCTTCTCCCTCTCCCTCTCCCCCTGCTTGTGTTCCTGCTCTCGCTATCTCTCTGTCAAATAAATAAATTTAAAAAAATCTTTAAAAACATATTAGAATTGGAAATGAGTATATTTGCCTTTATACCATATGACGATCTTGACTATGTAGTATTGACTTTAGCTAGCTTTCTGACCATGCCATATTGAAGTGATTCAGGGAAAACACCACACTTACTGCTGAACTCCTTGGGAGCGTGTTGTTTTCTGCTTCCTTTCAACATCTCCTCCAGTGCTCAGCCAGATGCTGATCATATAGTAGGTATTCAGTAACATTTGTTGCATTGCATTTGACAACATGCTAAGGGAGGGGCTGTAAAGATAGACTAGTAGATGTCTCTTGTGGTTTTGGGAGCTTATGATGTAGTTGAGGAGAAGGCTACTGACAGCAAACAGTAGAAGAATCCCTTTATAGCAGGAACATTCACAAGAGCACATTGATGTTTACTTGACTAGTTGGTGGGGCTTATCTGTGCGTCCAGTCACGGGGTGTTATAATTTAGAGGAACAACATGTTGAGAGGCAACCCTGGATGAAAACATCAAATTCGTCTCTTTTAAAATATATAACATACTTTAAGATGGCCTTTGTTTATGTGGGCTTCTTAATATATTGTCTTTGCTTGACTCTTGGAAGTGTTAAAGGGGGAGATGAACTGTTTAGGGTCTTGCTACTGGAAGGGAGGTCTGCAGGCAGCAGCTCTGGCATCAGTCGAGAGCTTGCTAGAAATGCACAAGCTCAGGTCCCGCTCAGACCTCCTGAATCAGAATCTGCATTTTACCAAGATTCCTCAGCAGTCCTTATGCTCATTAAAGTCTGAGAAGCACGGATTGAGGGGATACTTTATGTTAGCAACAGGTCGAAGAAGTGTGGCAGCCTTTTTCTAGAAGAGAATAGAGGTAGAAAAGAGTAAATACAGTGCTGTTTACTAGGGAACAATTAATGAAGGGAAAGTGTAAGAATGTTGTGAGTGAAATTTTTACGAAGCAGTTTGGAAAAGGCTCACCAGCACATTGAGGAAACCATTCTAAACTGTCCAAGAAATGGAAAAAGTGAACAAGTTCAGACTGATCCTTGCCCCTCTCCAGCTGCCTAATTTCCATAGGGATGCTGCGCCGTTGATTCTCCATTATCAAATGAGCCTTGCTGATTTTTCCTTTTTTTTTTTCTTCCCACTCAACCCCAGGGCAGCCCTAGCTAGAATTTTGCTTCATTGCCAGACATTTCTTTGGGAGCAGAGGTTGCTCACTTTGTATAATAATATTTTACAACTTAACTCACCTCCTTCCACAGATTACTTACATAATGAGAGGACCAAGGACCTGTGGATTCTGCAGAACCTTCATTTGACAAGATACCGGTGAATGGTGATGCACAGATGGGCTGGGATGAGCTTAATTCATTATTACACACACACTACAGCTTTGTTTATTATTAATGACATGGCAGACATTTTCCTTAGCTCTGGAACTGAATAAAGCAATAACCCCACCATAAGGGAGACAGGAATGGGAAGATAATAAATATTTATCACCAAATCTCTCTTTCCTAGCAACCACAAATGGAGGAAGAAATGAGCATCTAATTTTTTTGAGAGCCAGTCCAGGAAAACAAAAGCCTTAAAAAAAATTTCGTTAATCAAGCAGATTGATTGCTGTGGGTTCTAGAAATCTCAATACAGTTTTTTAATAGAGGGAGATGCAATGATTGAGCGCAGTTGAGACACTCTTGGAGACCTGCAATCTTGGCCAGATGCCACTTGCAAAAATGACTGTCATCTATCAGGAGTATTAAATAATACAATCTGGTGGCTCTGTTCACAGAACAGTATTGTTTTGTTTGTTTCCTGGGCTAAATACACAGTATGGTAACAGAGTCATAAAACTGCATTGTCCCACACAGCACTTGAGTTTGCATTTCAGAGAATTTACTAATACATTGGAATTGTGTTTTAAAGATTATGTATAAATAGAGATGTGTTATGGACTTTTTTTTTTTTTTAAAGTACAGTATAGTGTCCTTGAAGGAGTCTAAGGTCTTCAAACTCTGTCAAAAGAACAGTTCAGCTTCTTTAGGACCAGGAAGCAATTTCCTCAATTTATGCATTTCACTGCCATTGTTTAATGCTAAAGAGGAAAAGACAGAGCTAATATGCGTTTCTAGTCCTATCCCTGTAACTAGTGATCCATGTGACTTTGAATAAATTATTTGCCCCTCTGGGCCTCAGCTTCTTTGATAAGTAATGGGATTGAAAAAAGAAACTTCTGGGGCGCCTGGGTGGCTCAGTCAGTTAAGCATCTGCCTTCGGCTCAGGTCATGATCCTGGGGTCCTGGGCCTGAGTCCAGCGTTGGGCTCCCTGCTCAGCAGGGAGTCTCCTTCTCCCTCTGCCTCTCCCTATCCCCACCCCCTCACGTTCTCTCTCTCAAATAAATAAAATCTTAAAAAAAAAGAAACTCCTTGAGGCCCCTTCTTGTATTAGAATTCTGACTCTACAACTCCATGGCTAGCCTCGATTTTCTTATCTGAATTTCTAGCCTTGGCCATCAGTGTAACTTCAGCATCAAGCCTGTCATATATATATAAATAAATTTTTTGGTATTTGTGATCTTACTCCTTTTATCTTCTTTTTTATTCACCTGAGTTATATTTTGTCTTTCTTTGATATTATTTGACCTATAAACCATGCAAGAAGTCTGGTTTGGCATGTCTCAGTGGATACGTAATAACTTTGATTAAGGCAAGCAGCACAGCTGTAACCGGTAGCCCAGGACTTTTCTTCGTGGCCGTGTCTGTTGGGTGATGTTTATACCTGGGTCAGCCTGTGGGGCTAGGTCCTCCCTGAGTGAGGAAAGAATCCTGAGGAAGTAATCTTGTCGCTTCCTCCATAAAGGAGTAGGAAGACAAAAGGAACGACTGATAGAGAGGGGATGGAAACAAAATGCATGAGTTCTAACCATTTCTTGTTCAGCCTTTGTGATTTAATGTCCTTCCTGGGTGTTATATGTAGAAATGTCTTACCAAATAGAATTTTTGTCTCAGTGCACCAAAGACAGAGGTATATACTGCATACATTTCGCGTACCAGATTAGACATTCTCAATATACTGGATTAAATGATCATTCGGCCAGATTTCATGGGGTGAATGAACTACTCAGCACAGCAGATAATGCATTTCCCATTTTCCCAACTTTGTTCCTGACCATTATGATGCTATTTAATGCCCTGGAGATACAATTTACTAAATGGTACACTAGTAGCCGGAACAAGTTAATGCACTTCTCAAAATGTCTACCTTATACCCAGGGAGCAACTAATTCCTCATATTATCACATCCAATGTATTATAGAAATGTCAGTATGACCATCACTATCAACATTTCACTCTTACAGCTTCTTTGTTACACTATTAAGATATGACTTTCTCCACCCCCAAAAAGGGGTTCATTTGTAGAAATAAGGCATATCTATCCCTATAGATTGAGCTCGATTTCTAATTCTTTTTAAAGATTTTTTTTATTTTTATTTTTTTTTTAAGATTTTATTTATTTATTTGAGAGCGAGAATGAGAGAAAGAGAGAGCATGAGAGGGGGAGGGTCAGAGGGAGAAGCAGACTCCCTGCCGAGCAGGGAGCCCGATGCGGGACTCGATCCCAGGACTCCAGGATCACGACCTGAGCCGAAGGCAGTCGCTTAACCAACTGAGCCACCCAGGCGCCCCAAGATTTTATTTATTTATTTGAGAGAGAGAGAACGAGAGAGAGAGAGACAAAACACAAGCAGGGTGAGGGGCAGAGGGAGAAGCAGACTCCCTGCTGAGCAGGGAACCTGATGCGGGGCTTGATACCAGGACTCCAGGATCATGACCCGAGCCAAAGGCAGACACCTAACCGACTGAGCCACCCAGGTGCCTTAGATTTCTAATTTTTAATAATGTGCATATTGAAATATCCTAACTATTCGTGAATTTAGTACCACAAAAGAGTATTTAATGATATTATCAAGGACGATCATTGGACCAAAATGTGCATCTTTAGTAGTACATTTTTGTGGTTGGTAATTTTAAATGAATTTATTCTCCAGCATTCATTCAAATACCTGTACAATTCTGGACCAGTATTCTGTGCAGCTCTTGCATTTTCAAGATTCATTTTCTAATCAGTGAAATCATTTACCTCTCTCAGATGCTAGGCCAGCAGTAATGGAGCTGAGAGAGTTGTTAACTATGACACTCTGCCTTTTCTCTCATCTTTCTGGGAAAGGCAGGAAAAAGAATTGCCTTGGCATCATCTTTCTTTACCCAAAGAGGCAACAGACACTAATCAACATTCATTTCTGCCCCCAAATTCAGCAGCTCAATCGTCCACAGTATCACAGTGCTGTCTGTCACATCATGAAGTCTTCTTAAAAGAATGGCCAGTACCTTTGGTGTGTATCGCAGTTGTGATCTGGTGATCTGGTGCATTGCCCAGGACCATTTCACTTCTCCAGAGGGGAGAGATGATGATGATGGTGGACAAAGTGGTGGCATCTCTCTTTAAAATTCCCATCATACAGTGTGACTTAGAGCCTTGCAAAATACTAGACAGTATGCTCTGTTTTTACAAAAAAAAAAAGATAAAATCAATATGTTTGGAAAGATTTACATTTTCATCAAGGAAAAGAACATGGCAGATTTAGGCTTCTAGCTATTTATTGCAAGCAACAATGTTGGCAGAAATGATTTAAGGAATTGAAAAATCACTGACCCTCTAAAATGCTTTAGGAAAGCAATATTAGAAAACCAGATGAGGTGATAATCTGTATTAATTTATAGTTGTCTAGCATTTTTTGAGAGTGCCATATAGAAGCCAAATTTTTGTGCATCTTTTTTTAAGTTATTTACACATTGGTGAAATGTATAAATTGGGAAGGCAGGACCATGAAATTGACAGTGTCCATCTAACTCTATCTGAAGTCAGTTCCATCTTGTCTTGTCACATCTTTCACATTAAATCTGACTGTTCTCAAATATCTTTCACCAATTTTTAGTGGTAACCAAGGAAACACAGTAAAGGGGACCCATCTCTCTAGGGATTGGCTCACTGGAATTTCTATGCTAGAATTTCTGTCTTCTCATAATTTCTTATGGTTAGATTAAAGGTTTACTTTTGATTTTTACCTTTTTTGTTTGTTTTTGGAAAGACCACGAGAGGGAGTAAAAAATTGTTTTAAAATAATTTGATTTTGCCAAAGGACTCCATCGTCAGGTTGATCATTATCTGACACTTTGAGAAGTTCAAGCAACTGTTTATTATTCATCCTAATAGAAGGGACTAGAGACATGACTAATAGAAATCCACATGTAATCCACAGATTATTACAATTTGGTTTTTAATGAAAAATTATAGCATTTTCATTTAAAATGTCTATTTATTTATTTGAGAGAGAGAGAGTGAGAGCGTGAGCGTGTACATACGAGCAGGGGGGAGGGGCAGAGGGAGAGGGGAGGGAGAGAGAGAATCCTAAGTAGACAATATGCCCAGTGTGGAGCCCTATGTGGGGCTCGATCTCACAACCCTGAGATCATGACCTGAGCTGAGATCAAGAGTCGGATGCTTAACTGACTGAGCCACCCAGCCATCTGTCATTTAAAATGTTTTAAATAAGAGGTCTGAGAAACAAACTGAGGGTTCTAGAGGGGAGGGGGTGGGGGATGGGTTAACCTGGTGATGGGTATTAAGGAGGGCACGTACTGAATGGAGCACTGGATGTTATATGCAAACAATGAATCATGGAACACTACATCAAAAACTAATGATGTAATGTATGGTGATTAACATAATAAAAAAAACTAAAAAAAAAAGAGGTCTGGATATCCACCAATACTTGCAGCATCTTTTTTTCCCCCTCTGTTCTAGGTGAGGTTTCCCTTTTTAGAGTTTTATAGCACTGTATACTGTCTATTCATAGTTCTTACTGTTGCTGTGTTTTTCATCTATTGATTATTGTCTGTCTGTCCTTTGTGAAAGCAGGAACATAGTGTGTTCCTGCTCATCATTGTGTTCCCTGTGGTCTTAAGCAGTATGTGGTACAGAGTGGACTATCAATCTTTTGATGAATGAATGAAATGAACATGGTACAGTCATATTTCATAATAATCTTCTTATAAAATAACAAGATAAGACATACTTTTTAGTAAAAAAGTAATGTCTTCCTTAGATTACAAAATGATTGCAGACATTTTGGAAAATATAAAAAAGAAAACATGCAGGGATATGTAGAAATTAATATTTTGGTATATATGCTTCTAGTAACTTTTCTTTATCTGTATTCACCAATATACAAACATATTTCCTCTGTCCCACCAATATGCAAAATACTGTTGGTAAACTGCTTTTCATTCTAATGGTATATGGTGTTTCCCCATTTTGAATTATTTTTCTTTCTTTCTTTTTTTTTTTTAATTTTATTTATTTGCGAGAGAGAGAATGAGAGACAGAGAGCATGAGAGGGAGGAGCGTCAGAGGGAGAAGCAGACTCCCTGCTGAGCAAGGAGCCCGATGCGGGACTCGATCCAGGGACTCCAGGATCATGACCTGAGCCGAAGGCAGTCACTTAACCAACTGAGCCACCCAGGCGCCCTTGAATTATTTTTCTATCACATTATTTTATTGATTGTAAAGTGTTCCTTTAAATAGATTTGCTGTGATATATTTCATGAATTTCTCCATAATGGGATGTAGGCACCATAGAGTGTGGTGTGGAATGAAAATTTAGTTTCTATTTCTACTTATTTTTTATATAAAATAAGGAAGAAATTAGACTTTGTTATTATTTAGTATACAAGTTGACATAGATGCCTCCATTCAGTTCACATATGAAATTATTATGAGTTCTGTTTGGCCAAGGGGGATCCAGGAGGAAGAGAGAATTCCAAAGGGGCTTGATGGTGACTCCCTCATTTGTTCTTTTAGTCTTTCATGTATTTCAGTTGACTTGTGTCCTGTCCAGTGGATTTATAGATTATATGTTAACTATATTATATATTAACTAGTCTATTGGCCTCCAAATGGACCAGTAGATTGAAAGAAATTCTACTAAGAAACTGAGGACTAAGAGACTATTCTGAATGCAAGTCTAAGCAAACCATGAGAAAATGGCAGAGTTGATGCTTTTATTCCTTGTGTGCCTTCTCACCAGCAATATGTGAGTTCCGGTTGCCTTGCATCCTCATCAGCACTTGGTATTATCAGGTGTTTTGTTTTAGTCATTGCTCCCCGCCCCCCGCAGCTTTACTGAGTTATAATTGATGTGCAACACTGGACCAATTAAAGGTGTACACACTGATGACTTGGTATACACATATATTGCAAAATGATGACTGTAATAAGGTTAGTTAACATATCCATTACCTCATATAACTGCTATTTTTTTTGTAGTGAGAACATTTAAGATCTACCCTCTCAGCAACTTTCAGCTATATAACAGAGTATAGTTAACAATAGTCACCATGCTGTAGATTAGATCCCCAGAACTTATTTATTATCTTACAACTGGAAGTTTGTTCCCATTCACCAACATCTCCCCATTTCCCAGCCCCTGGCAACCACCATTCTACTCTCTGTTTTTGAGTTCAGCTTTTTTTTTTTTAGATTCCACATAGAAGTGAGATAGAGTATAGGTCTTTCCATGTTTGACTTATTTCACTTAGCATGATGCCCTCAGGGTCCATCCATGTTGTCGCAAATGGCAGGATTTCCTTCTTTTCATGGATGAATAATTTTCATTGCATATACAGACCACATTTTCTCTAGCCACTCATCCATCCATGGAAACTTAGATTGTTTCCATGTCTTTGCTATTTCGAATATTAATGCTGCAGTGAACATGGGGGTGCGGATATGTCTTTGAGTTAGTGATTTAATTTCCCTCAGATAATATACCCCGAAGTGGGATGTTGGATCATATGGCAGTTCTATCTTTAATTTTTTGAGGGCTATCTGTACTATTTTACACAGTGGTTACACCAATTTACATTCTCATTAACAGTGCACAAGGGTTCTCTTTTCATCACATCCTCACCAGCACGTGTTAAGTCTTATCTTTTTGGTCATAACTTTCCTAATCGGTGTGAGATGATAGCTCGTTGTGGTTTTGCCTTGCATTTCCCTAATGACTAGTGTTGTTGAACATCTTTTTATGAGTCTGCTGGCCATTTGTATGTCTTCCTTGGAAAGATGTCTCTTCAGGTCCTCTGCCTCTGCCTATTTTAAAAATCGGATTCTGTCTTTTTGCTTTTGAGCTGTAGGAGTTCCTTATGTATTTTGGATTTTAACCCCTTATCTGATACATGGTTTTATAAATATTTTCTCCCCTTTTGTAGGTTGCCTCTTTCTTTTGTTGATTGTTTCTGCTTTGCAGAAACTTTTTAGTTTGATGTCGTCTTGCTTGTTTATTTTTGCTTTTGTACTTGTACTTCTGGTGTCACATCTGAAAAATCATTGCCTAGACCAAATGTCAAGGGGTGTTTCTAAGAGATGTACCGTAATGTCTGCTGTTTTTGGGTGGAGTGCTTTATAAATGTTAATTAGGTCAAGTTGATTGATAATGTTGTTCAGGTCCTCTGCATCTTAGCTGCTTTGGGTCAGTCCCACACATGTACAGAGGAGGAATTTATACACAAAGTTAAAGGATCCCCTTCCCAAAGTTAAGGGAAAAAAATCTCTCCTTTCTAGGATTCTTCCCATACCCTGTGGATCTCAGACGCCCCTCATTATGGCCATTTGCCAGAAAGACAGCATTTCTCTTCAAGTTTTAATTTCCTGTGCTGCTGCCTTAGAGAGAGAGAAGGGGGAGGGGTCAGAGAAACCAAAGATTTTTCCACAGTATTCACCCCATAGACTTCTTTTTCTTATTCTTTTATCTAGAAAGTTTCTCTTGGAGTTTTGGCTGTCTATCATGCCGATGCATAGTGGGTTCTCCACAGAGAAAGGCAAGGAGAGAAAAAAGGAACAGAAAATAGGAATTCTTCTATACTCTTCCACTCACAAACACCCCTTTCCCTGGTCCTCTGATCAGGAGTATGGAATTTCTCTTAGAGGTTTTGCTGAAGGATCCACTGCATGGTTTTGTAACTGGTGTCAAAGCTGAGGGAGATAAGAGGGGGAAATATGTGGAAACTCATTACCGTATGGGTCGATTGTTTAAATTCGGACTTCTCTCCCAAATTTTCTTGCTGTTGTTTACTTTGCAGAGTCCTCAGGAGGGTGCCTTTTATATCCAGAGTTATTTAGTTGTCATCGTTGGGGGAGAAAGACGGTGGTAGGCTTATTTCAGCTTGGCCAGCACTTCAAGTTCTGATTTGTGTTTTGAAAAGATCAATCTCTGGAGCAAGCTAAGAGGGGATGCAGTGAGGTTAATGCGTAGATCACTGTAATAATCTAGTTAACAGATGGTGGTAGCTTGTGTTAGGAAGGTAGCAGCTGAATTGATGGGAGAGTACGGTTTCAAGAGACATGTAAGAGGCAGAATTAATTGGATTCAGTAATAAGTTGAAAGCAGGGAATGAAAGGGAAATGTAAAAGATAATTCCTGTAATTCTGGTTTTTAGAAAATGGATGGATGGTGGTACCATTTGCTGAGGTAGGAAATACTTGAGGAGGACCGTGTTTGAGTATGTGTTTGTGTGTGGAAGGAAGGGCATGGGAGGTTCTGAGTTCAGTTTTGGACAGGTGGAGTTTGAGGTGCACTTGAGACAGCTAGGCCAAATGTCAGGTAGGTAGTTGTATGTAGACGCAGCTTTGGAACCTACAGTAACTTTGGACCGGAGACAGAAATTTATGAACTATCTGTATAAAGATGATAATCAAAATCATGGTTATGATTTTACACCGAGAGAACTGGGAATAAAAGAGGGCCCAAAACCACGTTTTGAAGAATCCAGACATTGAATGGCTTGGTAGAGGATAAACTATGAAAAGGAGACTTGAAAGGAATGAACAGAAAAGTAAGAAGAAAACAGGAGAAGGGTGTGTGCCGTAGAAGCCATGGACAGAGAGTATTAGACATTGATTGGGTCATAGTGTCACATGTTCTTGAGATATCAAAGAAACTGAAGACTGAAGAATGTCCCCTTTGAGTTTAGCAACATGGATATCATTAGTGACATTAGTAGGAGTCACCTGGTGGTAGGCAGATTAGAATGAATTGGCGAAGGACCAGGAGATGAACAGATGGAGATTACACATACAGACAACTCTTGGGAGAAGTTTTGCTTTGAAGCAGGAGATGGAGATAAGTCACTATTTACTTGGAGGATATGTGTTAGAAGGAGGTATTTTTTTTAAATGGGAGAAATTTGAACATGTTGGAGACCTTATGGGAATTGTCTATTTGAGAGAGAGGGTTGGATATATAAGAGAAAGAAGGAATAATTGAAAAGTAAGTTTCAGGGTAAGGGTGTGGCAGAGGAAAATGGGGTACAAAGCATCAAGGGATTGGCCTCCTATGGAAGGCAGGCCTCAATCCTACTGTACAGGGTCAGGTTGAGGAAAGCCCTCAGAATGGGCACAGATGCCTGTAGGTTTCCATGTTTGGTCAGAAAGTTGAGGGAGTTCCTGTCTGGTGGCCTCTATTTCATCTAGAAAACAGTGGGTGATATCATGTTCTGAGAGTTGAGGGGGAGGTCATGAGTGTTGCATTCGGGGACACTCTGAAGTATGAGGAAGCACACGGTGTGGGGAGTAGGAGAATGAGCTGTTGAAGGCAGTGTGCTAAGCCATGGCCCCTTTTCACCCCACGCTTCAGACATACTGAACTTCTCGTCACTGCACCCTATTTGCACTCCTCCCCTGAACTGTCACTGATGTCATCCCCCCTGCCTGGCACACTCCTGGCACCTTCATCTAAGGATCTGTACTCACCCTCCAGGTGTCAGTTTAGACGCACTTCCTCTCACAAGCCCCTGCCACGGTCAGGTAGAAGAGGTTAGCCGCCCTGCGCATGTGCTTCCACAGCCCTCCTTACCTTGCTCCCCGCGGTCCCCGTTGTTGGCGTTGCTTGTCTAGCTGGCCACCTCTCCTACTCAAAGGCCAGCTCTCTGAGGTTCAGGGACCCCACGGTTAGGGACGATGCTAATGCGGTTAGCCCTAACCGATGGCGCACGGCCTGTCACAGACCAGGCGCTCGAGATACACTTGCGGAATGAATGCGGTGAACTGACTGTGACCAGCGAACTGAGCATGGGGCTAGAAGGAGGGTGGCCCCTGTCTGGGTGACAGGGAGAGTCCGTAAGAAGCGCTGTGTCATTAACTCCTGTACTGGCCACGTGGCAGCAGAGGCAGGAGGGAAACCATCAGAGAGATGTGAGATGAAGACTTATTCTTCTCTCCTGGCCGCCAGTGCTGGAGGCATCGCTGACCCGTGCTGTTCCCTGACCGCGCTGACCAGGGGCTGTTGTCAGGGCGAGGGGGGCGCTGGCCATTCTCAACCAGGCTCCTACTTGCCTGGGGACTGAATGTGGTTGTGAGTCTTGGTGGCTGATTTCGACTCTTTTATTTCATGCCGCTCATTATTTCAGCAACCTGAGGATAACAGCTGGACTGTGTGGGATGAAAGCAACTTTTCAGTGCAGGCAAATGGATCATGGCAGTTCTCTTGGAGAAATATCACTTGTTAGTTTGCAAAAATAAATCTGCTTTTTTGTCCTCGTTCTTAGAAAATGCCAAATTGCAAGATGTGTGTGCATGTGTGCGTGTGCATGCGTGCATGTGTGTGTGTGTGTGTGTGTGTGTGTGATGAGGCCAGGACAAATTTAAACTGGAGGAAATGCTTTACAGCTAGGCTGCCTCCTTCTCTTTCAGAGGCTGATAAGCGCAAATGCCATTTAGGCACTGGATTTACAGTTACTTGCGTGTATGCCCTGCCAACTCACTTATCTTCAGGGGATCCTAGTTCATGGAGAAAACAAGTTAGTACCGGGAAGTTCAATTACTCTCCTAAAATATCAATAGCTTAGCGGTAAGAAAGCCAAAACAACAGGCCCTTTTCTATATTGGATGGATTCTCAAGACATCTCTAAAGGCTTGCTACAAACAGCAAGAAAGTAATAGCTATAAATGTTACTCAGTGGGCAGGGTTGGGAGTGGAGATCGCTCCTCCCGCTCTCCAGTTAGAAGCTGTGACTGGCGCTCCATCCCTCACGGCAGGAGCTCCTCGGCCTCAATTTTCCTTTCCCTTTGTTTTAATTATGACTCTTGCTTTTCATGGTGGTGGGAGCATTTTCCAGGTCTTTTCTAGGATTTCGGTTTTGCCTTGTGCCCGGAGTGACGGTCTTCCTTGAGGAGACCCAGCTTGGCGTTTCCTGAGGGGCGCCTGCGGAGCTGGGGAGTTCCGTGTTTCCTGCTCTGTGCCAGTCCTCAGCAGCCCAGTAATGCAGTCGGCTGAAAATCCCCGAGGAGAACGGCATTTTTAGGGTTTCTCTTTCATTATAGGCTGCTTAATAAATGTGTCTTGGGGGGCAGGGGGTTGGTAATTGAAATCCTGTCTTTGAAGCTATCTGCCTCCATTGAGAGCTGCTGGGTGAGCGTAGTGCATGGTGAGCATTCGTGTCTGCCATCACTGTCGCAGGAGGGCAGAGTGTCTGAAAAAGAGCTTGGCTTTGGAGAGCCCAGACTTGGCCTTTGGGAATACATGGGCCATTGGGTCTTTCTCCATGGCTAAAAGAAATTGATTTTTAATATAAGGAGGGACACTGTTTCCATTAATTTCTTTCATATTTGAAAACAGAAAACTGGGAGAGCTGTGGTAAGCCATACATATATCTGATATGCAGTTACACAGAACTCTTACATTTGAAAGACATTATTGACCCCCCCAAGCAGTTCTATATAATAAGTCCTCATTTGTAACCTCTACCTAAAGAGGAAGTGTGTGCCATAGTGGTTGAGAAGGGGGCTTTGGGTTTAGAGGATCTAGGCTCTGCTTTTTGGACTTGGGCAAGCCATTTGACCCTCTTCAGCCTCTGTTTTCCCATCTGTAAAATGAGGAAAATAACAACACTCAATGCTTAGGACTGTTATAAGGATCCAATGAGATCATGCAATTAAAGTTTGGCACACTGCCTGACAGTGCTGAATAATTAATTGTTGGTGTAATTTAACAGAACTTTTTGTTATTTTTTTTTTCTAATCCTCTTCCAAGGAAAGTAGATCCAGTTATATAAAGGGCTCTTTGTTCTACTGCACACCTTGATAGTTTTGGGTGAACAGTTTTGGGATTAGACATGGGGAGAACTGAATTCCTCTACCCACCCCTCTTTCTCACTCTCTTACTCCTTTATTTAATTGGTTTTCATAGCACATATCACTACCTGTTGTGGGTTGAATTGTGTCCCCCCAAAAGACATATTGAAATCTCTGTTAATTTGCTAGGGCTGCCATAATAAATACAATAGACTGGGGGCTGAGGCAACAGAAGTTTATTTCCTCACAGTTCTTCAGGCTGGAAATCAAACCTCAAGGTGTAGGCAAAGTCAGTTTCTTCCGAAGAGTTTCTCCTTGGCTTGTAGATGGCTCTCTTCTTCCTCTTTCTTCCCATGGTCTTCCCTTTGCATGTGTCTGTGTCCTAATCCCCTCTTCTTATAAGGGCACCAGTCGTGTTGGATTAGGGCCCCACTCCAAGGACCTCATTTAAACTTAATTGCCTCTTTAAAGGCCCTTTCTCCAAATACAGTCACTTTCTGAGGTACTAAGGGTTAGGACTTCAACGTGAATTTGGGAGAGGGTGGGGACAATTCAGCCCATAACAAAGTCCTAACCTCTGGTACCCATGAAGACCTTATTTAGAAATAGGACCTTTGCAGATGTAATCAAATTAAGATGAGGTCATACTGGATGAGGTTGGAGATCCTAAATCCAATAACTGGTGTCCTCATAAAGAGAGAGTGATCCAGAAACATGGAGGAGACATACAGGGAAGAAGGCCATGTGAAGATGGAGGCAGAGATTGTAGTTATGTTGCCACAAGGCAAGGAATGTGAAGGATTGCTGACCACTACCAAAAGCTAGAAGAAATAAGGAAGGAATCTTCCTTAGAGCCTTCAGAAGGAGCATGGCCTTGCTGACCTCTTGATTTCAGATTTCTGGCTACCAGAACTGTGAGAGGATCAATTTCTGTTGTTTTCAGCTTTTGTGGCAATTTGTTGTGGCAGCCCTGGACAGCTAATACATTATCTGACATTATATCTTTGTTACTTGTCTTCTCTATCTTTAGGCGGAATATAAGTTCCATGAGAGCAGGGACTTGCCTGTCTTGTATTGCTAGCAAAATGGATATTGAATGAATGAATGATGAATGAATGAGGGCAATTTCCAAGAAGGGGGTGAGGAACAGAGGTGGGAGAAAGAAAAAGGGGTGGAAAGCATTGAAAAGGCAAATGATCATGAGTCTCAAATACAGTTGACCCTTTTTTTTTAAAGATTTTTTTTAAAGAATTTATTTATTTGAGAGAGAGAGAGAGAGAATGAGAGAGAGAGAGAGCACGATAGGGGGGAGGGTCAGAGGGAGAAGCAGGCTCCCCGCTGAGCAGGGAGCCTGATGTGGGACTCAATCCCAGGACTCCAGGATCATGACCTGAGCCGAAGGCAGTCGCTTAACCAACTGAGCCACCCAGGCGCCCCATACAGTTGACCCTTGAACAACATGGATTTGAACTGCACAGGTCCACTTATCTGCAGATTTTTTTCAATAAATATATTGAACAATTTTTTGAAGATTTGCAACAATTTGAAAAAACTCACAGATGAACCACACAGCCTAGAAATACTGAAAAATTTAAGAAAAAGGTATTATGTTAAGAATACGGTATAAAAAAAAAGAATACGGTATATAATACATATACAAAAATATGTGTTAATTGACTGTTTACGTTATCAGTAAGGCTTCTGGTCAACAGTAGGCTATTCGTAGTTCAGTTTTGGGGGAGTCAAAAGTTATATGTGGATTTTCAACTGCGAAGGAGGTTGGTGCCCCTAAGCCCTGCGTGTTCAAGGGTCAACTGTGTACTAATCTACTAGTGAGTGGAATTCTGGTGGAGCTGGGAAAGGGGTTGAGTCCAGTTTGATGTGGCAAGAAATAGAGGCAAAATATGGAAATAGGGGCCAGAAGAACACTGGGAGCTTAAATCCCTACTGAACAGAAATTGAGGGGATTACATTGGACTTTCATGGGTCATGGAAATAGCAAGGCCCAAACCAATTACACCTAGATCCCCAAGGAGCAAGAGGGCCAGCTGACATCTGGTTTACAGTTAAGACATGTAGTCTCCTAGATTTATCCTCCATGTCCCCTACATTTTCCCATGACAATTATCTTTTTATCAGTTTCCTCTGAGTTTGGAGAAAATGTCTCAAACTCATTCTAATTCTCTAGTTTAGTTCTCTGCAGTAGTCCACCTAGCTCCACTGTATTTTTTTCATCTGAAAGCAGTCTTTCTTGACCTTAGATGGTTCTGTTTTTAGAAATAAAATGTCATTTCAAATTTTAATATAAACCCAAAAGATAGATTTTTATACTGTTCTCCTTTACTTTATAAAAGAAGTTCCTTATAACTTTTTTTTTGTTTGTTCCAAATATGTATAGGGTCTTTGTATTTTGATCTCTTGGCTCTCTCTCTCCATTTGGTAAGATTTTTCTATTTGTTCTTCCTGATATCTATGTTTAACAATTACTGGGATTGACATGTGTGTGTCCCAGTTTAAATGTTTTAATCTAAGACACAAGGAAAAGCTTATATTTTCTATTGTTTTCCTTTGATAAATTGGGGGTTTCGTTTTACTGGAAGGAATAGAAAGAATGTTTTACAAAGGAGACAGACATGGGACAGGGAAGCTGGAACATAATGATATATAAGAAATATATATTTGGTCATTCAGATGACCAAATATACTTCTCAGATATGTTTGGTCTTTATCCACAGTTCCTGAAAATACTTCAGAGTCATGAAGGTGAAATAGGTGTCTTGTTATTAATGAAAGTGACTTGTGGACCCCACCCAAGGTGGGGGCTGGTTACTAGGAGGATCAACCATGTGATCAAGGGGTTGGAACCCTCAGTCCTAACCTCCACCCCCACCTTTGGGGAAGGGAGAGGGGCTGGAGCTTGAATCAGCCAATGGCCAATGACTTGGTCAATCATGACTGTGTATTGAAGCCTCCATAAAAACTCAAGAGGACAGCTTTTTGGTCCTTTATTCAGAGAGTTTTGCATGAACATTTGAATGTGCTATTGAGTGGGGCTCCAAGCTCTGCGAGGACAGAAGTCCTTTGTTTGCCCTATGTATCTCTTCATCTGGCTGTTGAATGGTATCCTTTATCTTATCCTTTAAAAAACTGGTAAATGTGTTTCCCATAGTTCTGTGAGCTGTTCCAGTAAATTAATTGAACCTAAGGAGGAGGTCACTGGAAACTCTAATCTGTAGCTGGTTGGTCAGGAGCACAGATAACAACCTGGGCTTTGTGACTGGCATCTGAAGAGGGAGATGGGGGGCAGTCTTGTAGGACTGAATGCTTGACCAGTAGGATCTGATGCTGTCTCTGAGTAGGTAGTGTCAGAATGGAATTGAATTCTCAGACTTCCTGCTCCTGTTTGAGAATTGCTTGATATTGTGTGGGAGTGAAGCCCCCCCAGCCAAGTTGGAATTGGGCCCGGGAACCCTAAAAGAAAAGCAAACTGCTAGGCCAAGGATTTTCTCTTCCACATTTGTTGTAGCAAATGGTGGGTCCTGACCCAATTCTTCCAATCACGATTGTCCTTGTTAATGGTTTTCCAGCATAATGCCTTTGCTTTTCTCAGCCCCTTTGTCTAACCAAACTGATAGTGATGTCCACTGGTTTCTCTCTGCCTCATATATAAGTCCTTGTATACTTCTGGAAGTGTTTGGGTTTTCTCTTTCTCGTGTGGCCCATAGCTTACCTATTCCTATTTAGAGCTGCTCTGACTTTGGAAGCTTCTGTGAAATTTTATCCAGTGTTCCCCATGTGTTGGCCCACTGATGACTCCTGTCCTTAACCCAGTCCCATCTACGTAACATGCCACCCCTCCATATTTCTCAGGGTTGATGCAGACTTTCTCATATTTTCTAATTCTTTGGTTATCATGGTAGGAATTTGGGAGAGAAAGAAGTTAATTGCATGGCATCAAGTTGCCATCTTGAAATACAATTGAGAAAATGATATGGTAACTGGGGATTTTACAGAGGAGATGGGTCTTAGAGGGTAGACACACATGATCTGGGGTTAGAAAGTTGTGGGTTTTAATCCCAGTTTGGCCTTTTTCTGGCTATGTACCCTTCGCTGTTTGATCTCTCAGTGTCAGACTCTCTTACTTCTCTGTGATCTTCAGGAATGGAAAGCATTTGTCTAGATGGAAAAGAAGAGAGAAGGCATAAGATGTTGAAATCAAGAACAAAGGCACAGACATTGGAATGAGGGTGATCTATATAGGGGGTAAGAACAAGGTGAGATATTGCAGATGTTGTGGTTGCCTTTTCTATAGCCATTCCCTCTTTTTCCTGGCCAGAAGAACCCAGTTTTTTTTCAGGTGTTTATGCTCCTTTATACAGCCATGGTGGTCCCTTTTCTCTCACCGAGTTTTGACATGGGTATGTGATACAGAGGCCAGAGTGTCATGAGGGGACATTGTGGGGACTTCTGCAAAAGCTCTTCTTGTTGAAAAGAGAAAAAGAGGCAGAAATGCCTCCTCTCCTAGCACTGGACGTTTTTGCATGTGATGCCTTGAGCACAGGAGTGTGATCCTGAGGACAGGCTCCCTGCTGAGGATGGGCTTTGGGGCCTGGGATATGAGACAGGAGAGGAAGAAACCAGGGTACTTGATGATGTTGTGAAGACACTGAATGAATCAATCTTTTTTTTTTTTAAAGATTTTATTTATTTATTTGAGAGAGAGAGAATGAGAGAGAGCACATGAGAGGGGGGAGGGTCAGAGGGAGAAGCAGACTCCCTGCCGAGCAGGGAGCCCGATGCGGGACTCGATCCAGGGACTCCAGGATCATGACCTGAGCTGAAGGCAGTTGCTTAACCAACTGAGCCACCCAGGCACCCCCTGAATGAATCAATCTTAAAACTTCTGTCTCTCTAGACTTCTTCAGTTGATAAAGCCAATGGGATTGTGTGGATTTTTTTTTATTTGCAACCCAAAGCATATAAAACAATACAAGAGAGACCAGTGTAGGTTTGGCTGGCCTGGGAAATAGATGTGGTTAGGTCAGAGGGAGGAATACCATTAGGAGCTTTGAAAAGGAGGTAGAAGAGTTGAGGTTTGGTGTGGTAGATCACAGAGAGCTGCAGAAGCCTTTAATAAACTGAAGTTGATGGATGTAGCCTTTTAAGCAAAATTCACTCTAGAGTGATGTGATAGCTGAAGTAATGCATGGAAGAGTCTGGACTTAAGACTAGCTAAAGAAGTTGGCAGTGGTCCAAGTGTGAAACCATAGGCGCTGGACCGGAGTCTTGTATTAGGGGAAATCACTGGGTACTTTTGCTTTTGTTTTTCCTTCTTTTCTCCTGTAAGGCCTGGCGGAGAAGAACTTCCTTTCAGTGAGATAGGACGTCTGTCTTTGCGCCACGTCTTCAGTATAAGAGATGTTATCAAGAAGTAGGTTGCTGGCTTATCAAGAAGAGAGATGAATGCCCAGCAAGTGGGAGATGGAGGGATGAGGACGAATTCTTTCTGAGATACCAACAGCAGTGTCCCCGTCTGCACTTTCCGTACCTGCCCTGTGCGCTGCGTTCACTGACATGGCAGAACCAAAGGGGAGGGAGGAATCCATACTCTGATGGCAGGTGGGGGCATCCAGCAGCACACGACATCTGCTTCTTCGCATGAGAAGTCTCTCAGGCAGGACAATTTATTCTGCTGTAGACTTTGGACACCCCCACGGATACCTACCTTTGTGATATTCCTTTATATGGTGAGCGCTGTGAATTGTGTAAGACTGTTGAATCACAGACCTGTACCTCTGAAACAAATAATACATTATATGTTAAAAAAAAAAAAAAGAAGAAGATAGCAGGAAGGGAAAAATGAAGGGGGGGAAATCTTCGGAGGGGGAGACGAACCATGAGAGACTATGGACTCTGAGAAACAAACTGAGGGTTCTAGAGGGGAGGGGTGTGGGGGGATGGGTTAGCCTGGTGATGGGTATTAAAGAGGGCACGTATTGAATGGAGCACTGAGTGCTATAGGCAAACAATGAATCATGGAACACTACATCAAAAACTAATGATGTAATGTATGGTGACTAACATAACATAATAAAAAAAAGGAAATGCTAAAAAAAAAAGAAAATATATGTCTATGCAATTCTTAGCTCAGTATGAAAAGCTACAAAATAGAGTCCTTTATTCAGGTCCCATGTTAAGCTAGTCTGATATCTGAATATTTGGATTTAAGATAAAATAGTGTTTCCATTGTAAAAATGTTCACCAACAGGTTACTTTAAAGATTTTATTTATTTATTTGAGAGAGAGAATGAGAGACAGCACAAGAGGGAAGAGGGTCAGAGGGAGGAGCAGACTCCCTGCTGAGCAGGGAGCCCGACCAACAGGTTACTTTAAATAGTGACTTTTTCTGGTGTAAATTAGAATATAATTAAATTTTCATTTGACTTTACTAGCAACATGTCTCTTTTGTAAAGTAAACTCCAACTGTAAAGAAAGTTATTTTCATGCTTGGTAAAGACGCATTGTTCTAAATAATGATTACAATGGAGAAATTAGAAGACACACACAGCTTTTACCCAGCAGGGAGTGTATTTTGAGACTCAATAAATTTAAGCTAATCTGATTTTTTTTTTTAAAAAAGCACAATTTCTTCTCTATACAAATTGTGTCAGTTAGAGATTGCATTTGGCAGAAAATCCCAGAAAAGCTGACAAACCGTGGTTTAAAAATTAATGGGATTATTTGTCTAATGCTTCAGAAGTCTGAGAGAAAACAGCTTGAGGATGCCATCAAGGAATAAAATTCTTCCTCTCCTCCTGCTCTACCCTCCTAACCAATGGCTGTTTCATTTTGAGCACTACCAAAGATCTAGAGAAGTGGAAGAAGGAAGAGGAAAAGGAGCACCAGTTGACTTTTATTTGTGTTTCATTGCACAGGACTGAGTCCCAAGGTCACTCCGAGAGGTGAGGGAGTCTGAGAAGGTGAGGTTTTAGCTGTCCTGCCTTTATAGTAAAAGAATACAACTAAGAAAGGGTTGGAATGATACTGAGCTGGACAATTTACAGTATATGCTTCAATAATGTTAGTTACTTTGAGAGACGGAGGAATGGCATATAAGGACACGTCAAATTTCACATGGCAGACTGGCTAGATTTTGACACCATGCCCTTCAAATCTACTTATATGGCGTATTAGTCTGTTGCTGGTCAATAAAACAGAGCTATTCTAAATAATTTGGGAACACAGTGGTTTACTCTAGGAATAAGAGCTTAGATGAATATTGAGAAACTGTGAGAACGAAGGTCAGGAAATCTTTAGCCCCCGGAGGCCAAGGAAACAAACGTTGGAGACCTCAGCGAGAAGTACCAAAGCTCACAATGCTTCCTGTAATTAGTATGATCTTCAAAGTCTCTGAGAAGCTCCCACCTCCTGGCAGGAGCTAGGAGGGGAGGGTTTTCCAGTGGAATGGGAGCCATGAACACATTGTTTCGCCCTGCAGCAAAAAGACAGTGGGGCAGAAGTACCCTGGATTCTCTTTCTCTCACCCTCCAGTCTTGTGCCTGTGCCTGCCACTGGCTGAACCAAGCCAGAAAAGCCAGTGAACTGCAGGAGTCAGCCTCTCTGTGATCTAGAACACAAGAAAGGGATCTGAAGGCAAATGGAAAACGACTGGTACCATGCATGCGTGCATGCGTGTGTGTGATGCTTGAGGATGGAAAAAGATCTCCAAAGGGTCTGTGTGAACTGGCATCGTTCCTGGTGCTCCAGCATCCCCTGTGTATTTTGCAGAATCCTGGGGACCTAAGTTTTGACCGGCCAGTGCCATGAGCTGGGAGCGTTGTGGCTTGGCTGTCCGGCCCTGCTTACGTCCATTCTGTTTTCATTTTGTCCTTGTGACAGGCCAAAAAAAAAAAAAAAAAAAAAAGCCAGGCTCTGATAGGATCAATGCTTAGCAAGATTATACTTGTGCTGACTGTTTTGGTCCAGTTTGAGGAGAAAAGTGGGATAACCTGCAGAGATGAGGAAGGATATTTAAGATCTAGAGATGAGGGTAGTTCAGTTTTCCTTTAGAAAATACCAAGGTTGATGTAAAAGTTTTAGTATTCGTTGGGGAACAGGTCATTAGTTTATGAGTTATTTGATTCATTGAAGAATTTATTATAAACTTTATAATACTGTCCTAAGTTTACTCAGGAATTTAGAGGCTAGAACCCTATGTGTACCTGGGGAAGTTGATATCTTTGACCATGCTAAGAGCTTCATACTGGTTTTCATCATTTATTTTAACATCTGTAACTGGCAAAGTGATTTTATTGACGTCTTCATGCTAGGTTATCTAAAGGCAGCAATATCTGATTTTCCTGGTGAGCATTCTTAATGTTCAACTTGTCTTTGGGACATGTATGGAATGTGAAATTAGAATGCTGAGCCTTGTTGGTAAGTTAATTCATTTACAGCATGTTGCAAACCTGCACACTCAAATTCAGGTTTAAACATGTATCTGTACATTTGACAGACTCATAAAAATATCCTATAGTACATTATGGTAAATGAGATAAATCAGACAGAGAAAGACAAGTACTGTATAATCTCACTCATGTGTGGAATCTAAAAAAGCCAAACTCCGAAACAGAGAGTAGAATGGTACTACCAGGGGCTGGGGGGCGGGGTAGGGGAGTTGAGGAGATGGTAAGTGTACGAACTTGCAACCAGTAGATACTTAAGTCCTGGAGAGCTAAGGCACAGCACAATGATTATAGACAGAAATACTGTAATATAAATTTCAAAGTTGCCAAGAGGCTAGATCTTAATTGTTTGCACCACAAAAAAGAAATGATAATTGTGTGATGTGATAGAGGCGTTGAGTTAACTCCACAGTGGTAATCATATTGCAGTATACAAATGTGTCAGATCAACATGTCACACACCTAAACTTACACAATGTTAGATGTCAATTGTATCTCAACTTCAAAAAAACGGCCTATAGTGGATAATGTCAGTGCTGTATCCAGATCTAAAGAGGTTTTTTTTAAACATTTGACTTCCAACCACCAGTGCTTGTGGCTCATTCTCTGCAGCCTGCCCTCATTCTTGCCCCTCACATGTAGAGAGAGAATGGCCTAGGGATTTGTGTTCCCTTGGGGTGGCTCTCAGCTGATGAGGGCTAGAGTGTGAAAAGTCCAGCTCCCCTTATCTCTCTGGTCAGGGTAACTCAGGAGGAACTTAAACCCCAGAGCCCCCCACCCCCACTCTGCGGGATCAGGCTGAGGGGACACTCTGTGGAACTGGGCCGGAGACCACTTCCTTGTTTGGCCTTGGAATCCTTGGAATTTGGATTACTCTGTGACAGGTTACTACAAAATTTAGCTTAAAACAGCAGGAGTGTCTTTTTTTTTTTTTTTAACTTTTTTATTGTTATGTTAATCACCATACATTACATCATTAGTTTTTGATGTAGTGTTCCATGATTCATTGTTTGTGCATAACACCCAGTGCTCCATGCAGAACGTGCCCTCTTTAATACCCATCGCCAGGCTAACCCATCCTCCCAACCCCCTCCCCTCTAGAACCCTCAGTTTGTTTTTCAGAGTCCATCCATCGTCTCTCATGGTTCGTCTCCCCTGCCGATTTCCCCCCCTTCATTCTTCCCCTCCTACTATCTTCTTCTTTTTTTTTTTCTTAACATATATTGCATTATTTGTTTCAGAGGTACAGATCTGTGATTCAACAGTCTTGCACAATTCACAGTGCTCACCGTAGCACATACCCTCCCCAATGTCCATC
>NC_138385.1:87816247-87874597 GCF_054177405.1 Leptonychotes weddellii | reverse complement strand
ATTTAGGGTAACTATTGAAAGATACGAATTTAGTGCCATTGTATTGCCTGTAAGGTGACTGTTACTGTATATTGTCTGTGTTCCTTTCTGGTCTATGTTGCTTTTAGGCTCTGTCTTTGCTTAGAGGACCCCTTTCAAGATTTCTTGTAGGGCTGGTTTCGTGTTTGCAAATTCCTTTAGTTTTTGTTTGTCCTGGAAGCTTTTTATCTCTCCTTCTATTTTCAATGACAGCCTAGCTGGATATAGTATTCTTGGCTGCATATTTTTCTCATTTAGTGCTCTGAATATATCATGCCAGTCCTTTCTGGCCACAGCAGGAGTGTCTTAACGCACAGTTTCTGAGGATCTGAAGCTGGAGAATCTGCTTCCAGGGTCATTGACATGGCTATTGGCTGGAGACCTCAAATCCTTGTCATGTGTGCCTTTAAGCAGGGCTGCTTGAGTGCCTTCAAGACATGGCAGCTGGATCCTTTCAGAGCTAGTGAGAGAAAGAGAGAGTGAGTGAGAGAGCATGAGCACACCCAACACAAAAGTGGCGGTCAGTCTTTTATGAGTTAATCTTGGGAATGATGCACAGTCACCTCTGTCGTGTTCTGTTGCACATGGAAACCAAGCCTGGTACACTACAGGAGAGGCCCACACAAGGGCATACATACCAGGTGGTGGGAGCCACTGGGGACTGTCTTGAGGGCTGACTGTCACACTTTCTCTTTCTTCCCTGTTTCTTGCCGCCTCCTCTCCTTGACTGGTTTCCTATGGCAGAACTTCCTTAAGCAATTACTTATATGCTAATTCTTGCCTTAGAATCTGTTTTTGGTGAGCCTGGCCTAAATTCATGCTAATTCTTTGTCTAAAACATGTCAGCAAACTACAGTCTGTGGGCCAAAGCCAGTGAGTGGCCTGTTTCTCTACAGCTCACGTGCTAAGAATGGCTTTAATATTTTTAAATGAAATCAAAAGAAAAATAATTTTGGGGGCACCTGGGTGGCTCAGTCGGTTAAGCGACTGCCTTCAGCTCAGGTCATCATCCTGGAGTCCCAGGATCGAGTCCCGTATTAGGCTCCCTGCTCGGTGGGGAGTCTGCTTCTCCCTCTGACCCTCCCCCCTCTCATGCTGTCTCTCTCATTCTCTCTCTCTCTCTCAAATAAATAAAATCTTAAAAAAAAAATTTTGAAAGTTTGAAAAAATCAAAAGAAGAAAAATTTTTCATAATGTAAGAACATTTTCATAATGTAGGAAAATAATATGAAATGAAATTTCAACATCCATAAATAAAGTTTTATTGGCATATTTCTTCATGTTTTGCCTATGGCTGTGGTCATACTTCAATAACAGAGTTAAATAGTTGAGCCAATTGCCACATGGCCCATTGGGCCTTAAATATTTATTCTCTGGCTCTTTACAGAAAAAATTTACTGATCCCTAGTGTAAAGTGAGCCAACTTTGTGTGGTTTGTTACATTCTGAGCATGTTCAAGCCTTTGGCACCACTGACCTAACTTGACCATCAGTCTATAAGTCTTTTCAGTGCCCTGATGTCTCTCTTAATTCTTTGCACTGTCCTTTTGTCACTCCAGGTAGAAATGAAAATGAATTATTTAGGATTTTCCAGCCCCACTCTTCTGTAAGGCAAGGGAGGAGCTATCTTTCTGCCACGGGAGTCTGGTAAAAGAAACAAAGCTCTTGCTTGGTTCTGTGTGTGTGCCAGTTGTCAAAACTCTAAATGACTGTGGCTTAATTCTGAGAAGAGGGAATTTTAAAAATGATACATATTTTTTGGATTAAATGAGATTTTATTTTTTTAATTTTATTATGTTATGTTAATCACCATACATTACATCATTAGTTTTTGATGTAGTGTTCCATGATTCATTGTTTGTGTGTAATACCCAGTGCTCCATTCAATACGTACCCTCTTTAATACCCATCACCAGGCTAACCCATCTCCCCACACCCCTCCCCTCTAGAACCCTCAGTTTGTTTCTCAGAGTCCATAGTCTCTCATGGTTCGTCTCCCCCTCCAATTTTAAATAGGAATTTCAAATAACTTGGAGAGCAGCCCTTCAAATATCTTTGATGCTTTATTAATACCCTGCTGTTTCATGTCCTGAAATTTATTTCCAGAAGCAGGCGGAATTTGATTTTTGTTGGGTCTTGGGGGAATTTCATGATAATGAGATGCCATTCTATAACAAAGTGTTTCTTTGCCTATCAGGATTATATAAAAGGGGTAAATCAGTCAACCGAAAAATGCTTTATAATTTCAATAAAATGTTCCTTTGCATTCATGCTGTCATTATCTTCACCCAGGCCTCTGATGCAGGTGAGGTAGATTCAATTCCTGTTTTACTGATGAGGGAATGGATAAAATGCTGGATTATAATTTAGCTAATTACATAGTGGTGAAGCTAGAGCGAGAATCTAGGCCTCTTGACTTCTAATCCAGTGTTCTTTGTACTCAACCACTTGACTGTTCGCTGTGTGCCGAGCATTGTATGAAGCACAGTGGGAACTCACAGTGAAATAGTACTTACAATACTACTTACATTTAAATGCCACTTTAAACTCCCCCCTCCCACAAACATTTATTTTCTCCACTAAAATTAGTACATATTAGATTACTCTTGTTCATGCTGTCTTGTTTAGTAGCTGTCAAGTGAATTTCTATACACTTGAATTTTACATTATAATCGATGTAACACAATTGGTATCTAGAGGAAAAACCTTTTATCTATTAACGCCTCCTTTATTGGTTCCAGGTTCCATATGAAATCGAGCTAAAGCAGGAAACCCATTGTAATTTTAAGCTTTGACTAATAACTCTATATGCAAAGGGTATTTTAGACATTTTTAAAGTTAAAATGGGGAAACTACTTCTTGGTTTGACAAGTCATATGGGTTTTAAAAGGATGAGAAGCAGCAATTTTTGTGACACTGGAAAAAGAGTGTTTCACAGGAGAGTCTCAGGGTAGAAGCTGACCTCATTTACCTACATGGCAAATAGGGAAAACAATTTAAAGAATTTATCTCTATTATTTGTCTTACCATTTTGAAGATGTGCAGTCTTTTTTTCTGATTATAAACTCAGTATGTGCTCATTATAAAAAATATGGAAACTGCAGAAAGTTGACCTACCCAAAGGCATTTGTTATAAATTAATACTTTCGTGTATTTCCGTCTAGGTAATTTTTCCTCTCAGACTATACTGCACACACTCAGGTGAGTCGTTTTGGTTGTTTTCCTTAGATTTTAGCACACAGAGTCAACTTGGATACTGGGAAGAAAGGCTGTAACGCTTTTCTCTCTTTTACAAGAATTTCAGTTCTTATCTAACTGGAAGTACTTTTTCACCAAAGACAGCTTCCCATCATGTGTCAATATTTTATGCTTACGAATCATCATGTTTCTTTTCATTAGGATTATGAGTTCTATAAGATGACTAGAGAGGTCATTCTTTTCCCGGTACCACAGATATACTTTTGACTGACAGCCCTGAAAAGAGAATAAAGCGATTTTTTACATTTTTAATTTTTTAAGCTTTAATTTTAATTCTAGTGTAGTTAACATACAGTGTGATATCAGTTTCAGGTGTACAAAACAGTGATTCAACACTTCGAAACAACACCCAGTGCTCATCACAAATGCCCTCCTTAATCCCCATCACCTGTTGCACCCATCCCCCCACCTACCTCCCCTCTGGTAACCATCAGTGTGTTCCCTAGAGTTAAGAGTCTGTTTCTTGGTTTGTCTCTCTCACTCTCTTATTTTTTAAAAAGATTTATTTATTTATTTGAGAGTGCGTGCATGCATGAGCAGGGGAAGGAGCAGAGGGAGAGGGAGAGCGAGAATCTTAAGCAGACTCCCTGCTGAACACAGATCCTGTCACGGGGTTCGATCTCACAACTTTGAGATCATGACCTGAGCCCTGAGATCATGACCCAATCCAAAATCAAGAGTCGGATGCTCAACCAACTGAGCCACCCAGGTGCCCCCCCCTCTTAATTTTTCCCTTTTGCTCACTTGTTTTGTTTCTTAAATTCCACATATGAGTGAAATCATATAGTATGTGTCTTTCTCTGACTTATTTTGCTTAGCATATACTCGCTAGCTCCATCCATTGTTGTTGCAAATGGCAAGACTTCATTCTTTTTTATTAAAGCTGTTTTTTAAAATTTGCCTTTAATCCTGCTCACATATTCTGTTGATGCATTTTGAACATCTTTTATTTTCATAGTGAATCATTTAAAAGAGAGATCATCGTGGACTTCTCCAGAGTGAATGACAAACTCTTTCCTTTGTAGTGGCTTCCTTTTTTAACTACTAATTTTCTTTTATGGTCTCATAAATATTCAGTGTGTTGAAATTTTTGGTTTTTGAGTAGAAAATCTAAGTCAATCTTGTGGGACACACACATACACCCACAAGCATGCACACACATCTTCAGTATAGTCTTTGCATGGTTTGGTGACTGTGATCTGATATTCCTAAGTGTAAACTCTTTAAGTCTTTTTTTTTTTTTTTTAATAAGACTGTGTCCCTCATTTTATGTATGAGATTAGCAAGAGATTTTCTCCCTTCAGTCCCCACCCCTCTATGAACTTCCACAGTGAGTCTATCTTTCCTGTTTGTGAGTACATATATCATTGAAGATCAATTCACCAATAGCATGGCAAGGATTCTACTGCAATGCACAAAGAATGTGGTGGCAGAGTTTGAAAAACTTGGGGCAATAATTACAGATAATTACACATGAGGGAAGAACTCAAATGTGTCCTTAGGCCTTTGAGGTATAGATGGAAGGTCTCCAATAGTTTCTATTATACCCCCATAAGGCTTAGTGTCAGCATGACTTACAAGTGACATTTTCTTTGGCTAGCATTTCCTCCTCCTCTTGCTAGTGGTCTTTACTCACATAGTTCCCATCATTGGGAAAGAAATATCGAAAGACAAATGTTTGAATTCACATACTAATTTAGTGAAGCTAGATGAAGACTCAAATGAATGTTTGTTTGATGTTAGTCTTTTAGGGTTGCCAAGCCATCTGCCTCATTCAGCAATGGTCTCATTATTTTTCCAGCTTATTCTGCATTTTGTTGATAGATTTATTTAATGGATTTTTCAGTTGCTGTTTGCCAATCTTGCTCCCTCTTTCAAAAAGCACCCCACACAACAAGAAATTATCTGTGATGGTCTTCCTGAATTCTGATACTGTTAGTAGGAGCCAGGTGGAGTCAGTTGGGAAGTCGAGATAACCACTTTAGATGGAGACATCTTTCAAGGAGGAGAGTTGATGGTTTAGTTTGGGAAAGAAGCTTTCCAAAGGTCATTCTGCTTCATATGTGTGAGTTGTTTTAATAGCTGGTGAATCTCATTCTATGGAGTAAGTTGCTAACCTCTTATTAGCTTTTTTAGCCCTGGGTCCTCTTTTTACTTTTTTAGAGGAGGGGGAGGGGCAGAGGAAGAGGGAGAGCCAAAATCAAGAGTCATCCGCTTAACTGACTGAGCCACCCAGGCACCCCCAGCCCTGGGCCCTCTCACAGCTTGGGAGTTAATATCTTACACCCACATGAGCATGTAACTGTGCTGGTTGCTAGAAGCAGGACAATTATACTTGTCATCTACAGAGGTATTTAAAATATATCTGTATTGACATTTACTTATAGCCCATTTACTTCGAAGAGAGTATTAAGATAGGTCGCATGGAATAAAACTGAAAGTAGGATAATTAGAAGGAAAAGATAAAATTCCCAGAGTTAGAGAGGTTAATTAAACAGTAATTTAAAATTGTTATTAGTGGCATAAATTTGGAAGTTAGGGATCTGTGACAAACATTGGATAAACTTATTTCCAAAAAAGATATTTTACTATAAATTGTTAAAATAGATTGAATGACCTCATTAAAACCTTATTTATAGGGTAGAAATGGGGTATCATAAAGTGGGTGATGGCTTCCATAGGAGGGAGAGGTGTTCCTTCTTTGACACTTTCCTCCTGGAGGAGGCCAGACAGGAAGTTATTTCTCCTTTTGGGAAAGAAGGTCTGAGATGGTGGAGAGTTCCCTGCACCCTCCACTGTCTTCCCTCTGGACTGCTGAGGAAGGCAGTTCATTGAAAATGGAGAAGCCCATTTTCTAGTTATTTTCTTTGAGAGTGATATTATTTCGGTTTAACAACTTCTACCTCAAAATTCACATATGTCTCGAGAGTGTTAAGTTCTCCATTGTGTACATCCTATGGAGTGCTAGGGAGGGAGAAGTGATTTTGGATTGAGGGACTTTTGGGGGGAAGGATACCTGCCGATGGGTGTCTGTAGACTGGGGCTTTGGAGAGTCATAGATCATTATGAGGACAGGAAATGGAGGAAAAGGGGTGGCTTTCTATAAGGGCAGGGTGAGGAAGAGAGGAAGGAAAGGCGATTCAGAAAGAAGGAAAGGCTTCCATGAAGAATCCACTGTGCACTTTTTGCCTCAGGCCTTGGAGAGAGATGGGTCAGAGCTGCAGTTACTCTTTTTTTTTTTTTTAAAGATTTATTTATTTATTTATTTATTTATTTGAAAGAGAGAGAATGAGAGAGAGCACATGAGAGGGGGGAGGGTCAGAGGGAGAAGCAGACTCCCCGCTGAGCAGGGAGCCCGATGCGGGACTCGATCCCGGGACTCCAGGATCATGACCTGAGCCGAAGGCAGTCGCTTAACCAACTGAGCCACCCAGGCGCCCCAGAGCTGCAGTTACTCTTGTGTGATATGGAGAATGTGCTCAGTGCTGCCCTTTGAATACTGCCAGAGGGCCTCCACCTTCACCCTGTGAGGCAAATTAGTCCAGTGGGCAGGCACTCCATACAGAACTGCTCAGAAGATGAGGCAGCTTGAACCCAGCCACTGGTTGTCTGACTGTATTTCCTGGGAATAGATTCTGGCAGGCTTGGACGAAGACCCTACATTGGAGAGGTGGCGGCAATCTGCGTGCATCTACTTGGCCCCTTCCTTTCAATGTGGGAGCCCCAGATGACCTGCCTAATATGTTATTACTCTCCGGCATCAGTCTAAGAAGGCAATGCCTGATGGATGAAGAGCATTAGGGTTTCGACAGAGTCGGAGGAGCCTCAGTACCACTTACAGCCTCTGGAGAAGTGGCCTGGACACGACCCTCCCCTGGAGCTCAGTGGGGCAGCTGTGGGCTTCTGATTTGTTGGGTGGTGGCACCAGTGCCTTGCTGAATGCCAACTATGGACATGTGAGCGCAAGAGGGGTTGCACTACTTGAGGCTGCTTTTTTTTTTTTTTTGAAGATTTTATTTATTTATTTGCCAGAAAGAGCGCGAGAGTACAAGCAGGGGGAGTGGCAGGCAGAGGGAGAAGCAGGCTCCCCACTGAGCGAG
Organism: Leptonychotes weddellii; assembly: GCF_054177405.1. NCBI lineage: Eukaryota > Metazoa > Chordata > Mammalia > Carnivora > Phocidae > Leptonychotes > Leptonychotes weddellii. The sequence goes on along the minus strand of NC_138385.1, from coordinate 87,867,222 downwards.
GAGCCCGATTTGGGACTTGATCCCAGGACCCTGGAATCATGACCTGAGCTGAAGGCAGGCGCTTAACCAACTGAGCCATCCAGGTGCCCCTGCTTAAGGCTGTTCTTGGCTCAACCCCCCGTGTAGTTTTCTTTCTCATGTTGCAGAGTTATTTTTATTCCCACTACAGCCAGAGACATACACAGAGATAAATTTTTTTTTCTGAGTTTAAAAGAAGAATGAAGAATGTCACTTGGGGGAATAGTGAAAAAAATACTAAAGTAAAGCAGGTCTCATAACTCATAAGTCCTAAGCAGTGCTCTAAGGACTGACAATAGACCATGTGTATCTTCAAGAGACCCAGTTTCCCATGTAGTTCGTGTTTTAGTTCTGGAACTTTATATAAATGGAAGAAGAATGAAAGAAAGAACGAACGAATGAACAAACAAAAAGGAAGGAAGGAAGGAAGAAAGAAAAGGAAAGAAAGTATATATATATAATATGTATTTATATATATATATATATGGACTCATATGCTTAATAGAGTTATGGATTCAGGATACACACATTACATACAGAGTAAAAACTACATGAAGAGTAAAAAAGAGAAAAATCAGAGGATTTCAGACTATTTCTGCTTCATGTCTATATTATGTTCATATATGAGTTGGTAGAGTGAGATATGTAATATCCAAGATGGTAGAGTGAGGAAGGAAGCCCTACCAGATGGCTGCACCCTCTTCTAGAACAGATCTCTAGGATCTTTAACTCTTGAATGGGAAGAAGTCAGAATTTAGTCCTATACTTATTCCTTTCAAGCATGTTGGTCAAAATTTTGATAGGCAGCTGAGAATTTTTCTAAAGAGGTTCTGCTTGACTAAGAATATTGACCATCCACCATTGGGTAAAATTCAACTTAGTTGGATGAAAAACAGGTTTTAGCCTAATGGCTGAAGATAATTGCATTCTTCAGGAAATATGAATTATTCTGTGTGAAAGTGTGGTTCCTAGGGAATGGGGAAGGAGCCTTCCTTCCAAAGTTGACTGGCAGGTAGATTCATAGGCTATTTACTCATCCAGGATTTTAGAAGTGATCAAACTACATAACTTTACTAAATAATGTGGCCCTCATTATTCTTAGTTTGTTTTCTCCATTCCGTTCATTCTAGGATCTGTTTTCTGTCCCTTTCTGCCCTGACCTGAGTCCTGGAAGCTGACCACCAAGGCTTATATCACTTAAGCTCCCTTTGCAGCTGGCCTCTTGGGTTTAACCAATGGGAGACACCGAGGGGAAAATAGAGAGGGGAGGAGAGACATGGTGTTTCCAAGTTTTGAGCTGTGACATTGGCTTTGAGTCATTCTTTCATGACCACAGTTCCTCAAGTAAAATCCCTCCTCGCAGCATCGTATCTCACTAGGTCCCTCGGACACCATCTCTTTTTCCTCTGGCACCTTCAGGATAAGGGTAGAAACAGCTTCACATGATTGTTAAAGTCTGGGTGTTCAAACACTCTTGTTGATTCCCTTCACCCTTTAATGCTTTTGGAAGTTTCTTGAGCTACCTGACTTGACTTCTTTCCTGTTGGGACCATGACAGATACACATTCGAAGTAACTTGTTGAAGACCACAATGTAAATGACTGGCAGATTTGGTAAAACTCCTCCCAGGACTCCTGAGTTTTTGGTCAGGTGCTTTATGTATGCGACATCCCTGCCTATTTGTTCTCTTTTAGGAAGCTTTTGAAGGAAAGGCTTTGAGATGGAGCAGCCATAAAGGCATTTTTTTTTTTTTTTTAATCTGGACCGGCCTTGGGTAGGACTTCTGTCCATAGAACTAGAGCCTCGCGAGAAGGGATGTGTTCTGGTGAGTCCTGTCTGCTCTAGCTCCAAGCTGCATTGCAGATCTAGCCTGGATATAAAAGAAGACAGTGTGGCCCAAGCAAGGGTGGTGAAACTGAAGGCAGATGCACTGGGATGAGAGACAAAGTGGTTTACCGCTGTAGAGGAATTCCTTGAGTCCTTTTTTCCTACCAAAATTTTTTAAGTTTAAGGCACAGTTTACCCATGGTCAAATTCACTCATGTGGTGTGAGTTGTGACTCCAGTCTGTGAGTTTGGACAAACACGTGCAGCCATATAATCTCCTTCACAACCGAGATACAGAAACAGGTCCATCACTCCAAACACTTCCATCCAGCTGTCCATTTGGAGTTAGCTCCTCCCTGCACCTGCAGGCCCTCTCAACCACTCAGCTGTTTTGTGTCCTTACAGTTTTGCCTTATCCAGAATGTAATTATAAATGGAATCATACAGTATGTGGCTTTTGAGTCTGGCTTCTTTCACTTAGGATAAGACTGACGGGAGTCATCCATGTTTTTGCATATCTTGGTAGTTTGTTCTATTTAATTACTGACCTGTATTCCTTTCTATTTAGGTACCACCATGTGCTTACTACCCATTCCCCATTTCGCAGGGAGGGAAATTTTAATTGTTTCCAGTTTGGGGGTATTATGAATAAAGCTGCTGTAAAGTAGTCATGCGTAGGTTTTTGTGTGAACATAGATTGCCATTTAACTAGGAGTGGGATTGCTGGGGCATACGATAAGTATATACCTAACTTTATAAGACATCGCCAAACTGTTGCCTGCAGTGTCTACCATTTTGCAGCCCCCCAGTTGTGTTAACTTTTATTTTTAAAGAGTGGCAGGCCTTAGAACCATACAGATTAATATTTTCTTAAAATATATTTTAAACAGAAACGATTTGACAAAACAAGTTTTATATTTTCTTTATTACACAATGCTTGGCAAATACCAAAACGAGTTTTCCGAGCTTCATCTTTTGCTCTTTCAAAAGACAGGTGCATGTAGGTAGAGAGAGCTTTTTGGGCCACCCGCACATTAGGCAAGTGAGGAGGAGGATGACAAACAGCAGAGGAGCCTTCAAAAGTGAATCCCTGTTTTCCCATTTTCGGTGAGGGTGTCCTGATCGTTAGGGATACACAGAACTTTGGGCTCTCCTTCCTGCAGGAAATAGGAAGGACGCAGCATGTGGAAAACGATGATGGTGGGATGAGGAATCCTCGCTTGTCATTCGTCTGTGGCAGAGTTGTTAGGAGATTTCCAGGTGCTTGGAATGCAGTCGGTGCCCAACTAGTCTGTTTCTTAGTTTGAAGCAGCCTATTGATTTTGCTATTGTTGAGCTCCGAGGCCAGAGAGATGGATAGCGCATGTTAACAACAAAGCACAACAGCCTTCCCTTCCTGCGACCTGCCGCTGCCGGCCGCGTAGGGGGGAGCTGTCTAGTAGATGTGAATAATTGATTTTCCAGCTGGCACCCCAGTGCCAGCCATTTTCATCACTCAGCAGGTGAGGACCCTCTACAGCTTCTGACTGTCCCTGGCTCTGAGCATGTGACAGCTTTGCTTAAGAAGGCCCGCGATGCAGTGACTGTTAATTGCTTGCACTTCAGAAGTGGGTTTTCCTGGGCTCTTGTCCCCTCTCCTCCAACCCATTTGAAAGTCTCTATTACGGGGCTGCCTTTTCCCCCTTGAATTAGATTGGCTGAGGAGCTCTGGGGAGCTGTGATTTGTCATCTCATCATTGTTTTCAGCTCTCAGGTGACTGGGGATTAGACAGCCGACCGGGCCGGGGACGTGGTGTTGGAGGCCGTGGGACCCTGACCGCTGGGTCATTCCGAGTATCAAATAGCCCTTACTGTGTAACAGTAAATGTTCTCTTTGTGTTTCTGGCAAAATCAGCCACATAGGTATTCACTGAGATGAGGAACAGAAAAGTTTTCTTGCTGGTAGCTTTTTCTAAAGGGAATCATTTTAGCGCTTGGAAAGAGTTTCAGTGCTCTAAACTTCTAGAAATAAGGGGATTGGTTCTTTTTTATGATTATGGAAGTGATGCATTAAGAGTTATACAAAGGCCAAAGTGTAACATTATGAAGATTAAAAAAAAAATCCTCCATGACCCTATGTATACACAGATTTAAAAGACAGGATTATTCTCTTTAAACAATTTTGGAAATCTGTTTTTCTTAACAGTACCTCATGACCTTCTTTCTTTCTTTTTTTAATTTTATTTTATTACGTTATGTTAATCACCATACATTACATCATTAGTTTTTGATGTAGTGTTCCATGATTCATTGTTTGCGTATAACACCCAGTGCTCCATTCAATACGTGCCCTCTTTAATACCCATCACCAGGCTAACCCCTCCTCCAACCCCCCTCCCCTGTAGAACCCTCAGTTTGTTTCTCAGAGTCCATAGTCTCTCATGGTTCGTCTCCCCCTCCGATTCCCTACCCCCCCATGACCTTCTTTCCATGTCAGGTAATGAAAATATACATCACCATTTTATTTTTTTATTTTATTTTTTTAAAGATTTTATTTATTTATCTGAGAGAGAGAGAATGAGAGAGAGCACATGAGAGGGGGGAGGGTCAGAGGGAGAAGCAGACTCCCCGCCGAGCAGGGAGCCCGATGCGGGACTCGATCCAGGGACTCCAGGATCATGACCTGAGCCGAAGGCAGTCGCTCAACCAACTGAGCCACCCAGGCGCCCTACATCACCATTTTAAAAAACAAAATAATATTCCTTATATGGAGGAATCATAGTGTATTTAATCCATCTTCCATTTTCTCCATATTTTAATAAATATTATAAACAATGCAATAATAATTTTCTTTAACCTGCATCTTCATGTGCTTGTCTGATGATATCTTTGGGAAAGTTATTAGAAGTAAAATTGCTGGATCAAATTGTATGCATATTTGAGTGGTTGAATGGTGTATCTATATCAAAATGATCCTCCAGGAGTATTTTATCACTTGGCCTTCCTGCTAGCAAGGAGATAATATCCATGGGTATTATCATTCTCTTTGTCTTTGCTAAACTGGCCAGGAGACAAATGGTATCTCATTAGAGTTCTTATGATTCCTAGTGAGGATGAACATTTTTCATATTTTATAGGCCATTTACATTTCCCTTTTGTGAAATGTTTGTTCATAGCCCTTGTCCATAGAAAATGGTATATTTTTCTGTTTCTTTTTTATTTGCAAGAGTTTTTAACATATCAATGATATTAAACCTTTGTCATATTTATTTTGCTCATGTTTTCCAGGTTTTCTGTAGAGCTTAGTAATTTAGAATTTAGACCCTGGAGCCGATACTGTTTGGGTTCAAATACTGGCTATGTTACTTACTGCTTGACCTTGGTATCTTATACAAACAACCATTCTGTGCCTTAGTTTGCTCACCCCAAAATAGGGAAAATAGTAGTATCTACCTCATAGGGCTATTAAGATCAAATGAACTAAAATAAGCAAAGTACTTAGAATGGTACTTGGTGCTTAGTAAGCACTGTCAGTATTTATTCTTTTTATTATTTTTTAATGTGATATATTTCTTTGTTATACAAGTCTCTTAAATTTGTATATATTCAAAGTGATCAATCTTTCCATCTATGGTTTCTGCCTGTGGGTCATGCTCAAAAAGATCTTCACTTAAATATCATTTTTTTTAAAAAGCTTCACCCGGGGGCACCTGGGTGGCTCAGTCGTTAAGCGTCTGCCTTCGGCTCGGGTCATGATCCCAGGGTCCTGGGATCGAGCCCCGCATCGGGCTCCCTGCTCTGCGGGAGGCCTGCTTCTCCCTCTCCCACTCCCCCTGCTTGTGTTCCCTCTCTCGCTGTCTCTCTCTCTCTGTCAAATAAAATCTTAAAAAAAAAAAAATAAAAAGCTTCACCCGTATTTCCTGTTGGTACACCTTTTAACATTCAAATCTTAAATCCATTTGACAGAAAAAACTCTAGCACTTCCTTTTGTGGCATTGTGTATTGGCAAAGCTGAATTTATAATCATCTTGGATATGACTTATGGTGATGACTGTTGAGTATAATTCCTAATGCAGCATTTCGTTCAGGGAGATTATTAATGTATTTGACAATCACAATAAGACATGTACCACAGTGTCTCTGTGGAAAAATTTGAGTTCGGTGCAGCTGACAGATTTAGGTGTGCAATTCTGGAGAATTTCATTTCAGTAGTGTCATTTTTTATTAGGTTTAAATGACAGAAAAGTAGATGTTTGAGCCTGGATCAGAGTGTGGGATGAGAAGTATGGCCACAGTGCTTTGCAGTTTATGTTCTCAAAGAGTGGAATCTATTGTCCCACCCCTTGAATCTGAGTTGGCCATATCCCAGAGCCTTTCTTTGTCCTCCTGAGCATTGCCTGGGATCACCGTTCCATGAAGAAGTCCTGGATGAAGGACCAAATGGAGAGAGAGGCCCAGCAAGGCTGTCAGTCCCAGCTGAGCACAGCCCCAGCCCGTCTGCCAGCCAAATACAGTTGCATGACTGAGTCCAGGAGAGATACCAGAAGAGCTATCTAGTCAACCTGCAGAGTTGTGAGACAGAATAAATTGTTTTAAGCCTCTGAGATTATGAGGTGGTTGGTTTCCAGTAATAAGTTGAATTGTGATTCTAGAAGTTCTCCATTTCAGCTGTGAGACATTTGTCTTAGTTCAGACTGCTATAATAGGAATACCATAGCCTGGGTGGCTTAAATAACTTATTTTTCACAAGTTCTGGAGGCTGGGAAGTCTAAGATCAAGGCACTGGCAGATTCAGTGTTTGTAAGAACCTGCTTCCAGATTCATAGACGGCCAGACTCACACTGTGTCCTCATGTGGTAGAAGAGGCGAGGGAACTCTCTGGGGTCTCTTTTTATAAGGGCAGTAATCCCTCTGGAACTTCCCAAAGGCCCACCTCCTAGTACCATCACACTGGGATTAGGTTTCAACATAAGAATTTTGAGGAGACACAAACATTCAGTCCATAGCAAAATTTTCATCAAGAGTTTGTGGCAGACAAACTATGGAAAAAGCCGAGATGTCCATCAACAGAGGAATGGATAAAGAAGATGTGGTATATATATACAATGGAATATTACTCAGCCATCAGAAAGGATGAATACTTAACATTTACATCAACGTGGATGGAACTGGAGGGTACTATGCTGAGTGAAATAAGTCAATCAGAGAAAGACAATTAATATGGTTTCACTCATGTGGAATATAAGAGCGCAGAGGATCATAGGGGAAGGGAAGGAAAACTGAATGGGGAGTCATCAGAGAGGGAGACAAAGCATGAGAGACTCTTAACTCTAGGAAACAAACTGAGGGTTGTTGGAGGGGAGGTGGGTAGGGGGATGGGGTAATTGGACGATGGGCATTAACGAGGGCACGTGATGTGATGAGCACTGGCTGTTGTATGCAACTGATGAATTACTGAACTCTACATCTGAAACTAATGATGTACTATAAGTTGGCTAATTGAATTTAAATGAAAATAAAAAAAGAAAAGTTTGTGGTGGAAGAGAAATCTAAGGCTTTAACAAAATTCTCGTTACTTCTAATTGCCAGTCAGAATCTATCCATCTTCTTTTAAAATTGTCTGCCCTCAATTTTGGGGGGCTGTATTTTGGAGGAAGAGTACAAGGGTGCTATTAGAACTGAGCCAATGATGGGGCGCCTGGGTGGCTCAGTCGTTAAGCATCTGCCTTCAGCTCAGGTCATGATCCCAGGGTCCTGACATCGAGCCCCGCATTGGGCTCCCTGCTCTGCGGGAAGCCTGCTTCTCCCTCTCACACTCCCCCTGCTTGTGTTCCCTCTCTCGCTGTGTCTCTCTCTGTCAAATAAATAAATAAAATATTTAAAAAAAAAAAAAAGAACCGAGCCAATGTTTATGGAGAGCTCCTTGGACTAGCCACACCCTCATTATATCCATAAGTTGCTTGTTGTGATTTTCTCACGTTGGGCTCTTCCTAAGTGTCAGGTGGTGTACCGATTCAAAATTCCTAGACCCGTTGTCTCTCAGGTTCTGAAATTGCCCTATGGTTTGGGGTTCGAATTAAGAAACCTTTGCAATGCAGTGCAGCATTTTTGTGGAGTTGGCATAAATCATGTAAAACATAGGTAAACCAGTTTACCTTTCTGAGTCTCAGTGTTCTCAACTGTAAAGCGAAGTGCATGAATCTTATGAACCATAAATTCCTTTCCAATTTAAAACATCTGTGATTCTCCTGCCCATTACATTTCTCCTGAGAATTTTACAGGAGTGAAAAACATTGTATAATGCTACTTGAACCTTGTAACTTTAAAAATGCCTTATTCATTACAGCTTTTATATATTGCTTTCAATGTCTAATTTCTGGCCTTAGTCATTTTTTCCCCTGTGCTTTAGGCCAAATAAACCCAAATTATGATATGATATTCACTGATAAGTTCCTCATTTTTACCAATAGAATATGTACAACATGTCCTTTACTCTTTAAAATGATTAAACTAGAGGACAGCCTGTATTTAAGAGGGTGTATAACAATCAACCACCAAACTTGTGGCTCTAAACCAATGGGATTATTTCTCACGGTGCTGTGGATCATCTGGCTGGCCCTTCTAGTCTGGGCCTGCATGGCCAGGGCTGTATGGTTTAGTCTGGCCTCGTTCTAATGTCTCGTGATTGGCTTGATGTCATCTAGGGTAACAGGGTTAACTTGGGCACATGTCATCATCCAGCAGACTAGCGGGGCTTTGTTCACAGGTGGTTTTCAGGGCTCTCAAGGAGCAAGCTTTAGTGCACAAGTACTTTTCAGGTCTTAGCTTCCATCATATTTGCCCATGTCCCATCGACCAAAGCAAATCACATGGCTAGGCCCAGATTTCAAGGGGTGGGGAAATAGATCCATCTCTCGTTGGAGAGAACTGCACAATCCTGGTGCAAAAGGGTATAGATGCAGAAATGGAAAGAATTTGTGGCCATTTTTGCAACCTGCCACAATATCTGAGATTATATACTTGGCTCTTGACCACTGCTATATCATCTCTCACTGAGCAGTAAATATATATTAATTTCCTGAACAGAATTCCCTTGGAAAAACCATTTCATTCCTTTTTATAAGATTGATATTATCCTGTATTTTATTTTATTTAATTTTATTTATTTATTTTTTTTAGATTTTATTTATTTGAGAGAGAGAGAAAGAGAGAGAGCAAGAGAGGGCAGAGGGCAGAGGGAGAAGCAGACCCCCTGCTGAGCAGGAAGCCCGATGCGGGACTCGATCCCGGGACTCCAGGATCATGACCTGAGCCAAAGGCAGTCGCCCAACCAACTGAGCCACCCAGGCGCCCGATATTATCCTGTATTTTACCTCAAACATATTATAAGCTAATTTTAGAAAATTTATAAAATGAAGACAAGCATGGGGAGTAAAAATCATGACTAATTATACCACCCAGAGATAACTATTACTACTATCCTTTTACTTGTGTAAGGATCTAATGTTAGAAAGATGAAGAAATATGCTATTAGTATATATCTTAGTATTGTGGTTACATAAAATGCTACGTATATGTAATAAAATGTACTCATAAACCCTATAGGTCCATTATTTGAAAATACTTTGGCCATTTTTCTCTAGAACTTGGTTATAGTGAGTCTTATATTAGTTAGGGTATAGGGTAAACAAAAAGATCTCAAAAATATGTGTTAAATAAGGCATATAAGATAGATGGATAAGGTGCTTACTTCTGTCTCAGGTAAAAGTTGAAAGATAGATAGGTAGTTTAGGTTGGGTAAACATCTCTGCTCTACCTGGTCATTCAGTGACCCAGGCTAGTGGGTCAACTTTGTCATCTTCATTATGTGGCTTCTAGATCTTCGTCAAGGGTGGCAGCGGTAGTTGTGGCTCTTTCTCAGATAGCAAGAAGGGAGAAAGAAGTTCCTGGAAACATCTTCATCTCTGAGATGATCTGAAAGTTGCACATGACTTTCTCTCACATCCCATCAGCCTAAACTTAGACAGCTACACCTAACTGAAAGGGTGGTGGTGTACCAGAAAAGACTTGGGGAATTTATTACCAAGAGAAAGAAAGAGAAAATGGATATTGAGGGACAGTTAGCAATTTCTGTTATGTTAACTGAACTGTACATATCTAGACTACATTTCCTCCTTAAGCATGAAGCCCTAATGTGGTGGATATCTTTTGCTTTGTTCTGCCCTGTGTCCTTTCCTCTCTGTTGGGGTAATAGCACTTCAGTTTCCTTTGGAAAATTCTCAGACCATGAACTTTGCATTGGGCCAATATGCCCCTCCTTGCTACACTTCCCCTCACTGCATGGATGGGTATGTGAACTTGTACTATCAGTAGAACTCAAACCTGGGTGTTTTTTTAGGATATAGTGGGAAGGCAAAGCTTTTTTTTTTTTTTCTCTTCTGCTGGGACAATTGAGTCGTTGGGATGAAACACAGAAGAGAACCTACTGAGAGAAATAGAGCTACAGAATGGAGAGATAGAGAGAAATGGTATCCAGAAGACATCGTTTGAGTCCCTGGTTCAAACCATTCCTGAAGCTGGAATCTCCCTGGACTTTTAATTACATAATTCAAAGATCCCATTTATTTTTGTTATCTTGTATTAGATTTCTGTCAATCACAACTAAAAGAATTCTGATTAATCCACCGTAATCCTTACTAAACTTCATTTCCTTTAGGTCTCGTTGGTTTTCCATCTAGGAGTATTTGAATTCACATTCTGTCATCTAAGGTCAAGACTGTTCCCCAACGTGGTCTCAGTGCCAAATTTATTTTTGAGTCTTTTCCTATCTTCATGTCTTTGGTGGAATGATATCACAGGTTCTGGTATTGGGCCTGAGGGCCATGAATGGTTACCGAATTTCTCTCCTCCTCTCAATTCTTCTGTTTCTCTCTAACCTTTTGTCCACCTACTACACAAATAGAGAAAGGAGGATCAGAACTGGTGAGGGCAGAGGGGAAGTCATGGTGGCGGAGGAAGAATTATTTTGAGCCATTAACTTACCTTTGTTCCAACACTTCAGTTGCAGTGATTGGGTGGTAGAATTGGTCCAAAGAGTCACAGCAAATTGAAAATTGTCAGTTAAAGTTATGCTGCCAGTATTGTGAGTGGCATTGAATAGGATGTTTAAAGGGAGGCCAGTGGCATCCAGCAGAGACCAAGCCATTTGAGTGTCATTAAATTCATTATATGGCTTTTTATGTTGCTTTCACTTGTATTCCATCTGCTAACAGTTTGGGGGTTAAGGCCGGACATTTCCCTATGCCTAGATTTCTTTTTGTAATGTACCTACAACCGGTACCATGGCGTATAGACATGCCGTTGCTGCATTACTGAGATGCCAGAACAAATCACTGTGAAATCTACTGTGTCTTCCTTCCATTGCGGTAACTGATTTTGAGGCTCTGATGTAAGATTATTTATGGAAAGACAGAACATCACACCTAATTAAGGGAATCCCAGATTAAGTTATTCCGTTCCCTCTTCCTAAAGTTTGTGGAGCGTAATCTCTGGTACATGCTCATACAAAAGGAATATTCCCTGGGATGGGAAGGCCAGTTAGATACATGCTATTGATTTCAGTCTTCTGACGGGAAATCTCATAAATGAATAAAAAATTATTATTGTTTCCTAAAAATGGAGGGCATGGTGGTGAAGCCCACAGGTCATAAAATTACTCTATTCATGTTATGTACTACACATCCCTTATGAACCATGTCCATTTCTGGCCCCACGACCTACTCTTGTCTGCCTCCAACAATCCCCTTGAGTTGGGTGGTAAGAAGGGCAGGGAGAGGGGGCGGCATAGATAATGAACATTTCCTTTAGACGGGCTAATGCTCTTGGACTCTATTATTTGACATGCGCCAGTACAGCTCCCTGTGGCAATATTTTGAATAGACTTGAAACTTCCTCTTTATGAATCATTTTGACCAGTGTGGGTGAATTTCAGCACTATATGACCGTATTATAGTCTTATTTTAAAAAGACGTTTCTCCTCATCCCCACAGCAGATCTCTTAGCTGACTTTTTGTTATTTTCCCATGTTATTGTGTCTCGGCAGGAACCATATTGGAGAAAATCAGCAGATCAACAGAATGCTGCCCGTGTGCTGGAGCTTTTGTTTGTGCCTATGTGCTGGTGTAAACATGAGCAGCATTTCCTTCACCCCACCAGTGCTCATTATAGGAAGCCATTTCCGCAGCATGGTATCCCACAATACTGAGGAGAAGTTGAGTCCACTAGTACTTGAATGAAACTGAGAACAAAAGAACCCATTCTTAGTAAAGAGAAAATGTGTTCATGCTTGAACTGAAGGAAATCACCACAAATAGGCCATCTAGATGTATGTATATATATATATATTTCATCGTTGTTAAACCCAGACCAATTCATTGGACTATAATATGTGCTCAATCTTTGATTATTTTTTCCTGCATTTCTCTTGATTATTTTCTTTTTTTTTTTTTTAAAGATTTTATTTATTTATTTGACAGAGAGAGAGAGAGCGTGAGAGAGGGAACACAAGCAGGGGGAGTGGGAGAGGGAGAAGCAGGCTTCCTGCGGAGCAGGGAGCCTGATGCGGGACTCGATCCCAGGACCCTGGGATCAGGACCTGAGCCGAAGGCAGACGCTTAACGACTGAGCCACCCAGGCGCCCCACTCTCTTGATTATTTTCTGTGGATTTCCTTTTCATATATTTTTATTGCTATGGGATTTTTTTTTTTTTTTAGAGTTAAAAGATCTCATTAGCATTCTCCAAGCCTTTACATGAGCATCCCGTTTTCATTTCGTTTGCATGTGTTATTCCTAGTGGCCCTAAAGAAATACAATAGGATGAAGATGGATAATGTGATTGAAAAAACAACTCTCTCCTCCCATTTGGAGATGAGAATCTTTTCTTAAAATGCCCATTTGTTTTTTTGAAAATGAGTTTTATAGGTCAACCCACATATAGCTGTTTTCTTGTTGCCACTCAGCCAAAGGGGATCACAGCAGGTGGGAAATCCTTTGAGTTTTCCAGTCAGAACCTTCAACGTTTGATACAATTATAACTCTGTAAGGGGAAGACTGATGTGGTTTAAATCTACTTGTGGTTGGGTGTGAGTGCTAAAAGAGTGAGATCTGTGTTTGAAAGCTCTTAGTGCTAAGAATAGTCCCGGTAGAAGGAACTACATCCTTTTCAGGAAAATAATAGCTATTATCATCACAATGATGATGTTCTCCTTTAGAGATATCATCTGAAATTGACACTCTTACTATATATGCAGCTCAACAAACTTTTATTGTGAATCTACTATGCTCTAGCACCAAAATGGGCTTTATAAATATTTATAAAATTTTCTATTCTCCCTAACAATCTTGCATATTATTGTCCCCGTTTTATAGAGGAAAAAAGTTCCTGAGGCTTGGAGAAATTAAATAAGTTAGCATCACAAGCTGGTAAGTGACAAACCAGAATTTGGACCCATGTGTACCAAATATTAAAAACTGGTTTTTTTCAGCATCAAATTGCCTCTCTAACTGTACAAAATATGCATTATTCCCAAAGAGAAGCTATTCATTTTGGCAGTGGCTCAAATATCCATTTTAGTGGAAAATATTCTGTGGGAGTCAAAGGAAGGTAAGAGAAACATAAGCTACTCTGCCATTGGTATTCTGCAGAGTTTCTCTGTTGATTTCACTCCCATTTTAGAATATTGCATTTAATTACCTGTCAAACATATATCTTAACTTTCTGGAGGCAGGAGGGTCAGCCCAATTAGTGTTGTTATTTTTCCATTTAGTTTTCTGAATATACCTAATGCATTTTAAATCTGTCCTCAACAATAACAATTTCAAGCAGAGAGCTTCTTAAGAGTAAATCTTTTAACCCTGAAAATCTTGAAGTAAATTAACTTAATTTTGTAACCAAATTGTAGAATCACTAAGAACATCCAAAGTTGGGATATTTTGATCCTCTTTGTTTATCTTTTAGGGTAAATAAATATAATTTCCAAAATCCCTTAGACCATGTGCTTCCTTAGTAGAGTCTGGAGATATCTTTTTTTTTCCCCCCTAGAAATTGAGCAAGTCCAAGAGCTTTGTAATTTTCTTTTTCAAAGTTGAAATTTTTATTCTATGGGCTCTTTCCCTCTGTCTCTGTCCTTGTATCCCTATGTCATACTCTCATGAAAGAGGAGCCTCTTGCTTATATTCTTGAAGGTCATTGGAGAAGGAAGGAAGACTCCCAGTTTAGTTGGCTAGAGCATAATGTTGATGAGGCCAAGGCAATACGATTATGTTAGGAACCAGTTAAGATTTTTGGCTCAGTTAGCAGAAATCGTTTCCAACTGGAACGTTCAGACTTTTAATAAGCATGACCTTTACCATGGTATCTAGATTCCACCAAGGAGAAAGATCTCATTAGATATTAGCTGTCTATACTAGGGACACTACACAATTTACAAGCTTATATACAACTTAGTTGATGACTTCATTATTTCACGCTTTTTTTTTTTAATGAGGGTTTTTGCTTTATCTCTGGAAAATTTTGAACCTCTTATCTGCTGAATACATTAAACACTCTCTTCAAACACTCCCAAACCAAATGTCGGTTACTTCAGTGAATTTTTTTGAATAAGCCCTGGGAATTGGTCCAGACACGTGGTCCCATTTACCATCCCATTAATTACTGCCCTGGAATCTAACGTATTTTCTGAAATATGAATTCAATTTCCTATGGATTTGACATCACATTGGACTTTTTAATGCAAAAGTTTTTCTGACAGTTCAGCTCCTTGTTTGTGGTGGGGATAAGTTCAGTTTCACTCCTGAAATTCATAATGTCAACAGGATATTATATAGTACTTTATAGGTTCCAAAGGTGTGTTCAAGGTTACTGTCTCATTTGACTATCAAAACAACCTTGTGAGGTCAGTGGAACAGATACTTTTCAATCCTTTTTATGTATGTGGAAACTGAGAGGTTAGTAGTTAGAGACTTGCTTCATGCTTAAACATAATCTTCTGACAATTCATCTACTGTTTGTCTGCTTGTCAGGACAGTTTGACAAATCCTTGTAAGTTATCTTTGTAGTGGTTGTGTTAAGGATACTGTTACCAGATTTCAGATGAAATATAATAAACTTATTTCATTGGTATCTTATTATAGCCTTCATCTGATGTCAAAATCACAGAGCAGTGAGGATTTATTTTTTGAATACTTAAAAGATCAATGTTTTTAGGAACATTGTGCATATTATTTTCCTGGTTCAAAGTTCTTAAGATCTTTTGGTAGACCTTGATCTCTTAAGTATTTGAGGTATGAATTGTTTATTGGTCTGTAAACTACCACTGTGATAGCAGCAAGCAAGTTAACAAGGGCCTGGGGCTTTGTGTATGACATGGACTTCATGAAACTAGTTTAATACAATGTCTTAAAATCTGTTTGATTAGTAAAACTTGGTCCAGAATAGCCACTCAGAAGTCGTAATGAGTCATTGGTAAAAATGTTTAGTATGGGGAAAGCTCCCAATATAAGCTAATTTATGCTGACCAAAAAGAAATATATGGCCAAAGGCATTAAATATTTTAAGAAGTATGCTTTTAGGGCACCTGGGTGGCTCAGTCACTTAAGCGTTGGACTCTTGATTTCGGCTCAGGTCATGATCTCGGTGTCGTGAGATTGAGCCCCATGTCAGGCTCCACACTCAGCGTGGAGTCTGCTTGAGAGTCTCTCTCCCTCTGCCCCTCCCCCTGCTCACACGTGCCCATGCACTCTCTCTCAAATAAATAAATAAATATTTTTAAAAAAGTAACTTTCAATATCTGCTATGTGTATTATACTGAGGAGGATATAAAGAAGCATGATTTAGTAACAACAGGAGTTTATGATCTAGTTATATACCTCCATGCAAATTATTGAAAAATAATGCAGTAGCCCTCAGTTAGTGTTTATCCCTTACTGGCTTGAAGAAAATTGCTCCAGGCAATGGCAAGGGGCCTCGAGGATTCTCTTTTCTTGAAATGTACATTAATTTTTTATTGTGGTAAAATATACATAAGATTTACCCTTTTAACCCTTTTAGGTGTACAATTCAGTGGCATAAATACATTTACACTGTTGTGCAACTGTTTCCACTATCTATTTCTAGAACTTTTCATCCTCCCAAACAGAAACTTTTTTTTTTCCAAACAGAAACTCCTTACCCATTAAACAACAGCTTCCTGTTCCCACTCCATCCAGCTCCTGGTAAACTCTGTTCTACTTTCTGTCTCTGTGAATTTGTTCTAGGTATTCCATGCAAGTGAAACCATATAGGAGTTGTCCTGTTTGTGTCTGGCTGATTTCACTTAGCATAATGTTTTCAAGGTTCGTCCATGTTGTCAGAATTTCATTCCTTTTTAAGGCTGTGTAAAATTCCATTGTGATTATATACTACATTTTGTTGAGCTGTTCATCTGAAAATGAAAAATATATATGTTTTGGGACATCCCTTCTCTGCTGCCCCTTTCTTGACCAGCAGCTGCCTGAGACTACCCCATCACTGTTCCTTATTATAGGCTCAATCCTGGACAGGAGTGAAGGGGAGGGAGAGGTGTCCAGATCTCACAAATAGAAGTACAGAATGCTGACTCAAAGTTTAATTTCAGATAAACAACAAATAGTTTTTTATTTTTTTAAAGATTTTATTTATTTATTTTAGAGAGGGAGAGAGCATGAGCGGGGTGGGGGTGTGCAGAGAAAGAGGAAGAGACAGAATCTCAGACAGACTCCCTGCTGAGTGTGGAGCCCGACGCAGGGCTCAGTCTCATGACAGACACCAAGATCATGACCTGAGCTGAAATCAAGAGGTGGTTGCTTAACTGACTGAGCCACCCAGGTGCCCCAACAAATACTTTTTTAGTATAAGAATGTTGCACGCAGTATTTGAGATATACATTTACCTAAATAGTAGTTGTTTATCTGAAATTTAGATTTAACTGGATGTCCTCTGTTTTATCTGGTAACCTGCGAAGTTCTTCAAACATCCTCTAGACAGCTAGCCCTGGTACCCTTCCCTATGCTCTGCCCTATTGATTGACCAGTGTCCAGAGAGATCCCCATTCTCCACCTCTAGGCTCCAAGGCTGAGTTATACTTGGGAGTTTGAGCCTGAGGAGACATAGGTATGGTGGGAACAGAGATCTTAATTCCTCTGTGACACAGGGGGTATGTTCCTGGCAATGCACTGTCTACCCATTATCCAGTTCCAAAGCCATTTCTACATTTTTAGATATTTGTTACAGAAGTATCCTACTTCATAGTACCCAAATCTGTGTTTGTTTTCTAGAGCTGCCATAACAAATACCACAGAATGGGTGGATTAAACAACAGAAATTTATTTTCTCATAGCCCTGGGAGCTAGAAGCCTGAGATTAAAGTGTCGGTAGGGTTGGTTTCTTCTGAGGGCTTTCTCCTTGGCTTGTAGATGGCTGTCTTACCCTGCGTCTTCACATGGTCTCCCCTATGTTTGTGTCTGTGTTTTAATCTCTTTGTATAAGGACACCAGTCATATTGGATTAGAGCCCACCCTAATGACCTCATTTAACCTTAATTACCTCTTTAAAGGTCCTATTTCCAAATACAGTCACATTCTGAGGTATAGGGGTACTGAAGGTTAGGACTTCTAAAATATGAATTCTGAGGAGGCACAATTTAGCCCCTGACAGTTACCTCTAGATAACATTTTATTTCTAACATGTATTTTGAGGCATTAATTTTTAATTGTGAAATAAAACACTTTGCTCTTTAAAAAAAAACTCAAGGTATCAGCAAACATGTAGGTAAAGTTTTTTTTTTTTAATGTGGGAATGAGTATAAAAATGTGATGAAACCATATTTTATATCTGGTTCTAGAACTGGATTAATTAGATGTATGAGTTAGCTATTGCCACAATGATGCTGCCTAACAAATTACCTCAGACCTTAGTGGCTTAAAACAACAATTTATTATTGCTCACACATCTGTGTACTAGCTGAGGGCCTTCTGATCTAGGCTTGGCTTGGCTGGGCTTGACTCAGACTGCCAGTTAGATCCAGGTTTCCACATGTCTCTCATCTGTCTTGGGCCAGTGGGTTAGCTGGGGCATGTTCTTATGAATATGGCAGAAGTGCAAGAGAAGTGAGCCAAAATACACAATGTCTTTTAATGTCTGAAGTCTTAGCCACATAGTCTCTTCTGTCCTCATTCTATTGGCAAAACCAAGGCTTATGGCCAAAGCCAACAGTAATGACCTGGGGAAACTCTCTGTGCCTCTAGGAGGAGGGACTGTTGAGCAACTTGGCCAGGGTGTGTAGATATAGGGAGGAGTGAAGTTTAGGACCAATAATGCAGTATGTCACATGCTGAAGTAATGGGGTTTACAGAGAGTATCTAAGGCTCTTCACTTTAAGATCTTTCCTAAGTAGAAGTGAGACTAACTCCAATACAGAAGATGTAGGCTTAATATGACCTGGTGGCTAATGTTGTTGGAGAGTGTGTGGGCCATTGTCACAAATATGCAGGAACCTGGACCTGCTTTGTCCTAATACAGGCTTACCCAAGGAGATCTCTTCTTCTAGACACTCCCTTCCCTAGCTGGATTGGCTCTCTGTCCTCTTCCTAACTTCTAACCCTTTTTCTTTTCCACTGCTGTGAGACTCTTTCACATGTGTTAATTGCTGGTATACTGGCTGGAATGAAGGGTACATTTGGGGAACTGAAGCTGGGTAAATGGTTTGGGGCCAACTTGGAGAAAAGGCAAAGGGGTTTAGATTTTCACTATGCTAAGGGAGCCCCTAAAATGTGTTTCTTATGGAAACTTAAGATATTTGCGGGGAAATTAAATAAAAATTTTACTTAAGGTACTAAATTATCTTTTGTAAACTAAAGTTGATAAAATATAAAACCAAAGAAATCTTTCATAACATGTAAAAAGTTAGTGAATATTGTTTAATTTTAACATTTAAGATTCTGTATATTCCCATGGTTCAAATTCAGAACAGCATAAAAAATACACATTCAGAAGCTGTGTTCCCATTATTGTCCTTGTCCTTCCTGATTCCCACCTTGCTTCTATGAATGCCCATTTACTTTAGTTTATTTGCTCTTCCAGTATTTATGCTGATACAAATACATATTTTTTCTCCTTTCTCACACAGAAGGTAGTATGCTACATGCACTGTTCTGGATCATTTTCATTAATAGTATATTGTGGGAATCTTTCTGAGTAAGTACAAAGAGAGCTTCCTGACTGCATCATCACTTACTGTGTGAGTGTCCTACAGTGTGTTAGTCAGCATTCTCTTGTTGGACACGTGGCTTGTTTCTAGTCTCTTGGTATTACAAACAATGTTACGAGAAAATAACCCATACACACATTATTTCTTCTATGGGAAGGTATACCTATAGGTTGAATTCTTGGAAGTGGGATTGCTAGGCTTGAGGGCAAATTTATTTGTAATTTTGATCGACATTGCCAAATTGTTCTTCACAGGAGTTCTACCATTTTGCCCTCTAACCGGTCATGTATAAATTACTTTCACAGTCTCCCCGACAGACTGTGTGTGCTGTCACGTTTTTGGATCTTATGAGTAAGCTTGGGCTTATTATCACATGTTTAAGGGGCTTGTGTCCATTTTTCTATTGGGATGTTAATCTTTTCCATCTCAATTTCTAGAAGATTTTTTTAAAAAAAACTTAAAATGGAGATTAGTACTTAATGCCATGTCTCAAATAAATTCCCTCATATTATTTGTCTTTTGACTTGGTTTCCATATTTTTTTTCCATGAAAAGAATTAATTTTTATTTCATTGACTTTTATCTTTTCTTTTAGGTTTTAGGACTAAAAGTCATAGCTAGAAAGGCCTTTATCATGCCACAGTTATCAGACAACTCTCTTATGAGTCCTTCTAGCACTTTAATGCTTTCAAAGCTGATTGGTAAAACATCTGATACATTTGGAGTCTATTTTGGTGTAGAGTGTGAAATGTAGATCCGAGAGCTTTTCACATAGCGACTAAGGCATCTTATAGTGCTGGTTCCTCTTCATTCTTCTTCTTTTCTCAAGTTTTTCTAGTTATTTTCCCACATCAACTTTTGAATCGGCTTGTCTCCTATAAAAAAATCTTTTAGCATTTTTATGAGGATTATATTTCATTTATAACTAATTTGGGGTAATTGATGCATTTATGATGCTGAGTTTTCCTTTCCAGGGGTCTGTCTTTCCATTTTTCAAGTCTACTTTGGTGTCCTTTGTGATTATTTCATAGTCTTTCTCATATAGGTTTTGTCCATTTTTTGGTAAGTATATTCCCAGGCATTTTATCGTCCTTGCTGCTCTTGTATAGAGGGCCTTTTCTTCCATGATGTTGGTTTATGGTTGTTGTTTGGGTGCAGGATGACTGTTGGTTTCTGTGTATTAATTTTATATCCCACTTTCCTTCTATTTGTTTTCCAGTTGATTCTCTTTGGTTATCCAGGGATATGATTATATGAGCTGCACATAAGGATAGTTTTGCCTTTCCTTTCCAATAGTTATATTTCAAATTTCTTTCTGCTCTTTAATTTCATTGTTAAAAGCCTAAGTAAAATCGATTAGCTAATTTTAATCTCTGTCAATATGATCATGCCTAGACTTAAATTATGATTTAAAAGCTACCCATTTCATATTTTTTCTTATTCGTATCATAGCGAGGTTCCAAATGACAGCATTCTTAAGTGCCATGCTGCTATGCCCTTAGACTTACATGCTAGACTTGAAGGTCTGCCTAGGATACTTGGGGCTTTGGGCTGGCGGGCGGGTAGAGGGCCCTCAAGGCAGGATGGATGTCAGAGGCACTGACCTGATGCAGAGATGACTTTGTTGCTATTCGTGGGCTGTTAAGGCACAGGCAGAGTTACAGTGCTTTTAGAATCACATTTCACTGTTGGACTTACTCCTGATGTTTGCACTTCACTAAGTGTTAATTTTACCCTCTTCTTCTTTTTGCCCTCCTGCCTGCCCTCTTCCTCCTTGTCCTTCCTTTCTTCCCTATTTTGTAATTAACAAAGTTTGAGGAGGTTTTCTGACATTCGGAGTGGATTTAAATCTTATACCATCTTGAAGATTATTTGAAGTAGGAGCCCATTGCGGGGGGCAAGAAGGGAAACTCAAAAGATAATGGGGTAAGTGTTTTTAAAACTACACATTTGGGCAGCTCTGTTACTAGGAGGTACAGTGGGGTGTGAAATCTGACCCCGTGAGGGAGTGGCTCTCATGTTGGATCTCTGGCAGGAAGCTGCTCTTCCCTGGAGAAAACCAGAACCACAAACACCCCTTCTACTGCTGGCTGCCAGGCAGGATGCTGAGGACATTGGAGGTCAGAGGACCCAGAGGAAAGCCAACATGGGTGAGGTGGTGGGGACTGGTTGATTAGTGGCAGGCTGTTTTCGCAGAGCGCAGTGAAATGCACCACTGATCGAGATTGGGTACTTCAAGGGATCTCTGTGTAACTCCAGAGATTGAGCACATCTGTACTGTTACTACAGGCTCACATGAAATAAAATCTCACCACAGTGAAAACTGGTCTGAGACCAGAAATGTGTAAGCCGCACAACAGGAGAGCCACAGAACCTGGGTCACACGGGAAGAGAAAGAGGGACAGTATCCAAGCAGAGACGGTTTTCTTACCCACATTCGCTGATGGTTTGAAAGAACTGAAAATTAAGAACCATAACAAATTCCATTTGTGGCTTGTTAAATAATTTTGCTTGCTCAACTGGCTGTTGATCAACTGTTTCATTCCATGGTGGGGATCCAGTCTTTATTGTTTTCAACAAAGTTCTGCTTTATCGAGTCCTCCGGAAGTTGTTGTAGTCCTTTAGATTGGGAGGAACTAACAGACTGCACAGGCGAAGGTTCCTGGGCACAGAATGGATAAAAACAGGCATCAAAGAAAACCCCCTTTACAGAATGTTGCTTTTGTAAGTTTCTGCCTGTTTGGGTGTTTCACAGGTGTTAGCCAGAAGGAGAACAGGGCCTAAGGGATAGAACAGAGAGGTCCTAGGTAGATGGGCAACTTGTGGTTACTTAATGGTTGTGTTTTTTACAAGATTTATTTATATATTTATTTGAGAGAGGGTGGGAGGAGGTGCAGAAGGAGAGGAGAGAGAGAATCTTAAGCAGGCTCCACGCCAAGGCTGGATCCCACAACCCTGAGACCTGGATCCCACGATCCCCGTGACCTGAGCCCAAACCAGCTGAGCCACCCAGGTGCCCCCTATGCTTTTTCATTTGTAAAACGAGAGTAATACCTACCTCCCAGAAATTTTATGGGAGAATCAATACATGCCATACGTAAATGTATGTATGTAATATGTAAATGTATGTATGTATGTATATTAATATGTAAATGGTTTAGCCCCATACCTCCCCATACCTGGAACATCCAGAGTGCTCTATTTTTTTACAACTGCATTTATAATCAAGGCTTGGCCTGATCCCTCATTAAACTTCCAGTTTATTTTTCTCAACTGTTCAAACTAAGACACAGAACCAAGTTAATTACAGCCCTGGGTTTCTGAAATTCCCAGAGGATTAAAGAAGAAAATTGCAATATTAGACTTATGGTATGAATTGAGTAACTGTGGTTATACTGCATCCTCTTGACCTGCTCCAGATCGAGTGTTTAACACCGCAGGACTGTCTTTCTCTCTGGGCCTAAATTGAAGGATGGAAGAACAGCTGCATTTCTTTTTTCCGATAGCTGTGAAACCTGTAGATTATAGGCCTGCCTTTGAGAAGTTTTTCAGAGTATGGCAATTTTGAGAACAGAGGAGTCCCTTATAAAGCTCCTATTATGATAAAAAAAAAAAAAACACCCCATCCTCTTTAATGTTCTCTTTCTTTGTGTGATATGTTGTACTGACTTTGTACCTTTTCTCCCCTTCAAGCTGTATCTAGCCAATGACTCTTCACTAAACTCGCAAGGATATTCTCTCCTCCAGCGAGCTAATAGTGGAGACTTTTAGCCCTAAGGCAGCATTATCTAGTCTGTAAATTATTTTTCTTCTCACTTATTTTATGTATCCTTCTATTTGCTGGGTTTGTTCCCTGGTTCTGTTATCAGAAATCTATGACTCCTAGTCTTCTTGTCACAATAATGTTAGAAGCCATAAAGAACACTGTCTTGCAGTGATTAATTTAGTGGGATCCTTCAGGTTGATTTAATCAGCACTAGACAGGAAGAAGCAAAACTTTTCTAATTTTTCTACTTGTACCACATAAATGAAACTGAGAACAGACAACCATGTAAATGCCTTCTCTTATCTTGCTGGCTTTGAGCAAAATTTACAACATATAACATCTGCTGTCTTTGCCTGAGTAAATCAAATTTACCCTCTTTTAACTTCAAGTTTATCAATAGAAGGTAGAGGAGGAGTAACAAGCAATTAAGATACGTCAAGCTCCTTGCCTCAAGGCTAATCAAACACACACTCTATAGCTTGGTAATAATGCCTTATAATTTGGTGAATGCGAACCTTTTATTATATGCCTTTAGTCATTTGTAATATGACTGCAGTGAGTTTCATTATTCAAAAAGGTTAAAGAGCTAATTTACTTTAGTTAATTTCTTAACCCAGAACTTTCCCTGCTTTTAAATGTTTTTATTATCTGCTCACACGGTATAGAAATGGTTTTATGAATTTAAATCCCCTTGATGACAATGGGACCAACAATGATGGCAGACTCTATCTCAATAAATTGTGATTTTTGACGCAAGTATTGCAATTGAAAAATAACAATAGCTGACAGTTTCAGCTGTGTTTCAGCTGCTGTTCTAAGTGCTTTATAGACTTTGAACACTTAACTGTGTCCTCATAACAATACATTTATGTTGCCAGTTTTTAAGAAGAAGAAATGGAAGTGCACATTAAATGACTTGTCAAGGTCTCACCAGAATTAAGTGCCAGAGCTAGGACGTGAATTCGTGTTCAGCTTCCCACCCCACCGTCTTTCAAGTACCCGAGTGCTTCCCAACCCTACCCTCCTTCAAGTTCCCAGATCACTCTCTGCACAATGTAGCAGATTAAAATGACTTTGATTTTGAAATGAATTTGTTGCTATTCATCAAAGTAACTGTCTGCATGGCCTCCTCATAAATCTGGCACCAAGAAGGTCTTCTGTAAAGTTGCCATTAAACATTGCCCTCCGAATGCAAGCTGGCACAGCCACTCTGGAAAACGGAATGGAGGTTCCTCAAGATGTTAAAAATAGAGCTACCCTATGACCCAGCAATTGCACTACTGGGTATTTACCCCAAAGACACAGATGTAGTGAAAAGGAGGGGCACATGTACCCCAATGTTCATAGCAGCAATGTCCACAATAGCCGAACTGTGGAAGGAGCCAAGATGCCCTTCAACAGATGAGTGGATAAAGAAGATGTGGTCCATATATACAATGGAATATTACTCAGCCATCAGAGAAGATGAATACCCACCATTTGCATCGACATGGATGGAACTGGAGGAGATTATGCCAAGTGAAGTAAGTCAAGCAGAGGAAAGACAATTATCATATGGTTTCACTCATATGTGGAACATAAGCAATAGCACGGAGGACCATAGGGGAAGGGAGGGAAATCTGAAGGGGGAAAAATCAGAGAGGGAGATGAACCATGAGAGACTATGGACCCCGGGAAACAAACTGAGGGTTTCAGAGGGGTGGGGGGTAGGGGGATGCGGTAACAGGGTAATGGATATTAAGGAGGACATGTGCTGTGATGAGCACTGGGTGTTATATGTAACAAATGAATCATTGAACACTACATCAAAAACTATTAATGTACTATACAGTGGCTAACTGGACATAATAATAAAAAAGAAAAAAAATAAACATTGTCCTCCATGGAGACTGTGGCCCATATGGTTTCAGGTAGGTGGATCTGAATGAAGTAAAAACCTTCCACGGACTGTGAGCAGTGTGAGGATGGAGGTTGTGTTTATTCTGTTTGCTGATCTGTTCCCAAAGCCTAAAGTTAGGACTTAGGACATAGTAAGAGCTCATAAAAATATGCATAGAGCTGAACTGAAAACTAATTTGACCTAGGTACACCTTGGTTTATATTTTTAATATCACTTCTTTTGTTTTGGTAAAATTAATTCTTGCTGATCATAAGGCATTGAAGTAGTAAAGAAAGGGAAAAAAGCTACTACCTCAAAAGAATCATTAACATTAGGGACCATCATCCAGATATTATTCTGTGCACCTATATGGAAAGAAGGACAAGTAGATAACATACTTTAAAATAGGGTTATACTACACAAGCCATTTGTTAATTAATTCTAGTTTCACCTGAATTTAAGAAAATTAAAATACAATGAAATAAACCTAAAGAAATCATTATAATTTAAGTCAACATTTCTCTACCACAGAGTTATTCTTTCCTAAATGATCCCATGATCTGTCTTAGGTTAAAATAAAAGACAATATGAAAAATTAAGGGTGTGTGTGTGTGTATGCTTTGTTTTTTTACAGTATTAAATTCCTGATACGAGATATAAAAATATTAGCATTTTTATTATTCCATTTCCCCACCTCCTCTTCATTTTATAATTATTTTTGAACTGTTAAGGTTTATGTTTGTTTTATTCTATTTTGATATTTCACACAGTCCTCTAGAATTAATCTATTTTTATTTTTTATTATATTTTTTTAGAGATTTTATTTATTTAATAGAGAGAGAGAGAAAGCAAGCACAAGCATGGGGAGCGACAGAGGGAGAGGGAGAAGAACACTCCCTGCTGAGCAAGGAGCCTGATCCTTCGATCCTAGGACCCTGGGATCATGACCTGAGCCGAAGGCAGACGCTTAACTGACTGAGCCCCCCAGGTGCCCCTAGAATTAATCTATTTTTAAATGGGACTTTTACTCCCAATTCTCTAACCATGTGTTTTTCATCCCCAAGTTTTCATTTTAATACTTACCTTAATTGGATAGATTTGGTACTCAAGTAGTCTTGTTTTCTAAGAAAGGCTTATGTGTGTTTCATTCCCTGAGTTTTTCATGGTTGAGAATGTCTGCCTATTGCCTTTTTATTTGAATGTCATCATGACCGGGTATAATATTCTTGGGAATAGTTTCCTTTAGAATGTTGTAGACACATTCCCACTTTTCTGCTTGGAATGTTATTATGAGAAGACTGATTACAGCTTGAACCAACCCACTTGCCCCACCATCCTTCAATTAATTTGCTTTCTTTCCCCAGAGTTCCTGAAGAATTCTTTCCTAATCTTTGACGTTGAATAACCCTAACCAGAATCTGAGATGTGTCCCAGGTAAGTTTTTCCTGGACCTGTGTGTTTTTTTATTTTGCATATTATGGCTTTCTGATATCTTTGATGAGTTCTCTGCTTTAAGGACACCAATTACCTTTCTTTTGGATTGTTTTTTGTCTTTCCTTCATTATTAGATTTTCTCTGCTAGCTTTGACTTTTTTTAAATTTCTGATCATTGTGATACCTCAGTTTTTTGTTTTTTTTTCCCCCTTGCCAGTTGGGTGAATCTTAGCCTTATCAATTCTGTGCCTTCTTCTCTTCATTTTATCTATTAGACCTCTACATGCATGGTTTTGACCCTTGATTTGTTTCTTAGATCTGTAATCTCTCTTTCCATCTCCATTTATCATCTTGCTTTTGAGCTTCTGTTCTTTTCTGTTAACCAGAATTTATTTTTTGTTTAGCTTTTTTTAAATAGGTAATATTTGCGTAGGTCATAAATGAAAGGACAAACCTATGGGAAAATACCCACTCTCATTTTCCAGCTATCCAGTTAACCTGCCCTGGCCATAACTAGTGTTATTAGTGACTTTAGTGCCCTTTTGGAGATTATGAATATTCAAGCAAAATAAAAATCTAGTCTTTTTTTAAAAAGCTCTTTTTGTATGGAGCTCCCATTATGTTGTTATATGGTTTCATTATTTGTGGAGTAATTTCTTTCTGTTCCTTGGATAACATATTTCCTCAGACTGATTTCTTTGTCTTTTTTTTCTTTCCTTCTCTTTGCATTTTGGTGTGGTATGCTTGCATATTTTCCTTGCTGCTTTTATTTTTCTCATACTTTACTTGGACAGCTCTGTCTATAATTTTTGATTGTTCTTAGGCAGTGTAGAAAACTTCCTAATCGTATCCCACTTTATATGTGATTAATGTTATTTGCACTTTAGGCTACAGTTGAAATTGGACATTTAGTACTTAATCTCTGTTTAATCTGGGGACATGGCAGAGGATGAGGGTTAAATAATGGAGTGTGTATTTATTTTATTTTATTTATTTATTTGAGAGAGAGAGTGGGGAAGGGATAGAGGGAGAGTATCTTCAAGCTGACTCCCTGCTGAGCACAGAGCCTGACTTGGGGCTCAATCTCATTGACCCATGAGATCATGACCTGAGCTAAAACTAAAAGACGTTCAACCCACTGAGTCACCCAGGTGTCCCAAGGGAGTGTGTATTTTAGTTGAAATCTCTGGGCTTTCGATCCGTTGTTAAATGCCCTGGACCAGGAATCCTCCACCTAGATAAGATGCATATCTCATTCACATGGGGACAGCAGCTAGACACCAGAGACTTCAGATCTGTCCCCCAGTTCAACCTGCATCCGTTGAGCCCTCACTTCATCCAGAGTTTCACCTCTTTTAACTTCTGTTTCTCTCCAGCAGCCACTTACATCTGTGCGCCTCTGAGGGGTGGGAAAAAATTAAATGGACAGGCTTACCCCATAACATGTGAGCTTGGTTTGGAGTTTTGTTTCCTTCCTTTGCTATCAGTTTATGAAGTTTCTGGCATTACAGTGTGATAGTTTCCTCATTTGGTTGAGACTAGTTGATTTTTTTTTTTTTTTGCTGTTTTTCCCCTTCTAAATGATTTCCCAGAGACCTTTGTTTTTCACCAAGGTATTTGGCTTATATGGTTCCTTCTATTCCCTGCTGGTAACCAAATTTCAACACTATATGGGAACTGTTATAATGTATGCAAACACGTAATTCCTACGTGAGACTGGGAAATATGAGTGAGCGGTTCTACTTTGTTTGACGTTAGTCTGCTTATTTTTCTCGAATTTTAGGGGTTTTGGCAGATTGGGATGACATTTTGGAATTTCTTTCAGTCTCTAGCTGAGCTGTTGGTGTTGTGTTTGTTGTTGGTGGTGTTTGTGGCCCGTCACTCCAACAGACCAAAGTCTAGAAGACACTGGAAACTCGGATAACGATCCTGGTTGGAGGATTAAGGGAGGCCTTTCCAAAGAGACTGCATGATGGCACATCGTTGCCAAGCCCTGTGTGGTCTCGCTGCCGAAAGAGGACAGACTGTGTTCACAGCTTTAATCTCAGCCCCGGCAAGGCCCCAGCCGCCATCGTCCCATCGGTCCTGAAGGAACAGGTTGCTGCTGCTGAGTTGGCGCCAAGGTAGTTGAGAGAAGGTGA
Source organism: Leptonychotes weddellii (assembly GCF_054177405.1). NCBI lineage: Eukaryota > Metazoa > Chordata > Mammalia > Carnivora > Phocidae > Leptonychotes > Leptonychotes weddellii. The sequence goes on along the minus strand of NC_138385.1, from coordinate 87,838,897 downwards.
CTACAAAACCAGTAGCCAGGGGAGTGAGAATTGGAAGCGTTTGAGAAAGGGAGTGGAGGAATGCGGGACCATTCCCGGAGCCCTGCCAAGCCCTCCCCATATTGCTGTTGCATGCCAAGTTTTACCAACTGTGAAATTCATATTTCTACATCACAATACAACTTCTTTCCCCAGAGGAGGATTAAGACAATAAATATAAGTTTAAAAGACTGCAGAAACAAATCCAGCTAAGCTGGGACCTGAGTCCTGGGATTCAGAAACAAGTTGTGTTTTGGGGCAGGATTGAAGTCTTTTTGGTTTCTTAAGACAAATTATTTTGAGATATTTAAAAAAAAAATATCCTGACAGGGGCATAAAATGACCCTTAGGCCTGGCGGGCCCAGAACTGCTGGAACGGGCTGTAGGTGCACAACTGTAAAGGAGCAATCGCTGGGGATTCCCTCTTCCCCTCTTTTCAGTTTTTGAATTTATTTGCCTGGCGGACTTTGGAATGTTGTTGCTCAGCATGCGAGGCCCTTCACACCAAAACCAAATGTCCTTTCCCTGTCTGAGAAACTTGCAAGTTTTCTGTCACCTTCCTATCCACCGATAAAGTGCCTACGAGCCAACATAGGTACTACTCCACCTTGACTGAGTTCTTAAGGATGCGTAGCTGACGAGGTTTCTGTAGGTAGAACTTGAGGGTAATAGTGTCCATTGCTGACCACTTCCTCTTCTCTAGGAAATTAAGATGGCCCAAAGGCTTATATTATAAAAGAAACATAATAGATCCTAGCATCGTGATGCAGAAACACCGTACAGATGTGGTGTGTTACCTTTTTATTGAGGCTACATGTTAGGCCATCTGATGAAATACTGGGTCACTGGGACTGAGACTGAGAGTGGGGGAGGGCTAGTCAGTTACACGTCATAGAAAACAGTCATAAAGGGGGGTGCCTGGGTGGCTCAGTCGTTAAGTGTCTGCCTTCGGCTCAGGTCATGATCCCAGGGTCCTGGGATCAAGCCCCGCGTCGGGCTCCTTGCTCAGCGGGAGGCCTGCTTCTCCCTCTCCCACTCCCCTGCTTGTGTTCTCTCTCTCACTGTCTCTCTCTGTCAAATAAATAAATAAAATCTTAAAAAAAAAAAAGAAGAAAGAAAACAGTCATAAAGGGAGATAATGACGGTCTTTAGCATGTCATTGAGGAGAGGGTGCCCTGAGGAGAGGGGGCCCTGGCCCGGTGACTGCTCTGAGAAACAGGTGTATCCCATCCCATCTCATTTATCTTCCAAACTGGGACATTGTTCTAGAGAGTGAAGTGTGTGTGTGTGTGTGTGTGTGTGTGCATGTGTGCGTGGCTATTAATAATTAATTCTGGGCATCAGTGTGAATAGGACTGTTCTGGGCAAATTCTAACCCATTTCCCCTAATTTTCCCATCCCCTGATGTATTTACTAAGCAAGCTTTTGATTACAGTTGGCCTTCCTATAGAGCTTCAGCTACAGAGAGAGTGTAGTGACCATGGGGGATTTAGTTATCTTTCATTACTACCCTCTTCCCTCACATTATACATGTGTATTCATCCCCCCTCCCTCTTCCCAATATAATTGTATCGTGGCTTATTTTATTAAGTCAGTATTCCATGTCTACATTATTATGTCTAGAATTCCTTGTATTTATTCTTACTCTTCTTGGTGTTAATAATTGCTTAGTTTTCTCCGTACCTTCAGTAAATCTGCCCCAAACTTTTGCATATGATGATTGATATAGTCGATGAGGAAATGTATCAGTTGCATTTTTTTTCTTTCGCACTATTGTTTCTGAAATCTCATCTTCCTGTTCCAGGCTGGATGGGTTGTTCTGCAGGTCCCTTGCACAGTCCGTTATCTCTGAGCAGCGCCTTATAGTCATTCTGGGAATTCCTTTCGCCTCTGTCCTGTGTTAAGATCCCTCATGCATGCCTCTTTCCTGATTTAGACTGGACCTTTTCTGGACATTTTCTACTCCTCAAAAAAGCTGAGAGATCATCTAGGGGTGGAAATAGGAGACTGACCGAACAAAGGAGGTCTGAAAATAATGGTGGGAGAAAAAGTCACTTCTTCCTTTCATCCAAAAAACTAGTTATGTAAGTGAGGAGATACATGTTCGGATTGTGTTTTAGAAGCACTCATTCGACATCATATGTTTATGGGTGTCTGTTCTGCAGTAGGGACAGGACAGGCATGGGTCCTGCTCTCTTATATCTTCTCTACCAAAGTACAGACAAGCAAGCAAGTAGATTATAGCTCGCAAGCAAGTACAGGGTGCTATGATGGCAAGAGAGGGGTGCTTAACTCTGGACTCAAGTGTGGGTTGGAGGAACAAACATCAAAGGTCACCTATTTTACATGATTCTGTGTATATGAAATGTCCAGAATGGGCAAATCCATAGAGACACAAAGCAGGTTGGTGGTCGCCACAGGGAGTGACCCATTAATGGGGGTCATGGGGCTTCCTTTTGGGGTGATGAAAATGTCCCAGAAGTAGAAAGTTGTGATGGCTGCAGAACATTGTGAGAGTACTCAAATGCATTGAATTGGACACTTTAAAGTAGTTGACTTTATGTCATATAAATTTCACCTCCATATAGAAAATAGAGTGGGAGAGAGCGGTTAGGAGACTTGTCTGGCGATAGCTCTGATGTGAGCTACATTTTAAAAGTAGTTTCTTCCTTCTAAAAGCATTGTATTTATGTAATTTGTGAATAGTCATACACTTGGTACAAGTTTCCAAAAAGGACAGAAGGTCTCAAGAAAATGTAAGTTTCCTTCCTTCCCCATCTCCCAGTCACCCACTTCTTTTCCCTGTGAGGAAAACGTTGCTACCAGATTCAGACATATTTTGAGCCTGTGCATAAGTGTGCATGTTTGTGTGCGTGTGTGTATAAAATAGCGTGCATATATATGTATAGTAGTGTGTGTACATATATATGCATGTGTTCTAATATATATGTATTGTCAGAAGTCCAGAAAGAGTAAAAATTAAAATGAGATCAGTAAAACCATATTAGTAAGAGTTGATTGTGTACAGAAGAACAGTTCACAGAGTCTTCAATACCAAAACTGACATGAAGCTCAGAAGCTTGTCATTACAAGTTGGCTTATAAAGTAAAAATGAGGAAATTATTAACCTTTGCCAGGATTGGTTATTACAATGGGGGTTTCCAGACAGCAGGGGATTAGTTAAAAATGATTATCTCATATCATCTTCGGAAGATGACTTAAGTTTCTTTTATGATTATCAGAGGCATTTATAAGAAATAGCCTAAGTTAAGTTTTGGTTGTGTTCATGAAATAAGCTCAATTTAGTTTTGCTGACATGGTGTACATGGCTGTGTCTGCTCGGGGTAGGGGTGGGGGTTTCCAAGCCTGGTCTCCATTTTATTTTAACGCTCTCACCTTAAAATCAAATTGTAGCATATGGTAAACACGTTTTGCATCTCACTTAATGTCTCTTAGAGATCATTTCACATCAGTGCATAGAATGTTGCCTTGTTCTTTTCAACAGCTTCATAGAATTTGATTATTGGATCATAATTTATTTAACTAGTTCCGTGTTGTGGATATTTAGAGAGGCTCTTTTCAGTCTTTCGCTGCTGTAGACAATGCTATAGTGACTATTCTTTGTGTATATATGTTGTTTGGTCCAGTTGTGAGCATGGGATAAGCTCTTGAAGGAAGGCGGAAGCACCCTGAAGGGAGAGGAGGAGCTGAGGGAATGTGGGAGAGCAAGTAGGCAAGGAGGCAGAACTGATACAATGTGGTGGCTGAGGACGTGTGATAGATGAGGGAGAGGGAGAAGTTTGTATTGCTGTGTATTTCCAGTCCCTAGTGGAGGGCAGGTGCCTAACCAATATTTTCTGAATGCAGCCGCAAGAAGAGCTGAAAATTTTCTAGTATAAATTAGGGGTTCTAGTAAATGAACCATTCTCCCAGCCACACTTGTTTTGATTTTTATGACTCTCCCTCTCTGCTTTCCTGGAGGGCTCTGGCTTGACAGTTTATTGACAACCAGGCAGTGACGGCTATTGAGCAACCCGTCTGCGACGTCAGGGTATTTTTCCGTGTGTTGTAGAGTATGGGCAGTGCAGCGGTTAATAAATAATTGCCCATCTGATTGTGGGGTGCTGGAGTTCTTGTTCTTAAGTCAAGTGAGTGTTTTATGAATCAGAACAAACGTAATATTTCTGTCTCCGGTTAATATCAAGATTAATGATATTTAGCAAAATTGAAATTTATAGTAATCAGTGTTCAGGAGTACCTCTGCTGCTTTCTTGGTCTCTTCCTACCAAGGAGTACTTCTGTATCTTGTCTCCCTGTAGAAACCTAAATTTGTTTCTTCTCTGAATCCCCTTAAAATCTGCTTTCCTCCCTAATTAAACTATGATTTAGAGCCACGGTAAGATCATAATGAAGCTAGTTTTGACCCCCACACAGTAAGCACTCAGAATTTCAGTAGATTCCTGATGTATGGTGCGATTTCTCAACATTAGTGATTGCGATAATCAAATCACCGTAATAACTATGACATTTGTGTTTAGGACAATTTTCAGCTGCCAACTTAAAAGTCATAGAGAGCCTTATTTCATGTTGGCATGTGACTCTTTACATTCAGTAATCAGAATTAGTGGTTAGTGTAAACTTCTCGCCTACATGTGCCTAAATCTCTCTCTCTAAAAACATGTGTGTACACCCACACACCCACATATATTCTATCATCCATGTGATTTTGGCAACAAAGTATAAAATTTCTACTTGTGTGGTTTTTATTAACTTCACATAAGCTTTTTGAGATTATTTGATTTACACATGGTGAGCTAGATTCAATCTAATGAAAAAAATTGTCTTCCAGCAACCTAACAACTCCTTGCCTGCTATGTAAGTGGGAATAAAAGTGTGAGAGCTTTTATAGGCAAACCTTATGGTTAAGGACATTTACTGTTGTAAAAAAACTGAAAAATCGAAAAGGGAATGAATAAAGAAACAGGATTGCCTTGCCTCCTGCCATATTGGTTAGTAAATTAAGCATCTGATGTGCCCAGAAGTCTTTATTAATAGCTCAGACAATTCCTCCAGGGGTATTACCAAAAACCCTAGTAAGCTGACTTGGGCTTCTTCCCTCCATTTTCCCTGCCCTTCTTTTCTTCAGTAGATGTTGTCAGATTCTTCTCATGTCAGTTGGACAGATTCATCGTTCTATCAGCAGTGTACGAGAAGCTGTTTTTCCCCAGTCCCGCCAACACAGTGCGCTATTTCATTTGCTTTTTGTAGACCTTCCCTACCTTGATTCTATCTTTTCCAAAATTTGGTGACCAGACCTTCGTCGTCATTCTCATCATAGACCAACTGCTATGGAACCAGCTTTAATGTACTTAATGAGGTTGGAGAAGGAAGATCAGAAAGCTTCTAAACATTATATTTTACGTTAACATTTACAAATATATTTTATTAAAAATATTTTAAACATGCAAAACAGTGCAAAGAATATTAGAATGAACGTTCTCGTTCACCACTTTACAGTGCTATGATTTATCCTTTTTGCAACATTTGCTTTAAATCCTTTTTTAGAAGTGAAATAGTACATATAGATTTGAAGTTGCTTGTATTCCCTCCCTGATGCCATTTATCTCCCTCTTTCCTCAGAAATGCCATTCTCAAGCACATTTTTACTTGTACAGTAAATATTACAGTTTTTCATGTTTCGATGACACTATGTGAGTTCTTTTGTGACTTATTCTTTCCTTAACATCATGAGTTTGAGATTTATCCATGTTGATACATGTCATTTATTTTATTGCCTAGAGTCTTATCTGAATATATCATAATTCATTTATCCATTCTTTTGTGGATGGGCATTTGAGTTGTTGCCGACTTTCTATTACTGCACATGATGCTGCGATCAGTGTCTTGTAATGGCGTCTTTGCCTCTCTTTCAACATGGATAAGGATGTGTGTAGTTCCAAGAGCTACTATATCCATCTAGGAAGAGGAAATTAGAGCATTGTGGGGAGAGTGGTTCTGGCAAGGTAGCATAATGTAGGGGAATGGCTCAGTGTTCCCTCCCCCCCACCCCCAAAAAAGGTCCTTGGTATTTCTAGATGTGAATGATGCAGATTCAAAGACCATAAAATGGGTTTGGAGAGGTAAATAAGGTAAAGGACCCAGAATATTGGGCTAAGGCCACAGGGATGCTTTCAATGATGTTAAATGGGGGATTATTTGATCAGGTTTTCATTTTAAAGACATTGTTCTAGTGGGTTATGTGGAGGTTGAACTGGGATTGGGACGAGGAGTGTTTCAATTAGCATTCTTTGTATTGTAAATAATAAAAAGTCAAATTCAAATTGGATTACATAACAAGGGAATTTATTGACATGCATAAGTGGAATGTCTAGAGGTAGCAAACTAGGTTTGACCCCACAGCTGAGTGATGTCACCAAAGATAAATTTTTTTCCAACTCTGCCTTCCAGGGTGTCTCTACTACTTGCTGGCTATAAGATGGCTGCTAACAGCTCCTGGGACTCTATACTTCATTTCCTATGATCAAAGTGAGAAAATAGAGACATAAAGAGTATCTCTCACTGAATCAAACCAAAATTTTGATTGTACGTGTCCACTGAACCAGTCACTGGATGGAGGGGGATAGGACTATTCTGATTGACTAATTCCATCTAGAACCCTCCCCTGAGGCTAGGGGATGGTGTTACTCCAATCTGGATAGCAAGGCTGCTAAGTCATTGGGGAGAGGTGGTTTTCCAAAAGATAACCTCCCCAGAGGCTGTTAGGAAGGTGGAATGGAGAAATGTAGACTTGCAAGGAACCTAACAAATATGCTTTACAGCATAGAAATGAGCAAGCCTGGAGTGACAGACATATATAAGGAGATGGTGGACCAGTGAAGAGAAGGGGCTTTGGCCCTGAAAGTAGGGAGAGACAGGGGGAAGTAAACTTGAGAAATATGTACGAAGAAGGACTTGGTGATTTATGATTATGCAGAGACAAGAGTGGTGTATTAATTAGGCTAGGCTAAACTACCATAACAAAGAGAGCCCAAATGTAATAGCTTCAACAATCAAAGTTTATTTCTTTTTCAGGTTCAGAGTGTGTTCTAGATTGCTAATGTCAATGGTGGATGGATCTGTTCCAGTTTTCAAGGGTCCCAGTTCATCACACCTGGACCATCTTCAACATATATCTTCCAAGATTGCTTTGATTATTGTCATTATCGTCCTCAGGAAGGGGGAAAGTGCATGAAGGTGGGAGCACAGGAGAGCTTATTGGCCAGACCTGAAAGTAGGCCCCTCTCACTTCTGTTCTTATTTCATTGCAGAGAACCTTGTCATAAGACCACTCTTGACGTGCAAGGGATATGTGTTATAGGGGAGCATAGATTTTGGTGGTTAGCTGGCAGTCTCTGCTACAGGTGGAATGTGGTGACTTCCATGTTTCTGGCTTGAGCATTCCATGATTGATGGTACTAGCGAATGTGTAGGAGACTATAGGAGGAGGATGTGAAGTGGGGGAGAAGGGGAGATGAACAGTTCATATGGGTATCTTGCGTTGGAGGTGCACATGGGCCATACAGGGGGAGATGTGTAGTTGGCTGTCCAAGTCTGGTCTTCATAAGGGGAGGTCAGGATTAAAGATCTGGATTTGAGAGTCATCCGTTATTAAATGACTGATTCTTGGGGTAATTCTTACTTAAAAGCATTACTTGGCATTCACCTTGATGCCCTTGTGTTCTTTTCTGCTGTCCACTCCTTCAATCATGTGACATTTTAAAGCAGTTTATCCCTAGCCAGTTTGACAGCTCAATACTTGGAAAGGCTAAATTTATTCTTCAAATCTGGAGATGTCTCCCTCTCACAGATTGTTTATAAAAATGTCCAAATAATATCAGTGCTAGCATGATGGCTAGGGGATCCCATTGTTAGCATGACTCTGACTAGATAAGTGCTTTATAATCACTGCCTTTGATTGCCTGTCTTTAATTCAGCTCTCTATGCTCGACAAAACAATTAAGATTTTCAACAAATTATCTACGGGTTGCCCCTTATTCAAATGCTTATTTATGTAGTTGTGTTGGATTTTTCCTTAGAGAAACTATGTTCTTGTTCTTCCAATAAGTTGAGTGATAGTATTTCCCATGCTACACCCCTTGTGGAAGGGGTTGGGTCACTAGAAAACTTTAGGAAGAGAAAAGATCCGTTGCTGTTTTTTTTGTTTGTTTGTTGGTTGGTTGTTGTTGTTGTTTTTTTGTTTTTGGTTTTGGAAAATACTTGCTTTGGAATTAAAGAACAGTAGTGTGTTTTCCAGGTATTTTCTTCTATTCTGTTGCATGAATTTTCAGTGTTAAAAGGGGCTTCAGAGATTATGACCCTGTTCATTCCAGTGACCCCCGTTATGACCATTCAAATAATCCTGTAGATTCTGCGTGGATACTTTCAGTATTGGGCAGCTCTGTACTTTCCTAGAAAGATTGTTTCCTTGATGAAACAAGGTTATTTTTTTTGGTTGAGCTCAAATGTGCCTGCTTCTAATTCTCCTCATTGGCTCTAGAATAGCAGATGTCAACTCTTTTGTATGATGGTACTTGAGCCTTAGGGGAGTTACTGTCTGACACATGTATGGGAATGTAAATAGTGTAGGTAAATGGCTCTACATGTAACGACACTTCTGGACCATTTAAGAAGACAGTGAAGTGCAAATGAGGCAGAGTGAGTATTTTGGTAACATTGATCTCTTTTTAGTCTTTATTTATAAAAGTAAATTTCTTGCTCAGTTCACATTTTATTATAAATAACAGATTTTTTTTTGCCACCCACCTCCAGAGCAAAACATGAGTCCATCAAATATTTGAAGACACCTCTGATATCCATCCTTAGTCTTCTTATCATTCATACCCATTTATCCCATCCATGTCTCATAAACTATGATTTCTAGAGCCTCACTGTCTTGGTCACTCTCCTCTATCCAAGTAAATGCCAGTGTCTTTCTCAAATTGCAACATGTCCAGAATTGGACATGATATTCCAATGCATGGCTCATTGTTTGGTGGGAGTAGTATGTTCCAAAGCACTAGAAGGCTGGGGGGGAATAAGATGGAAATAAGAATATTTTCTTTCAGTTTTTAAGCGTTAGGTGCACAGAATTGTGTGTGTTTGCGCGCGCGCGCTTTGATCCAAAGAGCATTTGCTATTAGCAAGGGCACATTATAAATCTTTGCAATCTGAGTATTTACTAATTATTGCCAAAGGCTTTGAATGATCAAATCCATTACAGGGGGTAATAGAATTAATAATTATTGTTCTGTTTACTGTCTATTTTGAGAAACAATAATTTGTTACTTTCAGTTAGGTTATATATTTGTTACAAGTATCAGTAACTCAGTATGTTCAAATTTGAACAGTTGACTATATGATAAGAGCTGGTGTCCTAGTTGTGAAATGTGCTCTTACCTTTTCATAGCTCTCTGGGGATTGAAGGCCACTTGACATGTGACTACCACTTTACCTTACTCTTTCACCTGGAAGTGATTTCTTCCTTATTGGAAATCTCTCAGTTCTTTTTTGACACTTGTCCCACTCTACCTCATATTATGGGTGCTTGGTATGTGTTTAATGTCCTCTGAGAGAGTGCAGATTTTTAAGAGGATCTAATACGTTTTGTTCATGTCTGAATGCCTCAGACAGCCTAACCCAGTCTAGTCTGTGCTCAGTAGTCACTGAAAGAAGGCATTAATGCAAGAAGGCTAAATATTTAAAGATACATGTAGTATATTTATGGCCAGTAGTAGATTTAATTAGAAGTAAAAACATGTAATCTGAAACTAAAAAAAAACTGACAATAAAGTACAAAAGTACTCAATTGCACAGGAAGGTATTAATAGCATCATCCACTATAATGTATATAGAATCTAGCTATTTCAGATTTGCTGATGCCTGTTGGACACTTTATTTTTTTGTTATTTTTTAAATTTATATTTATTTTTTAAAGATTTTATTTGTGTTTTTTTAGTGTTTATTTATTTATTTATCTATTTATTTATTTATTATTATTATGTTATTTGTTTTTTAGAGAGAGAGAGAGAGAGACCATGAGCAGGGGGAGGAGCAGGTGGGGGGAGAGAGAGGGGGAAAGGATCTCAAGCATACTCCATGCTGAGCGCAGAGCCAATTCAGGGCTCCATATCATGACCATGAGATTGTGACCTGAGCGGAAACCAGGAGTTGGACAGTTCACTGACCGAGCTGCTCAGGCGCCCCTGGACATTTTAAATAGTGGATTGAAATTTGACTTCTGCAAACCTATTTGTGCATGGGGAATGAGGTATCACTCTGGTGAGAGTCACTCTTATTGTGTAAATTAATAGCGTCTTCTCATCTTGAAGAGCTAGTGCAATCGTTAGGCAAAAAGAAACGTCTTTCTGGATCCTATGGATGATAATCTTTAAAAAAAATCTCATTGTTTGAGGTTTACTATATTCTAAGCCACTGTGAAATCATAGAAAACATGTATACTGGTCTCTGCCCCCAGTTCTGGGCACAGAGCTCCTAAAACCCTTGTAATTTCCTAAGTGACAAGAGCACTAGGAGCATCTTTTGTTCTAATGTTTGGTCTTCGACTCCGGTTCCTGACACAGAACTCCTAAATCCCTTGGGATTTCTTGGGTAATAGGAGTATCTGTTGCTTTAGTGAAGCAATGCTTGGTACGTTCCTGGATAGCTTCAGGATGGGGGCTGGTGGGTTGGTGAACACACTGGTGTGGTGGGAGGGTGATGCACCTCAACTCCATAGGGACAGAAGCTCCTGTGCTTGGGACCCTTCCAGATCTCACTCTCTGTATCTCTGCATCTGGCTGTTCATCTGTATTCTTTAGTATATACTCTATTATATAATACACCAGTAAATGTAAGTATTTCCCTGATTTCTGTGAGTTGTTCTAGCAAATTATTAAACTCAAGGAAGGAGGGGGTCATGGGAACCCCGATTTACAGCAGGTCAGTCCAAAGTACAGGTGACAACCTGGGACTTGCCATTGGCTTCTAAAGTACAGGCAGTCTTTTGGGACTGAGCCCTTAACTTGTGGGATCTGGTGCTAACTCCAGGTAGATGGTACCAGAACAGAATTGAACTGGATTCCATCCAGCTGATATTGCAGAAACCTGCACATCTGGTGTCAGAAGTATTGTGAGTGTGAGAATAATGGTGAAACACAGGGAGTTTTTCTCACAGCTGCCTGGCATTACCTCATTTCATCCCTGCAAATCATTATAATAGTCCAGCAAGGTAAATTCCGTACTTATCCTTATTTTGTTAATGAGAAAATGGAGTCAGAGAGGTTAAGTGAATTGCCCAGAGAAAACAGTACAACCAGTACTTGATTCAGAACGCAGACTCTTGAGTACAGTGTTCTCTGTCTTCTCCTTATTAGGCTGATCCATAAATACTCAACCAGCTCTTAATATGTGCAAGGCAATTTTTAGGCATTGTCCTCAAAGTAAAGATATATAAAGCAAGACAAATCGAACAAGATTCCTCTTCTTATAGAACTTAACAATTTTCTGGAAGGACCTCAGGTTTGTCTGATGGAATATTAGTGTTAGCCCCACCGAGTGCCAACTGAATAATACTAGCATGGTGTTCTCTAGGAATGAATTTACTGGAAGGCTTTGGAACAGGACAGGAAGACTTTAATGGAGGAGGCCAGACTTTAGCTAACTGTTGAAGGAGAAGAAGAATATATATCAAGAGAGATACGGAAGAGGACATTTCAGACAGGAGCAGAAGGCAAAGGAGGAACACAGCATGAGCCAAACACAGGCTGGGAGAACATCAAGGCATGGCTAAGGGATCTCACTGCACGTTGTCAAGATTATTTTTTCAGGCTTTCATCTTACCCAATAATAATTCAGTCATGAATGTAAATTATGGTCACTGAAAGAATTATATTATACAAAAAACAATTTTCACAACTAGAGATGCCAGAGGCAAGGTTTCTTGTAGAAAGATTTTATTAGAGGAAAGGATATTCATTTAAGTCTTCAAAAATCAAAAATGCTACAAATGGGCAAGGAGGAACATTTGTCATTATCACCCCTGCTGCTGTTTCATAGTAGCTGTATGCAGTTTTTTTTTTTTTTTTTCTTTTCAGTTTGGAGTGTAAAGAGTGAGAAAAATTTGAAGGCCCTTTTCCAAAAGGCATGTGAGAACAATACATCTTTTCCACCAAGAATAAATGTAATCCTGTTCTATGATCGTAGATCAGATATCACTGAAGGTATCTAGGAGGTTGAAAATTGAAAAGACTGACAAGTCTCTACTCACGTAAGGCTTCAAGGAATGTAAAGGATACAGCAGGAGGAAGGAAGCCCAGATAGTCACGGAGAGGGCTGAGCCTCTCAGGTACAGCTCCCAAGAGCCTTTCTTGGTTGCACGGGATGAGCTTCATCTTTTGATGATAGACTAAGATATGTGTGAGGTCCCTGGGCCTCAGGGGAGCTGAAGCACGAGTTTACTCAAGGCTCTGGTCATAGAGCCGAAACCAGGCTGCATAACTGGTTAAAAAGTAGGAAGAAATGTATAGGGATGGTAATTCAGGACAGTGATTCCTTTTGGGGGGATGGAATTGGGATAGATGGGCAGCACAGCAATTGTATGTACGAGGTTTTATTCTGCTGCTCTGGTGGCTAATATGTGGTTGTTATGTAATTGTGTGTCTGAAATATTTCATAATAAAAAGGGTTGGGTGCAGGGGCGCCTGGGTGGCTCAGTCGGTTAAGCGACTGCCTTCGGCTCAGGTCATGATCCTGGAGTCCCGGGATCGAGTCCCGCATCGGGCTCCCTGCTCTGCGGGGAGCCTGCTTATCCCTCTGACCCTCCCCCCTCTGATGTGCTCTCTCTCTCTCTCTCTCTCATTCTCTCTGTCTCAAATAAATAAATAAAATCTTTAAAAAAAAAAGGGTTGGGTGCAAAACTTTTCCTCACGTTATAGAAAAATAAGCTTAGAAGTTAAGAACCACTTTCATATTGTCAGTTCTAGGAGCCTAGGTAACCTCTTCATGGGCCCAAAGTTCAGAGGACTGAGTCCACAAATCCACCCTTCTGAGGGGTTTTAGGTCCAGAATGTTGATTAATCAGACAGTTGAGAGGAAGTGAAAAGAAGAAAACGTACTGCAAGTACTATTACAGTCTTAATTGTGCAACATTTACTCTCATAAACTGTATCTTTTTATAATTGTATGGTTTGGACAAGCAGAGTCTTTCACAGAGGCCTTAAGTTTGGAAATGCAAGTATAGCACTCAATCTTTTCTCCCCTCACCAAAGTCTGCTGACGATCAGATCTTTCTTCTAAAAGCTGGTGGTTCTCGACTGAGGGTGATTTTGTCTCCCAGATGACATTTCACAATATCTGGAGATATTTTTGGTTGTCACAACTTGAGGGGGGTGGTTTGCTACTAGTATCTAGTGAGTAGAGACTGGGCATGCTGCTAAACTTTCTATGGTATGTAGGACAGCTCCACGGCAAAGAATTATCTGGCTCAAAATGTCAACAATGCCGAGGTTGAGAGCTCGGACCTAAGCTAAAAATATTTTTTAGTAATTTTAACATTTTCCTGATTAGTAAAGTAATACTTATTCGTTGTAGAAAATCTGGAACATACCAAAAGCTCACAAAAAAAGAACTAAGTTGCCCATAATCCCATCCCCCAGAAAGAACTACTATTTAACAGTTTATTTAAGTGACTCGCAAACCTGGCTACGTCTAGGGAGCTTTGAAAAAACTTGGGGCTCCAATCCTGGATATTCTGATTCTAGTCTTTCTCCATGCTTTGATACTCTTATTAATCTACTCTAATCCCTGAACAATATTTTCTGAGCTTTTTCCTGTGCCAGGAGTTGGCAAACCACAGCTGCTGGCTAAATCCAACCTGCCACCTGTTTCGGTACAGCCTGCCAGGTAAGAATGGGTTTTACGTTTTTAAATGGTTGGAAAAAAAATCAAAAGAGGAATAGTCTATGTCACATGGAAATTATATGAAATTCCAATCACAGTACCCTTAAATACACTTCTGTCAGACTGCAGCCATGCCCTTTCCTTTACAAATTGTCTGAGGCTGCTTTCGCATTACCACGCCAGAGTCAAGTAGTTGTGACAGAGACTCTAGCCCCATAAAGAAAAAAGTTTGCAGACCTCCGTCCTATGCCTTTAGGTGCTTCTACAGTTCTTTCCTGGACTTCACAGCCTTCTGTCCCCTCCTGTTGGTCAGTTAAGCTATTTTTAATTTTTGGCTATTATAAATGGTTCGTTGAAAAATATCCTAATTGACTAACCCATGCGTATGTATGTGATTATTTATCTAAGCACATTTTCTAGAGGAAGTCACTTTTTTTTTTACATTGCAATATCGGTTTATTGGTTTCTGGAGTAGAATTCAGTGATTCATCACTTACATATAACACCACGTGCTCATCACAACAAGTGCCCTCCTTAATGCCCATCACCCATCTAGCCCATCCCCTACCCACCTCCCTCCATCAACCCTCAATTTGTTTTCTATTGTTAAGAGTCTCTTATGGCTTGTTTCCCTCTCTCCTTTTTTTTCCTTTCCCCCTTCCCCTAATCTCATCTGTTTGGTTTCTTAAATTCCATGCATGAGTGAGATCATATGGTATTTGTCTCTCTCTAGCTGACTTATTTCACTTAGCCTAATACACTCTAGCTCCATCCACATCATTGCAAATGGCAAGATTTCATTCTTTTTGATGGCTGAGTAATATTCCATTATATATAGATATACCATATCTGCTTTCTGCATTCATCAGTCCATGGACATCTGAGCTCTCTCCAATTTGGCTAATGTTGATAATGCTGCTATAAACATTGGGGTGCATATATTCAAAACTGTATTTTTGTATCCTTTGGGTAAATACCTAGTAGTGCAATTGCTGGAACATAGGGTAGCTCTATTTTTAACATTTTGAGTAACCTCCATACTGTTTTCCAGAGTGGTTACACCAGTGTGCATTCCCACCAACAGTGCAGGGGAGTTCCCCTTTCTCCACATTGAGAAGAAATCACTTTTTGAAGCACTGGTTCATATAGCCAAATGAGTATCCTCAAAGTTTATACCAACTTTTACTCCAAATCAGAAATGTGTATGAATGCCTCTTTCCCCACCCAGTTTGCTATCTCTGGGGCTTTGCATTTTTGTCTCAGCCACCCTGACAAGTTCTTGTAACTTGCACTCCTTTGCTAGCTAATGAAGCTGAATATTATTTCCATGTGCTTATTGGCTGTTGGTGTTTAGTTTGTAAATTGCCTCTTTTTTCTCTTTTGCCCGTTCTCTATTCTGGCCTTTATTATTTTCTTGCCATCTGGTAACAATTTTTTTTTCTTTTTAACTTAAGGGTAACAACTTTTGCTGATAGGTAAGCTGCTCATGTTTCCCCTGAGAGTACATTTTTCCCTGCTAATTTTTTAAATACATGGACATTTAAAAATGGGACACTTAAAAAAAAAACATTTCCTACTTTGGGGGTCCTTCTTGCTTTATTGTTTGTTCATTGTGGGTGGACATACACCAAGGGAACATGTGACGAGAGGTACAAGGGCCCTGAAGGCCACGAGGATGTCATGTGGATGGAACTTTGTAAGAAACCGCCAAACTGTCTTTCCAAATGGCTCTACCATGTTGCATTCCCACCCACAGTGAATGAAGGTTCCTGTTGCGCCACATCCTTGTCAGTAGAAGGCGCTGTAGGGATAGTATAAGGCATAGCAGAGGAGGGGGTTTCTCTTGCTGGTTTGGGGTGTTTTACCTTTTGCTCTCATGACATGGCTGCCGATGGCGTATGTGAGACCCGGTGGTACTCATCATCCAAGGAGTTTCTGCAGTACCCTGGTGGGTGGATTCTTGCTCATCATTGTGGACCACTGGCTGTGGACCAGCTCTGCCAAGGGTGCTCCAGCGATCTTCCCTGCCATCCAGTGAGCTACAGTCATGCCCTTTCCAGTGGTATCAAAATCTCAATCTTGGATGGGGGTGGGGTCTCTTTCAAGTTTGTTCCTTGGATTATCTCCCTTAGTCCTAGAAGGAGTCGCTGTTCCCTGCATTTACTATTCCTGTACTCTTAGAGTTCTCTTTTACCCTATTAGTAGTTAACCATCTTCTACTAGTTGTTTATACTGAATTTTCCCTATTCAGATGCCTGGTTTGGTTTCTGTCTCCTGACTGGAAGGACACAGTTTCTTTTAAATTTTTGGTTAATTTAAACCCTCAGGTAGGTTTTTTTTCTCCCAACTGAACTGCTAGGATTGGGTTTGAGGGGCGGGGGTATAGAACAGAAGAAAGGGCACCTGGCCGTGTTGGCAGACACCGTGGTGTCTGGCTCTGTCAGGGGCTCAGGTGTCTTGGCTGGCTAGGTGAGTGTGATGTGAGCAGGACTAACTGGCACATGGAGTGAATGGGACCCAGCATTCTTGAGAACCCTTCTGTCAAGATTCTATTCTAGAGACGTGGCTGGGAGAGGAGGTTGGTTACACTGTGTGAGATGTGGTGGGCTCGAAATCAGAAGGAGGAAGAGTCTTCTTGATGACGATCCAAAAGAAAATGGAACAGATGAGAGAGTCCAGATGGGGTCAGGGCCTCTGGTTAAATCCTGAGCAGCACCCAGAGCAGCTCTGATATTCCATCTGCTCTGGCTTGCAAGCAACTGGTTGCCTTGTTGGTTGCCGTGGAAAGAGAAGCTCCACAGCCCGGAAGGATTTTATCCTTGTGATCAGCAGACAAGGTGCAGATATTTATATGATATTGTTTAAGCATTTTAATAAGATACAACATTTTAGGGAATGGCTTACATGAACTGTACATATTGCTTAATAGAAATAATGTGCACTATGAGTTTGTTTTCCTTGGTGTGTACACTGTCGTCCCCGGGGAGGTGACTGAGCAAAGCGTTAGGTTGCGCTGCCTCGCTCCTGCTGGCAGGGACACAGGTGCAGAACTGTGGGCATGATGAATCCAACGCCAGTTGCATCACTGCTGCCTGGGCTCAGCTCGAATTGCTGTCCGTGGAGGAGATAGGATTCATTCGTTTTCTTTCAGGGAACATGCAAACACATGGCAGCAGGGAGAAGCAGGCAAAGCCCAACCTTTCCTTCTCTGAGGAGCTCTGGCAAGAGATGAGCCGATGAGCCTTTGGACATACTGCCTTTGTCAGTAGATGTTTGAGAAGATGGTATCCCTGTGGCAGCATGCTCTGCGGATAGCTGATCAATGTTTCGCTCTCTCCCAGGGCTATTGAGAAATAGTATCGATTTGTGAGAGAATCTGAAAACACTACATACACTCCCAGAAGATATAACGAAATACTCAAACAGCTTTTTTAAAGGATTCAGATAAAGATGAAATGCATGAAGATCACTTTCCAGGCTTTTGTGATGAGTTATCTAGGGTGGGGCGTCAGGAGCTTTTCCTCTCATTTCTGTTTTCCTTTTGGCTTTGCTGCGCTAGTACTGCTTGACAGTAAGTATGGGGGCCCTGGCGCTATGCCGGAGTGCTGCATTTGGGGAAAGAGAAAGGCCCTCCTACAAAAAGTCATCTTCCCAGGGTTCCTGAGATGGATGGGGACTAGGTGCAAGCTTAACCCAAGTTCCAGCTTCATGTTGCCCAAACTAGACTGATCTTGGAGATTTTGACTGGAATCCTGTGCTAGGACCCAGGAATCTGTATTTGTAACAAGTGCCCAAGTTGCAGACTTGATACTGTCAGCTTGCAAAACATCATTCTTGTGGATCGACTCAAAAGTGAAGTTTATTTTTAAATGTACTTAGACTTCCTGCTTGTCCAGCCAGATTTAGGTTGGCATGACTCACCTACATAAATATATTTTTCAAGGCTTGGGAACACCGCTCTTAGCATTTGGGAGAACACATTAAAAACAAGAACAAGAACAACAGCAACAAACCCGCTTGCTGTATTGAATTGAGCAGCTGAAAGGCAAACACCTGGCCTTTTCTTCCCAATGATGCTGCTTGGGCTGGTAGACTTTGGGATGGAACGTATTCACATTAAAAATTGTCCTTCTTGCTCCTTCCTGAACTATACTTCTTTTTTCCCTTTAAAACATAACATTTATTGCCTTTTTCTAATTACAAAAATAACTCATGCTCAGTGTCAAAAATTCCAAAGAAAAAAAAACAGAACAAAAATCCGTAATTTCATCTCCCAGCGATAACCTTGCTATATGTTTTCTGAAGACACAGTGATGTGTGCTTCTTGAGGCTTGTAATTACAATACAACAGGACCACTTTGTGAGAAACGGTAATTGTAAGTTAAAACGGGAATGTTAAAGGTAACCTATACAAACTAGAATTTCATTCCTGCTACATTTTCACATCTTCAGAAATGCTGATCTATCAATCTGTCCTTAGAATTTTAAGAGAATCCATATTTTTAGAATTTATAAATACTGTCTTTTCTAAAGTTGTCATACTGCAGATAGATTTTTTTCTCTAAAGAGTTTAGATATCTATCATTCATTCTTTCATTATATGATTGTTGAGCATCTATTATGGAGATGCAGCACTTAACAAGACTGGTAAAGTCCCTGCCTCCAGTGAGCTTATTTTCCGGGGTAGGGGCAAGAAATGATAAATAAGCAATTAACAAAACATTTTCAGATTCTTTGTGTTGAGTGGTCAAGGAAAGTCAATGTCTTCACTCTGACATCAGAGTTGACACCTAAAAGATGAAAAGGAGCCCAGCCTTGGGAAAAGGAGAGGGTCTGTTCCCCCACAACCTCAACAAAATGTGTTACAAAGTGGTTTTGGCTTGATTTGGTTTGGTTAATCTGCTAGGTGAGAACTGGTGTAGATTTAATTTGCTTTTCCATCAGTTTGGGTGAAGTTAAATATCTTATCGTATATTTAAGGGCTATTTTGTGGGGGTTTTTAGGGTACCATCTCTTAATCTTTTGCTCATTTTTTTTGAGCAAAAGAATTTTGTCCATATAGTTTTTGATCTCTTTTTCCCTCAAAAAACATTTTTTTTCACTTTAAACAATAAAGCTTTATTTCTCATTCACACTACTTGTCTATCAAGGGTTGGAGTTCTATTCCATATTGTCTTCATTCATTCTAGGATTCAGACTGATTGAGAAACTTCCCTGAACTATTGCTTGTTTTTAAATAATTTTTTTAAAAGATTTTATTTATTTATTTGAGAGAGAGAATGAGATAGAGAGAACATGAGAGGGGGGAGGGTCAGAGGGAGAAGCAGACTCCCTGCTGAGCAGGGAGCCCGATGCGGGACTCGATCCCGGGACTCCAGGATCATGACCTGAGCCGAAGGCAGTCGCTCAACCAACTGAGCCACCCAGGCGCCTAAATAATTTTTTTATTGTGGTAAGAACATTTACATGAGATATATACCCTCTTAACAAATTTTCAAGTATACAGTATAGTCTTGTTAACTATGGGCATGATGTTGTACAGCAGATTTCTAGAACTTACTCATCTTGCATGACTGAAACTTTATACCGGTTGAACAGCAATGCCCATTTCCTCCAACCCCCAGCCCCTGGCAACTACCATTCTTTTTTTATTATATATGTACTTTTTAAAAAAATTAACATATAATGTATTATTGGTTTCAGAGGTACAGGTCTGTGATTCATCAGTCTTATATAATACCCAGTGCTCATTACATCACATGTCCTCTTTAATGTCCATCACCCAGTTACCCCATCCCTCCACCCCCCTCCCCTCTAGCAACCCTCAGTTTGTTTCCTATGATCAAGACTCTCTTATGGTTTGTCTCCCTCTCTGGTTTTGTCTTGTTTTATTTTTTCTTCTCTTCCCAGATGGTCCTCTGTTTTGTTTCTTAAATTCCACACACAAGTGAGATCATATGATAATTATCTTTCTCTGATTGATTTATTTCACTCAGCATAATATCCTCTAGTTCGATCCATGTTGTTGCAAATGGCAAGATTTCATTTTTTGATGGCTGCATAACATTCCATTGTATATATGTACTACATCTTCTTTATCCATTCATCTGTTGATGGCAACTACCATTCTAGTCTCTGCTTTTATGAGTTCAACTTGCTTAGATTCCACATAGAAGTGAGATCATACAGTATTTGTCTTTCTGTATCTGGCTTGTTTCACTTAGCATGATGTTCTTCAGGTTCACTCATGTTGCAGCAAATGGCAGGATTTCCCTCTTCTATTTTTCTTTCTTTCTTTTTTTTTTTTTAGAGGTGGGATACGGCCAGAGGGAGAATCTTAAGCAGGCTCCATGCCCAGAGATCATGACCTGAGCCGGTAACAAGAGTCGGCTGCTCAACTGACTGAGCCACCCAGGTGCTCAAGGATTTCCTTCTTTTTAAAGGCTGAATAATATAACAGTTGTGAGTGAGTGTGTGTGTGTGTGTGTGTGTGTGTATGTGTGTATTACATTTTATTTATCCCTTCATCTATGACAGACACTTAGGTTGTTTCTATATTGTGGCTACTGTGAACAGTGCTGCAATGAACACGATAATGCAGATCTCTCTTTGATAATGATTTTATTTCCTTTGGATATATTTCCAGAAGTGAGATTGCTGGATTGTTTTTAACTTTTTGAGGAACCTACATACTGTTTTACATACTGGCTGTCCCAAATTACATTCCCGTCCACAGTGCACAGGGGTTCCCTTTTCTCCACATCTTTGCTAACACTTATTATTTCTTAGCTTTTTAAAACAACCATTTTAACAGATGTGATATGACACACTTTCATGGTTTTGATTTGCATTTCCCTGGTGACTAGTGATGTTAAGTACCTTTTCACATATGTGTTGGTCATTTGTATATCTTCTTTGGAGAGGTATCTATTTAAGTCCTTTGCTCATTTTTAATTGGACTCTTTGATTTTTTGCTATTGAATTACAGGAGCTCCTTATATATTTTGGATATTCACTGTTATCAGATAATGTGATTTGCATATGTTTTTGCTGTTCCATTGGTTGCCTTTTCACTCTTGATTGTTTCCTTTGCTGTGAAGACGGGTTTTTTGTTTTTGTTTTTGTTTTTTTAGCTTGATGTTGTCTCACTTGACTATTTTTGCTTTTGTTGCTTGTGCTTTGGGTGTTATGTCAAAGAAATCATTGCCCAGATCAATATCCTGAAGCTTATGTCCTATGTTTCTTCTAGGAGTCTTAGTTTCAGGTCTTATGTTTTAAGTATTTCATCCATTTTGAGTTGATTTTTGTATATGGTGTAAGATAAGAGTCTTTGAGATTATTTAATTCAGTCTTAGGGCCTTTGTTGTCCTCTTTTCTCCACTGCAGTTTTTCTGGTTCACCCTAGGTTTCCACAAATGTTTGAGGAAGGGGCTTGGAAGATAGCTCTACTGGAAATTGGTGTTTATTTTTCCACTTACAGGTAATTTGATGGTTTTTTTTGTTCTTTTTTGTCTTCTAGTTATGATGATATCATGCAGCTTTTGTGGTTTTATGTTTCTTGTTGATCTGTACAGTTTTTTGGAGGGTATGCAAAAAAATATTCTTATTTAGGTTGTAATTGTTACCTTACTGAATTGCCATTCTTTTAAATCAGAAACTTCAGCTCATGTCAGAAATGCTGTTGTTCTCATAGAAAAGCTCCTTCCAATATTAATGCTTTAACTTTTTCCTACCCTAGTCAGAGCAGTAACTGATAGAAAGAGGAGTAGAAAATAGGGACCTAAGACCAATACAAAAGCTATTACAGTTTCTCACAAATGCATTAATTTGTCTAAAATGAGTAATAGTAGTAAGTTTTTCCTATAATGGGATTAGCATTTTCTAGCAGGACTTTTAATAATACCAATTTTTTATATACTCTCAAAGAGCTTTGATATCACTTGAATTATTTACTTATGATTTAAGAATTAGCTCTTAAAAATAGGCCTTCTGGCTATCACTTAGTGCAACGACAAAGCATGTAATCCAGCCAATGTCACTCTATTCTTACAGGCTTGTTTGCAGCCCCTATAAATATTGGCCAGAAATGATTTACCTTGCCTTATTACCACTGTGACTTTAACATGTACTTTAAATGAGAAAAGTAATTGCCTGAACTATATAATGTCTCAGGGGAAGTGACTTCATATTACCAGTATTATTTGGGAGTTTGAAAGTAATAGGAGGTATTGGCATCCTAGTTCTTTGAAGTTATACTTCACTGTCCTTAAAAACAGTATGTTTGGTGACATTACTCTGATAATTTTGCTTATCAGAATATTATTAAATAGACTGCCTTTGTAAAGGATTAATGTGATAAGATTATATCCTTAATGTGATAAACTTGAACTTAAAAAAAATCTTACCTATTTTTTTAGTAAAAGGCAAAAAATTTGTTGAGTCAGAAGAGCAGCCAGAGTATCATCCTAACCATTTTTTTTTCTTTTTTTTTTTTTAAGATTTTATTTATTTATTTGAGAGAGAGAGAATGAGAGACAGAGAGCATGAGAGGGAGGAGGGTCAGAGGGAGAAGCAGACTCCCTGCCGAGCAGGGAGCCCGATGCGGGACTCGATCCCGGGACTCCAGGATCATGACCTGAGCCGAAGGCAGTCGCTTAACCAACTGAGCCACCCAGG
>NC_138385.1:87777019-87815747 GCF_054177405.1 Leptonychotes weddellii | reverse complement strand
GCGCCTGGGCTCCGCCTCTGCAGCTGGCTTCCCTGCTCCGTTACCTGGGAGCTCTGCCGCACTCAGGCACCCCCGGTCTTTCTGTGACCCCGAGGGTCCTGAGACCACACTGTCCCGGAGGGTTCCACCCCCCGCTTAGCCACCAGAGTGACGTCCCTCGGCGGAGCAGACTTTTAAAAGTTCCGATTTTGTGCTCTGTGGCTCTATCACTTGCTCCCCCGCCGTCTATCCTCCCGAATATCACCTCGGATTCGCTTCTCCGCACGTCCTACCTTCCAGAAAGTGGTCGCTTTTCTGATGAGAGAGTTGTTGCTCTTCTTTTCTTCGATCTCCAGTTGAGTTTGTAGGTGTTCAGAATGGTTTGATCCCTATCCAGCTGAATTCCTGAGAGGAGACGAAATCCAGGTCTCCTACTCCTCCGCCATCTTGCTCCGCCCCCCAGAAGTTTCAAATTTTAAGGAAGTCTTGCTTATCCGTGATTTCTCATGGATCATGTCTTTGGTGTATTTAAAAGGCATCAGCAAATTCAAGGCCATCTAGGTTTTTCCCTGCATTATTTTCTAGGAGTTTTGTAGTTTTCCATTTTACATTTAGGTCTATGATCCATTTTGAGTTAATTTTTTGTGAAGGATGAAAGGACTGTCTAGATTTTTTTTACATGTGTATCTCCAGTTGTTCCAGTAACATTTACTGAATTCTATTGTATCGCTTTGGTTCTTTTGTCAGAGATCAGTTAACTATACTGATGGTGATCCACTTCAGTCCTCTCTATTCTGTGTCATCTATTTGTTTATTCCTTGGCCAGTACCATAATGTTTCAATTACTGCAGATTTTTCATAAGTCTTGAAGTTGGGAAGTGTTTGTCCTCCAAGTTTGTTCTTTTTCAATATTGTATTGGCTATTCTGAGTCTTTTGCCTCTCCATGCAAACTTCACTTATTTTAAATATTTTATTTATTTATTTGACAGAGAGAAGAGAGCACAAGCAGGGAGAGCAGAAGTTTTTATGTTTATTCTTTCAAGTTTTCTATATAGACAATCATGTCATCTCGGAACAATGACAGTTTTATGTCCTCGTCCCAATCTGTGTGCCTTTTTTTGCCTTACTTTATTAGCAAGAACTTCCAGTACAGTGTTGAAAAGGAGTGGTGAGAGGGGACATCCTTGCCTTGTACCTGATCTTAGAAAGCTTTGTGTTTCTCACCATTAAGTATAATGTCAAGTGCAGGTTTTTTATAGATGATCTTTATCAAGTTGAGAAAGTTCCTTTCTATTCCTGTTTACTGAGAGGTTTTTTTTTTTTATTATCATGAATTGGTGTCAGATTTTGTCGAATGCTTTTTCTGTGTCTACTGATATGATCATATGATTTTTCTTTTTTGGTGTGTTGATATGATGGATTACATTAATTGATTTTCAAAAAATGATTTCTTCAAATCAAACAAATATGTGTTTTAGTATGTCCAAGTTTGGCTTAAAGTGGAAAAATACAGTTTTCCCTTCCCATGATTTCTAAGGAGAAGTCCCAAATAATGAAATATATCCTAAAACTACTCAGAGACTTAAGCTACTTTTCCCTGGGTATATTCCACTTAAACCCCTGTTAAAAAGCTGATAGGTATTACACAGTTAGGATAATTGTAGCACTTTATCAAATTGGCAGATGCTCAATAATCATTTTTGTCCCCATTAGGCAACAATAGATACAAAATAAAAGGACACCCGTTGATGTCCTTACAGCTGTGTCTGAATTGGAAGGCACTAGCACTCATCATTCTAGACGGTGGGTGAACCAAAGGAGCTCTGACATTTTTCATGATGATAGTTGCATATAAATACTTGGATCCTCCTGGAGATTCCTACTGCCCAGCCAAGTGATTCTGTTTAGGTGATTCCTTCTGCTGTATTTGTAAGCTCCAGGTTATTTTCTATTAAAGGTTTTATTTATTTATTTATTTGACAGATAGAGACACAGCGAGAGAGGGAACACAAGGAGGGGGAGTGGGAGAGGGAGAAGCAGGCTCCTCACGGAGCAGGGACCCTGATGCGGGGCTCGATCCCAGGACTCCGGGATCATGACCTGAGCTGAAAGCAGACGCTTAACGACTGAGCCACTCAGGCACCCCGCTCCAGATTATTTGTAAAGCTGTGGTACAAAGATTAAAATTCAAGAATTACAAGACCCTCTGGTATTCTGCAGTTGTGAGACAAGGCATAAGAAGGAAGTGTTTTTAAACTTGGGAATGTATTATTTCAGCTTTAGTACGTGTTGATGCACAATATATTAAGTGGCTTTTTCAGGCCAATAGTTAATTATCCAGTGACCCAGTTATGAAAAATCCATTCATGAGGAAATAGTAAGAATCCTTACCATTATGAGGTTTGTTTTTCAACTTTACATAGATTTGTATACCCACATACTGGAGGTAATAAAAAGGAATTATTCCATTTCATTTTTATTAGATTTTACTGCATGGCATATACCTATAAAGAAATAAGATGTTTAAAAATATTCTGTATCTTAGATATTTAAATAAATTCATTGTTCAAAAGTATCACCCTGGGAGAAGGTACTTATTACGTGGATGTTACCATTGCGCAAACATTTTTGAAAATCATTCCTGGAACTTCCTTGAAGCTAGTTTATGTGTCATGCAAGAAACTAGCGAAAGAATATACTGATATCCCTTATCAAACTCAAGCACACTTTTCTAATCTTATTTTTTTTTAGTGTTTTGATTTCTGAACCATGTGTATGTATCAACTATTTTTTTTTTTTTTACAGTTTTCTAATCTTTAGAAGCAAAAACAAAGTCACTGGAAACAATCTTGTATTTTAAGCATAATAAGTGTAAGTTGAAAGTAGTAAAATCATATTAGGTTAAAAGTTTCTGTTTTGAACTGGTTTCTGGAGATGTCTGTGTAAAATAGTGAAATATTTGAATTGTTGCCATTAAAAATGACAACTGAGAATATTGATGTATTCTGGGCATGGGACAGAAACAGCAATCTAATATATGTCTTAGTTTAATGAAGAATCAGTTTTTGTCTTGACTAATATATAATTGCCTTGTGTGTTAGTGAATACTCAGAGGTTTCTGGAATTAATTAATTTTAAGAAGTTAAGAATTCACTTAAATTGATACCATAAATTTGCTTAGTAAGGCTCTCTTTTTATAATCAGTACCAAGTGATACTTGAGCTTAGCTCCTGCCCAAATGATTAAAAATATGGAATATAGGCTAGATGATATAAATTATTCTAGTTGTAAATTCTTGTCTTAGTTTGAAGATTCTCCCATGTATTTACTTCCTACTATGTATCTACATGTTTTATATATATGTGTATAAAACCATATAACCATATACAACTATATATAATATATAGTTATATATAAAAGTTGCAGTTATATATAAGTTATATATCTGGAACCATGTACCCATATCATTATGTGTGTGTGTGTGTGTATGTATACAAAACTATATAGAACCATGAATGTAAATTACATATATAGAACTGTACAACCATATAGCTATATATGTATGTATATATGTATATATGTATGTATATATGTATATATAGTTATATGGTTGTATATATCATATATATAGTTATAATATGCACATAGAGGGGCACCTGGGTGGCTCAGTGGGTTAAGCAGCTGCCTTCAGCTTAGGTCATGATCCTGGGGTCCTGGGATTGAGCCCCGCATTGGGCTCCTTGCTCAGTGGGGAGCCTGCTTCTCCCTCTCCCTCTGCTGCTCCCCCTGCTTGTGCTCCCTCGCTCTTTCTCTCTGTCAAATAAAAAAAATTAAAAAATAATAATATGCACATAGATGTGTGTGTGTGTGTGTATATATATATATATATACATATACATATACATATACATATACATATATATAGTTCTTGGCATGTGCCAAAACTACAAAATGGTGGTCTTTAGTCCAGATTTGCTTTTGTTTGTTCTGCAGAATGTTGGCTTACATAGTATTTTAAGTTTGAATTATTTAAAAATCTCGTGCATTGTTGGTGCAAATGCAAACTGGTGTAGCCACTATGGAAAACAGTATGGAGGTTTCTCAAAAAGTTAAAAATAGAACTACCTTATGATCCCCCAATTGCAATACTGGATATTTACCCAAAGAATACAAGAACACGAATTCAAAGAGTTACATGCATTTCTATGTTTATAGCAGCATTATTTTCAATAACCAAGATATAAAAGCCACCCAAGTGTCCATTGATAGATGAATGGATAAAGAAGATGTGGTATATATGTACAATGGAATACTATTCAGCCATAAACAAGAATAAAATCTTGTCATCTGCAATGACAAATTTGCTATAGAGTATAATGCTAAGTGAAATAAGTCAGTTAGAGAAAGACAAAAACCATATGATTTCATTCATATGTGGAATTTAAGAAACAAAACAAGCAAAGGGAAAAGAGAGAGAGAGAGAAATCAAGAAACAGACTCTTAATTATAGAGAACAAACTGCTGGTTACCAGAGGGGAGGTGAGGGGGGGTGATGGGTGAAAGAGGGGATGGGGATTAAGGAGGGCACTTGTCATGATGAGCACAGGGAGATGTTTGGAAGTGCTGAATTACTTCACTGTATACCTGAAACTAATATAGCATTGTATGTTGACTAACTGGAATTAAAATAAAAACTTAAAAAATAAATAAAAATAAAAATCAGATTTTACAATCTAGTTTTCTGGCTTCTCTAAATCTGTCAGAAGATCTGGCATTACTCTCCTCCTGACAACAGCCAGTCAGGTAGTTTGGCCTGTGTGCCCTGCCATTCAGCACAGTCCCCATCACTTCCTATACCTTCCTGACACACAGGCCTAGGGTCACTTGTCGTTTATCCTCTAATAGCAGATCTGAGTTTGAAATCCTTGAATCAGTTCTACTAAGGATTTTTATTTTGCCCTTAAGGTCAGTGGAGAGGGTTGTAAGCAGGGGAGTGACCTGGTGTGGGGTCATGGAAATTTGACTGGCTTATTTGGGGGAGATTATTCAGCTCCTGTGAGGAAAAGTATTTGTTTGCACATGGTTGCTTCTTTCAAGCAAGATATGATGGCTGCTTGCTTTCTGGTAGGTTTGTGATTCTCCCCCTTTACTTTTTGACCAGAAAGAAGCCACACTGCCTCCGATTGCTCTTAACCAGCTTGTTTTGTGTATTTGTCTACCGAGTGTGATCTTCCTGTCTGCTGGGGCTGTACTACATTGTAGGAAACTGGGATGTTGGACCCCTCTGGCTATGTAGGCACCAGAGCTTAGTTCAGGAAACCCCTTGGATTGCCAGCAGGTATGAAGTGAATGATACTGTTCACAATGCCTTCCTCACTGTTCTCCTGCATGGCCAAGCATCCCAGCTTTTTAGACCCAGCCATTAAACATTAAGGTGACAGAAATAAAATTAATATGACAGAATGACAGTGTTGCTTTTGCTAGAACTAAATGATGCAAATGCCCTTAATTAGATTCAATTCCATATGCCTAGAGAGTAAACTCTTCTTCTAAAAAGATAGAATACTAATGTCTTGCATTGATGAAGAGCCTTTCATCTGGCAGTTTTCCCACATGGTTTATTAACCAATATGGCACAGTAAAAGCAAAGCAGAGAGAACTTCAACCACAAAAGGAATGTAACAACTGCTTAATGGTCTATAACAAAACAGTCGGGCAGGAACTATAAAAAGCTATTTAAAACATCATTAATATGTATCCCAAATAGAAAGTATTATTTTATACATGAAAGTTAAATTTTGAGAAAAGTAAGTTTTTGGAGAGGGAGAGCTACTGTTTTAAGTCCTGAAGCCAGAACAAGAAGTAGTCTTCCAATGTGCAAGATATTGTTGTACTTGACCTACAAGGGTGATTCGAGTGGAGGAGGAGAAGAAGAATGAGAGAAGGAAGGACTAAGACATTCTGTACCTCCACATGTCAGTCCTCACCGTGGTATTGCTGGATAGATTATTAGTGGCACCATAGAGATGAGAAAATGGAAGCTCAGAGAAAGTGAGGAATTTACCCAAGATAACCTTTACTTAGTGAAGCTAGGATTGAAATTAGATCCATTTGATTTTGAGCTCATATTTTTTCCTACTTGCCAGACTACTTTTCACTGCAGCTGTTATGCTCAGGCATAGATGCTCTGTCTTCCATGTAACAGATCTTTTGTCTCCCTCCTCAAAAATTTAGATGAAATGTTCTAGAAGCATATGGAGGAGCTGGTCTTGTGACACCTCCATATGCTTCCTTAGGCAACGCTGGCTTGTGCCCCCCAGATAGTGCACATATGCTTTCTGGCTGCTCCTCGCTGTGGGGTTAAGTTCCTTGACTTTCCAAGGGCGCTTCTCCTAAGTTGTTTGAGTGTTTGGGAATGTGCCTTGATGTCTGCAAGCGTGGCTTCCAGTTCCAAAGTTGTTCTTGTCATTCTTGAAGAGTCTCTAGGGTCCTAATGCAAAAACGTTTCCTACCTCCATATCCCACAGGCACAGAGGTTCTTGCCTCCTGCCTACGGCTTGTCTACCATGAGCAATATTAAGTTAGTAAATTCTTCTTGCCTCCTCACACTTTCCCAGAACGTCTGTTCTTAAGTCATTTCCTTTTATTCTTATAAGGCAACCAGCAAGCTTATTCTTCTTTCCTTGCAGTCTCCCCTCCTTCCTCCAATGTTGACAGTTGTGTTATAGCTGCATTGCTACAGCATATAATAATGACATGCTACCCTTACCCCTGAGAAAAGAAGAAAAATACAAAAAACCTGATATTTTCACATATGAAATTGCAGGCTCTCCTTTTCTGCTCCCCCTGTTTACGGAAGATAAATTTGCTTGTACTTCTACAAGGAATTCATGAGCGTTGGGCCAGGATAGCTTTCCGAGCTGCAAAGCTCTTGGGCTCCCTCTTCTCATGTTACTTTGATACATTAAAAAACATGGTCTCTCAGTGTAGCTATCTGTCCACCTATTTGCGAAAATTGCCTCTATTGGCTTCCCATCCCACCCTCCCACTAGATCTGGACCGTCTCTTTTATCTCCCATTCCAAAGTTCTTGCCCTGGGGGATAGCCTCAGCATGGAACTCTTTCTCAGAAGCCTGTGGGATCAGGCTGCCCAGCCACCGAGCCCTCCGTGTGGTGCTCTTGCACTCACCTCACGTGTGCAAGTGTGTGTCTGAGAAGCCCCTTCCCGTTCCCGTTGTTTTTCTCAGACTATCCCACTGAGCCCTCCGTTCCCAGGAGGGACTCCTCTTCTTCATGGTGATGACTTGCTGGCAATTTCTAGGTTCCCTGGCTCCGAGACCACCGGAAATCCCTTTGTCTTTCCTACTTTGTGCAGAGCGGCCATTACCACATTCCTCTTGCATTCAGTTTATATTCTGGGTTCATGGGGATTCATTTGAATTAATTTTTTTCTTACGCTACCCTACGTGATTTTTTAAAAGATTTTATTTATTTATTTGAGAGAGAGAGGGTGAGAGAGAGCATGAGAGGGGAGAGGGTCAGAGGGAGAAGCAGACTCCCCGCTGAGCAGGGAGCCCAGTGTGGGACTCGATCCTGAGACTCCAGGATCATGACCTGAGCTGAAGGTAGTCGCTTAACCAGCTGAGCCACCCAGGCGCCCCTACTTGATTTTTCTGTTTTCAAGAGGAGGATAGGGAGATTATAAGTCTATGCTGTCTCCACCAGTGTCTTGCCAAAGGACAGCAACCTCTTAGCCAGTCTCCTTGCTTCTGCTCAGCCTCCTCCCCTAAGTCTATTCTCAACCTAGAATGAGCCTGTAAGTTAGACTGTGTTTGCGGAAGACTTTTTGGTGGCTTCACATCGTATTCAGAAAAAGCCAAGTTCCTTAGCAGGATCACTGAGGCCCTCCATGATCTGACACGTCATTTCTTCCCTCATCTCCTTTCCCTCTTGTTCTCTCTGCCTCTGCACTCTTCCACCAAAACTCAGACCTGCTTCAGACTTGGGGACTTGGCATTTGCTGTTCGCTCTGTCTTCAATGATCTAAGGTACGCACTTGGTCCACTTGCTCACTCGTTTCTTGTTTTTTTCTCAAATGTCACCTTTTCTGAGACCTTCTGTGCCCTTCTTATCTAAAATGGTACACTCCAGGACATCTGCTAACCCCTTCTCTGTTTACTTTTTCTCCAAACACTCACTAACCTGCTACATATTTTATGATTTTCTTTATTTTCTGTCTTCCCACTAGACAAGGATCGGTGTCTATTTGGTTCATTGCTGTGTTTCCAGCCCTTAGAACAATACCTGATGCAGAGTAGGTTCACATTAAAGATTAGCCGGATGCAGTAACTAGGACAGGAAAATAGGTAAATTGTGCTAGAAAAGTTCAGGTTGAAGAGTGGTTATATCTGGCTCGGCATGGGAGGCAGGGACGAGGCAAGTGCTGACTTTGAACTAGTTCTCAAGCAATGAGTCAGATTTAAGCAGGTTTGTCTGCTGCTGTGATTTCACAGAGGTCTGCATTTATTTTAGACAGATGTGTGACATGTTAAAGAGGTAGAAATGACAGGGTGGTAAGGCAGATGAAGTTGTTAAAGTGATGCCAGGTTTGAGTGTGAATGATTTGGAAGGTGACGGCTCTACATGTGTTGAAGGCAGATGTTAAGTTTAGATTGGGCTTTGAACCTTTCAGGGCTCTTGACTGCAAGAAACATAAACCAGGTCAGGCCATCATAAGAGAAAAGGAAATTTGCTGGGAGAATTGGGGCTTATGGACTTGATAGGAAGTGTCTTAGTGCTGTATCAAAAATACCTCAAACTGGCGGCTTATAAACAACAAACATGTATTTCTTACACTTCCGGAGGCTGGGAAGTCCAAAATCATGGCATTGGCGGATTTGGTGTCAACTGAGCCCGCTTCCTCATTGATGACCATCTTCTCCCCTATAACTTTACATAGCAGAAGGGGCAAACGAGCTCCCTGTCATCTCTTTTACAAGGGCACTAATCCCAGTCTGATCAACTCCCAAAGGCCCCACGTCCTCACCCCATCGCCTTGGGGGTTAGGATTTCAACATCTGAATTTCGAGGGGGATACAGACATTCAGACGGTATCAGGAGGTTTGCAGAATCAAGAGCTGACCAACAGGAACTGCTGTAAAGGTCTTTTAGCAGGAGCAACCTACTACAACTCCCCCTGAACTGAATATCGCCCCTCAGTATTGCCCATAATAGTCATCCTTTTACCTGCTAGTGGAGATTTGGGTTGTTTCCAGATTTTTTTTTTATTACAAAGTGCTGTTATGTGCACTTTTATGTATATATATGTGCATTCCCCATAACAGCACTTTGTAATAAAAAACATATATATATGGGTGATGGACATTGGGGAGGGTATGTGCTATGGTGAGCTCTGTGAATGGTGTAAGACCGATGAATCACAGACCTGTACCCCTGAAACAAATAATACATTATATGTTAAAAAAAAAATATATATATATATATATATATATATGTTTTCTGGTACAGATGCACAAGCTTCTCCATGGGGTGAAATTGCCAAACCATCTGACACGTACTCAACTCTATGAGGTACTACCAAATTGTTTTCCAAAGTGATTATACCAATTTACACCCCCACAAAATTGTATAAATGTTCATTTGCTCTATATCCTCACCTACACTTCATGTTTTTAAGATTTTTATTTTAACATTTGCACATGATAGAACTCCCTCTTGTCAAATACTACAGTGCTATGGTTTTTGTATCCACCACTGCAATCAGGACACAGAACAGTTCCATCACCCCAATTTATATTCCCTCAGCTGCCCCTTTTTAGCCAGTCCTTTCTCCATCTCCAGGCTCTGGCAGTCATTGATCTGTTCTCCATCCCTGTCATTTTGCCTTTCCCAGAAACATCATATAAATGGAATAATACAATATGAAGCTTCATGTGTCTGGTTTCTTTTACTCAGCAAAGTGCATTCGAGAATCCTCCATGTCACTGCATTGGTCAGAGCTTCATTCTGTTTTTCGTTGTTGAGTAGCATTCCATTGTATAGATGTACCACAGTTGGTTTACCCATTCCCCAGTTGAGGGTCATTTGGGTTTTTTCTGGTTTTAGTGATTATGGATAAACCTGCTGTTCACAATTGCATACAGAGATTAGTGTGAACACAGTTCCCCTTCTCAGGTAAATACCTGAAAGTGGGATTGCTGGGTTATAGGTTAACTATGTTTAACTTTACAAGAAACTCTTGACCTGTTTTGCAGAGTAGATGTGTGCTACACATACAGTAACAAGAGGTCCAGTTGCTTTGCATCCTTGTCTACACTTAGTGTTTCCATTTTTAAAAGTTATTTTAATGGGTGTGTGGTGGTACCTCACTGTGTTTTTTTTTTAATTTAAATTCAATTAATTAACATATAATGTATTATTAGATTCAGAGGTAGAGTTCAGTGATTCATCAGTCTTATATAACACCCAGTGCTCATTACATCATGTGCCCTTCTTAATTTCCATCAGTTACCCCATCCCCCACCCTCTCCCCTCAAGCAACCCTCGGTTTGTTTCCTGAGATTAAGAGTCTCTTATGGCTTGTCTTCCTCCCTGATTTTGTTTTGTTTTATTTTTCCCTCCCTCCCCTATGCTCCTCTGTTTTGTTTCTTAAATTCCACATATGAGTGAGATCATACGATAATTGTCTTTCTCTGATTGACTTATTTCGCTTAGCGTAATATCCTCTAGTTCCATCCACGTCATTGCAAATGGCAAGGTTTCATATTTTTTTGATGGCTGCGTAATATTCCATTGTATGTTTGCATTTCTATGATGACAGGTAATGCCGAGCATCTTGTCATGTGCTTATTTGCCATTTCTATTTCTTCTTATGCCAGGAGTTCTTAAATATGAACCATAAAAGAACAAATGTGGTAAACCGGAGTTTCTAAAAATTAGTCAAGTTTAGGTAGATATGAGAGGTGTATGATAGAGTGAGGAAATTTAGATTCTATTATCTGTATTAATTACACATTTTGGTGGCATCACATGTCACCAGAAGGAACATATCCTTTTCCTGGAGGATGGTAAACTGTTAGAGACTGAGGAAGCAGTTAAGGGAAAGGAAAGGTAGGTAGAACTGAGGGATATAAAAGGTTGAAGCTCGGGAAGGCAGTCGCAGAGCTGGAATCAGTGAGCAGAGCCGAGTTTCACGTGATTCCGGTGCCTGTGAGGTGGCCACGCTGGGGAGTGATGATGAGGATGCTTAAGGCTTAGAAGACCTGGGGCTCTAAGGCCGGAGGGTAAGAAGGTGAATGAATAGGAAGATGGAGGAAGCAAAGACACGGGCAGAGAATGAAATGGGCAGATTCTGAAGCCGGTGTTGGAACCACTGAGGAAGGTAGGTGTGTCTGCCATATGCAGAGGTGAACCCCAGATAATCTAGTGTATGTCCCCTGCGTAACCCATTCTTGTCTTCTTCCTCAAATGTTCTCTTTTTGTTTAGAAATATATTTTCATGGAATCAGTAACATTTGATGCAACTCTAGGAATCATTCATCCTTTTCTCATTTTGGGCAGTATTCTATAGGATGGGAATTTAAATCCCTCCTAACACTGACTGTAGGGAACATACAAAAAAACCCCTGAATATTGATGTCCAGATAGAGCAGAGTCATCGTGTTGTAGTCAGACATCTGCCATATCAGAGAAGCTTGACACTGCTTTGCTCCCATTCTTACTGCCTTAGGCTGCCATGTTTCCTCTTTTTCTTTTTTTTTTTTTAAGATTTTATTTATTTATTTGAGAGAGAGAATGAGAGACAGAGAGCATGAGAGGGAAGAGGGTCAGAGGGAGAAGCAGATCCTCTGCTGAGCAGGAAGCCCGATGTGGGACTCGATCCCGGGACTCCAGGATCATGACCTGAGCCGAAGGCAGACGCTCAACCAACTGAGCCACCCAGGTGCCCTATTAATGATTTTATGAGTAGGTAGTGTCAGGGAGGAAGACCTTCCTTTTTTTTTTAAAGATTTTATTTATTTATTTGACAGAGAGAGAAAGAGCGAGAGCAGGAACACAAGCAGGGGGAGTGGGAGAGGGAGAAGCAGGCTTCCTGCCAAGCAGAGAGCCCGATGTGGGACTCGATCCCAGGACCCTGGGATCATGACCTGAGCCGAAGGCAGACGCTTAACGACTGAGCCACCCAGGCACCCGAAGACCTTCCTTTTTATGCCCAAATAATAATCCACTGCATGGTTATGTGACATCTTGTTTATCCATTCATCAGTTGTTGGACATTTGAGTTGTTTACACTTTTTGGCTATTATGAAAATGCTGCTGTTAACATTCATGGACAAGTTTTTGTGTGGACCTAGGTTTTCAGTTCTCTTGGGCGTGGAATTGCTGGGTCATACCATAACTGTGTTTAGCTGTTTGAGGAACTGTCAGATTGTTTTTCCTAGTGTCTGCAACATTTTACATTTACCATGCATGAGGGTATTAACTGTTTCTTCTTTTAATTTTTTTAAAAGATTTTATTTATTTGACAGAGAGAGAGTGAGAGAACAAGCAGGTGGAGGGGCAGAGGGAGAGGGAGAAGCAGGCTCCATGCTGAGCGGGGAGCCCAATGCGGGGCTCGATCCCAGGACCCTGGGATCATGACCTGAGCCGAAGGCAGACGCTTAACGACTGAGCCACCCAGGCGCCCCTTAACTGCTTCTTAAAGCAACTTTCTTGCAGTGACTGAGCCCTACCGTCTGTGTCACCGTGTCACCGCCTGAAGTATCGAGGAGTCTGTAGTGTGTTTCAGCTTTTCTCAGTGTTGGCTTGGCACACAGGTATATGGGTTTCCACTCACCTATGGGCTTTCTCCTCTCCAAAATTTTATGGTATGGTCTCTTCTCCATTGTCTTTTATCCTTGTGGACCTACATTGTTTTCTTCTTTTTTCATTTGCTCACATTTTAATGAGGTTTCAGGATGTATTAGAGGTAAGCACATATGTTCAACCTATCAGTTTAAACTGGAAATCCCTTCAGTTTCTTCTTTCTTTTAGGTTTATTTTTTTAAGGATTTATTTATTTATTTTAGAGAGAGAGAGTGCACATGAGTGGGAGGGGCAGAGGGAGAGAGAATCTCAAGCAGACTCAGTGCTGAGCACAGAGCCTGATGTAGGGCTCGATCTCACGACTCTGAGATCATGACCTGAGCCGAAACCAAGAGTTGGATTCTTTTTTTTTTTTAAAGATTTTGTTTATTTATTTGACAGAGAGATAGAGAGAGAGCACAAGTAGGCAGAGAGGCAGGCAGAGGGAGAGGGAGAAGCAGGCTCTTTGCTGAGCAGGAAGCCCGATGCAGGGCTTGATCCCAGGACCCCGGGATCATGACCTGAGCCGAAGGCAGCCGCTTAACCAACTGAGCCACCCAGGTGCCCCAAGAGTTGGATTCTTAACCAACTGTGCAACCCAGGAGCCCCTCTTTCTTTTAAATTCATATAAATTTTAATGCAACTTATTTATTTATAAATATTTTATTTATTTGTGTGAGAGAGAAGAGAGAGAGAGAGAGCATGTGCATGAGCAAGGGGGAGTGGCAGACAGAGGGAGAAGCAGGCTCCCTCCTGCAGAGCAAGGAGCCTGATGCAGGACTCGATCCCAGGATCCTGGGATCAGGACCTGAGCTGATGGCAGACGCTTAACTGACTGCACCACCCAGGTGTCCCAATGCATCTTATTTAAAACAACATTTAGAATATAATCCCATTTTATGGGGTGGTCTTTATCAACCTGTCTTTTCCTGTTTGTTTCCCTGTCTCTTTTTTTTCTTTCTCTAATCTACATATACCCCTACTCATCTATGCATCCCATCTCTACAGGTATAGAGAGAGGTTTGGCATGTTGTTCACCTAATCTTAACAATATTTATTTTTGTTTGATATGATTTGGAGTAATTCTTTGCTTTAATACTTTCTCTATTGCTTATCTTTTATTTATTTTTTTAAATTTTATTTTATTATGTTATGTTAATCACCATACATTACATCATTAGTTTTTGATGTACTGTTCCATGATTCATGCTAAAAAAATAATAAGCATGGTTAAATTTTATAAAAATGATAAAAATCATTTTGTAAAAAAATCGAAAATTTGATGTCCTAGAAGGTGAGGGAGTAGGATGCTTCAAAGGGATCACACATAACAATATCAAATGGAGTAGAGAAGTTGAAGAGGGTGAAGGACTGAAAAAGAATCACTATGTCTCCCATTGTAGGCTCTGCATCCTTGTTTTCAGTTGACAGCTTTCATTTTGATCTCAGAGGGCATCATATGTATAGTCCACATATGCCATGTCATGCTTAAAAAATAAGAAATAGCAAGATACTTCTTTTTTTTTTTTTTTAAAGATTTTATTTATTTATTTGAGAGAGAGAGAATGAGAGAGCATGAGGGGGGGGGGGTCCGAGGGAGAAGCAGACTCCTCGCTGAGCAAGGAGCCCGATGCGGGACTCGATCCCGGGACTCCAGGATCATGACCTGAGCCGAAGGCAGTCGCTTAACCAACTGAGCCACCCAGGCGCCCCAGCAAGATACTTCTTATTATCTCTGAAGACGCATGTGAAACTGTCTCTGAGGTTAATAAAAACTGTATTTATAAAAATAAAGCTATAATTTAGCCTAATTTCTCAGAATAGCATATCACATAAGAAAAAAATTTCTCAAGTAAAAGTTGTTAAATATTATGTTTATTGTACTGTCAGTGTGACAAATACTAATGTGAACATGCATGTCTTGAACATACCATATCGATAGATAAATGTTTCTTGGAGAAAATCAGTATCACCCACTGAGGAAACCTTTTGTCTCAAGGGCAGGGTGAAATGGAGCTCAACAGAAGAAGGAAACAAACGAGAATAGGGGCATTTGTTAAGCGTGGACTTCCCTGCTCAGATTGGCCTCATGGAGGATCACACCTCACCAGTTCTGAGTCCTGAACTTAGGAAAGCAAACTAACCTTGTCACCATCTAGCTGGACGTCATAGGTAAGAATTCATTGCCATGTATACAGGCCCGAAATCCAAGTCCCCGTCTTGCTCACCCTGAGTAAGAGCAGACCAGCTCCTCTACTTCTTCCTTCTTTATTTGCTTTTAATTGTGGGCTTTGTCACCTTTTCATTCTCTTCTAATTCCAATTATTTCCTAGACATCAGTAAATTATCATCTACAATAGTGCAGAAAGGATGGTCTAGGAACCGCTAGCATCTGCTTTACTTGGGATCTTTTAGAAATGACTATCATTAGGCCCCACCCCAGACTTACTGAATCAGCATCTCTGGGGTGGGACCTACGAATATTGCACATCTATTAGTTCTCCAAGTGAGAACTAAAAGTCTATACAAGATGTTATTTGGGATAGCTAGTGAAAATCGTTTTCTGAATAGTGGGGGGAGACAATTCTCCATGGGTCTCTCTTATTTTGCACATCTTGTGAGTAGAGGCATTGATTGGCCTTTGTTCTCTTTTCTAGGATGTTTATATGGCAAACAGCCTTGGAAGATACAGATCACATCCCTCTGGAGAAGAAGGCAGATTTGCTTACTGTCCAGTATTGTAAAAATAATTTTTCCCAATGGGGCAAAGGGCAGGCATGCTGGTTGCTCCTTATAAAAGATTCAGTTTCCCTAAGCTTGGAGTTCCTCAGGTGTAATGCACACCCACTGCAGGCAAGGATCCAATGGAGCCCTTCTGTGTCAGTCCGTGGGACGTGTGGAGTAAGAGGAATTGACTCATGCTTCGGGCTATACTGTGAGTAGTAAAGTCCTTTGTATTTTGATCTAGGATTCTGCCCTCTACCTGCATCTGTGATATTGGCAGGTTAATTTATCAGCTTGAAAGTAGGGTAAAATCAGGGCACCTGGGTGGCTCAGTCGGTTAAGCATCTGACTCTTGGTTTCAGCTCAGGTCATGATCTCAGGGTCATGAGAGGGAGCCCCACATCGGACTCCGCACTCTGTGTGGAGTCTGCTGGAGATTCTTTCTCCCTCTTCTCCCTCCCACTCTGCTCCCCCACCCCCGACTTGCACACACTCTCTCTCTAAAATAACTAACTAAATAAAATCTTAAAAAAAAAAAAGAAAAGATAAAATCTCAGACCATTCTCAGTTCTTGATAAATGGTTCTTCGCTGACCTAATGTGGTACAAGGTATTTTGTAGAAACCTATTGCTTTAGGTTAGACTATAGAACTTCTCGACATTACCTACTGAAATCTAAGATTATCTGGGAAGGGGGCGCCTGGGTGGCTCAGTTGGTTAAGTGACTGCCTTCGGCTCAGGTCATGATCCTGGAGTCTCGGGATCAAGTCCCGCATTGGGCTCCCTGCTCAGCAGGGAGTCTGCTTCTCCCTCTCTCCCTCTTCCCTCTCCTGCTCTCTGTCTCTCATTCTCTCTCTCAAATAAATAAATAAAATCTTAAAAAAAATTAAAAAAAAGATTACCTGGGAAGTACAATGTCAGTCACTCATTTTATCAGATGAACTCACAGGTCTTGAGAAAATGAAAGATGGCTTTAAAAAATTGAAAAGTGGACATATCTTGAATAGAGCTACAAGGGAGATGGTCAGCCTCTAAGGGACTGCTTCGTAGTGGGAAAGGCCCAGAAAATATACTTTTGGGCTCTGAAATTTTGCCTGGCGCCTCTGCCAGCATCCATCTCAGCTGGACACACAATGCACAGTGATTTCCTCTAATTCCCTTTCTCATTCACAGTGAATCAAGGGCATCTGCTGGCAACTCTGTGGATTCTGTTGTTTGCAAACAGCAAGTAAACATCATCCATTGTCTGGGCTTTTTGGAATGGAAGTTGTTATAACATGGGCACTAAGAAACTTTACTATGCAGTCAGAGAAGAAGAAGAAAAAAAGGGGCTGAAAAAACTGAGAAAAGGACCCTAGGGGAATTTCTGTGACTACTGATTTGTGCTGAAGCAAAAGTGGCCCAAATCTGTTCTTGGGAATTCCCTCATTTTGTTGATAAGTCCACATATGAAGTGACACATAGGTGGTACAGAAATATTTCTTATAAAGCATAAATCGAATACTTAAGTTTGGAAGCACAGTCCTAGCGACCTGGAATGGAGTTTCTGGTTCATTACACATTCCAGTGAACTGAGGGCTCACAATTAAATGTGGAGACTAGAGTTTTTGCATCCCAAATTGGGATATATGGTCTGACAAACACATGTCTACTTATACAACAATTGAAAATATGAAATTGAGATGGTCTTGGAAAAGCCAGAATGGACACGATATAGTTAAACATACACATTTTAACAATGTTAAAATTATGAGTTGATAAACTACAATTAATAAAGATTATGTATCTGTTGATTCAATGACCTCAGGGTCATATGAACACCAATGAAAAAATTTTTTAATCGTAGGCTATTTTAATTTATATCTGTTTTGGGCAAATGGTGCTTCAGTGGATACAGGTTTTTGTTTTGGTTTGGGTTCGTTGGTTTAACCGTGGTTGTACTTCTGTTTGAATGGTTCTCTGAGAAATGATGAAGATTTTCATTGAAAAGCTTTCTATCATGTCTGAGGGTTTAGTTGCACAATATTTCTGATTTGGAGTCTTGTGTCATATGGATTTCCAAAGTAACCTGAATAATAGTAATAGCCAAAATAAAACAATACCGTCAGTGAAAACAGAGATGGAGCTATGCTGTCTCCGTAGTCTGTCTTCATTTTGTTAGCACTTAGCATCACAAAGCATTCATTTCTACCCATTATACCAACATCTCACAGGGCCCGAACATCATTAGTGAGATGGAGACTCCTTTACTCACCTACGTCGGTTCAAATCGACATGGGCTTTGTTCTCTTGTGCCCGAATACCATTTTTTTTTACTTCTAAAAATAGGGTTTTGAATGTAAATAACCCCTCTCACTGGCACATAGGCTAGTTTTATGAACATTCTAAAATGGCCACTTTCTGTTTCCTTCCTTGGTAAATTTTTTTCCTGGGGTCTTACATTTGTTGAAGCAGTATTTCACTAAGTCTTTGGTTACCTCCCATGTACCTTACTCACTAAACATTTATTGAACTCCTAGACTCAGTCACATCTATCGTAGTATCTCTTTTAATCTCAAAATTCACTTTCTTAGGTAGGTATTATTAATCTCATTCACAGATGGGGAGACCTGGGCTTGGACAAGTTGGTATATGGTTCCAGGCCACACTTATCCAGGTCATAGAGTCAGGAGAATCAAGATAAGAATTCAGTTATTTTTGCACCCTGTCCTCTGTTTGTTCTGAAAGATCAGAGGGTCTCCTTATAAATGGAATGAGACTATCCCTCCATGACTTGGCCAAGGTAAAACCGGAACACATTAAACAATTCAAGATAGTCAATATCTGATTGTATCAAAAGATTGGCCTAGCAAGTAAGTGTTGTGGGGTGAAGTCCACGT
Organism: Leptonychotes weddellii; assembly: GCF_054177405.1. Taxonomy (NCBI): domain Eukaryota; kingdom Metazoa; phylum Chordata; class Mammalia; order Carnivora; family Phocidae; genus Leptonychotes; species Leptonychotes weddellii. The sequence goes on along the minus strand of NC_138385.1, from coordinate 87,797,301 downwards.
GGGCTATGGTAATCAGAGATTGGGTGTGGCTCAGTGGATAGAACAAGAGGAAAAGGGGGGCTTGCTTGACTGGAAGAAAAGCATCAGCAATTTTGTTGAGTTATGGCTGAGCATGTGATGTGTGGACAGATAAAAAGTCTTCCTGATGTGAATCATTTGAATTATTTCATGAATCTATTTTTCAATACTTATAGCACTGCCCTGGATACTTTATGGACTAAGATGGTATGAAAATAAACAAACAAAACCCAGAAGGAGAAGCTGGAGATATTTCTGTTAAAGTGCAGAAAACCAGAATGGTGGTTGCTTAATTTGACAGACAGGTGACCATGTGCCTATAAAAACACGGGGTTATAGACAAGGCCGGTTAAACAAGGTGTGTTTGATGGCAGGTCTGCACCATAACGATACGATCTTTGTTTTTAATTTTATCTCATTGAATACAAGCATATTATATATTCCACTTGCAATCATTTTCCTTAGCAGTTCATCCATTGACATGCACACACACGCATGTGAGCAGATGTTTTCTAGTACCTTTGGCAGAAGAATTTAGTGCCTTGTACACATCACACCTGCCATGTCATGCTTATTGATTGAACGATTCAGCTTGCTGAAAGGTACTGGGTGAGATATTAATTTTAAAATGAAAGCCTTCACATCTGCTAATGCCTGTCAGTCTGTGGAGTGAATGTGCCATTCGAGCCAACGGAAGTGGGCAGAAGCAGCCTTCATGGGTAGGGCTGACAAGTTATTTTGAGTCTGCTGAATTACCTTTATTGTTGCCCGGTACTTAAAGGCAGACCTCTCCTTCCATTAAACTCCAGCGCTCAAAATAGCTCTAGTGGTTTGGAACTCGTCTTCCTGGGTTTTCACATAAATGGAATATTTGTGGTAGTTGAGCGATAAATGGTGAGATAATGGTGTTTTACAGGCAGTGAAATGACAAGGTCAGTTTTAATTAAGCTGAGATCAACCTCAGTCTGTATTGCACACTTCTGATTAGGTTATTTCAAATTAACATAAGTTTTTGGAGACTTCGCTGAAGTCAGTGGTGTTAAACACCAGCTGTGCTGGCAGAGAAGCGTGGGATATGAGAAGGAGATAGCATTCACATTGAAATTAGCACTTGGCACAATATAATTCTCTGATTGCAAACTATGTGGAGTTGCCTGTGCTAATTGGTTGATTTTATTTGAAGCAGATGTTGTTAGCTTTCCCACTAATGATCTGGAGAGAAATTCTTTTGAAAGACATGCCATGTTAGGATCTCTGCAGTATAATAAGCTAATTACAACTTTAAGTACTTGCAGTAATTAGCACAATGTGTATAAAGTGTTCCTGATCTTTTCACCCTGCCACATTATTGTCAGGGCAGCTTGAAAAACAAAAAGGAACGCTAGATGGATTGAGCCTCCCTGGTCTAGCCTCTTCGTTTCCCAGACTTCGGCACTAAAGAGATAATGAACTCAACTTAAATCCTTCTCTTTCAGGCATGTCAAAAAGGTTTCGGGCCAGCCCCCATCCTGCAACACCCAGAAAATGAAGGGTGAAATTTGCCAAACGAAAATGTTCCTTCACACACATATGCCTTGAGGGCCCGTGAGGTCTTCATCGCGTTAGCCAGCCAAGGTCTTGGAGGACACCATCAGCATGTTTATCTCATGTTCATTTATTTCATCGTTTACCACTTCGGTCCAGGGATCGAATCCATTTTTTAGACATTGCCCTATTACGTTTCCAAGCCAAAAGTCTAACCTCCCTGTGTAGAACATTTTACGTGCTTGATACTTCTGTAAGCCTAAAATCTAGTTTTTCTATATTTTTCAAAACCAAGTTGTTACGGATACATATTTTGTTTATAGTAATTATGAGAGTGGAGACATAATAGTAGATGAGGGGAATGTGAGAAAAAAGGAAAAAGTGAATTGGGCAGAAAATAATTGAGAGAGACAAATTCCTAATAACACAGCAAGTCATGGCTCTTCACGGGAGTGAACCTGACATTTGAGGCTGGTGACTACAGTTCTGGTCTCTCTAAGAAGACACTAAGTTGACCACTAGAAAATAATTTATAGTAAGATGTCACTATTTCAGGAGCTCTCTGTGGCCTAACTCTGAAAGTTTCAGAGTTTAGATTTTTAAGATTATTTCAGATGCTTACGAGTGAAAATGCAGCCTTTCAAAATGGAGCCTTCTACCAGAACACGTGAATGTATTGAAGCTTTTATGTTTTCTTAAGGCTTTTCTGATTTCAAGATGCTTCTGGGGGAAGCAGAGACTGAGCAAATTCTCCTTTTAAAGTACCTCTGGGGGCGCCTGGGTGGCACAGTTGGTTAAACGTCCGACTCTTGATTTCAGCTCAGGTCCTGATCTCAGGGTTGTGAGATCCAGACTCGCCTGAGGCTCCACGCTCAGCACAGAGTCCGCTTGAGATTCTCTCTGCCTCTCCCTCTGCCCCTTCCCACTCATTCTCTCTCTCTCAAATAAATAAATAAATAAATAAATAAATAAATAAATAAATCTTTAAAAAAAATAAACTACCTCTGAACAACTTGGCTAGCTCCCATGGCTCTAGTTTCTGGAAAGTAGGCAACACGATAGCATGTTCCGAACCTGGCTGCAGAAAGAAGGCAGCAAATTCCCTTCTTTGCCCCTCTAGTGCGCTTGTCTCACTGGTTCTGGGATTGAAGACGTCGATTTCTGTGCTTTCTGGATTTTTATCAACCTCCAGTGATGTAGAATTTCACAAGATAAATAGCCAGGCTCCTGATAAATTCAACAGGTTTATATCCTAAAGAGTGGAGCCAGAGAAAAATAGCACGGCTATTTGAGAAGAGCAAAGAGAGAGGGAGCTGCCAAAGATTCGCCCTCTCTGACTACTAAAAGAAAGGAAGGTTGTAGGTTTAAAGGGATTCTAATACTTTAAACATTCTCCATAAATACAAATAAATGTTTTGTGGGGATGAAAATTTATTGCTGTAAGTCATACAAAAATTTAACAGAAAAGACTCTGTACTTTGTTTTTTCCTGAGTTTCTGGAACCTCAGGGGCTCAGTGGAACTCAATGAGAGAAATAATTATGCTCAAGCAAAACATTCAAGGACAGAGTTTAGACCTTGTGCTCACATTTTACACCTGGCACAGTGTCTGGCATGTCTTAGGCCCATAATAAATGGCAAATGGATGAATGTTTTTTGGCAAAAAGTTAGCGACTCATTCTTTGTCTCTGCCATGAGGTTTGGTGAGTTTCCACACTCCTGGAAGTATTGTCATGAATTAGAACTACTCGAAATGCCATTCATATATAGTTGTTTGTCTCAATGGTCTGAAGATACTCATGAGTGCTTTAGTACAAAAGGTTAAAAGCATACGCTGGGTGTTAGTTTTGACATCTAGTATCCTTATTCTATCAAGAATTTAAATCATTTTTGGCTTCGGAAGAGATCAACTTACTTAGTAATGGAGGCTCTGCTAGAGTAGCAAAAACTTGACAATAAACCAATGGATTTACATTGTTTTGTCACTAAGGATCCTTTATCGTTATCTTGTTTTTGTTTACTTAAACCCAAAACTTCTATTACTTACTCCTAATATAATACCAGGGTCGTAGAAATATAATCTAGTTCCTAACAAAAATTTTTTTGCCCTTGCTCTAAATAGTCTGTCTTTTTTGCTTGAGAAAAAGAGAAGTTGTTAAATTATTGCTAGATGTTTACAATATAATAGTATATGTGCATATAATGTTGTATATTTATTATATATTGTGTTAGTTATAGATGTATATATAACATATTACATATACATAATATTGCATATTGTTCTATAAATTATTATATAGGTTTATGTTATATAACGATGTAGATATAACATTACATATACATAATATTGCATATTGTGCTATAAATGGTCTATTATATAGGTTTTAAAAATTCATCTATCTATCTATCATCTTTCAAGAGAGGTCACCATTGGACAGACCATAACCAGGCCAGATGATCAACTTTATAATAGTACTATGTTCTGGTAACACTTACGTGGAAAGAGTTAATGGCTAATCCCCTACTTTTTTCATATACCTTTTCAAGAAAAGAAAATAATCTGGTATACGGAGGGCCAACTGACTTTTTAAACCTTTCAGCTTTCTAGGACTGAGGAGTTTTTCTAAAGAGAAGGTCCCCAGCTTTCAGGGGAGTCAGCAGATTGAGACATGACCTTTACTAATGCATCTGCTCACTGCTGGCCCTGTGCATTCCAACATGGCACTCCATTGTCCTGTCAGGCACTAACGAAGCATGCAACTCCGTGAGACTTACTCCCAAGACGCCCGCTGGAGTGGTCATTTCTTTTACTTCCAAATGTGCAAAGTGGGGACCAGAAACCCTTATTGGATTGTTGGGAAAAAATTAAAAACTAACTCCAGATTTTAACATCAAAGAACTGATGTTGTTTGATCTTTAGAGGATACGACAATTACATATTAAAATCTCTTTCATGTAAGATTTTTTAAAAAAGTCAATCGCATGCCTTCATCTTTGTATGCCATAGATCGCCAGCATAGAACTAAATAATATCATTTTGAAGAACAGATTTTTTTTTCCTATTTCCCAATACATTTTTCTTTTTTGCCATAAAAAGCTTGAAAAACAAACTCCCTGAGGCACCAGAAGCAGGAGTAAGCGGGGTGGTTTGGCTGCAGACCAGAGCAGCACAATGGGTTTCTGCTTCCTTTCTGTTCATCGCTTCCCCCCTTCCCTCCAAAGCACACACAAAGCTCTGCATGACTTTCTGGTTTCAGGCTCCAGTTTTGCAATTTTTTCCACCATGTGCTGGGAAGAAATTGAAATGCAAAATTATATCCCCTGAAACAATCATATTGTTTTGGGAGCATGGGAAGGAGAGGTACAGGGATGAGTTTTTTTTTTTTTTTCCTTAAAGAAAGAGAGGGGCTACTAGGAGCCACAATACCCATCCCTTGTTGCTCCATGAACCTCTCAGGTTTGTTTGTTTTTTTTATAACTCTTATTTAATTTTGCAAAAAAGTAGCTTAACCACTGAGAAAATTGTGCAGGGGAAAGAAAATTTCTTCCTGATGAGGGATTATGCTCAGCTGAGATGCAATAATATACTGTGTCACTGGTTTCTCTCTGCTATTTTTTCTCCTCTGGGCATACCCCATTTCACATGAACATCCCGTCAGTCATGCCGTTGAGAGGTTGGCAGCCCCAGGAGGCAGAAGGGGTGATTTCAGCTCTAGTCATAGCAGGTAATGGAGTTGGCAAAGGAAGCTTCAGTATCCCTTCAAGGAAGTTGAAAATGACTAATGGGGTGACTAATAGTAACATCTAAAACAAAAATATAGTTCTGCACTACAGTAAGAATGAGTGACCTTCTTGGCTTGGAAGAGGGAGGCGAGAAGGCGGAGGAATCTTTGAGAGGAAGATTTCAGAACAAATAGACCTATAATGTTGGTATTTAAGTGCAATTTACTCAGTCGCTTCAGCAGATAAAATCTTAATATGCGTGTCATCTGTGGGCAGAGCCTGAAGAATTATAAGCATTAATTTATTTTAAATAATTTGAAAAAGAACAGTTTTATTAAACACTACAGTCATCTAAGTAAAAATTTAAAATAAATCTCTTTATCTTTCATAAAATAATCTCTGCCTACAGGTCTTTTTTTAATGGTTAGATTTTAAAATTATAAATAATGTGTGCTGAAAAAAAAATCGTGCTGCATTGGTTGCGTCTGCATAAACTCTACTTCCTCAAGTGCTGAAGCCAAGAAAACTGTGGTTTAAATCTGGATATGCTCCCTACTTGGCCAGCCCCAACCAGGTGCTTGTCCTGTGGCATGGATTTGAGGGCCAACATGGGATGAGCCAGGTGAGTATGCGGTATAAACCCGTGGTGGACTCACAGCTTTCTGTGCTTCTGTCTAGTGTCAGGCCTTCGGTGAGATGAGATGGGCTTCCTATTTTTTGGGTTTATCCCTGGTTTGCTCTGTTTCCCTGGAAACTTACCTCGGTTGAAATGGTGTCCTCTCTAGTGTGATGAGACTTAACATTTTAGGACTACTAGTTAGCACAGGAATTTTACCGAACATTCAAGGGTGAGGATCCCCAATAATGGACAAAGCATTGTGCATATCATGTGTGTTTTGTGGTAATAAGGTCTACGACTTTTATCCCGAGATTTATGAATTCAGAAGCGTGGTATTTAATTCCAATAATAACTCTGAGACAAAGGTAAATTATCAGTACTATACCTGACTTTGCTGAGGCTTATGGAAGTTTAGTCACAAGTTTGAAGTCCAGATATTTAATCCAGTAGTCTTTCCCGATATGGTTGGTTAAGGCCATTACTTTCCTTGGCTCTAAAACAAGTTGGTTTTAATATATGCAGATACTGCTTCCTACTCTGGGAAGTAGAGCTTAATCTCCTACTCCACCCAAGTTTGGGCTAGATATAGTATGTTGGTTCTAAAAAATAGACTAGAGAAAGGGAAAAATAGTGCAGAAACCTGGCTAGTACTACATTAACCAAATGAGGAAAGTTAATATCACCAGTGATGTCATGTCCCCCTCTAATATGATGGGCACGTCATCGCTATGATATTCTTCCCTAAAATCCCCAACCCAGTCTAATCATGAGAGAAACATCAGAAAAATCCAGGGATTTTTATGGGATACCAGGTCAGTACTCCTCAAGACTGTCAAGGTCATGAGAAATAAGGAAAGACTGAGAAACTGTCACAGACCAGAAGAGACTGAGGAGACATGAAAACTAAATGCAATGTGGTATCTTGTATTGGATCCTGGAACAGAGAGAGCACATTAAAGAAAATGTAGTGAAATTAAATAAAGTCTAGGGTTTAGTTAATAGCAATGTACCAATGTTGGTTTCTTAGTTTTGACAAACATATGATGGAGATGTAAGACATTAACAGAGGGGTACATTGGGTAAGGGGATATAAGAGAGCCCCCTTTGTCTGTATAAACTAAAATTATTCCAAAATAAAAAGTTAATTTTAAAAAGTTGGTTGAATCTAAAAAGTTGAACACAGGCTCCATTCATCTTTTGTTCCTGGCTTGACCACAGTAAATGCCACCTTCCCTGGAGCGCCTTCCATATGACTACATACTAATCCACTAACAGAATTAATGGTACTCTCCTGGGGGTTATGAGAGTCATTACTGCCTAGTGGTTATGAGTTTGGACTCCTGGGTCTGGACTCCTGGGGTTTGAAGCCATGTTCTACTTCTTACCAGTTGTGTGACTTTCATCACATTACTTGATCTTTCCATGAATTAACCATTACCTTATAGGGCTGTTGTGAGTATGTAATTTAAAGTTACACACTAAAAGTTCTTAGAATAGTGCCTGGTACATAGTAAGTACTCAATAAGTGGGAGTGGTGATGATGATGATGACACCCTAAAGCATCATTTTTTAACACTATCATATGACATCCAATTGTTTACCCCTACTTCTTTTAGTTGGTGAGATCCTTGAGGACCGAAACCATGTTTGTTTGTTTTTTTAAGATTTTTTATTTATTTATTTGACAGAGAGAGAGACAGCAAGAGGGAACACAAGCAGGGGGAGTGAGAGAGGGACAAGCAGGCTTCCCGCTGAGCAGGAGCCCGATGCGGGGCTCGATCCCAGGACCCTGGGATCATGACCTGAGTCAAAGGCAGACACTTAATGACTGAGCCACCCAGGCACCCCAGAAACCATGTTTTATTTATCTTTGTATCCGCATGCCTGATAAATAGTAAGTACTCGATAATTGTTGATCAAATGTATACTTGGTTAGTTAAAAATAGAACTACCCTATGACCCAGCAATTGTACTACTAGGTATTTACCCAAAGGATACAAAAATAGTGATTTAAAGGGGCATATGCACCCCAGTGTTTATAGCAGCCATGTCCACAATAGCCAAAAGATGGAAAGAGCCCAGATGTCCATCAGTAGATGAATGGATAAGCAATGTGTATATCTTCTTTATCCATTCATCTGGATACATATACACACAATGGATTAGTAACTCGCCATCAAAAAGAATGAAATCTTGCCATTTGCAATGACATGGAGGGAACAAGAGGGTATTATGCTGAGCGAAATAAATCAGAGAAAGACAAATACCATATGATTTCATTCATGTGGAATTTAAGAAACAAAACAGATGAACACAAGGGAAGGGAAGGAAGAATAAAATAAGATAAAAACAGAGAGGGAGGCAAACCATAAGAGACTCTTAACTATAGGAAACAAACTGAGGGTTGCTGGAGGGGAGGTGGGTGGCAGGATGGGGTAATTGGGTGATGGGCATTAAGGAGGGCACTTATTGTGATGACCACTGGGTGTTATATGTAAGTGAGGAATCCCTAAATTCTACCCCTGAAACTAATAATACACTATATGTTAACTAAATTGAATTTAAATAAAAATTTTTTCAAAAAATGTGTTCTTGGTTAGTTGGATCCTGACTTGCCTCATCCAGGATTTGGATGTGACCCTCTTGTCACTACTGCCAAGGATTAGTTGGGAGGTAATTAGCAATGAATCAGCACTGTCTAGTGCTCTCTTAGGTTCAGTGAGGGATGCAAAGACATATATCTGAGGTCTCTACTCCCTAGAAACTCACCAGCATATATACTCCAATAAATATATCTTAATTTATCTGAAAATGACAAAACTCTAGATTAAACAGTGGTAAGGACAAATGCTTGAGTTCTAAGAAGGTATAGATTATAGCAAAACATGACGATGTAAGAAAATACAGGATCATTCACTTACGTGGAACATTGAACACACCTAGCTCCCTGTAGAGTATGAGAGAAAATGAGCTAAATTGGAAAAAAGCAAACCAAAGTTTGTAAAATGTTCTTAGGCATTCTGGAAGCACAGAGGTCCCGTTTTAGATTTATTGTGGTGTTATTTCATTATTGAGAGAGAATTGAAATAATTTAAGACATTTACTTACATGTGCAAGGACTTATTTTTTTATGATAATGTGCTCAGAAATGAGTTATAGTGATATTGATGATAATGTGTGTAACTGAGCTTGGTTCTGAAATGAATATGACATTGTTGCAATAAAATGTATCAGAACGGTTGTAGCCAAAAAAAAAAAAAAAAAAGGAGGGGAAAGGATGAATTTCTTTGGGACTTGTGTTCTGTTTTGACAATGCCAACTTGTAACCTTTGAGTTGCCCCTTAACCAGCTCCCTAGGGGGGGAATTTTAATCAGCTATTATTCACTGATTTTAGGAAATCTTTTTGCAAATTTTTCTTTTAATAACCATAGGGTGCATTGCGACTAGGGAGGGTGTTCAAAATGACTGAAGCTACTACCAGGCCAGAGGACACTACCATATGTTTGATAACTTAACCTTGCCCTGTTTCTTTATTCTAGGACAGCCAAGAGCCAAGTTCACAACCTAGCCATATATTTGGAAATATGGATCCTATCCACATAATTTAGGCTCCTGAATTATGGTCCTATATCTTGCAGTCTTTGAATAAAAGTGGTGTAAAAGTAGCTCTTGTAAGTACCATTACGATTCTATCCAAGGCCATGCATTACCACAAGGCCTGGACCAGATCATCTTAATTTGGGGGACCAAGCTACTTGGCAGTAGTTGATAGGGCTAATTCTTGAACCCTGCTTTTCAGACTCAATTGCCCAGGGTTGGAACTGACTAGATTTGGCTCATGGAATTCCAGATGCTCTGGTAATTATAGTGCAAGACTAAATTTTCTGTTCGCATTTGTCTTTTAAAAATACTTTCATTCCTCATTTGGTCTCTTTCACCTAGTATTTAGGGGTTATAACTTCTATGAGTAAAATTTAGTTTTAAATGGAAGAAAATTTAGCTCCTGCTACTATGGTACTAGTTAATCATAAGTTCATAAAAAAGCTAACATACTGGGTCAGAGAGCCAGCATTAAAATTTGATGCGTTTGGGGAAAATAAATTAAAAAGGTCTGGTAGAAAGCTTGCACTCTAGAGCTTTTTATCTGCCGTCTGTCATCTGAGGCATAAACCTGTGCCCTCGTGTGCATCCAATTGCAATGGATCTCTTCTATCTAAAGCCAGATAATTACAAGGTTCCATCGTGCCTTGGCAGATGGAATAAAGAGTTACTTTAATTTCTTAGGCTCTAGATGTATATTGTGTTCTGTAAAGATACTGTACACAGTTCTGTAGTGAGTCTGATTATAAGCATTGTATAAATTAATATTTCTGTTTGGCTAATAGTAACCCAAGACTGGCTCAAGAGCACATAGTGTGTGGTTACCTTTAAGATGTGGGATGACTGTGTTGATTTTGTTCATTATCATCTTCATTAAGAAGTACCACATACAAATCAAGTAGTGGACACTGATTAGATATTTCTGGCCCAACATAAGGGACATGTAGTCATCTAAGCAACCATTCAATGAGAAGACCACTAACTCATTGCCATTATTTATCAGCAAAAGAGAAATATGTTATAGAGCGGTGATAAATGTAGTGGCAAGTAGAGAAAATTGCTTCTTTAGCTAAGGGACATTTTATTTATTTATTTATTTAAAGATTTTATTTATTTGAGAGAGAGAGGGAGTGCACGAGCGAGAGAGCACAAGCAGGGGCAACAGCAGAGGGAGAGGGAGAAGCAGACTCCCCGCTGAGCAGGGAGCCCGATGCGGGGCTCGATCCCAGGACCCTGGGATCACGACCCGAGCCGAAGGCAGATGCTTAACTGACTGAGCCACCCAGGTGCCCGATAAGGGACATTTTATATCACTGTTCCAACCAATCAGGGAATCATTAGGAAAAGGTTTGAGTTTCAAAAGGGAAGAGGGCTTTGTGAGCAAGTGTTTTAAAATCAGAATAGGAAGGAAGGGGTTGTTTAGCGAGTTTCTGTGGTGAAGAGTTGGAACATAAGGGCCAGGCTATTTTGAAAGAACTATGAGGTTTAACTTGGAGGTAAAACAATACATTTTTAAGATATGACAAAGAACGATATCTCACCTGCTTTTTGGTCTTTTTACGTGGAATTCAAGAGGAGTTTTTAGAAACTGAGTAATGTATAGAATTGTCAAATCATTATATTGTACACCTGAAACTAACATAACACTGTATGTTAATTGCACTTCAATTAAAAAAAGAAATTATAGTAATTTCTTTATTTAAATAATTTAAAATGATATTATGGAGGGCACTAAATGTACTCAACTGACATGTGAAAAAATAAAGAAGAGTTGCACAGCACCCTGTGCAACTGTCCATGGCTTCTGCTTCTGTTCAGTAAATACTGCTTTATGGTGGTAAATGTAATCAGAATAATTTAAGGGCTGGTAAATACAAGGGATGACAAAAGATTAATGTAATTCCCATTGTTTCTCTTCCAGAGAGAAGAATGTGGGATGACAGGGCTGCGAGCTTCAAGTTGGAGATCAGTCAGGTGAGCATTGGTGAAGGTTATGTTTCTCATTCTGCTGAAGAAGGAACAAGATGAAATATTTGTATCATGTAGGCTAGACAATTTTATTTTATTTTAATTTATTTTTTTAAAGATTTTATTTATTTATTTGACAGAGAGAGACACAGAGAGAGAGGGAACACAAGCAGGGGAAGTGGGAGAGGGGGAAGCATGCTTTCCACCGAGCAGGGAGCCCGATGTAGGGCTCGATCCCAGGACCCTGGGATCATGACCTGAGCCAAAGGCAGTCGCTTAACCAACTGAGCCACCCAGGTGCCCCTTATTTTATTTTTTTTTAAAGGTTTTATTTATTTATTTTAGAGAGAAAGAGAGAGCATGAGAGGGGGGAGGGTCAGAGGGAGAAGCAAACTCCCTGCTGAGCAGGGAGCCCGATGTGGGACTCGATCCTGGGACTCCAGAATCATGACCTGAGCTGAAGGTAGTCACTTAACCAACTGAGCCACCCAGGCGCCCTAGGCTAGACAGTTTTAAAGGTGTATTGTTTTTTAAAGATTTGGCACCCAAATATGCCTATTTTAAGTGTTCATTTTTGATGAGTTTTGACAAATAGATACATCCATCTATTCACCACCAAAATTGAGATACAGAACATTTCCATGGCCCCAAAATGTCTCCTTGTGCTTTTTCCTACTCAATCCCCTATCTACTCCTGCCCGCAGGCAACTACTTAGCTACTTTCTGTCACTATAGATTAGATTTGCCTTTTAAAAAAGAGTTTCACATAAATGCAGTCAAACAGTATGCGCTCTTTTATGTCTAGGTTCTTTTGCTCAGCATACAGTTTTTGAGATTTATCCATGCTGTTGTATGTATCCGTAGTTTATCCCTTTTTTTTTTTTTTGTAGATCTTTTGGTTAGATTTCATTTTATTCTTTTTTTAAATTTTATTTTATCATGTTATGTTAATCACCATACATTACATCATTAGTTTTTGATGTAGTGTTCCATGATTCATTGTGTTTGTGTATAACACCCAGTGCTCCATGCAATACGTGCCCTCTTTAATACCCATCACCAGGCTAGGTAGTGTTCCATTGTATAGATATTCCACAATATGTTTATCCATTCAGCTCTTGATGTGCCTGTGGGGCCTGTAGTAGTATGATACAGTCTCCATAGTGTAATGGGCCTGTGCCTCTGGGCTGTGAACATCACAGATTTTTCTCTAGTGGTATAGGTCTTACAAAAAATCTATCTTAGGTGAGACAGAAATGCTATAAGGGACTGGAGTGGGGAAAATGCCCTTCCCCCAGTAGTGATAAAGCACTGGAAAAGTCTTTTTCTCTGGAGAGTTAGCCTTCATTATGGAGAAGGTTCTGGACATACTTCACAGTGATTACTTTTCCTTTCCCCCTGCCAGTTCCATGAGTGGATTTTTCTTGAATCTTTACCATGAGAACCTGTTCAGGTTCCTGGAGGTTAAGCTTATGAGAGTATGGGGTCCCCTTCAGACTTGGTGCCCAGAAATTTCTTGCTCTCATACTAGTCCATGCTCAGTCTCCAGCAGTTTGTTAAAACTACTATTAAGTGTACTTACCAGTTTATGGTTTCCATGGCTTCTGCTCCAGGTAAGCAGATCTTGGTTGTGCCTCTCTGAGTGCATCTGTCTGTCCAAATTTCAAGGTGGTGGTTTTTCCCCTGACCTCATTTCTCTGATGGGTCCAAGAATAGTCTTGATTTTCAGTTTGTCCAGCTTACTCTTGTTCTAAGGACGGGTGTGACAACTTCTAAATTCTTTCCATGCTGGAGCTGAAACCAGAAGTCTCCCTTGCCTTCTTTTTTGAAAGATACTTTCACTGGATATGTAATTCTAGGTTGGCAGTTTTTTTTTTCTTTCAGTGCTTTAAAGGTGTCATTCCATTGTCTTCCGACTTAAATTGTTTCTCATAAGAAATCTGCATTAATCCTTATTCTTGTTCCTCTATGTAATACACCTTTTCCCAACCCCCTCTGGCTGCATTTAATACTTTCTCTTTTTAATAATTTTATTGTGATGTGCCTTCCTGTGGTTTTCCTTTTGTTTATCTTCCTTGGGATTTGTTGATATTCTTTGTTCTGTGGGTTTATAGTCTACATAATTTTGGAAAATTTTCAGCCATTATTTCTTCAAATAATTTTCCTATTCCTCTGCTATGTCTTTTCTTTCTGGGACTCCAATTAGCATGTGAGACCACTTACTATTATTCCACATGTCACTGAGTTTCTTTTCAGATTTTCCCCAGATTTTATTCTGCTTGTGCTTCAGTATGGATAGTTTTTATTGCTGTGCCTTCAAGTTTACCAATATCTTCTTCTGCAGTATCTAATGAACTGATAATTCAATTCAGTGAGTATCTTATTTCATATATTGAGTTTTTCATTTGACTTTCATTTACATTTCTATTCTCTCCTCATTATGTTCATGTTTTCCTTCAAAATTTTGAGCACACTGATCATCTTTTCCATTACAATTTTAATGTATTTTTATGTTATTGTTAACATTTTATAAAGTTTTATAAAGTTGTCAACATTAACAGTTTTATTTTTTTTATGATTTTATTTTATTTATTTATTTGAGAGAAAGAGAGAGAGAGAGAAAGAGCACAAGAGTGGGTGAGGGGCAGAGGGATAGGGAAAAGCAGGCTCCCTGCCAAGCAGGGAGCCCGATGCAGAGCTCGATCCCAGGACCCTGGGATCATGACCTGAGCCAAAGGCAGATGCTTAACTGATTGAGCCACCCCGGCGCCCCTAACAATTTTAATTTTTTTAATTAACAATTTAATGTTGTTAATCCTACCATCTCGGGTGCCTGGGTGGCTCAGATGGTTAAGCGTCTGTCTTCGGCTCAGGTCATGATTCCAGGGTCTTGGGATCAAGTCCTGCATCGGGCTCCCTGCTCGGTAGGGAGCCTGCTTCTCCCTCTGCCTCTCTCTCTCTGTCTCTTATGAATAAATAAATAAATAAAATCTTTAAAAAAATAAAAAAATTGTACCATCTCTGTCATTTCTTGGTCTCTTTCTATTAACTGATTTTTTTCCTGGTTGTGTGTCAAATTTTCCTTCTTCTTCACAGGTCCAGTAGTTTTTTTTTTGCCTTTTAATGGGATTATTTATTATAATATAAGAAAATTCTTAAAGAAATATATTACATTAAGCCAATATCAATTAAATATTTACCCACTTTCAAGAACATTACATCTGTGATAAATTTAGTATGAGAGCAGTGCTTTGAAATTTTTATCTTTGTCTTTAGAATATCCCATTTCTAGTGCTGGAACATAATTTATAATAGGAATTTCCAACACATTATTGATGGTTGGAAGGTATAGATAGATCAGAAATATCTGTCATCCAAGTTTCTACAGTCACACTTAGAGTCGATTTTATGATACAGTTGGTGTTAAAGTATGATTGTTTCAATGTTAACTTAGCGCTGCTAACATACACACTGCACCATCAGACCACATACAGCCTCTTACTACAAGGGAGATGCCTTGACTTCCAGTTCAAATTGTATTTTTCTCAAATTTTCTTCCCTGTAGGTCGATGACTGGTGTCCCATGCAGATTTTGTCCTGTCCGTGTGTCCTCTAGGTAGAGCTTGCTTGGGAGTTTATATTTTACTAGTGATGACTTGAATTCAACCATTTCTGTAAGAGATCATTGTTATGACAACTGCTTAGTTCCGAGGTGGTTAGATTTTCAGTCTTTTCAGCTAACGGGAAGAGAAAAGTATCAAGTCATTTCCATCAGCATGAGCATCTTATGGAGAAATGTTGGTCTTTTGATTCCAGTCATTAGGCCTCCCTCTTTGCCCTTTGGTGATAGCGTTCATGGGTTTTAGCACCAAAATGATGCGGAGAGCGATGTTCTTGTCTCACGGAGTCAAAGAATGAATCTCGCAGACAAAGGAGAGTGAGTAAAGCTGATGTAGGAAAGACGTTAGGGTTTGAAGCCGATGGCCAAGAAGGAATTCTTGAGACGTCTTGGGGGCAAAATGGTGGTTTTATTAAAGCACAGGGCACCTGGGTGCCTCAGTCAGTTAAGCCTCTGCCTTTAGTGGCGCCTGGGTGGCTCAGTCGTTAAGCATCTGCCTTCGGCTCAGGTCATGATCCCAGCGTCCCAGGCTCAGGCCCTGCATCAGGCTCCCTGCTCCGTGGGAAGCCTGCTTCTCCCTCTCCCACTCCCTCTGCTTGTGTTCCCTCTCTAGCCCTGTTTCTCTCTGTCAAATAAATAAATAAAATCCCCCCCCCAAAAAAAAGCCCTGGGACAGGACCTGTGGGCAGAAAGAGCTGCTGCTGGTCCAGTAGTTTTTTATTGGATGCTAGACAGTGTGAAGTTTACATTGTTGAGTGTTGGATTTAGTTTTATTCTTTTAAAGAGTGTTGGGCTTTGTTTTACAGTTAGTTCATTTGTGAATCAGTTTTATCATTCAAATCTTGTTTTTATTCTTTTTAATGGACAGATCTAGTTGCTGATTTGGCCTGACTTCTAACTAATAATTCTTACAATGTCTCTACTGAATGATATTTGTAGTCTTGAAAATCTGTTTACTTTGGGTGGTAGGAGCACTAATGATTCCTAACTTCTTGTGAGTTCTAGGAATTTTCTCTCACTGCTATCTCATAATTCCTTACAAGCACCTTCAGTGTGGAGGAAGATGAGTCAGGGAGGGGAAGAGGAAGAGAGAGTGAGACAGAAACAGACAAAGATACAGACAGAGACTACTAAATAGAGCTGGAACTAGGGTATAAGGTAATTTGTATTTACCTGGTTTGGGAACTCTTTTGTTTCACTTTTGGCTCTAAGAGTGCTCTAGTAAGTATAGGTACAATCTTTACCTCACCTCCTCACTTCACAACTTTTTCTTAATTGTGAGATGAACCCAGGGCTACCTCCAGTTATGAGGACTAAACCTGTATCTAGTTTTTGTTCTCTGACACTTGCCCTGATATAGCCAGTCAACCAGGAAATTAGCATGGTTGTTTCAATTTAATGAGGCCTGGATAGATGATTCTTTGATTCTCAATCTCCTGTTCTACTGGAGAAAGAGTAAGCAGTGTTGCTGATGGGAGAAAGCACTAAGCTAGGTAGAGGCCTCCAGATGTTCTGTACCTGGCTCTCTTATTCTTTGTGGGACTGAAAACTCACTTGATCCCTCTAGTTCTCACTGAGTTAGATTATCTTTGGTTCCTTTCGTCTCAGATAGCATATGATTCTAATATGGAACAGAGGTCAGATTTCAGGTATCCTCAGTGACCTCAAATTGGAAGGTAATAAAAAAATATTCTGGGCATTATGAATCAGGCAGAAGACCATAATTCCTCTTTTTCATTAGCTGCCAGTGAGCTCAAGTACAAATTGGCTTCTCTGTGCTACAAACTATAGTGTAGTCTCCCATGGGTGGCATATATGCATTCTGAATTGCTCCTTAGGGTTTATCCATCAATTCTAATTTATATTTCACCTGTTCTCATTACTGTGTTTCTGTATTTCTCAATTTTATTTTTTGTCTTACTTTGCTGTGTGGATTCCTGTATGTTACTTCAAAATCTTTGTACAGTATGGTGCTGCAGGTGAGAAATTTAAAAACTCTTAAATGAGGAATCAAATAATGAAAACAGAATGAATAATACCACACTAAACATTGAACACTTACTCAGATATTTATGTAATTAAATATGTGTTCTCAACATGTTTCCTTATGTGTTGTTTCTGAAGATAGCAAATGAAAAGCCTAAACTAGAAGGTGAGTGGAAGGCTGGTAAAGACAGAAAAAAATTTCAGGGGCAAGAGGTGACCATTTATTCTCTGTATTGGAGGGAGAAGGCAAATCCCAAAGGAGATAGAAGCTTCGTGTGTTTCATAGTATGTCGTGTAAGTATGCATTAATGTTTTACTTGAGAAGGCAGGGAAAAAGTGTTTCTTTGGTTTGAGATTGAGATGGTGAAAAAACTTGAATTACTTTTATTATGATGTGAGTTCACTTCTCACCAAAAACATTCATTCTCTTGATTTGCTTGGCAGATACGTTTCTAATGTAACTGGTAAGTTATGGTAAAAGAAATACCTTTCATGATTCCCTGCCTTCAGGGGATACAAAGAATGTGTTCTGATGTCACAGGTCCTGGGAGGAAGGGCTTTTCATAGCAGCCTTCCTGATGTTTGAGGTATGATCTTCTCATCTCTTCCCTTCATGCATCAGGCTAAGACTAAGTTACCTTCCCCTATGATGATTCTGCTTCCCCAACTCCCACAGCTCTGTGCCGAAATGTGCTAGGTTAGAGATCCTCATCACTGGGCGCGGGTTATTACTGTCTACGTACATAGAGACTCCATCAGGGGCTGAGTCTTTGGGTCACCTCTCAAAGTGACACTCTTATCTGAGAGCTTACTTGAGATGAGAGAATCCTTTTGTTCTGAGAAAGTCCTTGTTCTGTTCTTGGTTCAAAGACATTGGCTCTAACACTTTACACATTAGGATGACCTATGCCTGATCTCAGCCATAGGATTCTCTCAGCCTTGCTTAAAAGGAGGGATATGCTTAGGACAGAAACTCCATCCTGCCCACATCTTTACAAACGTTCAACTCTTTTTCTTTTTAAAATGGAATTCTTAAACTCTACTTGCATTATTCTAATCTGAGCGCCTCATTGCAGGGCACTTGACTGAGACAAAACCCAATAGCAGTGGATTAGAGGGTTTTTTGGGATTTAACTTAATGAGTGTTTATATTCTGAAATCTTTTTTTAAGATTTTATTTATTTATTTGACAGAGAGAGAGAGACAGCGAGAGAGGGAACACAAGCAGGGGGAGTGGGAGAGGGAGAAGCAGGCCCCCCACGGAGCAGGGAGCCCGATGTGGGGCTTGATCCCAGGACCCTGAGATCATGACCTGAGCTGAAGGCAGATGCTTAACCAACTGAGCCACCCAGGTGCCCCTATATTCTGAAATCTGTTTCAGATTCATTCTTCTATGTCTCAAACTTGAGTCCTTGGGTGATTTTTCCTCTTTGCATTATTTTTTAATCCCAGTGCCTGCCAGGAATAGTGAAGTCATATCTGTTTTGTTATGAGATAAGAAATGATAAAACAGTAAGTATTATATGTTCTGTCTGTGCAATGGGATCTTTTGGGTTATCACATTCTGGTTTGTGTAGAATTATTTTGCATACAGGTAGTTTGTTTATTTGAGAAATAAGAATATACATTTCATAGCATAATATAAATATTTCAAAATAAAGCTAGGTCAATTTCATTTTTCGTGTGTAATTTAGAAGGAACTTTAGGATTTGTTTTCATTAGGTAAGGATATTTTAAACATTATTTTTCATAGTATTCTTGTAGAAGTTATATGTTTTGGTTAAGACATTTGGGGGAATATTATAATCTTTTTAAAAAATGAAATGTGTTCTGACATTGTTTTGGTTGGAATACCTTTCTGGGTAGATGTATGAGAAACAGGGAGAAGATAATGCACTCAGCTGGCATTTGGGGAAGAAATCATTTTCCTTTTCCTTTCTCTGTGGGCAAGAAACATGAGATAAAAATAATCAGAATAAGGTCCTTAGGTATCGAGAATTTATTAGAATCAGGGCACTTACTAACTCAGAGCAAATGAGATCTATAGATCGTTAATTGCAGCTTGGTGTCTTTTATAAGAATGCCTCATGTAGTGAGCACATTGTCCCTTCACTAAATGAGTAGTGATTATCAGGGAGATTACTGTGATTTATAAGCTCATTTTCTTCATTTTACCTTACGTGTGCCAGATACTGACTCATACAATAGAAAAACAAAACAAGCCTGATTTTTAGAAATTAAATGCTTTATTGATTATCGTTGTTCACACCAGAAAGTTAAAATGTATGGGATTGTTGGGTATATAGTATATACATTTTTTCCAAAAATGACTTTACTGCAAGCTTTAGATGATAAACTCTGGTTTTGGTATACTGTATTCATGCCAGAATCTAAAGAGTGCTACCCAAATGGAGTAAAATAATACTTATAGTTATGAAAGGAGAAATTATTTTCTTGGAAAAAGATTCTACTTTATCCTTAATTGTACCCTTTCCAGATAAGTATGACTTCTATGGTAATATGCAGAATTATGTATCTTTAGTCTTCATGGAGAAAGAGAGCCAAATACCAAAGTGTGGCGAGTCATCAGGGAATGTGATTCATAAGCAACATGCTACTCGTTGTTTTTCAGTAAATGGTTTTTGGTAGTTTCAGTTATCAAAGGAATTGATGAGATCCTTAAGTTATTCCTACATACAAAGTCAAGTGGAGATTTACACAATTATTTTGATTGTTGAGAGGCAGTAAAACATGGTGATGAGAGCTTGGGCTCTGCACCTAGACTTCCTGGATTCTGACCACAGCTCTGCCAGTGGGATCTTGGGCAACTTACCTAACCCCTCTTTGCTTGGTTTCTTCATCTCTAATATAGGGATGTTAATATCACCTAGCACATAGGATTAAATGAGTTCATATACATAAATCAAACAGTGTCAAACACCTAATAAGCAATGAAGAAGTGCTAGCTATTACTATCATTTAGACAAAAGAATTATACGTACAGGTTCATGGGCTATTTTTTGTTGATCGAGAAGTAAATTACTCTGGGAATTTCAACATTTAATTTTCTTTCTTTTTATTTATTTATTTATTTTTAATTTTTTTTTATTCTTATGTTAATCCCCATACATTACATCATTAGTTTTAGATGAAGTGTTCCATGATTCATTGTTTGTGCATAACACCCAGTGCTCCATGCAGAATGTGCCCTCCTCAATACCCACC
>NC_138385.1:87711446-87776519 GCF_054177405.1 Leptonychotes weddellii | reverse complement strand
ATGAGAGAGTTGTTGCTATTCCTTTCTTCGATCTCCTGTTGGGTTTGTAGGTGTTCAGAATGGTTTGATCCCTATCCAGCTGAATTCCTGAGAGGAGACGAAATCCAGGTCTTCTACTCCTCCGCCATCTTGCTCCGCCCCCCGGAATTTCAACATTTAAAAAACATTCTGAGGAATCTCCATACTGTTTTCCAGAGTGCCTGCACCAGCTTGCATTACTACCAACAGTGCGAAAGGATTCCCCTTTCTCTGCATCCTCACCAACATCTGTTGTTTTCTGAGGTTCCTCAAAAAGTTAAAAATAGAACTACCCTATGACCCACAATTGCACTACTAGGTATTTATACAAAAATACTGATTTGAAGGGGCACATGCACCCTAATGTTTATAGCAGCACTCTCAACAATAGCCAAATTATGGAAAGAACCCAAATATCCTTTGACTGATGAATAGATAAAGAAGCTGTGGTATATATATATATATACACACACATATATATGTACATATATAGAAATAATGGGATATTCTCAGCCATCAAAAAGAAAGAAATCTTGCCATTTGCAACGACGTGGATGGAACTAAAAGTGTGTTATGCTAAGTGAAGTACGTCAGTCAGAGAAAGACAAATACCATATGATTTCACTCATAACGTGGAATTTAAGAAACAAAACAGATGAACAAAGGGGAAGGGAAGGAAAAAGAAAATAAGATAAAAACAGAGAGGGAGGCAAACTGTAAGAGACTCTTGACTACAGAGAACAAACTGATGGTTGTCAGAGGGGAGGATGGTGGGGGGGTGGGCTAAATGGGTGATGGGCATTAAGGAGGGCACTTGTTGGGATGAGCACTCTGTGTTCTATGTAAGTGACAAATAACTAAATTCCAGTCCTGAAACAAATACTACACTGTTAACTAACTTGGATTTAAATAAAATAAAATAAATAAAAATATTTTGAAGCAACCTATTGACTTATATGTAATGGTGTAATGAGGGGAAATGTGGTATAGTGAGAAAGGAATCCTCCAGTTTGTAATAAACCTTATATACTTTGAAATCGGACATATAAGAGTTCACATTCTGGCTCTGTTCCTTGCTGGTGTGTGAACTTAGGAACACTGTTTAACCTTATGGAGACTCAGTTTCCCCATCTGTTAAGTGAGGGCAATGCTATCTTGCAGTATTGTGAGGGTTTGCAGTAATGAATGTAGATTTCTTAGCATCATGCTGGTACATAACAGGAACCAGATAGTAATTTAGTGACTCTCTTCCACCAACTTGAGGAATCCCATCTCTTCCACATCTCTCTCTTGGGGTCCAAGTGAGGGAAGGGAACTGGGGAAAAGTCAATCCATTGTTTTTTAGATTTTCTTTTTTTTTTTTTGTTCTGTTTTGAAAGTGAGGAACACTCGTGATTTATGAATGTCAAAAGGCATTCCATGGGTAGACCCAGTGAGTCAGCTCAGCAGGATTTTAGAGACCGTTCTTAGTGGAATCACCCAATACACTGGGGCAGGCACTAAGGTACAAATCCAGGTTGGAGCCTAGCATTCTGAGAGAACATTAGGAAAGAAGAAAATATCAGTTATATGTCTCCCAAGGAACAAAGGTCTCACAGAGGTCAGTAATGGGCAAAGTTAGTGATTTGACTAGGCAGGAGATGTTGCTGACTTACATCAGTAGGATTAGAGGCTTTAGTCTCAGGGCTGCCATATAGATTTGGAAGAGCAGCAAGACAAATTCCAATTTCAGTGGTTCCAATACACTTTTCAGATTATCAAGGAAAAATCAACAAAAAGATACGAGTAGTAGGAATTAACATTTATCTGCCTTTACCATGTGCCAAACACTATGCTACATTTTCTATATGGTAGGGATTTTTTTCCTGCATTTTTAAGATAATAAAATTGGGGTTTGGAGAGACTAAGAAATGACCAAAATAACAGAGCTAGCAAGGTGGTAGAGCTGAGATCCAAATCAAGGTCTGTCCTGTTTAGCCTCTAGATTCTCAGGGATTCTGGAACTAGAGAACCTGGCCTGGACCCAGCTCCCAGATCAAGGGTACTGGTAGAAACTTGATTTCAAGAAGATGGAAGAAACCCACAGATTATAATTAGGCACACCATTAGACAATGCTACAAGTATAGGGTAACTCGATCCTGAGTCAGGGTCATACACTATAGCACCTTATATTTCTGAAGACTAAGGTCAAGATTTATCTCAAAGGCTGGATGAGCCTTAAGGAGAGGGCAGGCGATCTCAGTGACAGGAGGAGGGACGCAGGGAAGCAACCTCACAATTCATTCCCATGAGCTCCCCCCTCCCCCGCACCTCACCACAGTACTTTAAATGGTCCCCTGGAGTCTGCAAAGTGCGAAGCATTAATGTACAGCTCTAAGTGCTTTTGCTGTCTAATTTGTTATCATGGAGTGACCAAGTAATATTTATGGTGAGCAACAGGGATCCTTAAATTAGGGGTATAGAGGTATATTGGCAGTGTTTTATGTGAAAATTCTGTTCTCTGAATTTCATTAAAGTAAATCATGGCCTGAACATCCTGCTTCTAAGGGAACTAGGAAAATGAAAGGGAAAAATATCCCAAGTTTGAAACAGGGTGAAAACAGAGACTTCTCTGTCACTAAGTCGCACCAAATGTTTCACATTTAACCATTTTTTTTAAGGCCACAGGACAGAAACTGTATCTTAGGTACTTAAATGACTATATATATGAAAATTGGATTTTTGAGGCTGAAGTCAGGGTTGAGTCCATCAAATGGATTACTGTTTAAGGCTGCCTCAAAGGCAAAGCATTTTACATCACACTCAATTATTTGATTTCTGAATTTTTTATGTGTATCAGAAGATTTGTTTACTCTCAGGGGAAATGGGAAATAGTTTGGGACCAATTGCATCTTCTCTTTAATCATGCATTAAGTTGCCTGTTTGGTTAAAAAAAATCCCTCTTATCTACTTTGGGAAGGCTTGCTTGGGCCCAGGAATATCTTCACATCAGGCAAGGGTTTCATTAAAATATGTGGGTGAGATTATAGTTAAATTGAAATTTTAAACATCCCAAGGATATATTTATGTTTTTTCTAGATTGTGAAACAGTGACACATTTTAGAATGGACTTGTTTGTCACTCCCTTCAAAATTTTGTTTCCAAAATCTTCTACCAAACATTACGTACGTTTGGCAATCTTTAAAGTGTCTATTTGGGTTGGACCACCTATACAAACCCAATTCCATATAAATCCCTAGGATATTTTTTTAAATTATTAGCCTTACACCACCTTAGGGGTGCCTGGGCAGGGATGCAGTTGGTTAGCTGTCCAACTCTTGGTTTTGGCTCAGGTCATGATCTCAGGGTCATGAGATGGAGCCCCACGTCAAGTTCTGTGCTCAGTGCGGAGTCTGCTTGAGTTTCTCTCTCCCTCTCCCCCATCTTTCCCCCCACCCCAAGCTCTCTCTCTCTCTTGCTCCCTCTAAAATAAATAAATAAATAAATCTTGAAAAAAAAAATCACACTACTTTAAATCAAACAAAAACAAACATAGAATTGTTTTCATTAAAAAATTTTTTTCTTCTTTTTAGGATCTGTCCATGTGCATACATGATCTTTACATTTTAATTGGTTGATTTTAATTGGACAATTACATGGATACATTCTCAGTGTAAAAATTCAAACACAGAAGTATATAAAGTAAAAAACAAAAGTTACCTTTCACTTACTCCTCTCTCCTTAAGCCTCATGATCCTTATTAGGCCACCCTTAACTGCTACTAAAGGCTTAATACATATCAGTTTAATTCTTTCAGTGTATTTTAATATATCCAAATGTACATATACAAACACAAATGTATTTTTAAACCAAACCAGTTGGGCAACAAATTTTCTTCACTTAACAATATATTGACATTTCTTTTGATTGAAATCCCCTTAAATTTTGAAAACTGCTGCATAGTGTTTCAAAATACAGATGGAGCATAATATAGTTAGCCACTCCTCTATTGAGGGACTTTTAGATTGCTTCTCATTTTCTACTCTCCCAAATGAAAGAAGAAGATAAGGCCATGGCCAGAGATCTAAGTGAAACAGATGTAAGTAACATACCTGAGGGAGAATTTAAAGCAACAATCCTAAGGATACTCTCTGGGCTTGAGAAAAGAATAGAAGACATCAATGAGACCCTTACCACAGAGATAAAAGAGTTAAAAAAGAATCAGTCAGAAAGGGGCGCCTGGGTGGCTCAGACGGTTAAGCGTCTGCCTTCGGCTCAGTTCATGATCTCAGCGTTCTGTGATCGAGCCCCGCATCGGGCTCCCTGCTCCGGCGGGGAGTCTGCTTCTCCCTCTCTCTCTGCTGTTCCCCCTGCTTGTGCTCTCTCTCTCTGTCAAAAATAAATAAAATCTTTAAAAAAAAAAAAATTATCAGTCAGAGATGAAAAGTACAATAAATGAGATTGGAAACAGGTTTAATGCCATGAACTGCAGGCTAAAAGAAGTAGAGGAATGAATTAGTGACCTAGAAGATAAAATAATGGAAAATAATGGAGCTGAACAAAAGAGAGGAAAAAGAATTATGCAACACAGGAATAGACTTAGGGGACTCAGTGACTCCATCAAACATAATAACATTCGTATTATAGGAGTCCCAGAAGAAGAAGAGAGAAGGGGGACAGAAAATGTATTTGAAGAAATAATAGCTGAAAACTTCGCTAATCTGGAGAAGGAAACAGACATAAATAATGTTGAAATGAGCACCCTTGAGCATAAATATTTGTCCATATATTCCCCTATACCACTGTCAACACTGAATATCACAAATCTTTTAATATTTTGCTAATTTGATGGGCAAAAGGGTAAAAATATTTCCATTTTAGTTACTTGATCATATATTATTTAATTACAGATAGACTCAATTTGCTAATACTTATTTAGAATTTTTCATCTATACTTATAAATCAGTGTCATGATTTTATTTTATTTTTAAAGATTTTATTTATTTATTTGAGAGAGTGAGAGAGAGCATGAGTAGGGTGAAGGGCAGAGGGAGAAGCAGACTCCCCGCTGAGCAGGGAGCCCGATGCAGGACTCAATCCCAGGACTCCGGGATCATGACTTGAGCCGAAGGCAGACACTTAACTGACTGAGCCACCCATGCACCCCAGTGTTATGATTTTATTTAAAAATTTGGGGGGGCTGCTTTGGTGATGGGCTTAAACCAAGCTTATGTTCTAATTTGGGATTTTGTTATTTTCCTGTGGTCTGGAACTATTTATATACGATATAGCAATATTTTCTCCCTAAAACTCTCCCTGCCTGGGGACTTTTGTCATGGTAGCTTTTGAAATTTCTTTCGTGGTTATTAGTTTATGTTTTTTACATCTTATTAAGTCTATTTTGGTAATTAACTTACATAGCTTAGAAAATCAGGCCATCTAGCTTTCTAATTTAGTAGATATAAGGTGATACATTTTATTTTCTTACAATTTTATTTTGTATTATATCTGTCTCTAGTTATGTCCATGTGTTTGTGTTCTCTTTTTCTTGGCTAAAATTTTATGTTACTTAATTAGCTTTTTCAAAAAGCCAGATTAGGTTTTCCTGTGGTTATTTTCTTCATTGTTTTAGCTTTTATTAATATTTTTAAATTTACCTTTCATTTTTGTCAGAGTCACACATGAACATAGTTTAAAGAGTCAAGCATTTCTATAAGGCATATTATAGGGAACATGAAGGTCCCCCAACCCCTGCTCCTATTTCTCACTCTTAGGTGTTTTAGATGATTCATTTCGTATTTATCTCCATATGACTGTATAGCATGCCTATATGGCTACTTCTTGATGGCTCTGTTTCAGGCAATATCAACTGACTTCCCATCACATAAGATGGAGAATTAACTCTCTGTTCAACTACTCCCCATCTCTACCATCCCCCCACTTTCTGACTGTGTTCCTCAAGTTCCCAGTTTGTTGTAGTTTTGCTTACATCAGTATTCAGGATTTACATTATTAAGAACAAGTCAGTGGTTTTCATACTGGCTGACCATTTGAATCACTTGGAGAGCTTTAAAAAAATACTGCTGCCTATTTCTGATTTAATTGATGCAGTTTTAGTTTGGGCTTCTGGAAGTTTAAAAGCTCCTTAGATGATTCTAATGTTTGGCCAAGGTTGAGAACCAAGGAAATGTTATTCACAGCTGATTACTCTGTCTAATTTCCCTCAGAGCTAATAATTATCTTGTTTTTATATTTGCTTAATTTTCTATGTTCTTGTTTCTAATTCAACCCCCAAATGCCTCTCAGTATATTCATGTTTGTCATGTACCCAGCCCGTTTCATCTTCTTGAAGAATTCACTCATGGAGCCTTCAGAACAGTACTTGCCTTGCCTGGTTGCTTTCTCTAGGCTGTGCCAAATAGTCACCTCAGTACCTTTTACACTGTCCTCCTGGGAGTTCCCATTTCTGCTCTTGTGTTCACGCCTGGTCTCCTGGAATCTGTGTCTTCCTTTCTCTTGGCTCAGTGTCTCATTATGGTAGAGCACCTCTATCAATAACTTGCATACAGAGACAAGTTCATAGAAGGGGAATTTTTAGAAATTATCTTTATAATAATAGTTTAGGTGGCTATAAAAATGTTGGTTGGAGATCATTTTTCTTCAGATTTTGAAATAAAATGCCTAATTGTCCGCTAATTTCCACCAATGCCGCTGAGAAGTCTTATGTCACTCTTCTTATTTTTAGATTTATTTATTTATTTGAGAGAGAGAGAGTGTGTGTGTGTGTGTGCGCGTGCACATGAGTGGGGGGAGGGGCAAACGGAGAGGGTGAGACTGTCTCAAGCCCAATGAGGGGCTCCACCCCAGGACCCTGAGATCATGACCCGAGCCGAAACCAAAAGTTGGGTGTGCAATTGAGTGAGCCACCCAGGCGCCCCAAGACCCAAAAAATCGGATGCCATTCTGATTTTTTATGAGATCTGTTTTTTTTTCTCTCCCTGAAAACTGAGGATCTTCTTATTTGACGTTCTGAGATTTCCTGATCATGTGAAATATGGATCCTTGGAGAGCATTTTTATCTACTGGTGGGCCCTTTTAATCTAGAAACTTGTGTCTTACAGTTGTGGGAAAGATTTTTGAATAATATTTTTGATG
Source organism: Leptonychotes weddellii (assembly GCF_054177405.1). Classification (NCBI taxonomy): domain Eukaryota; kingdom Metazoa; phylum Chordata; class Mammalia; order Carnivora; family Phocidae; genus Leptonychotes; species Leptonychotes weddellii. Next base: position 87,769,366 of record NC_138385.1, on the reverse strand, counting down.
ATTTCTTCCTCTCCATTTGTTCTTCTCTCTGGAACTCCTTTTAGTAGGCTTTTAGACTTCCTAGAAGAGTCCTATATTTTAATTTCTCTGTTCTTTTCTGTCTCTTTGCCTTTTGCTGTGATTTCTGGGAGATCTCCTCAACAGTATTTTCCCTCCTATTAAGATTTTAAAACCAGCATCGTTTATTTTTTTTTATTTCCAAGAGCCCTTTTTAATTCTCTGAATATTCAGTATTCTTTTTTTTTTTTTTTAAAGATTTTATTTATTTATTTGAGACAGAGAGCATGAGAGGGAGGAGGGTCAGAGGGAGAAGCAGACTCCCTGCCGAGCAGGGAGCCCGATGCGGGACTCGATCCAGGGACTCCAGGATCATGACCTGAGCCGAAGGCAGTCGCTTAACCAACTGAGCCACCCAGGCGCCCAGTATTCTTTTTTTTTATAGCTCCATCTTTCAGAGAAGCAGTATCCTCTATTTCTGTATGAGGAAAATAACAATAGTTTTTCTTAAAGTTTTATTTCCTTTGTATAACCTAATTCTTCCAAGTTGCCTTTGTGTGTGTGTGTGTGTGTGATATATTAAAGGATTTCTAATGTCTGGGGATTTTTGACTGTTCACTTGTGCTTAATAATCGAGCACTAAAATGATCATCTGGGACTTCTTTGTACATTGCTGAGACTTGTCAACTGTAGCTTCTGGTGAGACCCTTTTGTAGAGAAATCGTATATATATGCAGACTGGTTAGAATTCCTAGAAAAATACTCTTCTTGTTCCCTGCCTAGAGAGTGTAGGCCTGGCTGCCACATTTTGATAGCCAAGCAGAAGAAGAAAGTTGGAAGTCTTAATATTGAGCATGTGACTTCTGCTTATTACCCTGCTTTTAGTATGGTACTCTTCTCTCAATTGTGCCTGATATCCCATAGTCCACAAAACGTGTATTTTCTCCCCTCCAGAGAATAAACTTCAGTCTTCTAGAGTAAGAGAGGGAGCTTATCTGACCGCATGGAGTGAGAGGAGAGATCTTTTTTCCTCACTAGATGTTGATTTCATCTTGTTTTAACTACATCATAACTCTACTTCAGAGGTAATGGGAACAACAAATTCTTAAGCATTTGGGGGGATATGTAGTATAAATCATTTTCCTCCTTCGCTTTCTCCTTTTCTGGCATAGGATTCAGCTTTCTCAAGTCTGGTACATTAGGCCACAATTTGTTCATTTGCTTTCCAGTTTCCAAAATTGTGTTTTCATTTGCTCTTCTTTTCTCTTTGTCTTTTAAAGAATGAGTAGTCTGCTATTACTGGGTGAAGTGTTCTATAAATGTCAACCACTTCAGGTTGGTTGACAGTGTTATTCGGGTTATCTATATCCTTATGATTTTCTAGAAATGGAAATTTAACTTTTATTGTTATAATTCTCTTGTCTACTTTTTTGGATTTTTTTTTATTTTGGGGTGATGTTATTTTCAAAGTTTTTGGTTTTCTAATAAATACTTTTAAGGCAATGACTTTTCCTCTGTGTATCACTTGGCCTGCAATATAATGTTTTGATACCTAGTACTCTGATTATCAGTCATTTCTAGAGGATTTTTAAATATAGCTTTTAAATGCACCTTAACACAAGAAGAGTATTTTTAAAATTTAACTTTTAGCAAAGTGCATATAGTAAAATGGACCTTTTTGTTGTAAAGAATCTATACATGTGCTGGAATTCATAGGAATTTAAAAATTTTTAATAATTTTAAATTTGTATTTTTCCACTCTTGTCAGAGAATTTGGCCCAAATGTACTTTTTAAAACTTTTTGAAAATTTCCATATGGCTTAACACAGTCATTTGGAAATATTTTTATGAATATTTAAAAGGATGGTATATTTAAAAAAAAAGATGGTATATTTTCTGCTTATTGGGCATCAACAATATTCCAAGATAACTAGTATATGCAGTTGCATTGTTACTCATCTCCTTACTCTTTTAACTTAATTTGTTAACTGAATTTCTCAGAAAAGTGGTTAGAGTGTTCCCCTGCAATTCACGACTTATAATTTATCCTTTTTTATTTGCTCTCTTTATAAGTAGTTCTCATTTAAATATTTTAAGCTATGTTGTTACATGCATACAAGTTTGTGATTTTTATATCTTCTTGTTGGATTGTACTATTTGTTAAGTTTAAAATACATATAAAATATTTTTGCCCATTTTAATGTTTTGTCTTCAGTCCTACTCCATTTTCATTTAGCTAAGATTGGCTGGGGTGTCACTTCCCATCCCTTAATTTAATTTAATTTAATTTAATTTAATTTAATTTAGAGAGGGAGGGAGAGAGAGAGAGGGTGAGAGAGAGAAGAGGGGCAGAGGGAGAGGGAGAGAGAGAGAACCTTAAGCAGGCTCCATGTCCAGGGTGGAGCCTGACATGGGGCTTAATGTCACAACCCTGAGATCGTGGATGGAGCCAAGCCAAAATCAAGAGTTGGACCCTTAACTGACTGAGCAACCCAAGTGCCTCCATCCCTTTATTTTAAAGCATTATTTTTTATTTGGAGAGTATCATTTGTAAAGAACACATGTCTGGGATTTATTTTATTTTTGTTCTTGTCCTGAGACTGTTTGTCTTCCAATATGATTATTTAACAACTTTTACATTTACTTTATTTTTTTTAAGGGGAGGTTTCAATTATTTTTATTTTGTTCAATTAGCCAACAAATGATACATCATTAGTTTTTGATGTAGTGTTCTAAGATCAGTTGCGTGTAACACCCAGTGCTCATCACCACACGTGCCCACCACATGTGCCTAATACCCATCACCCTGTTACCCCATCCCCCTACCCCCCTCCCTTCTGCAACCCCCAGTTTGTTTCCTGGAGTCCAGAGTCTCTCATGGTTTGTCTCCCTCTCTGATTTCTTCGCATTCAGTTTTCCCTCCCTTCCCCTATGGTCCTCTGCGCTATTCTTATGTTCCATATATGAGTGAAACCATACGATAATTGTCTTTCTCTGCTTGACTTATTTCACTTAGCATAATCCCCTCCAGTTCCATCCATGTCGATGCAAATGGTGGGTATTCATCCTTTCTGATGGCTGAGTAATATCCCATTGTGTATATGAACCACATCTTCTTTATCCATTCGTCTATTGAAGGGCATCTCGGCTGCTTCCACAGTTTGGCTATTGTGGACATTGCTGCTATAAACATTGGGGTGCATGTGCCCCTTCTTTTCACTACATTTATTTTTACTTCTGACATTTTGTATACATTCTTGTCATCTGATTTTATGTTTTCTCTTAACCACGATTCTAATTTTCTTTTCCAGCCTTTTGTTTTACTTATTGAATTTTGTTTCAATTTTTATCTCCAGTTTGATAATTTCATGTGCTATTTGTGCTATTCTATTAGCTACCTTTAAAACTTACCACACATTTAAGCATATTTTTCTACCACTTCTAGAATCCATTAGTACCACTGTTTTCTTACAATATTTCCATAGCTATGAAGAAGTCAGAGGAATATTTTCATGATAGATTTTTATTAATATTACTTATGCATATTCACTTTTAAATAGCCTTAATAATTATTAATAGATATTTCATATTATACTGAATTTTTATAATATTATGTATTATATATACTGTGGGCAATATTGGTTACTTAAATGATTGATTATGATATCCAATGGTGTAGTTAAGATTTTTATGCCTATAGTGGTTTCTATTTCAGTACATAATTTTAGGACTCATTTTCTGGATTGAGTTTATGGGACAGCACAGCCTTCTCTGAGAATATCAAAAGTTTTTATCTCCAGTGGATACTATTCTTTTCAGTACATTGTATAAAGGGATTGTAGAGACAATGTACTGAGTTGGATAAGGTGATAAAGGAGGAGTAGGATAGATGAATGACAGGTATAGAGCAGGGAAGAAAGCCTCAGAGTGAGATCTGGGCAGATAAATAGTGGAAAGTTCAGTTAGAATGTGTTTGGAAACATTGAGGAGAATTAAGTAGAAACAGGAGTGAATAGGAAAGGTTAAAAGGTAAGGTGATCTCTTTACTCCATTTATTTGCAGAGGTCAGGTAGTAACAGTCACAGGGGAGTAAAAACTGATGAATTCAGGAAGGGGGTTGCAGCGACCGTCACTCCAGGTAGTAACCAAGTGTCTGGAGCTTGTATAAGCTCAGAGATCGGGTTGAATTCCTTACTATGTAAATTACAAGATGACATTTGAACTGACTCTATGCATAAGACTATGGACTACAACAAGTTAATAATAGTTCAGAGGGCTACTAAATAATGCTTGCATGCTTGTTTACTTTAAGTTGTATACTTCTTAAAAGTTCAGTTATTTAAAGATAAGTTGTATAAAAATAGAACTTTATTCATTTCACATAAACTATAACTTTCAAAAATGAACCTGTTATGGGTTGAATTATATCCCCCTGCAAAAAGATATGTTGAATTCCTAACTCCCAGTACCTCAGACTGTGATCTTATTTGGAAATAGGGTCATCACAGATGTAATTAATTAAGATGAGGTCATACTAGAGTCCGGTGGGCCCTTAATCCAATATGACTGGTGCCCTTGTAAGAAGAGGAAAAGACACAGGCACAGACCCCACAGTACAGGTGGAGCATGCTATGTGACAAGAAGGCAGAGATTGAAATGCTGTGGCAGCAAGTCAAAGATTGTCAAGGATTGCCAACCACTACCGGAAGCTAGCACGAGGCAAGAAAGGACTCTACCTAAAGTCAGAGGAAGCATGGCTGGTGACACCTTGATTTTGGGCTTCCAGCCTCTAGAACTATGTGAGAATAAATTTCTGTTGTTTGGAGGACACTTAGTTTGTGGTAAGCCCTAGGAAACTAATATAGAATGTATTAATTTTACCAGAGGTCTATGACTGAAGCATCATAGCTAAACAGGCTGGCTTATCCTAAGAGAAGCAGGAAATCATATTTTCTGTGTAGAAGTGTTAATGTGACTACTAAGTCAAAATTACGATAGGTTCTGCAGAGATATCAAACCTGACAGAAACTACCACCTCTATTCTAGTAAATTATTGTCTTCTCCTCTTTCTTGCCCAGCTTACAAATGGGGGTAAGAAAACTGGATGAAATAGAACTGAATATCCATTATGTGAGGCTTATTCTAGGAAATCTGGAGCATAAAGATACATTACTTACTATATTGAACCATATGAAGTTGCTGTTTGTTTGGTAAAATACTGGTTAAATAGTGACAACTTCATATGGTTCAACTTAATAGGTTACACTGGAATTTACAAGGTGACATTACACAGATTTCAAACCATAAAAGGGAGCATATAATAAACTTCAAAAGACAATTACTGCATCTTAAAGGATGGGAAAGATTCAGGAAGATGCTGGAAAGTGATGAGATTTGAGGAGGGGTAGTGAAAGGATCATTTTTACTGGAGATGTAAGTTCAGATACAGGAATCAGAAGGGAAAATTCTAGAAAAGAATCTTGGGGTTCTACTAAGAAAGATCTTCAATGCTAGACTAAAAAGTTCCAGTTTATTCTTTTGAAATCAGGGAGTGAATTGTCAAAGATTTTTCTGGGGAGGGGAGGATGTGAAGGAATGGTTTAGGAAAATTAATCTGGCATGTATTTATTTAGTAAATCTTTGTAGCTAATTTTGTATGGAGGCAGACTGGAGAATTATGGCACTTAAGGCTTGGAAACCAATTAAGAGGTTATTAATTGGTAACTCTGTTGTTCCCAGAGTGTGACTATGAAATACTTGAACTGGAGTAGTAGGGGTGGAAAGGAAAAATTAAGGTTGTCCAGAGAACACCTAAGAGAGCTTGGTGGTGCATTTAATGGCACAAGCAGGAGATAGAGTCAAAGCTGACTCCAGGGGCACCTGACTGCCTCAGTTGGTTAAATGTCTGACTCTTGGTTTTGGCTCAGGTCATGGTCTCAGGGTCGTGGGATTGAGCCCTGCTTTGGGCTCCGCACTCGGTGTGGAGTCTGCTTGTCCTTCTTCCTCACCCTCTGCCGCTCCCCGCCACCCCTGCTTGTGCCTGCGCTCTCTCTCCCTCCCTCTCTCTCAAATAAATAAAATCTTCATAAAAAAAAAAAAGCTGACTCCAAAGTTTTGCATGTGAGTGAATTTGAGAATGGCATTAATAACAAAAATGGAGAAGGCAAGAGAGGAAGCTGTTTCAGGGACTGAGGTGATAATTTTTTTAAATGTCCTAAATTTTATTTTATTTTTTAAAAAGATTTTATTTATTTATTTGAGAGAGTGAGAGAATGAGCGAGAGAGCACAAGCAGAAGGAGCAGCAGAGGGAGACAGAGAAGCAGACTCCCAGCTGAGCAGGGAGCCTGATGCAGGACTTGATCCCAGGACCCTGAGATCATGACCTGAGCTGAAGGCAGACACTTACCCGACTGAGCCACCCAGGCGCCCCTAAAATGTCCTAAATTTTAAATGGCAGTAAGACACCTGAGTAGAACTTCAGAACCTAGGACAGAGAGTGAGGTTAACTCAGAGTCCCCAAGAGGAAAGTGATGGTTGAGGTCATGAAAGTGGGCCAGATCTCTGAGGGAGAAATAATATTAGAGAAAAGCAGAAGGTTGGTTCCTGCAGGATAGCCATGATTACATTTAAATTATGCATATTATTCCCAATTGCGTTAGCTTTTAATCCTAATCCTTCTCTGACATTGTCCTTCCAGACAGATCCTACTGGTTCCTATTCTCCATCAAGTAATATCTCCACTTCATACCATTCTTGAAGTTCAGAGACTAGTATGATCATTACATGTTTTCTGTTATTACCAGATATTTTTGTAAAAGAGAAGACAGATATTCGTGGTTTGGTTTCCAGCGCTATTATGTTTTGGAAATTTAAGGCCCATGAAGGAGGGAGTTTGTCTTATTTAACTTTATATCTCCAGCATTTAGCACAGAACTCACTACAGAATAGGTAGTTCATACATATTTCTCCCACAAATGAATTTTGGAGACACTAAAAAAAAAAGATGTAAAATGAATTACAACGTTTAATAGAATAGCGCAGTAGTTCATTCAGACTTCTGAAATTTTGGTTTTTCATTTTGTTGAAATGTGTTTTTTTATCAAGAGAAAACCACAGGGTTAAAAAGCACAAGGTTGGGGGCGCCTGGGTGGCTCAGTTGGTTAAGCGACTGCCTTCGGCTCAGGTCATGATCCTGGAGTCCCTGGATCGAGTCCCGCATCGGGCTCCCTGCTCGGCGGGGAGTCTGCTTCTCCCTCTGACCCTCCCCCTCTCATGTGCTCTCTCTCTCTCATTCTCTCTGTCTCAAATAAATAAATAAAATCTTTTAAAAAAAAAAAAAAGCACAAGGTTGGTTTAAAAAATATATCTCTATTTTTAGAAACTGGCCATTGTACAGTATTGATCTTCCTATCTATTAAACCATAATTGCTAAAATCAATTGTTAAAATTCCACTTCAATCTCCAAAATCCAGTATATTGGGCTTGCTATAAAGTTTCCTTCAGTTTATATATTTTTTTCTCTCTTTAAACAGAGTTAAAGAGATCTTTTTTTTTTTTTTTTAACTGGCACTTAAACCATGAGAGAGACAAGGACAAATTGGGCCTTCTTACAACCTTGCAGACTGCCCTGCTCCAGGCGGCAGCAGGAAACATCAGGTAGCCTGATTGAGTTCATTTCTTCCATGCACCAGCTGGCATCACATTCCAGATCTTGAAATTCCCAGGGTTCATTTAGTTTCACAATTTCTTACTTGACAATGAAAAGAGGACTACCAAGCTGATTCTGCATTTAATGTACGATAATGCCAATCTCGATGAATTGTTTTATGAATTATAGCTAAAGGCGCTTATATCGTATTGGACAAAAAGACAATTCCCCACTTAATGTGTGGAGCTAGTTAGCCATAGGAGTTAGCAGTAGGGCAATGCTCTTTCCTTTTCTAATTTAAATATGATTTTCTGATCAGTTTACATAGAATTGGAATCAGAACTCAGGGCAGAGGTATCAGATGTTTATTAAAAAGCAGTGGAAGAAAGTGAAATTTATTTGCCTTTTTTTTCCATTATTGCATGTAAGAAGTAGTGGTAAAATGACATTATTTAAGAAGCTTGCTTTGAGTATTTTCTTTATTATAAAATCATATTTTAGATTTAAACTTATTTGTGGTGTTTATAATTAAATTTGTGGTGATAATTATAGCACTATCAGTGTTTCTTCTCTGAATCAAATATATGCTATTTAAAAAAGCAAATCATGGCCGGCAGATCTGAACTATTTTGGTGGATCATCTTAATTATGTCTCATTTTACTTAATGTCATTTGCCATTTTCTGTATTTCTGCGTGCTGATAACCCTTAGCTGGGAATGAAAAGATTAGTATTAACTGAAGTTGGCCAGGGACTAAGGAGGGATTTGGCCAAGTTGATTTCTTTTTTTCTCTCTCTCTTTTTAAGAAATATTTATTTGAGAGAGTGCATGCATGGGGGAGGGGTGGGGGGGAGAGAGAGAATCTCAGGAAGACTCTGTGCTGAATGGGGAGTCTGGGTCTCATGACCCTGAGATCATGACCTGAGCCAAAACCAAGAGTTGTACTCTTAACTGACTGAGCCACCCAGGCGCCCCCAAGTTAATTTCTAAGGTCTGTTTCTGCACGGAAGTCTTGTACCCTGCACTGGAAGTATCTGTATGGGCCCCTTACGGGCCATGACAACAGAAAAGAAGAGAATAACAGTGTAGTGAAGCAAAAGGATAGAGAGGGAGAGGTCGATCTCCCTTTCATGAGATGGCCTTGTTATCCCACCCAGTTTTATTTGGGTTCTGATGAATTGATGTTGGGTGAGTTCCAGAGACCAGAGCAGTCATGATTTTTATACTTCTAATGTATTGTCTTCTGTTATATCAAAAAAGCAATTGTATCCATATATATGTGGGCAGCCCTTGAAGAATCTGCAGGAACAATCATCCAGAAGTTTATCTTGACAGTCTGGCTGCTGAAATGAAGTTTTCACACTCAAACTTCCATTTGCTATTTGTTCTGGAGTAGAACAATTGATGTTAGGATGAATAAGGAAGAACATTTTTTTCTCTCTCCCTTTTTCACACCATTCTACTTAATACATCTTCTCCTGGGGTGCCAAGCCCACAGCAGATATTTAGGATGTGCTAGATGATAGTGTTTAATTCATCAGTATGGATCCCAAAGTGCTTACCAGTTTTGCCAGCTAAAGGAGAATTCACTCCTTGGGTGGTAGCAGAGATGGATAACATTTCCCGACACAGTAGTCATGATAGAGGTCAGCAGTCTGTGGATGATGAGTATGATCCGTGTATGGTAGTAAACATGACATGAGCAGAGGTCAGCTAGTGTAACATAACACCATGGGTTGATTCCACTTTAATTCATTGTAGTATGTAACTCTGGGAACTGTAATGTCATTCACCATGGACCCGAAATACAGAACCTGATAGGTGTGACGTATATGGTGGAGCCAGCCATTTTAGTGGCTGTGTCCTTTAAGTGCTAAGATCTAGATAATGCTCAGGCTTCTCTCGAATGGTAGCTAACCAGGTTTCCCTTTAAAGGCCTAATATAGGTGGTGAGCCCTCCATTTCAGTGGGCTTCTCCCTTCTCTCACCCATAATATGCTTGACATTCATGAATAACTGCCCATCACCTGATTCTTTTCAGCAGACGATGAACATGGCAATAAGTAAAAAATAACCAAAGTTGGGGGAGAATACTGGACAGGAGACTAGGCTCACTCAGGAAGTGACTCACTTCTACATACTAGACTCCGGATACATGAAATTCAAAGTTGTATTTTGGAACCATTATGAATTATTACAAATCATAGGTATTTTGTGTCTCTTAAGAAGAGTTGAAGATGTTCATTTTAAATATGAGACTGCCAGTGGTTTACTGGGGTTTGTAGATCTTAGAGTGTCCAAAAGAGAAGAAAGGACATTCCTTTCCATACTTACATCATCACTGCAGATGCCAGGGTGTCATTTAGCTCAAAGAGAAAACCAAAGATTTCTCATCTCTTGTTTGGGCAGTTTGTTTTTTTCTACTTCATTGTAGATACCCTTGAGACCTATGCATGTTTGTGTCCTTTAATCTCCTGGAGTGTCAGTGGGTCTGATTTTGGAACCATACAATTCTTAGTTTGGTCTCTTGGCCCTGCCACTTATTAGCTATTTGATATTGGGCAAGGTCCTAGATCTTTCTAAGCCTCCTATGTTTTCTCACCTCACCATGCCTTTGTCACAAGGATAATATAAAGATTTAATGAAGTAAAGAAAGAAATGTACAACATAGAGCATGGTACAAATGAGCTGCTCCACAAATACCAGTTCCCTTCTCCCTCCTCTTCAGTTTGTTAATAGAATTATATTTCACCAATATCCTAGATGTCTTGGAGAGAATTGTAAACATTACTAAATATGAATACTCTTTTCCAGAGTTCTTGCATGCCTCTCATCTCAACAGGGAACTGTGTGTTTGTGTGTCCACAGTGAGGGTGTGAGTGTGTATGCTTGTGATCATGTATATATGTATGTGAAGTGAAAGTAGAGATGAAACAGTAAATAGATGCAGGTCTTGGCCCACTGATTATGATCTATGAGTTGGCTCTAAGTCAGTAAGTCCCGTTAACCCAATTCTAGAAGGCTACTAGAGTGAAGAATTGGGACCAATATGTGATATTTGGATAATCCAGGCAAGCAACAATCCAGGCAAGAAATAATTTTATTTTCCTTCTAAGCCAAACTGTCAGGTAGCATCATATTTATAAAATATTCCTTCAAACCAGATACAAAGCTTAAAGCAGGAGCAAAGAAGGTATATTTCCTTTAAACTTACTGTAAATAGAAAGCCATTATTACACCTCCAGCGTTCCATCTATTGTGAAAATGGAGCCCAGAGAAGAAAACACATTTATGTCAATCATCAGGAAGTGAGTTTTGAGGCTGTATTATCCAGATAATTGCCTTAATTTTTCATCCTGGCCTGTGACTGTTTCCTTTTCTATTGCTGTACACAGTTTTGCCTTTTTTCTTGGTCCTCATCATTTTGCACTTCCTTATATTCTCTGTGACAGTTGGCCACGTTATTTGACTTTTATTTTTGTGGAGGTCACTTCTTTAGGAGCATCTCTTCAGCTTCTGATTGCCCTTAGTGGAGAGGAATTTGAATAAAAAGGTATGACAGATGCTCCTGAGGTGGGGGAAGGGTTCGCCGGTGGAGAAGTGAATCATAATATGAAAGCTGTATCACTCAATCCCCCAAACACCGACTCCAATTTTGGCTCTTTGACAATGCTGTCTCTTTGAGAAAGAAGAACAGTTTGATCTGAATTCTTACTAGGTTCTGAGCCACCAAATTAGAATGTAATAAGCTCATTTGGAAGGGTTTTGAATTAGCTTAAAACAGACCCACGCTGAGCTCATAGAGGAGACCCTCCCACTCTTTCCAGGCAACCTGTAGTTTGTAGACTGAATTTTGAAACTCTCTTGTCTCTCTTCTCATCTTAGGCTTGTGTTCTTTTCTCCTTTTGAATTGACTACTTCTAGGTATATCTTACACTTCTAGGATGAACTGTTAACAGAGCTTATTTGTAAGCTTCTTTAAGAAAACCATAACTTTAGAGAGAAAAAGAAAGACACCTTTCTTCAATAGGAGACAAACTTAGCTTCTAGACTCTTTTAGTTTGGCATTCTCCAGTAGTGCTAGTAACCTTTGAATGAGGAATGTTTTGGCATACATAAAAAATACTCCCCAACTACTGAAATATATCACCGCCTTGTTTGTGGATGTATGTAAACAGAACATTGTTTAGGAAAAGAAGAGTCTGGGACCTTTGGATGGGCAGAAAGGGGAAGAAATAGTGTTGCGGGCAGACTGTTGGTTGGCCCTCTGAGGAAATGAAGGAAGTCCAAGAGGAAGAGAAAGAGAAGAGGAGTGGTTATTTGGTGAGGACAGCTTGCTGAGGTTTGTTGGGGCCTACCCTGGTTAGCCAATCTGGTCTGCTTCTCTGCGCATTGTTTTGTACCTGTGTGAACTTACCGGTGGGATAGATTCCCAGGAGCACAGCTGCATGGCCAAAGGGTCTGTGTGTTCTTAATGTTGCTGGTTAATGTCAAGTTGCTCACTATAAAGGCTGTATCAGTTTACACTTCCACAAGCAAGGTATTCATAGAATGTAGAGACCTTTCTCCCCCCACTGTCTTTAAGCATGCCATGTTATGGACAAAAACTATGATGCCAGTCAAGTTCTCATTTCTTTCTAAGTAACTTGATTTACCTCCAGGAAGCTTTTGTCCTTGTTCAGCAGTCTTGCCAGTACCTGTTTACGTTGATGTCCTTCAATTCCAATGGCAGGACACTTGGTGGATTTTACAACCTGAAGAGTTCTCTTCCCTCTGCTCAGTGAATGTTTTCTCTTTTCTTTCTTTCATTCTTCTCTCAGCTCTGTTCTCTCTGTTCCCTGTTCTCTCCCTCTGAAACCCCTGTCAATAGGATGTTGAAACCACTGAGTCTACCCTCCAGGCTTTTGACTTTTAGTCTCATAGTCGCCAGCGTCATCCTTCTCCTTAACGTATTGTACTCCAGGAGAATCCCTTGATTTTATTTTCCTGCTTTAAATTATGACTTCAGCCCATACACTGAGCTTTTTAAAAGTGGCCACATTTTTTAAATTTTCAAGTATTGGGTTGCTACTTGTTGGAGGTCAAGGAGAGGACGTGACTGCTGGTTAACCCTGGAGCCGGACCCTTGCAGCTGGAGGCTCCTCGCCCGTTTGCGTCCCTGCAGCGTGTACTCCTCGTGCCCCACGTGCTCCCACAGCCAGAGCCTTTTGGCAGGACGCAGCCTTGAGCGAGCACTGTGTTGGTGAGCCCACCTGGACGGCAGTGGCGAGCCCTCCTGGGGAAAGGCATGGAGGTCTCGTCTCGTGGCGCCCGAGACAAGGCTCCCGGGTAAGGTCCCCCACTTCTGGCTCCTGACCCCCACCCACCCGGAGGCCGCCTGTGGCCTCGCCCTGTCCCTGCCCTCCGCGTGTTGCCGGGTTTCACGCCTTGCTCGGGACGCCGCGCAGGCTGGCAACACACGCTTCCTGTTCAGAGACGCCTGTTATTGACAAATAGATACAAGCCTCGCTGGAAAAACTACCTAACTTTTTCTCTTTTTCTTTTCTCTACTGACACTGTGTCTTGTAAATTTTTCGGGTCGTTGAACTTGCTCCTTTGCTTTCGTTCTGTTGGTTTCCCTCCATGACGGGAGGGTTCCTGGATTTGTGTCCACGTGTACAGATGCCGGTCTCGGTGGATCAGTACTAGTTTGTGCGGGGAGGGGATGCGGGTTTTCTCCGCAGTGAGTCGGTGTGGACACGGGGGGGTCCCGGACCCGGCGCTGACGTGGCGGACGCAGAGGCTAGCTGGCTGCGGGACCCTTTCTTTAGGGTGTGGGGGTAGCTTGTTTCCTGGGGGTGGGGGCTACTCTTGCCTCACCCCGGCCTTACATGACTTGAGGCACTGTCCTGCTTCCCGCACCCAAAGGGCCGCTCAGAGGGTACTTGTCCCAACTCCAGTGTTTTCTGTGGTTGTGCCTGCTTGAGCCTGACTGGTAAATGGTCCTGTGGTTAGGGGATAGGTCCAACTCTTTCCCCTTCCTTTCGTTAATCACCTGTCTGCTTACTATCTGTTCCTTTTCTCAGCTTCCGTACCTTCTGGTTTGGAGATTATTTCAGGCTGCTTATGGGAGAAATCCCGTTTTCCTGTCTTTTCCCCCCTTTCGTCTTGACACTTCTACAAATCCCTCAACAGTGTTGAAATTTGCTGTCAGTTTGAGTCGCTTTAGGTCTTTCAGCCTTTCCTCACTGCTCTGGTCTTCTGACGTGACCCTTCTCGGCTTTCTAGCACTAAAACAGATTTATTTGTTGTTGTAGGACTCCTGTGTTTTCAGTGGCATTTAAAAACGGAGAGGTGTGTGTGTGTTCTCAATTACTAGTGAAATAATTTTGGTTTTCCCAGTTTGTAGCTGTTTTCAGAGAAATCGAGTATGTTTTTCTTGGCTGTAATGAAGTAAAATTGACAAATAAAAATGACATATTTAAGGTATACAATGTGATGTTTTGGTTTATGTATACATTGTGAACTGAGCACCACACTAAGCTAATTAACATCCATCAACTCATAGAGTTAGCCCTTGTATGCGTGTGGTAAGAACACTCCAGATGTACTCTCAGCAAAGTTCACATTCATAATACCATATTATTAACTATAGGCACTGTGATGTACATTAGATCTCCAGAATTTATTCATACTGCATAGCCGACACACTGTACTCTTTGACTAATACCTCCCCATTTCCCTCTCCAAGCCCCTGACAGCCACCATTCTACTCTTTTATGAGATAGAAGTTGTTTAGATTGCACATGTGAGATCATGCTGTATTTGCCTGTGTCTGACTGATTTTACTTAGTGTAATGTTCTCCAGTTTCATCCATGTTGTTGCAAATGGCAGGATTTCTTTCTTTTTAAAGGCTGAATAATATTCCATTGCATGAATAAGCCACATTTTTTTTTTTAATCCATTCATCCGTTGATGGACATTTAGGTTGCTTCCCTCTCTCAGCTGCTGTGAATAATGCTGCAGTGGCCGTGGGAGCGAGTGCCAATACCTCTTCAAGACACTGAGATAAATCTAGTAAATCTAGTATTTCAAAGGCCATTCTATCTCAGTAATTTTTGAGGTAATACTTAAAATTTTTTTTTTTTTTGGTTAACCAAACATTGAAATCCCTGATTATGAAATCGATAATTACATAGTGAGGAAGGGTCAGAATTTTACCAAGATCTTGTTTTCACTTTTCATATTTTAATTAGCATTGCTTAGATTCTCATTTCACAGTTGAAATGGCAGAACTGAGGAATATTGTCTACTCCTCTAGTTTTTCACCATGATGTATGGAGAAAACACCTATTTATTTGCTCTTAATTAACTTTCTGTAAGAATTTGTTATTGCCTATCACAGTTTAGACTGAGGAACAAAACAAAATCATGGACCGTCTGGCTTACATTGTTTTGTGATAATATATTGGTCTCAGATTAGATTGCAGCTTTATTAAGAATCCCTGGGCTCTTTTGAAGAATTGCCCCATTTTTTTTTAAAGCAGGCAAAGCCTCTAAAATCTATGAGAGATGCTAAAATTATTGATTCTTTTGCTTTTAAAATTTCCAATCTTTTTTCTCATTTTGAACTGGAAAAACATATTGACTTTTTTGGCAGAGATGTAGGAACATTCATATTTATTTAGCTGGAGAGGGAAGATTATGAATTTGAAATTTCAAAGCCATTTCTTAGTCAAAGGGTAATGGAATTTTAGAGCCGAAAGGCATCTCAGATAGCTTTGTGGTGATGTGTAAAGAGCAGAGAACTGAAGTCAGAAAGCCGGAGGTCAAGTTCCTACTTTCCATTTCGTAGCCGTGTGACCCAACTCGAGTTAACATAAATTCTTTAAACTCATTTTCCTCATCTGTGAAAGGAAGATAATCCCTGCCCTGTTAATTTTACTGCTTTACTGTAAGGATCAAATGACACAGTATACGAAAAGTATACTGGGAACTGGGAGGTCCTGTCAAATAGACGATGATTATTTTTGTAAAGGAGAAAACAAACATCTGTTGGTTCCTGCTGGATGAGAGGAGGCAGTCGGTTTATTTTGACTTGTTCTGTATGTAGTGGTGGGATAAACACCTGAAGCTGTTTCTGTTTTTCCCTAGTTATGCTATGATAAACACCCGGATTTATACGTACAGTGGTATTTCCCTGCCTTAAATCTCTCTCTTATCCTAACTTTCATAACACCCTTCTTTGGGCCTGTTTTTATCAATTTGGAGCCAAGCACTGCCGAAATGGCTTTTATTTTATTTTTTCTTATTTAATAAACTAGATAGAACGGCCCCACTCACAATTTACTTTGCCAAATGACTGTGAAATTCTTGATTATTATGTTTCCTTTTATAGCTGCTTCTACAAAGTATCTAAAACATCTGGAGGTTGACTTTCCGCTTTAGTCTAAGGTCAGCTGGAACAAAGTGGTCCCAATTCCCTTCCAGAGTTCTCAAGATAATTAAAAGGAAGCTGAGTGCCTCATGTTTAATAGAATCATTTAGGTTCATTAAGTAAAAGGGTCCAGGATAAGGAAATTGAATATTCAGATTTAAGATACAATCAAGTGAAGCTTACTATATTGTTCACTTAAGCAGATGTGGGAAAACAGGCAATAAGTCATTCAAATAGGGAAAAGTGAAGATTCATGTCCAGCTAGAGAGAAGAAAGGGAGAAAAGTATATGAAAACTTTACAGTCCCTTCATTTAATATTTTTAGGGACAAGAATGGGAATGGTGCAAGCTAGAAAGTAGAGAACCTGTTAAAACATTAAGGATGCTTCAGAACTTGTAGAAAATTAAATTTTTTTGCTGAAACACGTATTTTCCCATGGATCTCTTTCCATTAATAAGGCGAAGACTTGGCATGCAAATGGTTTTATATGTGCTTATCAGGAAGAAAGACTGAATTTTAAAAACTTAATTTTATAATAGTTTTTGACGTAACAGAAAAGTTGCAATGATAGTACAAAGAGGTCCCCTATATTCCTCCTCTGTTTCCCCTGTTGTAACATCTTAAATTGGTGTGGTACAGTTTTCACAACTGATGAACCAGTACTGATGGGAGTACTAAGTCAAGTCCCTACCTTATTTAGATTGCCTTCGTGGTTTTTTTCTTTTAGGTAATACCTTTTTCTGTTCCAAAACTCCATCCTGGGTACCACGTTACGTTTAGTCCTCCTGTCTCCTCAGTCCTCTCCAGATGGTGATAGTTTCTCAGACTTTCCTTGTTTTTGATAACCTTGACAGGTTTTTTTTTTAAGATTTTATTTATTTAGAGAGAGTGCACGTGCACCAGTGTTGGGGTGAGGGCGGTGCGAAGGGGCAGAGGCAGCGGGAGAGAGAGAGAGGATCTCCAGCAGACTCTGTGCTGAGCATGGAGCCTGAGGTGGGCCTCGATCCCATGGCCCTGTGATCACGACCTGAGCCAAAACCAAGAGTCAGTCGCTTAACTGATGGACCCGCCCAGGAGCCCTTACCTTGACAGTTTTGAGGTACACTGGTCTTGTATTTTGTAGAATGTCCCTCAGCTGGGATTTGTCTATGGTTTTTCTCATGGATAGACTAGGGTTATGGGTTCTAGGGAAGAAGACCACAGGGGTAAAGTGCCATTTTCATTTCTTCATTGTAAAGTTGTTCTCCCCACACCCCTCCCTTTCCACACTGTACTCTTTGGAAGGGAGTCATTGTGTGCAGCCCCCATGAGGTGGAGAGGAAAGATCAAATTTTAAGAAAAAAATCATTGTTGGCAAGCGTTTGAATCATTAAGTGACCTCCTAATTGCATTTAGCAGGCCCATTTGACCAGTAAACCTAGATGTGTGTGTTTTGCAGCTAACATCTTGGGAGGCAAATTGAGTGGCCCTATTTCTTAGAGCAGGACCCTCCTTTAGGGTAGCTTTCTTAGTTCAGGGGACAGGGCTTGGATTACAGGGTCTGAAAATTCATTCCACCACTGGCACCCCTTCTCTGACATATTTTAGGTCCTGCCCGGCCTTGAGTCAGGTCAGAAGAGTGATCCGCACCCGGGAGTGAACTTCCAAATCACCGGGAGGGCTTGTTCACACACCTAGTCCAGGCCTCCACCGCCAACTTGACTGACTCAGTAGGTCTGGAGCGGGGTCTGAGAATTTCAGTTTTAACAAGCTGTCAGGTGATACTAATGCTGGGGATGGCGCTTTGAGAACCCCTGGGGTCACCAGTAGAGTCAACACAACTGAGGCACATTATTTTAATTCCCTTCTGAGCTCCTGCCACAGAATTACGGCATAGTCGTTAGGCCTTTGTCTTTCACTTAAGGCTGCTACAAGAAACAACTGCTTAATATCTATTTACTTCATGCTTTTCTGCAAAGCTAATTCTGTGGATGCTGCTGTTGGACAAAATTCCCTACATAGGGTCCCCCATTTGAATTACTCCACCCTCAGAAACTCCTGGAGGATCTGCTCTTGGAGAAACAGAGTCGTATGGTATCTTGCTTTGGCCTCTGGAAGGCTTATAGTCTCAATTAACACAACTGTATCAACTTCTGTTCCTCTGTTCTTTACTCCTTTATGCTATGGCCCTTGCTGTGTTTTATCCCATGTATTTTTGTATTGTAAGCAATATATAAGCACCATGTCCTTTTTGGCAATTAATGATCATAACTGGCATATATCCAACACTAAATGTTTGTATCCATTCTAACATGTAGTTCTATTATTTTCCCATTTTGCAGATGAGAAAGTGAATCAGGTTAATCACCTTTTTTTAAGATTTTATTTATTTATTTGACAGAGAAAGATAGCAAGAGCAGGAACACAAGCGGGGGAGTGGGAGAGGGAGAAGCAGGCTTCCCGCCGAGCAGGGAGCCCGATGCGGGGCTCGATCCCAGGATCCTGGGATCATGACCTGAGCCGAAGGCAGACGCTTAACGACTGAGCCACCCAGGTGCTCCTTTAATCACCTTTTTAAAGGTCATCCAACTACAAAGTGGTGGACCCGGGCCTGCAATCCATAGCCCTCGCAGCTGGTGCTTCTCAGTTCACTGGAATTTAAGAAGGGCCATGTGGTCTGGAGGAAAGAACCCAGGTGGCCACTTGCTGCTTGGATCCCTGGGATTTGGTACTTCTTCCTGACTCCACTTCCTCATTCCTACACTGGAGGATAGCAATACTGTCTTCAGAAGTAGTGAAGAAAATGATGGGCATCAAGTACTTAGCAGAATGCCGTGTTCACGGTAAGTGCTCAGTGTGTTCTTCTTTTCAAAGCCGCTTGCCTACATGAGGTTATTTCATTTAATTGAATAAATAATAGCATCTAAGTGACTAAGATGATTTGATTTGCAAAGGAATACATTAGGACTCTATAAAGAAACTATTGCTAGCTTTATTCATGTGGCCCCTTAAGTTTGCATGTATACTTAGAATTCTTTACTTTTGATATTGCTATTATACACAGATTTTAAGAAATAAAGTTTAAGAGGCTGATGAAGCAACTTAGAAAAACGATAAAGTAATCCCACTGCCTGAGGAACAGAAATTGGGTTTGTGTTCCTGCGAAGCGTGGGTCAGAGAACTCCGTCGAGGATACTAGACATATGAAATCTTTGATTAGCTACGAGGTTTTGAAGCTGGGTAGTCAAACCCTCAATTATTTGCTTTGTGGTTTTGTGTAAAACTTTGCCTGGGGAATTCTTTGTCTTTACCTTTTAATGTTTTGGGTGTTTTGAAAAGACAAAGTGAATAGCAAATATATTTCATTTCATTACCTAATCTGTTGTTCTGAGCCTTCTACTGATTAGCATTTCGACCCTTCTCCCTCTAGTTACTAGTTTGCTTATGTTCTAGCTTGTTTTTTTTTTTTTCCCCCTCTTTGAAGCAGTGCTCTGTTTGTGAAATCAGATTAGTTTGGAATTGTGGCGATTTGGGTCTCAGTGTTCCTTGACATCAGTCTGAACATATGAACTGCTTTTAGGAGAAATCAGGCAGAGGCTGCAATGGGAAATGTAGGCCAGGACACCCAGTGCTTCTAAATCAGTCTGTTCAGCATGGGATAAATACCCCTTTAAAAAATGTTTTGGAAGCTAAGGTCCAAGAAGCAAGATCTTACAATACGGCAATGATAATTTACTATTATAACTCAAAGGAGGAAAAAATGCAGTCCACGGTCAAAAACGTAGAAGGTCTGTGTTCCCAGATAGTCAACACATCCGCTTTCTTCTGTGAGTATCAGCAATCCCGAATTGACTAATGATGTTCAGTGTTCCTCTGCCTTTTTGTAAATCGGACATTTGCATTCATCATTCTTTATCATTCCTTCTTGATTGGGAGAGCTGGCTCATTTCAATGCTAAAAATTCCCGGAGATGAAAATGCTGTCTCTTTTTTGCTTAGGCTCTTATCTGAAAACATTTTTCTTGAAGTTTTGACAGCTGCAGGGAAAGTAGCTGTACAATAGGAACATAAGGTTTGGAGGCTGATAAAAAGCTTGGAATCCCTGAACTCCTTACTCAAATTCCATGCCCCCTTCCACGTATGTCAAATATATACATGGTAGTGCGTATTTGGCAAGACTGTGGTAAGGGTTAAATGAAATGGCACACATACACAGCCTGGGATGGCGTGAGAGAGATGGGATGTGCTCAAAAATGGTGATTTTTATTCCTTGGTTGTAATAAGTCTCAAATGCCATTGGTTCTATATGAACATGCCTCTAAGAAGAATGCCTTGCAGAATTTTCAACCTGAAGGAACTGGGAGGACAGAACTAAGTGTTCTTATAAGAGTCAAAACATCTTGCTCCTCCTCATCATTCAGAAATGACAAATGTTGTGAAATGATAAACTGATAGGTACATTTCCCTTCACAGAAATTATACTATCGGGAGGATTTCTAATAGCCCGAAGTCCAGCTGACACTCGATGACTAATATTTAAAATAAATAATACACAACAAAATTAATAGCTGGCATTTTAAGTGCTGCAACTTGTCACCAAATACCATAGCTCCCTAAACCATTAGCTGCCACCTCCTATAATTGGTAGAACAGTACTATACTATGCCCAGTATTCCTAAAATGTTCTCTTATACCCGCAGACAATTCTCTGGCCTATTTTTGGTGCTCCATTTAACTTTTTGCCAAATCTGAATTACTGGGGTTGGAACTATTCAAATGTTACCTCATGCTAGCTTTCAGATTGATCCTAATTGCATTAATTGATAGTAATTTCCCCATCCAAAATTTTTGGGGAGTAATTGAGTCTTGGTAAGACTTCTGAAGCCACTAAGGGGCCACCACCTGAAGACTTAGTGCAGTATAGTGACAAAAAATGCATGCTAGAACTCTTGAGGTTTAAAAAATGTTTTATTTATAAACCATATCCTCTGTGACAACAGTTGCCAAACGGTTAGCAAATAATATTCCTCGGGCTAGATACAAGATGTGAGCAAACAGCGAAGAAAGCTTGTGTTGACTATAGAATTTTCCCAGCTCTCCTCCTATAGAACCCACTCTCTCTTGGATTTCTCCAATGTTCCCATTCACTACTTGAACTAAATGAAGGAATTGTGAAGGGCCCCTGTAGGTGAAACAGTCTGCCAGGCATTGTGTTGTATGTCAATGGGAAAAGGATAGGTAAGATAGGAAAGATGGTGTTCTTGATCCTGCGTGACTTGGCATTTTAATTTGAGACCTAGCTTCTACCCCACCCAACTAAGTACAGTAACAAAGAGTATTAGCGAAGTGAATGTGTAGTTCTTCTCATAAGTGGTTGGACAGTATGTAAGGCGATACAACGTGTTTGTAGGCCCATTTGGCAATATGTAAAATAAATATTAAAAAAATAAATCACTTTTGACCTAGCTTTGCCATGGCTAGGAATTTATATATTTGCTCAGATTTCTTTTTCTTTCTTCTTCTTTTTTTTTTTTATAGTGCTCTAGGTGTTTTATTTCTTTGGATTCTTTTTTTTATGTATTTACATATAATGTATTACTTATTTCAGGGGTACAGGTCTGTGATTCATCAGTCTTACACAATTCACAGCAAAGATTTCTGTGAAAGAATATTCTTGGCAGTGATATTTGTAATACAAGCACAGAAACAACCTGAATGTTGATCAGTGGGGGCCTGGTGAAACAAATCATGATCCAGCTAGGGAATGGAATACTGTATTAAAAATAACAAGATAGCACTATAGTTCCTGACATGAAAGATGTCCAACATAAGTTTTTAAGTAAAGAGAACTAGCTGAAGAAAAGATGTATACTATGGAGATAGGTGCCATATTTATTTCTATATAGAGGGTGTGTGTGTGTGTGTAGGGTTTGAATTGTGCACATCCACTTACACAGATTTTTTACAGTACTGTAAATGTATTTTCCTTATGACTTCTTAATGTTTTCCTTTCTGTAGCTTTATTATAAGAATACAGTATATAATATACATAACACAAAATAGGTATTAATCAGGTATTTATCAGTAAGGCTTCCAGTCAAATGTAGGCTGTTATTAGTTCAGTTTTTGGGCGCTGGAAAGTTAGATGTGGATTTTTCAACTGGGGAGGTGCCCCAATCCCAGTGTTCTTTGTTATAGATATATGTTGTTATAAATTATATATATACACACATACACACACACACACACACACACATATACACCATATACACTCATATAGAGAGAGGGTTGATGGAAGCTTAAGCTATAAACTTTTAGTGCTAAAATTTAGCAATATCTCAATAGAGTAGGAATATAGAGACTGAGAAGAGTGGGACCTTTTATTTTAGACCTTTTATTGTTGTTTACCTAACTATATACTTTGGTAATTCTAAAAATACCCAAACAAGTGAATATTCTAAGAGTAGAAAGTAATGAGCTACTGAGAAGCCGTTGGCATTGACAATGAATACTGTTACTAATGATGATAATAACTGAAATATCCAGAGTGCTTACAATGCCAAAAGCTGAACATTCGACATAGATAATTTCGTTCAGTTTCTTGTACCTGCCAACACGGATTTAAAGCAAGAGACCCAGGGCATTGCAAGGTTAAGTAACTAGTACAAGATCACACAGTTAACTAAATAAGTGGCAGAACCTCAGAACTCCAAAGGCTTTCTGTTAACTACGAAGCTATGCTTCTATTCTGCCCTCTACAGCATTCTCTATTCCTGTGATGCCTGTTTAGCTTCCGGAGTATCATAACCATGACCATGTTGTGGGTCTGGGAAAGGAGAAGGAAGAACTTACTTGACTTTAAGCATTATTCTGGAGCAGAAAGGAAGGTTTCCTTTCTAGAGTGTTTTCCCTTTGAAGCCATCAGTTTTTCAATAAGGGGTTTGCATGCCAGAACATTGATATTTTCAGCAACTTAGTAATTTCTCAGCTTTCATAGGATTGATTGCTTTGCACACACATGCTCTTTTTTTTAACTTTATTTTATTATGTTGTGTTAATCACCATACATTACATCATTAGTTTTTGATGTAGTGTTCCGCTCTTAGGCGCAGAAGGCAGCTTGGGTAGTTTGACAACGGTAACAGTGGGGTGGAGGGTGAGCAGCAGACTCAGCAGGAATAGGTGTGCATTCACCCTCATCTGAGCAGCACAGCATGGTCATTGTAGTTTTACCTAGATAAGATCAGTTACAGCACAAAGTTAGTTCTTTGGCATCTGACATTGTAACTGTAATCTTGGATACTACAGTGGAAAGCTAACATTCCTCTGCTTCCAGCCACTTTTCATTGCAGAGTGCCCTCTGCTGAAGAAGCAGAGAGGCTTACTAAGAGTTTTGCACATGAACAGCACTGTGCATATTTTTTTTTCCTCCTTCTTTCTGTTGTAGGGGAGAAAAAATCATTTTCCCTCTACCCTTTTAGGTTCTCGTCTGAGGACCTTCTGGAATAAAAGATGAACAGGAGAAAAACGGAAGTTTAATAACATGTATACCTCCGTACACATGGGAGAAACCTAGGAAAATTAAGTAACTCACCACGAGGGCCCAAGCCATCACCTTAAATACCACCTCCAGTTAAAGATAAGATGTTGGGGCAGGCGGGGGAGCCAGTTATGGGAGGTTTTCAGGCAAAGCACAGTAGACAGGGGGAAGTTTGTGCTGTGGATTTAAGTTTCCGCTTTCTCCAGTGGTACAAGTTTCCCGAGATTGACCCTTTTCTTCCGGTATGGAGAGGGTAACACCCTTACAAGTGGAGATTTTCCTTATCAATGTATGTTTCTCTTACAAAAGAGAACTTCTACTAGGTTTTCA
The DNA here is from genome assembly GCF_054177405.1 of Leptonychotes weddellii. Classification (NCBI taxonomy): domain Eukaryota; kingdom Metazoa; phylum Chordata; class Mammalia; order Carnivora; family Phocidae; genus Leptonychotes; species Leptonychotes weddellii. The sequence goes on along the minus strand of NC_138385.1, from coordinate 87,745,454 downwards.
GAGCTTTTCCTGTGTCTGCTGTTTCTTTTTTTTAATTTCTAAAAATTTTTAACTTTAGTTCTATCCTGGGTCTGTTGTTTCTGAAGGATGATCTTCAGCTGATTATTATTATGCCAAAGGAGGACTATTTTGAAGTGGCAAATTCTGCCCCCTTCACTCTGTTCTGTTTTTTCGATGTATATGTGTATATACATGTGTATATGTAATTAAAGCCATTTACCTGTCCTTGGCATAGACCTATATTTGACTTTAAAGTACACCACACTGCACATGATACTCCCCAAACACAAAACCAGACACAACTGTGAAATCACCTTGCTTGTTATTTTTGTCCTTGAACCACCATTTATAATTAGGCTTGTCAAGAATGAAAAGCCCATCAGAATTTCCACTTGGTGCAATGCTCCATGAGGTATGCACATACTTCTTGTTTCTTTCTTACATCCTTTGTCGAATTCTTTGCAAACCCTTTGATCTTTCTCTGTTCTCACCCTGCCTCTGAGACCTATTTTACTTTACTTTTTCAAGTACTGAGAAGTCTTTACAAGTAAACCTACTTTACAGGTTTGCAAAATTCTTTATAGAGGAAATGATAGGTTGTGGTTTAGTTCTGTGTCCAGGTTTTCACACAAAACTGCTTATTTCCTTTAGTCTTAGGCATAACCTTTGTGAAATATGCGCATACATGAGGAATCTAAACTTTGCTTAAAACCAAGCCACATTTTTTAGCAAAATTTACCCAAATGCGTCAAATTTTATTAATAAAATTTTATTTTATTTAATAGCAATTGAACAGAAATGAGACCTTCTCATTTGCTTTTTGAACCTGGCTTAATGTGATAAAAAGGACATGTCTGAAGTGGATTTTTATTAACATGATTGCATTTCCTTGGGCAAGCATCTTTTTATAAAGCTGGTTGATGCTTTTTAGAAAGCTTTTAAGAAAGCTGTTAACGAGGTAGAAATTTTGTGTATTTTATTTTTTACTTTGTTTTCATTGGGATAGCACCTCCTGTAGTTAAAACACTACCAAACCCTATTTCTTTACATCTTAGAGTACCCTATATTCCAAATAAAAATTGGAACCCATTATCTCTTACCTCATTTGAGGATAGGGAGCTTGAATTGTGTAATGTCTTCAGGTGTTTGGGAAGTGAGTTTGCCTAACTGTAGGTACAGCTATTCTTAAGGTTTCTTTTCCTGAGATGTTGGTTAATGGCATTAATTGCCTTCAACCTCCATTACTGTACCAGTAAATTAAAGGCTTGAAACATCATTTATGACTGTGTTTCTTCTTTCTAAGGGCCTTTTTGTGTTCATTGAACATTCATAGCTATTACAAAAAGGGCAAACTCCTTTATGTTGTTTTTTTTGGGGGGGGTTTCATTTAGTTTTATATTGTTTTCACTTAGGTCTTAGTGGTAATGTTAGAAATACGCTGCTTGGTAGGATTTTAAAACTATTTATTCCTGAAAGTTTTTTGTTCTTTTCTCTCCCCACATCATAAATATATTTACTTTAGTTTACAAATTTACAAAAAGAGTATTGTTTGGGGGAAAATGTCAAAATATCTTCAGATACCTTTTCATTATATTCTTTGTTGCATAGCAGTATTTTCATCTTCATTTCTGTTTTATTAAGAGGTTTTCTTTTACTTTAAGAATTTGAAGTCTGTCAAAACAGTGCATTAAATGATTCTGAATCCTCATGATACCATGTTTCATTTTCTTCTCCTGGTGATGGGCAGCCTGAAATGCAATTGTGACATGTCTGTAACCTTTTCCGTATATCCTGACCAAGAGAGATCTCAAGCCTCTAGACTTGATCTAGGATTAGGGTGTGAAGAAATTGGTTGGTTAGGGTGCCTGGGTGGCTCAGTCGTTAAGTGTCTGCCTTTGGCTCAGGTCATGGTCCCAGGGTCCTGGGATCGAGCCCCACATCGGGCTCCCTGCTTAGCAGGGAGTCTGCTTCTCCCTCTCCCACTCCCCCTGCTTGTGCTCTCTCTCCCTGTCAAATAAATAAGTAAAAAATCTTTAAAAAAAAAAAAAGACATTGGTTGGTTAGTAAGGATGGGTAAGAACTTTCTGGATAGCTTGGTACTTCTGATGTGTGTGTGGAAGCAGGACATTTGATTTTCCTATTTCTAGGTATTTATACATAGAACATTAAATTCTTCTTTGCACACTGGGTACATTGAAAATCTCCTTTTCTCTGTTATTTTACAATTTTACTGACAGAAAAAGAGCAAATCAAGAGTCTATTTATACAACTTGGATTGGTTTTCAATTCAAGTTGAAAACATAAAGCTCTATAAATTATAACAGGGTTACTTCACATGAAGGTCTGTGCATTGTACCACTTTGTTTTTGAGAAAAGGTTTTGAATGCAAGAAGTGTCTGTTGAATTTTGGCAAATACCAACTGGACCACCCAAGCTCTTGACCTCTTCCAACTAGACGAGTGTTACCCTAGAATCATCTTTTACTACTGGCATCCCATGGTGGCTAACTCTTTTTCCTTGAATTGTACTTAGACAGCAGATGGTGTTGAATGTATGCATATATTTTTGTGATCAATGTCAAGTTGAAGTCTGAATTAGTACAGTAGAGAACTGTGTAATGGCAACATAGCTGTAAAGTGTTAGAGTTGGGTGTTAGATTAATTTGTTGCCATCTGTCTTTATTTTGCTTATCTACTTCTGTGGACACCACACAAGCATTCTGAGTGCTTTTTCAACACTGTGTGTGTGTGTATGTACATGTACACACACCAGCACACAGAATTTCAACAACAGCTATAACATTCTGCCCTGTACCCAGGATAAAAAGCAAAAACCAAAAAAAAAAAAAACCAACCCTTTTCTTTGAATATTTCTATTGGGCATTTCTAATCTTTTCCTAGATTTTTTTTTTTGTCCAGTTTTCTGTAGTGAGAAGATAAGCCATTGTGTTGGAAAGGTTATGGGGATTTTGCTCTAGAGCCCTAAAAAACAAATCTGTTGATAATTTTTGTATTGCTGTGTTTTCTCATTGGAGCTCTCAGTATTCAACTGTAAAATGTTAATGTAAGTGGGAAGTTTTTGTAAATAGTAGCTCATTAAGAGGAAGGAATACATGAACTAGTGGTCCGCAAAACACATTCTTAGGTGGACTCATTGCTCAAATCTGTATCATTAGCAAAAGTGGTGGAAACTGTACATTATTTTCTAAAGGTAAGGAGCCATTTACTTTTAAATGACACAAGGGAATTATTTATAAAATAGTTTATATATTTGTTACAATTCACGAAGAAATGAGACCTCATTGATTTTTGGCAAAGGAAAATGATGAGTGGGCATTTATTCATTTAGATGTGAATGGGAACAGAATTTGCCACCCTAAAATATGTCTTTTTTTTTTTTTTAAAGATTTATTTTTCAACAGAGGGAGAGAGACAGCAAGAGAGGGAACACAAGCAGGGGGAGTGGGAGAGGGAGAAGCCGGCTCCCCACTGAGCAGGGAGCCCGATGTGGGACTCCATCCCAGGACCCTGGGATCATGACCTGAGCCGAAGGCAGACGCTTAACGACTGAGCCACCCAGGCGCCCAAAATATGTCTCTTTGATATAAAGATTATTTTAGACTGATTATTTTTTTAAAGTAACTGCAGACACAGGAGAAGCTCTGCAAACGATGTAGAAGTTACCCTTTTGTAAGAGTCATTTACATGTATAAGGGAAATCTGCACTTGGAAGAGTATCTTCAGCTCTGCACCAGCAAGAGAATGACCTTACATCTCTAGAAACTCTGATCAGTGGAGAAGGCAACAACTTAAATCTAATACCCTTAGCCTTGTTTACTGTGTTTTTCCTGATAGCCTCCCATGACTGACTGCCCACGCTCAACATCTTTTTTTGTCTTTAGCTGGAGATGGTGTTCAAGGTGGTACCTTAAGCCATTTCAGAGGTTACTCAGTCTTCCTGGGTCTGTCTCATGTGCACAGGGGCTATACATGTTATTAAACTTGTTTAAACATCTTCCTATTTTTCTTTTATTCCAGGGAGGTCTCAGCCAAGATCCTAGAAGGGTAGAAACAAAGTTATTTTTCGTCCTCTGTAGTCATTAAAATGGATCTTAAAGTTATAATAATAAGATGAGAGTGGGAAATAGCATTTTTAAAAACAAGTCTTTTTATGAATTACCCGAGTTTGTTGACATTTATCTTAGAGCTTATCAAAGAACTCTAAGTACTGCATTAACCAAAACTAGACTTCTTATTGTGGGCAGGAAGGTTATTTCATGACTTTTGCTTGGACTGCTATATATTTTATTTCTGTGAGTTTGTGTTAATGTTTAATTCCTTCCTAGGCCTTATAATTTTGAATGTTTATTTCATTTTATTTTATTTATTTTAATTTAAATTCAGTTAGCCTAAATATTTTCATTTTCACGGTGACCCGTGTGTGTGCACGCATATGTGTGTGTGCACGCACGTGTGTGTTGAGGGTTTTCTATTAGAAATAGTACCAAAAATGAAGTCCTCTTTCACCTTGGCTTTCAGAATTCACAGATCTCAAACCAGCAGCCTTGGGGAAATACTGTGCTATCAATGATTTCTACATGAGTCAGAACCATAGCCGCTAGTGTAGAAGCCCCTTGCCAGTTGATGTGCTCTCAGCCCTCTTGGTTTGCCATACTCGCACCTTCTAGGACCACCTGATGTTATCAGTTTACCATCCTATAGCCTGTGGTATAGATGGCTAGTTGGGGTTGTACAGACCCTGGTTGGCAACATTTCTATTTGACCACATAACCCAGCTTTCTTGTTTCCTCATTTGCAAGTCTGACCCAGCAATACTTGCTTCTTGACCCACATGAATGTTGCTCAAAGTGAGTACTTTGTGCCTGGAAATTAGCTCGAGTTCTTAGGAAAAAAGATGCCCTCTAAATACCAAGTTTTACATTATCGATTGCTTGCTAGAGTGTGCTTTGTGTGTATCCTGTCCAACCTAATTTTCTCACTAAAAAACTTTGCCATCTTGCCTGCTGAGACTTCCTTTTCACTACTTTCTGTTGGCTTCTCTCCTCTCTCTGCCCATGCTGTGATAAAAATCACTATAGTTAAAGCTAAAGTCAAACCTTTTAAAAACCTAATTAAGCATTGTGTTTTTTCCCCCTATCTATGATAAATTATCACTGACCAGAAATCTAAAGAGCATCAGGGGAAAAGAAACATAAATAACTCCCCCAAACATAAGGATACACATTAGTACAGAGGGTAACGACTCCTTGAATCCTGCCACCATGCTGGGGCACTTTCATGAGGCTTATGTATAAAGTGGCACTTTGATGGCCAGGGCTGGTCAGGGCTGTAATTGGAATAGTGTTGCTGCTGGGACCGCTGTTACTGCTGGCATCTCAAAAATGAGAAGGACTTTTTATCTCTTTACCACAAACAGATATGATAGCAAAAATGGATTTATTCATAAATTCCACAGATTGAGGAAGACCTCAAGCTAAAAGCAGGTCAGCTTGAGCTTCATAGGCTGTAAGTCCTGAGTATTGCAGAAAAAAAGCTTTTCCAGAAGTTTAGACAATTTGGGTGAATTATGAAGTCCTTGAACTATTGTTGGGTCTATAATTTTTCAGGAGGCTGGAAAATCACCAACAAAATGACTAATAAGACTTTTAATACATTGCCATATAGTTGCTAAAGTTCAAGTGGTAAACAAATAAAGGATGGAAATGTCATTCTGGTTTCTAAATATACTGTAATTTCTTTATGAGATTCCTCTTATCAGGCAACTTCCGCCCTTAGGATTCTTTGACATCTAATTTGTTGAACTGTTTATAAAACATAGAAATGTGAAGATGCATTAGATGTTGTTTACAAAATATTCATGGACTGAACTAGGAAAAAACTACATTTTGAACTCCTAACTGTTGAATATAGTCTAATTTTGGTACATTATTAGGGGGGCTTGCTTTGATGTTTCTATTCCTAGGAAAAAATTGAGCACAAGATGACTTTTGACTTTGGGTGGTAGATTAGATTATTATTCAGCAAATAAGGATCTTCTCCCTCTTTATCTCCATGGGAAGATTGCATGTCACCCTATCCCACTGATAATGGCCTTGGCCATGTGTCTTTTTTTTTTTTTTTAAAGATTTTATTTATTTATTTGACAGAGAGACACAGCGAGAGAGGGAACACAAGCAGGGGGAGTGGGAGAGGGAGAAGCAGGCTTCCTGCCGAGCAGGGAGCCCGATGTGGGACTCAATCCCAGGACCCTGGGATCATGACCTGAGCCGAAGGCAGACGCTTAACGACTGAGCCACCCAGGCGCCGCTTGGCCATGTGTCTTAATTTGGCCAGTGGGATGCTGGAGAATGTGATGGGAGTAGAGCCTTAAAATGTACCAGTGCTGTTGGATTTACCCCATTGTGTCTGAAATGGACATGCTCCAGCCCACTCTCTAGTCCAAGGAGGGGGAGGCTACTCTTGTGAAACAGACTTGAACCTAATCTGTAGCTTAGAATTAAGCCTGAGCCCAATCTAGATCATCTGAACTCCTAAATCATCGCACAGATGCGTGAGCAGGAAGTAAGTCCCTATCGTTGTGTTTCATGAGTTGGGCGTGATTTGTTGTACAGGAAAAGCCAACTGAGACCCTTGGCATTAGCTCTTTTAACATTTACAATTTCAGCTCTCCTCACACATGTCCATGAAATTGAGAAACTTGAATTTTGCTACAGCATGAAATTGAGTTTTGAGCACGCCTCTAGCGAGCGGAGCCTGCACTTCCTTTCCGTAGTAATTTTGTTTCCTATTCATTGCGTATATATTTTAGGAGGGGGAAAGGGGTTCCAAGGTGGCATTCGAGAATTAGTTTGGGAGTTGACTTTTGTGAATATGTTTACCAAACAGTGAAGTTTATGGTAGAGAATCTGCAATTTACATTACTTAGCCGTACACATTCCACTTGGCAAAGCAGATTAGAAGGGCTTATTGCCTGATTTTTTTGTCATTAATATAAACGATGAGGTGCGCATGCATGAAACACAGGGAGAATGTGGAAAGCTTTAAAGACTGTGTGATGGAGTAGAGGAACTGGCAGTTCCTGAAGTAGAGGGGTCTGAAGGTTCGAAAAATGAGACCAGACATTTTTGAGATGGTTAAAATTTCTCCTCCAAGGCCAAACAGCTTTTCTTCTGTTCGGAAGATGCCCATAGCAGCGACTACCTACCAACACACCTGTTATTAGCTCTGCTCCTTTTGCTGTCTCTTCCACTCCCTCACAGTGATTTCTGGGATCACTTCTGAAACAAACTGCCTGAACCCAAATCCTTGTCTTAGGGTCTGCTTATGGCAGGGACCCCAAATTCCAGATTGTTCCCTAATATGGCTCCCCCCCCCCACCGATTGATAGAGGAATCCTATTGGTTAGAGAAGAAAGTAGTCATTGTTTTGTTGGGATTTATTGTTTACAAAAAAGACAAGAATCTTTCAGTGAATTTTAAGAAAGAATAGTCCTATTTTAATATGGAATGTTACAGAAATACCGGAAAAAAGCAATCATTCATTATTTAATGTTGATTGTTGACTATTTTTTGAGTTTAGATTCCCAGGACCCATTACAGAATTAGGAAACGGTTCTAGAATCTGTGAATGAAAGAAAGGATAGAACATAGCTGTTTCTTTCAGGAGCTGCTCATGTAGTTACAGACACCACCATGGAAGCATGCCACCGTGGTGTCCTACTTGCAGTCAGAAATCAATTAGGTGTGGAGGAGCACAGGGGGAGTGTAACTAACTCAGGCTTCCCAAAGGAGCTGACGGGTGAACTGAGTCCGAAAGAAGTTAGTTAGACAGAGTAGTGGCTGGGGAAAGAAGTTCCAAATGGGAAGAAGGGAATGATCAAAGGTACAGAATGGTGAGACCATGTCATTGTAGGGGAGGAACGCTTTTCCTTCAGGGTTCTTTGGCTGGTCTAATGATTAAAGTGATATAAGACAGATTATAGATAAAAATGAGACTCAGGGTGACTAAAGCGGGCAGCTTTTATACCTTGTAGACAAAAATTTGTCAATAATTAATAAGATACAAGTTTGGGTTTGGGGTACCAAATGAGTGAAGTAACCAGGTTTGTTCATATAACCTTCTTGGTCCTAATTTCCATATGTCTGGTGATAATGATGCCTTCTACCCCTCTCTATACATGGAGGGCACCTCTCATATGGGAGATATATTTCTTGCTTTCAGGGGGACGAAGGAGAGTTAGACTAGCCTTCTTGTATTGGCTGTTTCTTAAGTAACTTTAATTCAAAATAATCTAATGCCAAAGTGGTATATTTTAGGGTGGCATATTCTGTTTTCTCTCACGTATTTGTGAAATAGCAAAATTTTTGGTATGGCTGAAGTGTAGGGTGTTAATGGTGCAGTATGAAGAAGTGAAGAGAACCCAGATGCCCAGAACTCTGGCCTTGGGCCCTCTGCTTAGTGTCCAGAACAGAGTGGGCCCTCTGTTCTGGTCCTCCAACCCTCTTTAAAGGCTGACAGGTCCATGGAGCTAATGGGATATGCCCCCCCCCCAGAGTTTGAGACTCCCCTTCTTAACCATGCTCCAGGTAGCTGAGACCTTGGAATTTTCTTCCCTAGTATCTCTGCTCACTTTGAGGGCCTGCACAATTTTCTTCCCCAAGTCTGTCTTCCTAAGGGAGGAGTATGACATTAGGTGTTAGGACCCTTGGGTCTGAGGGGTGGCCAAGAGGCATCTGGTCGGGGGACGTGGATGGAGCTTAGCCATATGAGTTGGGCTGTCCTTAGGTTTGTTAGGGAGGCTTCTCATGGTGTGGGAAAGAGCAGGGTAGGAAAAAAAAATGGGGAAGCAAAGGCTGTAGCCGAAGGCTTCCATTTATACTTTTGCCCTGGGCTTTGCAGATGTTAGCAGTGGGCTTGCATGAGAGCCTTACTCTTACCTGTGATTCAGGAGCAAAGTTTGTCCCCTGAAAGGAGCTAAGAATACAGCTGGGGTTTCTAGGAGAGTGGTTAATGTGGTAAGTGTTCCAAAAAATTCCTGTAAAAATGAAAGCAAAACACAAATGGTTGAAAGAATAAGTATTAAGTAGATATATTTCACCAAGATGAAAAAGTTTTTTCAATGAAAGCAAGAGCAGGTTAGGGATTTCTAGCAGGATTGCTGAGTGCCCCTTGGAGGCCACCTGCAGTTGGAGACCATGACTCTGTCAGGGAACCTATCGGCGCCATTATCTTCTTTTTGTGTCCCTCAGCAGGCTGGATACAGGAGGAGAGAAGATGGCAGAGTTAATGAGTTAGAAGTGCTAGCAAGAAAGGGATTGAAATGGCTCTTCATGGGATTTAAGTTTTACAGGGAAAAAGGCGGAACTGGAAGGGTGGGTATGATGACCTGAGAGGAAGACTGAAGGTAAGACTGTAGAGAGTCCGGCTAAATGGAGCCGCATGTATAATGGAAGAAGAGCTGTTGTTTCAGTCAGTGGAAACTTGGAGTTCGGTATTGAATATGAGCAGAATTTGCCATCCGAAAATACGGCTCTTTGGCATAAGGATTATTTTGAGCTGATTATTTTTAAGAAACTGCAGACACAGGATAAGCTCTGAAAACGAAGAAGTTATTTTGTAAGAGACATTTACATGTTTAAGGGAAATCTTGATTTGTAAGGCTGTCTCCCTCCCTGTACCAGGAAGAGGATGACTCTAAATTTCTAAGACTCTTAACATTGGAGAAGGCAAGGACTTCAATCTGCAAAACAACCATACTCTTGTTTCCTGTGCTTTACCTGTTACCCTCCCATAACTGCATAACTGCACCACCCTGCCCCCCTTGGCCAGCCCTGACATCTTCTGTCTTGAGCTGGAGATGGTATTTAAGGTGATGGCTTGAGCCCTTTGGGGAATTACTCACTTTGCTTAGGCCTCTAGCATGTACACAGGAGGTATACATGTTATTAAACTTGTGTTTGTTTTTCTCCTGTTAATGTCTTTTATTCCAGGGTTGGGGGCATCTTGGCCAAGAACTTTGAAGGGTAGAGGGAAAATTCTTGTTCTTCCCCCCACAGTATATTTGAAGTGGAAAATGCCCTGGAGAAATGAAGGTCCAGGATATGGTCTTTAGGAGATAATAGCTGAAGTAGAATGTGGTTGAAAAAATATCTGACCATAGTGGCTACTGTCAGGGAGCAGGAACTCCTGTCCCCTTCAAGGGTTCTTCTAGCTGGACTAAGAATCAAATTGACATGAGGCAGATTAACAGGAGAAAATCAAATGTAATAGCATGGGTTCTGGGAATCCACACAGACATGCAAATTCCAAAGACAGGCAAAATGAGGTATATATGTCATCCTGAACTAAGGAGAAGGGTTTGGGGTCTAGGACTTCAAAGGGAAGGAATGCAATTCATAGGAAGATGAAAAAGCAAATGTTTGGTAAACAGATGTTTGTCCTGCCTTACAGATGGGTTACTCAGATAAGGTTAATCACTGCTGATAAGCCTTATTCTGGAAAGACCCTCCAATTTAGTTTCTTACATGTAGTTAAGAGAGGAGCAGAAGTTTCTCTTGAACCCAAAGGATCTTGATTGCCTTCAGCTTAAAATAATTCGCTTGCCAAAATGGCCCATCTTGGGGCAGCCTGCCATTGACCCCTACACTATAAATTGCATGACACATTCTCAAGGATGTTGAAGTTGCCCAGCAAGAGAGCTGGGCTCAGGTTTGAAAGGAGGACTGTGAATTCTCATTGACTATGAGGAAGCTGCTCAAGATGCAGATGTGACTGCAAGGAGGGGCTGCAGAGGGAAGTAGAGCCAGGTGCTATTGTCTTCGAAAGTTGAAATGCTTCTACAGGAGGATGAGAAATATTTGACAGCAATAGGAAGCCAGAAGAATCTATTGGATGTACAACAATAACTATAACATGGCTCCTGCCCTCAAGTAGCTTTCAGTAAAGTGGGGAGGCAGACGTGTGACAAAATTTAATGAATTAAATGATTATAGAATTTTTTATATATATCAGATGTTAGAATGGTATAAAGGAGAAGTATTTTTTTTTAAAGATTTTATTTATTTATTCATGAGAGACAGAGAGAGAGAGAGAGAGAGAGAAGCAGGCTCTCAAGGAGCAGGGAGCCCGATGTGGGACTCGATCCCAGGACCCTGGGATCATTACCTGAGCCGAAGGCAGACGCTTAACCATCTGAGCCACCCAGGTGCCCCAAGGAGAAGTATTTCTTAAATATAAGGCTTTAAAGAGATTCCTAAAAGAAATCTGTTCTAGGAATATGGTAAAATGGCCTACTTCCACTTGAGAGGGCTTCAAAATATATGGTGATATCCTGGGGGAACCATTTTTCAGTTGACTGACTTAAAAAAAAAGCAACAAAAATAAGAAACTAATTCTGTGAGAGTAGGAGAACTTTGTCATTTTTGAAAATCCAATGGTGTGCTGGTAAATGTCTAAAAATTGGCTCTTCACTTACAAAAAGCCCTGATTTGTAGTGTTTGCTGATTTCCATAGTATAAATACTCCCATTATGCCTGATTTCAGGCTACCAACATAACATTAGCAAGCGTAGAGTGGGGAGCTGTGCACACCTGGCTGCGTCTAGCAGACCCGTATGAACCAGTTCTAGCACACCACTGAATCAAAGCTCCAGAAATAAAAGTATTAGAAGAAGATTGTCATTTGAAGAAAGAGTTGGTTACAGGTAGGGAAATGATGAGGAGTGAAACTAAACAGCATCGAATGACTAAGAAGGTCTCCTTTTGGGGCTACCATCATGGGGGTCAGGGCAAAGAGTCTTGGTTGGATCAACAGTCCTTGAAGTTCTAGGCAGATGCAGCCTGGGAGGCTAAGTCTTTTCTCAGGATTACTAATACAGTAGTGATGAAATTTCATTTTGGGGTCTTGCAAGAAGGTTTTGCCTACGGTTAATGACTTTTCACAAGCATCCAACAGAAATACAGAAGCTCCCAAGGAAATGAGAGCTGGGGTGATTGACCATCAACAGGCAGCCTAGAATTGTCCACAAACGCTGCAGGTTGTGGAGGCTGGTCAGGGCTGAAATTGAACCCAGAGGCACAGCCTTGCTCCACTGCACAAGCATTGGTCCACCAGGGCACTTCCCCCCGCCCCTAAATTACAAAAAGACATTATGTTTGGAAGCTACAATCCTAGGTACACTCTGTTTCCCGGGAATATTTGCATTTTTAAGGAGACATCTGGAGACGGTGATGACAAGAAGTGATTTAATATTGATGGAAATTCAGACATTGAAGCAGGATGGTGAATAAAGTTTTAGTTGGGGTGTCTTAATGTAGCCTTTTAAATGATAAATAATATTAATTCAGGTGGTTGACTCTGCTGAATGTCTTCCTTTGGCCTGGTGAAGCTAACCTATTCCAAACCCAAATAGAGTCTTCTTTTTTATTTACTCACAAAAGTGAGTATTAGTAATTTTTCTAAATAAAAGGCCAAATAGATTGACAAAGCTTTTCTTCAAATTCTTGTAAGGTAGAAATCTAACAATCTGGGTGATGCAGTTGGTATATTCAAGATCCATGCACTGCAGGGTGGAAACCCAGCTATCACAGCTTTGTTTTTGTTGACATTTCAGAATTGGATGGTTCTCTCTTGTGCTGACTTTGCTGACATCTCTTCGATTGATCTTTGCTGAGAGAGTTTAATCAATGTTGCCTTGCTGTATGCTTGACCCTTCAGATGTGCCAAATTAAATTTGATGTTGTCTTGGCTGGATTATTGAATGTTGCTTTCCTATTTGTTTTGAGATGTTTTGTTTCTGTAGCAGTAAAGTGAAACTCTGTTATCAACCTTGTGGCATTTGTGCTCCCAAGGCTTTAAAAGTGTGTAATGATAATTATGGACTTTGAGAGTGTAGTTCAGTCTTTCAATATAAGATTTGTCTAATTGACTAAATACAGTTTTAGGTTAAGTTCCAAGTATGCCCTCTGTCTCCACCGCAAATACACAGAAATGCTTGGCTATTTCAAACAATTGTTGACCAGTGGTCTGCTCAATGAGGAAAAATTGGAATATGTGTGGTCTGGCAAATTAAAAGATAAGACCGTCTTTAAGGTGGAACAGTTCAGCTGTCAGTTTACTCTATGTTGGTATTTGAAGACCCCAGACTACCTAGTAATCTAATAAGGTTGATAGCTTCATTTCTAAGAACCAGGAAAAACATTTTCTGCTCATGCAAATAGAAGAGATATTAGTATTAGATATTTACTATCTAATTTTAGATATCTAAATTTAGATATCTAAATATCTAAAATTAGACATTATGGAAAAGTGCCAGTGTAAACTAGAGGCTTCAAAATAAATTTGGCAGTGTTTATTTATAATATTGTTTAGAAATGCAGTTTACATTTATAGCAAAAAATTCCATTATTATGGAAATGTCCGAAGTAGGTGGCCACTTCAATATTTACCTCATGCTGCCAATGGTGGTTGTCATTTTACAAGTAGTGTGAGTAGCATATGAGATGATAAAAAATTAAAGTAGCAGATATAAGTTACTGTAATACTTGGAATCAATAGTGCCAAGAAAATGTCCCCGTGGTGGGTTTTGAAAGGTGAGACGTTGGTAGATTGCAAGAGGAGTTGGCAGGTGCAGTGAACATGTGTGGCCCTGAATCTTGGTTACTTGTGTATCTTCAGCTGAAGAATGAGTCTCTGCTCTCAGGGACAAGTACACTTTTTTGATCACTTACAGTGCTTGTAGGAAAATACACATGGAGGAGGAAGGAAAAGCCTGCAAAGCAGCAGATTCACCCAATCAACTCTTATGATCTATGGAGTGACTTCTGTGGCAGCCAAATTACTGTCAATCCAGTTGACTGCTTTAGGGACTAAGTCATGTTGCAAACACGGACTGGCATCTATATGATTTGTGCTATAAATGCTTCATGTCTAAATGAAAGACTTGTTCAGCTACTCACACACATACCAACTGCTCCTTTCTCCAGGCTTTGCAGAATTTCAAATACAATACATACTTTATTTCCTTAAAAGTCTGGTTTTTCTAATGAGCCTCTTTTTATGTATCTCTTGCTTTGTGGCATTAGTCCTGTTGATCAAACAGCGTGAGCTAAACTCAGGGAAAACACCTTCCTTCATGCTCACCCCAAACCCAGTCCCCACCCTAACAAAAACATGGTCAACTCTAAGAAGCTCTGAGGAAAAAATTGTTTAGTCTTCATCAAAGGAATTGGAAAACCAGCCCATGCTTCCCTGGATTCTGTAGGTCACTCTAATTTGTTGCTATAGCTTGTGAATTAAAAAAACAAAAACAAAAACAAAAAACACAACAGATGCAGGAAGCTTCTTGCAATACAAAGATTTTTTTCTTAGACATTCTTGATTCCAGAACTCCACTATTATTTAGATAGGGTGATGTGACCCCATGAAACATTGGCTGGGGATAAAATAAGGATTTTTATGTGTATAATAAAACTTGTATTGTGTAGGTTGATGGATGTTTTTCATTTTGAAGGAAGGCGATTTCCTGTTGGATGGGGAAGAGGGTCCTTCAGTGAGCAGTAAATAATTGAGCGGAATAAAAATCCATCAGTTTGTGAGAGTTTATCTGACTGTTGATCACTTTTTAACCTGTTGACAGGGAGGATATCTTTTACTCAAACCCTTCCCTCCTTAACTGAAAACAGATAAATAGACTAACTCCTAGGAAAATATGGCTAAGTAGGCATTTTTATTTCTATTTTCGTTTTCTAGATATGTGCAGTGTAGTCTTTTTTTTTCTCCTTTTCCTAACCACATCTGTCTTAACAGCATTACATTTTAAAGTATAATGTCCCCTTTCAATCACTGCGACTGCTAACTTTATCATCTGTGAAAGCTTCCCCAGAGGTTGGTCTCTTCAGAAGCAGAGATTTTTCTTAACTGGTCTACCAAGATTTTTTTGATCTGGGGATTTGTCTAAAAACAGAGGTTTTTACATTTTTTCCCCCCTTAAACACTTTCTAATCAGTGTCAATTTTGCTTCAGTGCATTTCTTCTTTACCCTTGGCTCTTCTTAGAGGTCAGCCAGTGAGAGTATGGAGGCCCCAGGAGGACTGGACGGCCTCAGAGTCCGTGTAAGCCACTTGGCTATTTACATTATAAAATGATGTGATTAAAAGCGAGTTTTAGAGGAAAATGCTTCCATGACTGTGTTGCACTTCTGCCATTACCTTGCAGAAAAAGATCACAGCTGGAGTGAGCTTTGATGCCTTAAGGCCCTGATTTTTGGATAGATTAGAAGGAATCCGTCCAGCAGGTTTTATTGATAAATTTATTTTTCTCCATGTATAAGTAGGACAATGGACAGCTGGTTTTGTCAAGTAGAGCAGCACAGAAAAAAGGACTCAAAGGGCATGTTACAGAGTGAGTGGGGTAATCATAAATCAAGGCAAGTGTATTGATGTTACCATGGTACCCCTTTGGAAAGACTTAATGCCTGCAGTGTTCAATAGTGGACGATAGATGAGTAAGATTTAGGAGCTATCATTTCCATCCCTCCAGGCTTGGGAGCATTCTCTATAGGTACAAGAGAGCCATAAAGTGAGACTGTAAAATATTCCACATGCTTTATGTTTGTAACTTCTGTATTTTAATGCGTAAGCTTGAGGTTGCTTATTCTTTGGACCTACCTCATCCTCATTGTTCCCAAGTTGTGGTTAACTTTGTGATTCTCTTCTCTTGCCTGTCCTGTCCCAATGAAGTTAGAAACTCTTGAGCACAGGAGCCAAGTTCTTTCCTGTTCCTCTCTACCACGTGATGCAATCGATGCTTTGCACCCTTTATGTGGTCAGTACAGATTTTTATTTTTATTTTTGATTTTTTTTTAAAGGATTGATTTATTGAGAGAGAGCACGAGCAAGGGGAGTGGCAGAGGGAGACGGGGAGAGAGAGAATCTTAAGCAGACTTCCCGCTGAGCACAGGGGCTTGATCTCACAACCTTGAGATTGTGACAGAGCCACCCGCCCCTATAGTCAGTACAGATTTTTAGAAGAGCATATAAAGTGAGAATGCATTTACAATGTTAGGAAATACAGGAGATAAATTCTTAGGTCTAGTGATACCTGCATTTGGTGAATGATTGACTTGTCAAATTTGTTCCTTCAGTGTACATCTTTGTTGTCTGCACAGTCCTGGCCTTTTGCTCTTCCTGTCTTCTCTCGTGGAGATTTCATCATCTCATAACTTGCATCAATCATCTCCATATTGATGACTCTGTAACCTAGAGGTTAAAGCGTGTCCTCTGGTCTAGTTTGCACTTGACTTTCTTGGTACCACCTCACACTCCATCATGCCCAGAGCATTCACCAGAATGAGCTTTCTCCTCCTAAATTTGGTGTTGGCCAGTGATTTTACTATTCATAATTTTGGAAATGCTTTAGTTTTGTTCCTAATTATGGCCCCCTGAGTTAAATTGCTTCTGTTTTGCGAGTTTGTTATCTCTTGGCTTAATCTCTTTCCTCTTGTCAGCCCCTCCATTTAGACATGACCTCAAGCCATGCTTTCTCTGAGGCCTCCTAATTAGCCTTCTTGACTCTGTTCATTTTGTTCCCTAGATTAGGGGTTGACGTACCTTTTCTGCACAAGGCTAGATAGGCTACAGACAGATGAGAATGTTGGACATATGTTCTACTCTTCCGGTGGCTCGAGGGGGGAAACCAGGGATTGGGCCACTTCCTCCTGACGATACTGCACTGGGGAGGAAGGGTGGGTTGGCAAAGGCAAGTAAAAGGTCAAAGCCCTTTCAAATGTACCTTTTTCTTGATGAGATGTTTGGTTACTGTAGATTTTTGACTCTTCGAAAGTTATTTTTATCAGCCTTCAGTTATTTTTCAAAATGTTACCATGGAAGAATGAGGGCCTGGAGCTTCCTCGTTTGCCATCTCACCGATGTCACCCTCAGAGTAGAAGTTTTGAAACAGGGGAAAACAAATAGCAACAGAAAAGCAGAGTATCATTTGGAAAGTTTACATTTAGGCTCAAAGTCTCCATGAGCTTGTTTTGTGATCTGTACTAGTAACAGTTGCGGACATTTTGCTTGGAATAAAAGCCAGGCCCAGAGTCCCATTTGAGTATATCTGACAGTGAGGTGGGGTGGGTCTGAAGGAGACCATATGCACAAGGGAATGAGATGCTCTTTGAGAGCTAATTGATTCAGGGCTCCAGATGATAAAAGCCATAAGGTATTTGGAAGTGGTATGTATCTAGTGGGAAGTGATGTGACCATGGTGACAGAGGGGGAGGCCAGGTACCTTCATGTAGCTTGATCATACGTGGGGGCCTCAGCAGTCATCATGGAAGGACACAGGTTCAAGAGATTAAAGAAATAGTGTCAAGTGTGAACTGATAGACCTTGGTCATGAACACACATGAGGCATTCCTTGGCAACCCCTAGAAATAAATGGCTGAGCAGCATGAATGGGGGATGCTTGTATGGGGCTAGAAATCTTGGATGGTGAGATCCAGAGAAATTCGATCCTCTAACGTCAGTGGGATTCTCCAGACTGATGAGGTCTGAGGATTCTGTGTAATAATAAAATTAATTAAAATCTAAAGTAAAGATCCAAAGAAAATGCATTTTTCAAGCCATTTTCTATTGCATGGTGTGGGCATAATCCTAGAGTCCGTATATATAGTCTGTGGCACATGTGGTTGTTTAGAGTTGACTCAGTTGTGTGGAGTTTCTCTGAGGTCCGTGCTTCGTTCCAGTTTGCCAGTAGCCAATCGTGGGCAGTAGTAATGCTGAACAGTAAGAGCACTGGTGCTGTTTTTATGCTTGGTGACAAAGCATCTGTAGTTGGCATTCCATTCACTTTGCAGAGTCGAGATTACTGGGCCCTCTGAGTAGATGTCTGTGGAGATGATTGATCTCACTTCACTGTTGCCAGGGAAGTCAAGTGAGGGCTCACCTGACATGGTTAAAGCCTCGCACTTGTCAGTGATTAAAATGTAAGTTATTTATATCCTGAAAGATGGCTCTGAAAAAAATGGAAGAGAGTGGAACACTGCTTTGTAGAAAATGTGTGTCTTGAACTTGAATGACAAACATAGAGTTTATAAAATCTCCCCTTTTTTCTAATAGAGGCAGATATATTAAATTTAATTTTTTTCCAGGTGATAGGATCTTGACAAGTTTGCCAAGGAATTTTCTATAGATAAAATTATAAAGAGGAAGGGAAAATACTTCTTCCTTTGACAATATGTACTTTATTGAATATAGAAAAGATCAGAAAGATACCACTGAGTGCTGCAGAAATGGAATGTCTGTTTGTTCCCTTAAAAACAAACTTTTGTCCATTAGAAGAGATTCATTTACATTATAAAAATAAAATTGTGTTTGTAATTCACCCCTTTGCCCCCCTCATCATCATACTTTGTTTTTCTAACCTTTACTTTTTCCTATAATGAGATCACCATTCACTTAGACATGAACCTAGGTACCTGGGACTGATTGTTTGTTTGCTCTCTTTCCCTCTGTTGTCTCTGTATCAAACTAGCCACCAGCCCTGTCCTTAATGTCTCCTGTAATGTTCTTATTCCCCCCACCTTGTCTGCAGCCTTCTAGAAGCTATCAGGATTTCAGACCCTCCTAATTTCTCAGGTGAAATCATTTCTTCATAATTGAGCTTCTGCTTTCTGTTCTCATCGCCTCCACATGCAATCCATCAGTGTCATTGTTCTTGAATGTAACTCTGTCCTATCCATCTCCTCTTTAAATGGGTCTGTTTGCATTCTATTCAGTGCCTTCAGTACAAGCCATTGTCCTATGTAGCAGATTAAAGATGGTCGCATACTCTTTGCATTGAGAAATTGGGTCTATGTTACTCCCATTGAATATGGATGGACTCTGACTGTTCTAAGAGGAATATGACTGAAATGCTGTTGCAGTTTCTGGGCTCAGGAGTTAAGAGACTAGCCATGAGTACTTCCCTTTTCTTGGATCACTCGCTCTTGAGGCACTCTATCTTGTAACTCAGCAGCCAGCTCATGAGAAGTACAAGCCATGCGAAGAGGCTCAGGGTTGGTGCTCCAGGTGAAAGTTCCAGCTGTGCTCTTAGTATCACTTGTTAACCCTAAGAGTGAGCCATCTTGAACCTCTAGCCCAGTGGGTTAAACTTTCACATGGATCAAAGCCCCAGCCAACCTTTGACTGCTAAAGTATAGACCTCCCAAAAGAACCACAGTGTAAGCCCAGTCAATCAAAAGAAACAGGAGAGCTGTTAATGAACTATGGTTTTAAACCACCAAGTTTTGAAGTGACTTCTTCAGCAATAGCTAAGTGGAAGACCTTGGCTTGGATATGCTTTGTGATCCTGTTTTGACTTGCTCTTCTTGACTCCTGTCCCTCAGTTATCCTACAAGCACACGATATTTCAGCTAGTCTCTAAATACTTGGCAAGTTCTTTTGTGACTCAACATGTTGGCACATGCTATGCCTTTGCCTGGAATATTCTTCTCCTTATCTACCTAGAACATGATTTTTCCTGTAATGACTTTGTGTCACCTCTTCTGTAAGGACATCATCATATCCCTCTGAGTAGAATGTGTTTCTCCTTCTACTGAGCTCCCACTTCTGTCTGGATCACAGATCTTACTACACTCTGTCATAATTGTTTGTGTGATTCTCCCCCCCTCCCCCTTTCCTCCCTGGAGAGTATCGATCATGTGTTATTTAATTTTCTATTCCTGATACTTAGCAGAGCTCTGGCATACAGTGGACTATGCATCTGTTTTTGTGACTCTGTGTATGTGTGTGTGAAAGGGGTAAGGTATATTTATGAGCCTGGGGCAGGAGAAAAATAATAGATTGTCTTTGGTTCTTTTTTTCTTTCCTAGGTCAAGTATGATGTGATGATTTGATGTCTGATACCAGAAATGCATCCAGGTAATTCTAACTAATAGGCCCTCAAATTAAACTTCAGACAAGATTTGTTCATAAACTTAAGAAGCTTTTTGGACTAAGAGTATCAAAATTCAGTGATAAATACACGTTAAATGTGCTATCAAATCAACTCAGTGATCTCTTGGTGTAACGATCACATTTATGAAATCACCTCTAATGTATTAAATATCTTTACATTGAGGACCTGCCTATCCCCCTTCTGATAGGGTAGGTAATTCTACAGTTAGAACAACCAAAAAAATTCCTCTATTCCTGGCTTATTTCTTACTCTCACAAAGTCTTTTGCAGTTCTAGAGCTTGTCCAGTGAAGCTTCCTTCCAGGCAGTTACCATCTTGTGATCCTACCTTCACGATACATGGCTTTGTATTTGCTGAGGCCAGGCTGTAGAGGGGAGTGATGTAACTTTTTCACTGTCTCGGTGTGAAAGTGAATCACATCTTTTCCACTCCCTGCCACTCCATTTGCCAGAATTAATCACACGGTCTTGTCTAATTGTGAGAGAGTCCAGGTACACAGGAAGAAGAAAGGAACCAGATTTGGTGAAAACTAGGAATCTCTTCTCCTTATGCCTGTAGCTTACTGGGAGGTTTACGTTGTCATTGGTCTTTGATCTGTTAGTTTTGGAAAAAATTTGATGTGATAAAATCTGGTTGCGATTCTAAATAGACTGGATTACTTCTTTTTTTAAAAAGATTTTATTTATTTATTTGACAGAGAGAGACCCAGTGAGAGAGGAAACACAAGCAGGGGGAGTGGGAGAGGGAGAAGCAGGCTTCCCGCCGAGCAGGGAGCCCGATGCGGGGCTCGATCCCAGGACCCTGGGATCATGACCTGAACCGAAGGCAGACACTTAACGACTGAGCCCCTAGACGCCCCTAGACTGGATTACTTCTAAGATTCACTAACCAAAATTCTGTGGTAGGTAGGCAGTTAAGAGAAGTGGAAATGATAGACGAAATTTCTGTACTTGAAAGAGATGACTGACCAGTAAGATCAGCCTAAAAACAGCTGATCAACATGTGTAATTTCTTTGCAGAGCCCTTGGTATGGATTATTTTCTATGATTAATTTTGTGAATACATGAACTTGCTGTGTAGTAGAGTGTGGCTTTTTCATCAAGATTTGGCATTGGTATCAAACCATTATACATGTTTGATGTATCTTCCACCTTTTCTCTACTCCCACTTTCAAGTGTGCGGTATGACTTTTTTCCCTTTTGGTATCAGTATTATGGCACTTCTCTGAATATGAGACAAAGGTGTTCAGAGTTCAGGCCCTAACCGTGTCAGTAGTTTGGGCCTGTGTCAGGTTTCCTAAATGCCATATTTGTGTTTTCTCTCTCGTAATTGCAGGAAAGAGGGTCAAGGAGAGGAAGCAATAAGTATGGGAACATCTGGGGCCTATTGTGTAGCTACAGTCACTGCCATCATTAATCTTTGAGAGCCTCACCCCCATTTACTAATAAACAGCAAGTTCATCCAGAGTAACACAGCAATCAAAGTTAAGTGGCGAAGTT
Organism: Leptonychotes weddellii; assembly: GCF_054177405.1. Lineage (NCBI taxonomy): Eukaryota > Metazoa > Chordata > Mammalia > Carnivora > Phocidae > Leptonychotes > Leptonychotes weddellii. Next base: position 87,723,980 of record NC_138385.1, on the reverse strand, counting down.
AATTGGAATCCAGCAGTCTCCCCTATCCTCCGTCTGCAGCCATTCTGTGCTAAGCACAAGAGTGTTCCATGAGCCTGGTTGTCTCTGCCTCAGAAGGGGAGATAGAAAGATAGAAAGAAGTGACGGAAAAGAACACGGTGGATTTAGATTTTGGAGTTCATTGTATTTTCCTTTCAGGTTTAAGCCTTTGGCCAATGAGGCTTGAGGGCAAGAAGGACCAGGGATCTCCTGGTGCTTCTGTGCCCTCTCCTTGGTCTTAGGAAGTTGGAGGCACGAGATTGAGCAACCTCTTACCTGGGAGAGGAGAGAGGAGGGTAGCCTGAAGAGATGAAACCTAGCAGTCTCCCCAGTTTTCCCTTCATCCTGTGCATGTGTGATTGAACTTTTGGACTTAAACAGCTTGAGTCACTTCTTAGGGTGACTGATGGGCTTCTTATCCAGGGTCTCGGTGAGGGCAGGCCTCACACAGGGAAAGCATAAAACTCAGGGGTTTGGGCCCTCAGCTTGCCGTTATTTCCCACACCTTGTGCTGTCTCTTAGAAAGAGGGGCCATGCTCAGGCTTGTGAACCTCCCCTCCTGCCGCTCTCTGCATCTTAGGAAACTGCTGCCTGTGGCTTCTCGGTGTGCATGCTGCAGCGCTGCCAACCTCAGGAGGCCAGATCCCTTACTGGGTGATCTCTTACTCTAGACTTTGGGAATTCTGGGTCTTTGGTATCCAATGGCAGGGGAGGGAATGGTTTCTAAGTGAAGATGTACCCCTGGACCTTCAGGTTCCTCTTCCTACCCAGAGATAGGAAGGCCTCTAGAGGAGAAGGAGAAGGCTTCTGTGGCTAGAGGAAGGCCAGAGCTGGTCCCTCTGAAGTGAGAACCCAGGGTAGGGGTTGGGGTTGCTTGGTCTAAGGGCATATTCCGCTTTGACCGTATTTCTGCTTTGAAACACCTCAGCTGGTATTAATTAAATTAGGCAAAAACAGGCGGTAGGGGAAAATAATTGAACTTGTGACTCTCGATGTTATATAAAGTATATTCCAAAGATAACATGGAAATTGCCTACCTCCCTGGGCCACTCCATTACCCCCGGTAATGAAGTTTGTTGATATTTGGAAACTTGAAACTGCGAGGATTGGCCTGTATTTTCTCATATTTGGAGAAACTCCAGATTAATAGCCTTTACCATATTTTATACATGGGAATTATGAATCAGTCACCTAGAAGAAAGGTGGGCTTAGGTAGGTAGGAGAAGGTATTGATACTGTCCTCTAAGTAACTCTTCAAAAGGCTGACATGTTGCAGCCCTGTAATTTTTTCCCTCTTATTAAGATAAAAGCTGAATCAAGAGCAGAGGAATGCAAATGTCTGTCAGAAGATCTTTTTCTTGAGCTTTCACTGGGAGAGACCCTAAGTTGAAGGCATTTTAGAGACTTCTCCCTTAATGACTATAATTAATGTTGCACGTGCTGTGGCCCACTGTGGATACAGAGAATGACCCTGAGGCTAGGTTGCTGGCTTTTCAGAGAAGCTCCTTAAATGTGGAAACATTACAGTACGTCAGTGATACAATGCCTTTTACTCCCCTTACACTGCTAATGAAACAATAGCCATCCTCCTTCACTCATTTCTGTCATTTAGCCATTCATTTTAACCTGTTGAAATAACATTTTTTTTTTTGCCTGTTGCACAGACTTTTCTCTCCTACTGAATTTTAAAATGACTCCTTTATCTTTGCGTATGAAATGATAAGATTGGAAGGAACTTGGAATCATAGGTCTTTTCACCCCCTAACTAATTCGAGTGTCGTAAATAGTGGTGCTAAGAGCCAGGTACTTAGCTTTCTTCCTTGCGTACTACCAATGATGGACCCTCCTGGCCCCAAAAGTCAATTGACTCAGGAGGAAATGGGAATTTTTTTTCTTGCAGATTTTTGCTGAGAAGTCAGAGCCATGGGGGTGATGGGTTACCCACACATTATAAAAAGAGGGGCACATCTAGGCAGGACTTGCTGAGATGGTTATTCTAGTCTTGGAACTCTCTGTTCCCATTACTACCTCTAGGAGGCTAGAGAATGCAGAGTAGAGTAAGTGAGAGGGCAGAGCTGCACAGATGGAGAACTCCAGAGAATCTGCGGAGAGTCCCCTTTGAGTCATCAGTTTACCACTGATCACTGCGTACTAGTGAGGAAACTACTGGAAGCTGTGGTAAGAGTCACTTGAAAAGATTTGAGGGAGCAATCCTCAGTGCTCACACAGGGCCGGGAATAGCTACTGTTCCCACCAGCCAGAGGGAAAAACGTCATAATTCACAGGCTATCGGGAAGAGTACTCGGAAATGGAGAAAAACCAGCTCTAGATAAAATGATGCTCTGCTCTCAAGGAATAAAGCTTAAAAGCAAGTGAAACAGAAAGCGATAGAAAAAGAAGAGCAAATGAAACAAAAAAATAAGAAGAAACAAAGAAGGATCAGTGTGGAAATCAATGTTTTCAACAAAATAAAAGTTAACAACAGAAAAAAAAATCAATGAAGCCAAAAGGTAATTTTTTGAGAAGATGAATAAAATTGAAAAACCTCTAGTTAGACTCATCTGGAAAAGAGAAAACACTCACCATCAATCAGTATCAGTAGTAAGAGGTGACACCACTACAGATTCTACAGGTATCAAAAGGATAAGGGAATTTAATGAAAAACTTTATGCCAGTTAATTTGATGACTTAAGTAGTATGGATATTCAAAGGCTTTACTTCCCCCAAATGCAATCACTGAATCTTAAAGATTCTGACCTCTAAATGTTTCTAAAACTTAATGTCTCTGTGTCTTCCATAATTCTATTCTGGCTTAGGCCACTATCTTACCTCATTGTATGAAACTGAGCTGAACTCACTGACTCTCCCTGCACCCTCCCTCTTTTTCCTCTGTATGGCAGCCAGGAGGATTTTTTAAATATGGAGACCTGATTATATCTCACCTCCCATTCCTGTTTAAATGTTTTGTCATTGCCCTTAGGAGAGGTCCGAATCCTTTATCTGATTAAACTCTCCAGCTTTTTTTTTTGTCCTCCCTCTCCCTTCACATTGTATGCTGTAGCGACAAGATGTGCTTGCTGTTTCCTCTGAGCTGTGTGCCTTTGTCCTTGGCCTTTAACTCTTTTCTTCTCTGTATTAATGTAGCTAACTTTGACTCTCAAGTCTCTGCTTTAAAAGACCTTTTTTTCAGAAAGTTGGTTCTGACCTCTCATATTGGAAATGCTCCTTACATAGTGTCAGAACTCTCTGCCTGTCTCCATGCCAACACTTAGCACACTATAGCATCGTTGCCTCTTTACTCTGTGTAACTCGCATTGAGCGGAGAGCTCCTCAGCATAGGTAGATACTTAATTTGTTCCTTGTATTGACTCTTCCATATGACAAAGGCACATGGTACTCTATAAATAATTGTTAGAGTGATGAATAAAATGTAACTCTATTCAAACCCCCAATCCAGTAGCACTCTACTTCTTAACACAGATTATTTTAAGCAGGACACAAACAGTAAGTTCTTGATTTCAACTTGGGATTGTCTGCTGATACATGGTCCATATTGAAAACATGATTTTCTCCCTCTTAAATTCCCCTGATTTTATATGTATTAACAATATCAATCTATTATCCAAAAGTCAATACTGATGTAGTAATTCACCTGTAGACTTGTGTGACTATTCATAAACCATAAGATGGAAGTAGAGAGCTTTCAATTGGATTATAACATTTTATTCAGTCTAAGAGTATATAATTGAGCCATATATTATACTCTATGAAATTGGTTTTGCTTTTAGTATATTCCAAAGTTCTTTTCCTTTGGCTTTGTCCTTTTGACCAAAGCCCCTTCCAGAATCAGATACTTAGTAACCCCCGTTCCAGGAGAGAGCCCTTTGCCATCATTTATATGCTAATTCTTATATCAGTTGTCTTCTATTTTTTAATTCTATAGTGAATATTTCACCAAAAACAATGTTTCTCTGCTAACCAGACCCTTGTTGGCAATTTCTTCCTCTCTCATTTATATTTTCCTTCTTCTTTCTTGTAATAAGATTTTTTTTTCTAATTACATATGTCTTTTAGTTCACTGCTAAAAATTTCAAATATACGTAGAGGAGGGGAAGAAAGACATGGAGAGATGAAGCCCTGTTAACATTTGAGTATGTTTTCATACCACCATTCTGCCAAGTGTTGGAGCTGCTTAGAGAGTAAGAATAATAATCCTATGCCATGGTTGCTCCCAGGATTTTTCACTGATTTGCTTTTCATTTTTGCCTTTAAAGTTTAGTTCTAATATTTTCAATATAGAGACTTTTCTGTTTTGTGCAGTGAAGTCTATTTCACTGCTTTCAGCCTGATAAATGACTTTTTCACAGAGTGCATGTGTTTATCTACTTTCATATGTTTCTTAAGGTTTGTTTTTAGAGTTAATGGTATAGTTCATATGTAATTTAATTTTATGAGTATATTGCTTATTTCCCGGTAGTCAATTTACTTTATATTCAGTTTTGCCCCTTTTCCATTGACTTGGAGTGCTTCTCTAAACAAATACTGAGGTCTTTTATAGACTAGTATCTGATCATAAGCTATTCTATGTTTATATGGTTGTCTGTTCTTGTGCCGACACAATACTGTATTAATTAGTTTTTTTATATCTAATATTTAATGCAGGTATTTCCCTTACAACTTTTTCTTTCCCTTAAATTTTGTTAACTCTTTGGACCTCTTCTGTGCTTGCTAAATTTTGGATAATTTTTGTCAGGATTCAAATGATCGTATTTTCTGATATTTTGTTGCTGTAAATTAATTTGGAGATATTTGACATCTCTATGAAATATATATTATATATGTATTCACTTTTTTTCTAAAAATATATGCTGCCTCAGTTTTTCTTTTACTCATTCTATAGATCCCATATGTTTTGGCTGAAGATACTGCTAGGTAAATTAGGAAATTTTTTTTGTTACTATAGTAAAAATCAACTTTATTTCTTTTTCTATTTTGGGTTTTAATTAACTCTTGGTGGATTGAAAAAATATTTGAAGACCTACTTGGTTAATTTCAATGTGTATATAGTTAGTGAACACAAGTGATATAAGCAGTAGGTTTGGTTCAAAGGAAGAAGTTGGTGTAGGCTGCCATAGTTGACAGAAGTTATTAAGGAAGAAGGATTTTTAAAACGGACAAAACAGATGAGGATATTCTGGACAATTCAGGGCAAGCAGTTGTGGAGATGAGCAAGGTGGATTCAGGCATAGTGAGCAAAACACCTAACTGTTGTTGATGTTTGGAAATTAAGTTGGAAGTACTGAGATTGTGGGAGACTTTGGATGCTAGCGAAGGGCTGTAATTCAAACGGTGTTGTGTTGACCTAAGACTAGATGATCCTATCAGCCAAGTGTATGTTCTTGAGGAGGAAGTGCCATGTCTAAAGTGCTACTTTTGGGAGGTAATCCCTAGGTGATGTTTAGGTTTGGTGTATTAGTCTGTTTAGGCTACTCTAACAAAATACCACAGAATGGGTGGGTTAAACAACAGAAAGTTGTTTTTCTCACTGTTCTGGATGCTGGAAGTCCATGATCAAGGTGCTGGCTGATGTGATCTTGGCAAGGGTGCTTTTCCTGGCCTGCAGATGGTGACTTGGTGCCGTGTTTTCCTTTGTCAGTTTTGTGTGCACATGTGTAGTAGGGGACACCCTGGTCTCTCTTCCCCTTCTTATAAAGGACACTAGTCCTATCATGAGGTCCCCACCCTTAGGACCTCATTTAACCTTATTAACTTCCTCACAGGCCCTATCTCCAAATAGAGTCATCCTGGGGTAGAGCTCTAATATATGAATTGTGTGAGGACACAGTCATTTGGTCCCCAGTGCTTGGTTTGCAGAGGAGAGAGCCTGGAAGAAGGTTGGCTAGATTGGCAAGAATGAGGAGATGGGGCTGTAAGAGAAATTGTGAAGAAGGTTGTGGGAAGAATGAGCATCAGAGGTAACTGCTGAATTCTTACTTTGGAAAGCTAAAAGAAGGAACCTGATTTTCAAGCTTTATTTTAAGTACATTGCTGTGAATATGCTTATAACATCATTTCATCTGGAGCACATGTTTCTAGAAGGGACCATGAAGATACCATTGTGAAAAACGACACAATGGATAAGTTTATATTCTGCCCTTCTTGGATGTTTTTTGTTCATCCTTTCATGCCACCTGTTTGCACCCATACTGTCCATGCCAGAGTACAAAGTTTTAAAGAATAGTCCTATATCACATTTAAAGTGAATTTTATTGCTCCTAGGAGAGTACCTTCTACTTCTATATACTTATTACTTGAAGATGATGAATAACCTTTCTGGCATCAATAACTTTGAACAGTTTTGAAAAGACAAAGTTTAAGAAAGAAAAGACATGATTCTTGGTTGGTGTTGGGTTTTACTTTTTCTTGGAAAATACTGATGTTGTAGGCATTGTTTTGAATGTTCTAGAAGCCTTTGAATAGAGTCATGGGGACATTTTTTGATGAGGGTAGGACAAAATTTTCATGAAATTGGGGGATCATTCTAAAATCCTCCTAAAATCCAGGTGTCAGAAAACTTTTTCTGTAAAGGGATACATAATAAATATTTTAGTTTTGCTGTCCATAAAATTTCTACCAGCAGCACCCTACTCCATCCTTGTGGTACAAAAATAGCCAAAAATGATACATAAATGATTGAGGATGGCTGTGTTCCAATAAAACTTTATTTACAAAAATAGGCTGTGGGTGGGACTTGGCTTAGGGGCTGTAATAGCTGACTCCTGGTCTAATCAGTTATGCAGAGTATTTTATAAATTTAATCATTACTGGGATCAATATGTTAGAGATAGATGAATAATATGGTTACTGTGCTCTGAAAGAAGTCTTAACATTTTTTAAAAGGTCTGAGACAGCTTAACCAATGTATTCTTCAGTAATCAAAGAACTTTGTTCTAATATATTATTAAGTGTTTGGTACCTTGTAAGTAGAGATGGGGATGATAGTTGAATTTTAAAAAATGTCCAAGGATTATTTTAGTCACCCCTCTTTTTGACATTAGTTTATAATGACTAAGTGGACTGAAATAAATTTCTCTTTATTGATCTCAAATAATAGTGTCTCTGTGATACCTTCTGCCTTCTCTCAGAAAGGATGCCTCTATTCTTGGCATTATATTTTGTTCAGTTATATTTAGCTATTTAATACATTACAGGGAGTGTTGTGGCATAGAGGTTAAGAGCATGGGTTATGAAGTCAGAGTCTATGACTTGCTGGTTCTGTGAACTTCTGCAAGTTACTTCAATCTCTATGGGTTTCACTTCCCTCGGTTATCAGACGGAGATAATAATAGTCACCATCTCATTGAGTTTTTTTATGAGGTTGACATGAGTTAATACACAGAAGCAAAGCATTTAGAGTAATTGACCTATAATTATAGTAACTGCTTGATAAATTATCATTAGAGTTTCCCTCTTTGGCTGTAAGCTTTTTGAAGGCAAGGACTATATTTTGCTCTTCCTTGACTATCAGGCAATTTTCATGGAGCATGCTGATTTTCCACATACGATTGCTAATGTTGTTACTGTTGTTACCATGACACGGTCTACGCAATCAACTTTTTGTTAAATTGAGCTGTTGCCATTCCCCTTTCTGTCCTTTAGAGAAGGTTATAGGCGTGCAGTAAAATCCATAGGGTAAAGAGAAACAAGGTAAATAAAGGAATTGGGGGGGGCAGGAATTTTGGAAGGAATCTTAAAAATGAGCCAAATAATTTGTGAGCATTTGCCAAGAATAATTCATGAATCTTTATGTGAGGAAACAGCAGTGTCCACCTGAACCAGCTCAGTATCTTCATAAATCTATTTTTTGGCATTGCTGCATTTAATTCCTCTCTGTCTAGTGTAGTGGGCAGGTAGTAGCTACTTTGCTATTATTTATGCTAACTTGAGTCAAATTTTATGGGGCCAGAAATTTATGAAAGAGTCTCAATATCCACCAACTCCCTTTTCCCACACCACAATGTTGGTATTCCTGCTCCTGGCCTGTCCTCATTACTATCCCTGGTACTTGTTAACTTTAGTTCTGGGCTGGTCTTCCAGTTAATCTACCAGGGTAATTTCTTGCTGAAGTCAGCAAAATTCTTCAGTTGTCCTTTTTCTCCCTCTCCTGTTTGGTCTAATTCAGTTTATTCCCAATTTGTGCTCCATTTTACTCTTTATCTTTGCATAGGTTCCTCAATCTTCACCTAGTATGGACATCTTTGTCCATCAAGCTTTAAAGATGGTCCACAACTTTCTATTTACTCTTAAGTGTCAGCAATTCTTTTTCTTTGTCCTTGGACTTCTTTATTAGAAAAATATACTCGGGGTGCCTGGATGGCTCAATCGGTTAAGCGTCCAACTTTGGCTCAAGTCATGATTTTAGGGTCGTGAGATTGAGCCCCATGTTGGGCTCTGTGCTCAGCGGGGAGTCTGCTGGAGATGCTCTCCCTCTGCCCCTCCCCCTGCCCCCTGTTTCTCTCCCTCTCTCTCTCTAAAAATAAATAAATGTTTAAAAAAAGAAAGAAAGAAAAATGTGCTCAGGTTGTTCCTGAAAATTGTAACAATCTGACCAATTAGGGGAATCCAGAGCCTCTAGAAAGCTGGCCGGTCAAGAATCCTAGAAATTCTATAGTAACCCTAGTACCGATTTTTCTTAAAATATATACATAATCCCTTGGGTTTATCATTCACTGGTTTTGTAAAAACACATCTTCCTACTTGGAATGCTAAACTTAAAAATGAGCTTTGAATAAACAGTGAGGTTCTAGGGCTCAGTTTATTTTCTTGTCAAGATCTTTAATAGCTCTTCCTTTTTTGTGTGAGTGCAGTTGACTATTATGATAAAATCCATCTAATTAGCTATCAATATTTGACAGTGTACTTTTTAGCAGTGCCATTCATCCAACTCAACAGAGCAGTCATTTCAATCAAGGAAACCATACCAGCCATTCAAATGAGAGAATACTGCCAGAGCTGGATTTCATGTTAATGGGCTCGAAAAAGAAAATAAAACTTGAGGGTTTCTATTAGCCAATATATCTCATTAATATTGTGACTGAGACTGTCAGTATCCATTTTCCTAGCCATCAGTGTTTACAACTGATTCTGAATAGATAAAACAAAATGGAAAACAGGCTTTATATATGTTGTTTTTCATCTAGCAAGATGTAGATTTATTTTATTGATATCAAATGCATGTCAAACACAGCCTCATAAATGTCACTGACCTTTTCTTCTTCTCTTTTCATATAGGCAATTACAGCTCTGTTATTTAATTTCTGGGAAACTCTGAGCACAGCACTTCTGAGTCTTATTTTCTCATTCTTTGCAAAGTAGGAATAATGACATCAGGTGTTTGATGGGTAACAAACCATAGTATTTCTAAGGCTTACAACAATATACATTTACTTTGGATTCTATGTCAGCAGGTCAGCTGGGATGAAGCTGATCTAGGCTGGGCTCAGCTGGGCTTGTGTTGGGTCCAGGTCTGCTCCACATGTTTGTAATCCTTCTGAGATGAGTTTCTTAGGTTCTCCTGGCAATGGCAAAAAGCTTACTTTTGCAAGCACATTTCAAGTCTTTGGTTTTCTCATGTCTACCAATATCCCACTGACCAAAGCAAGTCATGAGCTCACTATCAGTGGTGTGAAGAAATGTTCCTTCTGGGATGTGAGATGGGATAGGACGTGAAGACTTTCTGAACAAAAATTTACCATATTACCTCACATGATGATTAGGACGGTTCTGTGAAATTATGTATATGAGAGTTCTTTGTAAATTGTTGGGCACCATGTAACTATGATGTTTCTACATTATTTGTCATTATAAATTCTAGCAAGATTCCTTTTGATAGTGAACTATCCATTTCATAACTTTCTACCAAGAGAGGCCATATACAACACTTGTTAGCAGCTGTTGACTTAAAATACGGAGGTATCATGGGACATGATTAGAGTGGGAGGCTAAAAATCAGGAGTATCTATTACAGTCTGGGATGTTTAAACTACTTCTTGGCTTACCATAAGACTTTAAATTCAAGGAGAAAGCAAGCCAAGGATAGAGGATTACGCTTGAACAGTCTTCATGATAAAATAGTAGTAATTAGTTTGAGCAAAATCCCCCAATAGTTTTTATCACACTTTGCAGGAAACCAAATGGCAGACAGATAAAACAAACTACTTTACTGGGGTAATTAGCAAGTGATTATAAGGTTTTGCCTATGTTCTCCCAAGAGTACAAAGATCATGCCCTGTTTTTCGAAGAACTTTATGTTGCTTAATACCTAATCCATCTAAACTCAACTGCAAAATCTGATAGCAACCTTGCCACAAGCACTGAACTCTCCGGACTACTGGGGAGACAACAGCAATGCTCATTTAATGATGAGAAGGAGGAGGGAAGATGAAGCACAGTGTTTTCCTTTTATTTTCTTCTGAACTTGTTTTGCCACCTTTGTTAGCCCCCTCTTTGCATTTTTCTTGCTGCAGGTATCACACAACTCCTAAGAATTCAGATGTACGTGTTTCTGAACCAAGGTCTAGGATTGTAAACTAAAATATGGTATCTTTAAGTCCAGAGCATTTTCAGAACAATAACATCATTGAAAGAGAATCATCCTCTTGATAGAGGTCATAGAAAATTCAAATTAATTCCTAATCAAAGATGACTCAGGAAAACAGTTCACATAATGTTTTGATTGAAGGACACTGAGACCTTCAGGATAAGGTTGCTGCCAACTGACAAAAAATAAGGCATCTCTCTATACTAAAAGTGGGCAAAGATAGAGCAATTCAGGGTTCTCTTTGGATGTAGAGGCTGTAGGACCTGGCCACATCAAATGTGGCAAGCCACTAAGACAGTCACATTTACGTATTGATGATAAATTGCATTAAAAAAAATCCCTAATTCACATATTTGCTGTAAAGGAAAATAGACACATAAAATTTTATATTTTGATGGGATTAAATGTTCTCTCTTTTTCATGTATAAAATTGTGAAGATTGTGTCTTGACTAGATTTTCTAATTCTCAGTCATGGGACTTTTTTTTCAGTAGAATGAGTTGAGCAAGTCTTCCTAAGTACTTTTCATGTTTTCATTTTTATAGGCAGTCATATTTTAGAAATATATATATATATTTTAAAGATTTTATTTATTTATTTGAGAGAGAGAGAGAGAATGAGAGAGAGAGAACATGAGGGGGGAGGGTCAGAGGGAGAAGCAGACTCCCTGTCGAGCAGGGAGCCCGATGCGGGACTCGATCCCGGGACTCCAGGATCATGACCTGAGCCGAAGGCAGTTGCTTAACCAACTGAGCCACCCAGGCGCCCTTTAGAAATATTTTTAACTTAGGATATTTGCAGATACAAAGTTTGTTTTCATTTCATCCCGATTCTTAAATGTTTTGGATTATAGACATGCTGATTCAGTAAGAACCAGAAGGATTGGACTCCCAACATTTGGGAACCATTCACAGGAGAAGAAATGCCCAACAGGATTGTAGAGCACTGTATATGCTTGATGTGACATTTCATGGAGTGGGTATGGAAACCCCCACCTAGACACAGTTTAGTTTAGGGCTTAAGACCTGAGTTTAAGTTAGAGCTCTGCCAGTTTCTGTTTTTTGGGTTTTGTTAACTACTTGGGCAAGTTATTTGATCTTACTAAGACACAGATTTTTCATTTACATAATGGAGCTAATGATACTACCCACATCATGAAGCTGATGTAAGCATCAGATGAGCTGTTGTACAATATGTTATGCAGAGTTGGTATACAATGAAATTTATTAGTAGTAGGTGACAGTAAGATGTATGGGCATATACTGTGCAGATAGATCACATGGTACGGTGATAGCGGAAAGAGGCTAAGAATCTTAAAAAAAAAAAAAAGAAAGAAAGAAAGAAAAATAAACCCTTGGACGTATGACTGATAGGGTACTAGAAACAGAAACAGTATCATCCTAGCCAAATAAAGAGGTGCATGTTGATTATTTCCCCCTTCTAAAAGTTGGAGTTGGGATTGAATTCTTCAGTCATGAAAGTGACTTGGTTAAGTATCTATGGTAAATCCATGAGTCCTACTGTAAAACATTAAAATTCAGCTCTGTCCTTTTTTATTTATCTGAAGACTTGGGTAGATTGATAATAGGTGCTAATATTCCACACTTTTCTGTATCCATGCCCTATGGTTGACTGTCCACCCATGCTGACTCTGGGTGTGGTCTTGGGGATGGCTAGTTAGGATGGCCTTGGCTAACATAATTAGGCTTTCTTCCATGCTTTTCTTGAATTACCCCAACAGTCTAGCCTAGGCACATTCTCATAGTGGAGGCAGGGGTCCAAAATGGAAGGAGAAAGGCATACTGCCTTTTCAAGTCTAGGTTTACATCAGACTTGTTATTTTTCTCATTGGCAGCTCTTTTGTTTTTTTGCCATAGTAGTTTCCTGGAAAATTATGTAATCTTTTTTTTTTTTTTT
>NC_138385.1:87630371-87710946 GCF_054177405.1 Leptonychotes weddellii | reverse complement strand
TCTGTTCAGAGAGTTGTTGCTATTCCTTTCTTCGATCTCCTGTTGAGTTTGTAGGTGTTCAGAATGGTTTGATCCCTATCCAGCTGAATTCCTGAGAGGAGACGAAATCCAGGTCTCCTACTCCTCCGCCATCTTGCTCCGCCCCAAAATTATGTAATCTTTAGAAAACTGATTGTATTTCCCCATGGAAGCAATGCTACATTTAGCAGGGATGCTTCTGACTTTCCATCTTCTACTTGATGTTTAGCATTAATGGTTCTAGATAGTTATCTAGAAACTGTTTCCCCTAGATACCCCATTTAACATGATGAAATAGGCCCTTTGCAATCTGACACTATCATTATTGGTGACCTATTTCACCAATTTTGTCTGTCATTACTAAGTTTACATTCTACGTTCTAGCCACATATTTTGACAAAAATTTCCTGAGTGTGCAGTGCTCTTTCTTACCTTTTTGCCTATGGATGTACTGTTTCATTTATTCGGAAAATTCCTCCTGCTCCAAACTCCAACGTAAAGGTTCTCTCCCGCGATCCCAAGAAAAGCTGGTCTATAATAATTGCTCCAGGTATTTGTGGTATTTATTATAATGGTCTAAATGCAAATAACTATGTCTGTCTCCAAAGTTAGTGTGCATCTGTGAAGCCCTGATGAGTTTCTTAATCACCATTTTGTTTTCTTTCATCCCAAATGGCAAGCACAATGCCTCGTGTTGAGAATATATTTGTTAAAATGTGATTCAGCGCTAAAAGAATTAATGAATAATGACACTGTGTTTTAAAAGCTGAGATACAAGAATCGTAAGCCTCTAATCAATGAAATTGGAAAGATTTAGAACCAGAAGAAACATTAAAGATTGTTTCGGTGATCATTATTTTACAGATGAGGAATCAGTTGTTTCATGTTCTATATTTAAATGGATTCAGTGTTCACCATTAGAATTTCCTGCCATGGCTTGTTTAATTCCTTTCTTGATGACTGAAATTTAAGCCTTGAAGCTACTATTTTCAGAATCAAGCAAGTTCGATACATAAACGTTTTAAGTGGTAGAATATTATTGGATTACATTTTATTTTTTCCCACCAAAACCCTGGAAACATTATTCTGCTGTCTCCTGGCAGTTGGGTCTCTCCTATTTGTAGATGATTTGCTGTCACTACTGAATGCCTGTAGGGTTCTTTTCTTACCCTTGAATTTCATCAGGCTATGTCTTCATGTTGATTATTTTTATAATCTTTTTCCAGAGTACATTTTGTTGTACTGATTTATAGATTTGAGACTTTGTTTTTTTGTGTTTTTTTTACTCAATTTTTTTTTTTACTCAATTATTTATTTTTAAGCTAAGTGTGCCTATTACTTGAAAAGTGGAAGATTACTTTAGCATAAAAAGAGTCCCTTCAAATTAAATAATGTGTTTTTATTTCTCTCCTAATGTTTAAAATGTGAACATTTTGTAATTCAGTCACAGCCTTTAAGTCCAGGTGGCTTCTTCCTTTGGTCTCAGTTCCCTTTTAGACATATTCTTGTTCCAGAAGGCAGTTAGCTTTTCATCATTCTTTCTGGCTAAATAACATCCAAGCACAAATCCCACAGGCACAAGTGTGTGTGTCCATCGGTCACGAATAATCCGAATTACGTTCATCATGAATGCTGAGGCCTTAGTGCCAAAAATGACTGAGACTTTGTTAATTGGAGAATGTTTTTCTATTAATTTGTTTACTGTGCTCTCTTTTTGGTACAATTATTATCTTCACCATCACTATGATGCTGATGATTAATTGGATTTCCTTCACTTTTCTTCCTTCGGCGCTTTATTCATTTGCCTTTTCTTTTGGACCTTTCTTTAGTTTCTTAGGCCTCTTCTCCACATTGTTGACTCTTTCTAAGCAGGATGGATTTTACTTCTCACTGTTTTTATTTTGAACTAGGTTTATTATTATGTCTTCGGTTCTTTTTCTTAGTTTTGCCAAATCACTTTTCTTCTCCCATTTTATTTATAAATTTGAGCTATTTCTTCCGATAGACCATATTCCTTTACTTTCTTTGAGATTATAAAGATGCTGGTATAAACTTGCCTTTGATTTCTTGGCGGTAATGCATCTGAAGTACATCTTTCACTTGTGTTGCTTGTTATGTGAATTTCCTGCATGTTTTCATACTGTCCATGCAGAAAGGCCCATTTGACCTTCCTCCTTCTTTCTTATCTGTGGGTGGGATTTGATTGCCAGGATTTAGCAAATGAAAATATAAGACTTCCAGTTAAACTTGAATTTTAAATAGACAACGAATATATTTTTAATATTACAAATATGTGCCATGCAATATTTGGGACATACTTAAACTAGAATATTAGTGTAATTCTGAAGGGTGTTATCTGCTTGTGTCTCTGGCTTTGGAAGCACATCTCTCCTTAGAGAGCTCAGAAGCAATATGAGAGATCAACATGCACCGAAATGGAGCCTGTGAGCTCACAAGTCTTTTATTCAGTATTTATTCATCTTGGTTTATAAGCATTTGCTGCAGAAGCAATTGGTGTTTTTCCTTTACTTCTGGCCTCCCTTGTTTTGATTTAGACTTTGGGGCAAAAATGATAAATAAAGCAGAGTTATGCAATCACTTCATCAGACCTACCTCCCCTAGCATTTTGTCACTTGCAACTGGACTCCCAGTTCACTCACAGCCCACCTATATCCAGTCTTTGTCAATTCAAGTAGAGGGGTCTCATCTCAGTCTCTCAAGATCCCATAACTTCTCGATGCTTTCACATTGCTCCCAAGCTGGACAAGTGAGCTTTGGCTTTCAGCATCCTTCTTAATCAAAGTCCACAATTCACTGAATTCTCAGAGATAGTGTTTACAAGCTGTAGGTTGGGGTTTTTGCTATTTCCTGTAAGTTCATTTCTTAGGTAGATGGTATGTTAAAATTTGCTGTTTTGGTTTTTTTTAAGATTTATTTTGAGAGAGAGTACAAGCGGCGGGAGGGGCAGAGGGAGAGGGAAAGAATCCCAAGCAGATTTCCCGCTGGTGGAGGTCGATCTCTTGACCCTTAGATCATGACCTGAGCTGAAACTAAGAGTCCAATGCTTAACAGACTGAGCCACCCAGGCACCCCTGTTTTGGGGTTTTCAAAGAGAGGTGTAGAATAAACACGCTGTTACTATACTATCTTCTATTAGAAGTTTTTGGGATGGGTTCTTAAGATGGGTTTTGCTATCTCCAGTCATCATTACCAAGTATTTACTGAGGATTTACCATATGACAATCCCTAAATGAATCATTTTGTGTGGCTTTATATAAAACCACCCGATTATTCCTGTCAATTTATAGGTAAGGAAACAGCTGGGAGAGTTTAGGTGACTTGTCTAAGATGACACAGACACAGGATTTAAATCTGGTTCTAGAATGAGTTCATAACTACTGTGGCACTCAACCTCCAACACAGATCAGGGCCTCTACCAAAGAGGAAAATGTCTTAGGTTCCAGAATCATCAGTGTTGAGTCATTCAGTTGGTTAAAATACGGAAGAATGGAGATAAGGGCCATATACTCAGGTAAGCTGGTGGTTATATATTTGGTCAAGTGGTTGGTGGAAACCTGTTCTGGATGGGGCATGGGAGCCAGGAGAACCACTGTATTTGACTGCCTTATATCTCTGTCCTGTCCTTCACTCAAAGGCACTGGCCTCTAGGGATCTCTAAAACTCTCTCTTCATACATTTTCTGTGTTATCTCTGATCAAAAGAATTATCACGAGCTCTGCAGAACCTGAAGCTCCAGGCTTGTGGGGATCCAGCTGAGGAATCCTAAAAAGACAGGAAGTTCATTCTGAAAATTCAATATTTATGTAGCAACCTTGTGGAATTGACTCAAACATTGTATGAATTATGTCTTACCACTCTGAAATAGTAATGAGTATTAGAGATCTTTGCGTAACACCTAGGACATGCTGGAATAAAGACAAATTAGGAAAAAAGCAGATTGTGACCTACTTTGTGTGTACTTCACTGGGAAAAGGTCAAAAACTCTATCCTGTGCCAATTTTGCACTCATCCTTTCTGCAAACCCTTTCAAAAGAGATTAGGTTCTTATTACTTTATTACTGCCATAAAACGTGCAGCCAGAATTCTGGAATGAAAGAGCTGTTGCTACAGAAGCTGTAATAGGAGAAGCCGTAACTTAAGTGTAGGCTTGAAAAATTGCCATAGAGACAATCTTTTTTAGAGAAAATACCTTCTAATTTCTCACAGCCAAATACGAGCCACCAGATATGAAAAGTCTTGGATACTGACTGCTTTCTGGAGTGACCCACACAATATTTTTGCTTAAAAGCCATTCTGTAATTTATACAAGATAAAGCAGGGCATCAGTAATTGGATTAATGGTTCTTTAATATAACTAGTAGTTAACCAGTGAATACTAGGTAAATACATGATTTCTGCAGGGAGCGTTATTTTTGAGTTTCGCCTTTGGGCATCAAAACCCTTTAAATCCTATTCTTCTTCTCTCTTTTGCATCTCTTCTGTGTCCCCATCCCATTCATTTTAGAATAGACTCGCCCATCCCTAGGAGCTGATGTGATGGAAGAGGCACATGCATTTTTTTGGTCCATCCTTTTCCCAGGTCCTAAACTGTTCTTATAATTCAGCACAGTGCAGCTGCAGGCACTAGACTGTCTTCAGGGAGAGAAGGTCACAGTCAGGGTGACCGTTCTGAATTTTCATAGTAGGCCAGAGGTATTTTTGTGATGTGATCTACTGACACTCTCCAACAGGCATTGCCTTTGTAAGCTAGAGAGACTTACACATTTGTACATGCCCGAGTTGTCTTCAAAAGCTGCAAAATAAATGACAGAAGAGATTTTGCATGAATCTGGGAGACCTTGTCTTAGTTAATCTGAAAGGAACTATACAAAAGCCAATATTACGTTTTAATATAATACCTCCCATAATGGTATTGGTACCAATGCGAATTGGAGAGAAACCCTAGATTGAAGATACCTAAATCCATGAAGCCTAAATCCATGAATACCAAAAATACTGCTAAGAATTTATGAGGGAGGTATTTTTACCTTGCCATTCCCACCGTCTCCATCCTCCTAAGTAATCGCTCTCCGTTGAATTACCTTTATTCAGCTTACTAATGCTTTCCTGAGCACTACTTGATTTGTTCCTCACAGCAGTTTTTAGCACACAGAAAGGGCAGGTATGGCAAGTTCATTTTACTCGTGTGGCAATGGAATCTCCGAGAAATTAAGTAGACTAGAAAGTAAATGGCAGAAAGCAGGAACCTAGAGCTTCTGGAACGTACACTGGCATAGACTAGAAACAGAGGGTCGCTTGGCTGAGCAACACCCAGCACCAAGTGACGGTCTTGTTCTGATGGTCACCATGGCTGGCAGCCCTTGAGGCTTTGGCCCCTGCCACTGCTTCCCTCGCTAAGGTGTACAACAGGGGCCTCTGTGTTCGATAAAGGACGTCAGCTGCTCATTCAAACTGAAGAGGTGTCTGCTATGATGAGAATTCAGAAAAGCATTTGATCAGAGGCTTAAAAAAAACACACGCACAATAGCATAAGCCCCAGGACAAATGATTTTACATCTCACTTGGTTCTTGTGGCTAATGGGCTAGCTGACAACTGAACCCACTCCCCAATGTTGTCATGCCAGGAGCTGCAGGTGCTCTTTTCATCCTCATGGGGGTGCCTTGATCCCTGTGGGTGGCATTCACCCATGTGTTGCCTGGTCCAGATGGGATGGTTTATGCCAGTATTTAAACCCTAAACTTACCTTCCCACCAAAGGTTTTGGAATCCATATGGACCAGTTAACTGCTCACTTAACTGTCCTCCCACATGTTATTACTTGTACTTGTGTGCTTTTGCCAAAGTCCCCTTCCCGCCAGAGTTTGTTTATACCTTCTTCCCTCTGCCTTCAGTTTTATTGAGATGCAATTGACAAATAATATTATGTATGTTTTTAGGTGTACAGCGTGGTGATTTGATACACGTGTATGTTGTGAAATAATCACCACAACAAAGTTGTCCTATCCATCACCTCGCATAATTACAAATATGTGTGTATATGTGGTGAGAACATTTAAGATCTACTCTCTTCCTGCTATCCAAATATTCTTTTATCTTGTCACTGCACTTGAAGTTCGAGTTTTTGATGGAAATCTTTTCAGTCCAGCTCTAGCTCCCAGCTAGTCTTTTATTTCCCTTAATCCTTGTAGCATTTCATGGAAAGTCATAGTTTAATAATTGATATCGTCACTCTTGGTATCCTAATTTGATTGCATCCTTCTCTTAGGGTGTGACGACTGTTCTTTCCTACCAAATGGGAAACTCCTCAAAGACAGGTGCTTGGACTTTGCTGGTCTCAGGAGTCCTATGGAAGCCCAAGTTGGGTAATTTTGAAGGAGTTTCGTAAAGGACGATTGATAAACGTGTGGAGAAGGTAGAAGGAAACCATGAGGCAGTATCAGGGTTAGTAACAGTGTTATCTACTCTAGGTCCAAAATAGTGAATGAATGGAGTGGTTTCTGAATCCCGGAGGCAGAGAGAGCAGTGTGGAGATGGCCACCTGATCAGAGTTGTGTGCAGTGAGCCTGCAGGAACTAAATACTGTCACCATACCACCTCTTGCTGATGCTTTTTATTGGCCAGACACATCCAGAAGTGAACCCATTGGTGAGATTGATGCACATCACCTTTCCAGGGCACAGAGGAGAAATGCAAAATGGTGAAGAGTGGATCTGTAGGGGTGATAACAAGTGATAACCAGCACAGGCATCATAACATTTATGACGCTGGTCTTGCATCTCTCAGGTTCCTAACAGGTTTTGGAGAGCTGACTGACAATTTTTAAAACTGCAGCGGTGGGGCCGTAAACACCAAGCATTGAGTGTAGTTGGCATAGTCACTCACCAAAGAAGATCTTTGTGGATTTTTCCACACATAGTCCACTCAACAGTACTTTGGTTATTTGTTGGAATTCTTGGTTACAGCTAACCAAGTATAGCACCATCATTAAAAACATTAAAGAATGCCAGGAACAAAAACTCTTGCGTATATAGCAGTGACTTGATAAGTGGGTGCCATGTGGCAAGCTCTGACGAGGATGATTCACTATTGCATCTAAAATCAGTTTTATAGCTTCTTGAATTGCAATTATTCCTTTTGGAAAGGCCTCCTTTGGTTTGAAAATTTTGCTTGTCTCCAGAAAAAAGTTGTATTTTCATATTCCATCATTTAAATTTCAATTAATGCGACTAAACACCCTCAAAAAGACTTCTTTCAGTGCTCTAGCTCGTTGCTTACTTGGGACAAAATGTATCAGGGCAGGTCTCAGGCTTCTAAGGTAGCAAAATCAAGAAAACATTTTCTGTTAAGGTTCAGATGGAATTGATTTGGATTAAAGTCTGTGGACATATATAATCCTAAAGGAAACAATTTTCAGCTGGTGAAAAACTTGGGCTTGAAAGATATTACAACACTGTGGGTCAATGTCAGAAAGACATCTGAACAAATGCTGTTGAACATCAAAGTCATTGGAAGTGTCAACTGCTTTGAGAGAATATAAAGAAAACTTGATGAATTTCATTCTGAGCTGAGGTAAAAAGAAAACTCTGCTAGAGATAAGGAAAGAAGGGGAAAAAAAAGTTGTGTGTCCTAAAACACACTTTTTGACCCCACAATGCTAAAGCTCATGGAAAAATTCCCAGATTATTAAAGCTAAAAGATGTATTAAATTCAAGGTTGAGTAATGCACTATGAATGTTATTTACTTACAGACATATAAATGTTACTTATACTTTTGATCATTTTAATTTAATAGGTGAATTTATATTCCTTGGCAGGGAGTTGGCAAACGAGAGAATGACACAGAGATAATGGAAGGAGAACTTGTAGAGATCATCACTGATAAGGTAACTCTGATTTAAATATTTATTGATTTTAACAAATGATTATTTTGAAATTACTTGCAGTCATTGAATACATGCATGAGAAGGGGGGAAGGGCCAGTTTTTTTGGTTTTTTTTTGTTAGGAGCTGGCTTTGTTCTTTCTTCTTTTATCAAGCAAGTCCTATCCTCTGTCTCTGTGCAACCTGGTTTCAGGTCTCTTTCTTCTAAGGACTTAGAGGTGCCATAGAAACGAGACAGATGTGTAAATGAAAACTGTTGAATTGCAAACGTCGGCCTCCTGTTTGAGAAAGGGCTCACGTCTCAACTTTCAGGCTATTCCAAATCTATTCCTGCAGCAAATATTTGTCAAGTGTCGACTATGTACCAGTTGATGAGCACTGGGGAGAGAGGGGTGAACATCACAGAAAAGTTGCCTCCCCCCATGTAGCATACATTTGAATGTGAGGAACTGGGTAATAAATAGATGAATGAGAGATTTTCAGTGTAATGAATCAAAATGTGTACTGATACTTAAATGTAAGGGAAAAAATAGGGCAAGATAATGTGACGGAGGATAGCCATGTGTTTGCAGCTATTTTTTAAAAAAGATTTTATTTATTTATTTGAGAGAGAAACAGAAAGTATGCGAGCTGGAGGGAAAGGGAGAGAGAATCTGAAGCAGACTCCGCACTCCGGCACAGAGCCCAGCACGGGGCTCGATCCCATGACCGTGAGATCATGACCTGAGTCGAAACCAAGAGCTGGCCACTTAACCGACTGAGCCACCCAGGCGTCCCTCTTTCCAGCTATTTTAAATTGAGTGGTCTTAGAGGACCTTTCTAAATGGAAATATTTAAGACATAAATGACAAGAAGCAGGTAAGAACAGAGGAAAGGACAGAATGTTTTAGCCAAATTGAAAAGCAAGTGCAGAAGCCCTGAAGTGGGGCCACACAATACATTAAAGGTAAGCAAGGAATGGTTGAATGCCTTTCGAGAAGAGCCTAAAATGCTATTTAATTTGATGTTTAAAAAATTAAATTGGTCTAAACTTCACTCGTAAATGCTCCCAGAGTGCTTGGAAATGAAAAGTTGATTTATAAAAATTCTAACCTGATGAGGACTTTTTTTAAAGATTTTTTTATTTATTAGAGAGAGCGTGAGCAGGCGGAGGGGCAGAGGGGGAAGCAGGCTGAGCAGGGAGCCCCCCCTTTTTTTAAAGATTATTTATTTGAGAGAAAGAGTGAGTGAGTGCATGAGAGAGAAAGCACTTGATGAGGACTTCTGAATTGGGTTCTTGCTTAACTGTATTTCAAATGAACAGGGAAAAAATTTTTTCACAAATTGGATAAGAACTGTAGTAACAAATCAGCTTCTGCTTATTGAACACCTAGTAGGTGGTATGTGTATTCTGAGCAAACTCTGTGAGAAAAACATAAAGTAGCGTAAGATACAGCTTTTATCCTCAAGACGAGCAGAGTTCAGGTACCGGGAAAAGGTATAAGCCCGTGGAAAGATAATTAATGACACAACATAGCAAGTACAAACGAATGATGAAGTGATGAAGAGGAAAAGAAGGTGGCTTACAGGCTGGCTTCTTGGAGGAAAGGGGATTTTTTTTTTTTTTTTTAGATTTTATTTATTTATTTGAGAGAGAGAGAATGAGAGAGAGCACATGAGAGGGAGGAGGGGCAGAGGGAGAAGCAGACTCCCCGCCGAGCAGGGAGCCCGATGCGGGACTCGATCCCGGGACTCCAGGATCATGACCTGAGCCGAAGGCAGTCGCCCAACCAACTGAGCCACCCAGGCGTCCCTGGAGGAAAGGGGATTTGAACTGGGAGGAAGTAAGAATGAAGCCATGAGAGACTGGTGGGCTTTGTGGTAACGAGGAGGCCTAAGGGGGAACAATGACATATTGAATACTTTTCACTGCCTTTCTTCTTCTTCTTTTTTTTTTTTTTTCTCCACAACTGCCTTTTTTCTTGATACCATGAAGCTGAATAAGGTTTTCAGAAATTGATTCTGCTTTTGGTATCCCCAAAATACATCTCTTACATATCTCAAGCATTAGAAAATAGTGTCAAGCTTTTTCCTTACGGGAACACTCTCTCTCTGTTCTTTACAGCAAGGCTTCCTATCCTACTACATAGCAGCTCACCACATGAAGAAAACTCTAGTCCTCAAGCTGTTGATTTTTTCATTTTGATGGTGCTTAACTAATGCAAACAAATGAAACCAACATAACTTGATTCGGGAATGACAGAGAAGAGGGTCACAGTGGCATATATATGCAGTGTTGGTAATGATGCCGTTTCTTCTATGGTGGAGTAGAGGATTTGGGTTGCTGGCCCCAGGTACCATAGCCACACCTCAGAGTGTCTTCTGAGTAGTGTTCTTGAAGGTGAATCAAGGTTGTTGAAGCATCCAAGGTTGCTAGATGCCGCTCTATGGGACCTGACGTACTAAAAAAGGACTGACAGCAAATAAAGAAACACAGCTCAGTGAGCAGTTAAATCAGTGGTGTAAATGGACTCTTTGCCCCTCATTGACTTTCACTGGTCATTGCGTCAGGTCCATGCTGTTTGTTGAAGGTCAGTTCAGTAACTTGCTCTTCTTATCATGTGTTTGGTATTTCTCTCTGTTGGGCCCACAGTTGCTCTAGGCTATCTGAGATGTTGTGTTGTGTGTGCGCACGCACATGTGTGTATGTACGTGCGTGTGTGTGCGTGTGTATTTTCTTGAGGTCTTAAAGTGGTTCTTAAACCTGGCTAATCATTAAAATTACTTGGGGTCTCTCACAAAACACTGATGCTTGCTGCTCGCTCCAAACCATTTAGATGAGACTGTCTGTGCTGGGGCCCAGGCACCAGTATATATATATATATATATATATTTTTTTTTTTTTTAAGATTTTATTTATTTATTTGACAGAGAGAGACACAGCGAGAGAGGGAACACAAGCAGGGGGAGTGGGAGAGGGAGAAGCAGGCTCCCCGCAGAGCAGGGAGCCCGACGCGGGACTCGATCCCAGGACCCCGGGATCACGACCCGAGCCGAAGGCAGTCGCTCAACCGACTGAGCCACCCAGGCGCCCTATATTTTTTTAAAAGCTCCCCGTTGCTTCTAAAGTTCAGTCAGTTTTGAGATCCCCCGACCTCTTAGGAGAGGAGGAAAGCCTTGATTTATATGCGTACGTTTCTGTCAGATGCTTTAAATGAAGTCATTAACCAAAATGCATTGCCAGAGTTCGGGTCATTGAGTTTAAAATCAAATGAAATACATTTCTGGGTTGACAGAACAGTAAGGACATGAAGAGAAGTGGGGTGACGTGCACAGGCGTAGCGACTGTCTTGGATGCAGTGCGCAGGTCCCGGTAGCAGAGGCACACTTGGGGGCCACCTGTGACTTCACAGTGCTGTCACCCCCAGGCCTATGGTGGTCACCGGCATTCATCTCCATGGCCCTTGATTAGGAGGAGGATCCCTGCTGGCCAACATGGTTAATCAGATTGTAGTCACCTGCTGCACATGGATGCTGAGAGGCTCCAGTGAGGCAGTGCAGCCCTGGGTCCTTTGTGGAATAACCCAAGAGTAAGAAAGAAAACAAATGTGAAAGTCTTTTCTATCTGAAAAAGGCCATGTCGGTGGTAAAGATTCATCTTCCTTCTCAGGGCAGTACAGCTGCTCTGTGGGTTGAGCTTTTTTTCAGACCAGAAGTGGTAAAACAGTCGCCGGGAGTATCACATTTGGACTCAGACACCAGATTGAACTGCGGCTACATGTCTTACTAACTGAGTGACCTTGGGCAAGTTCCTGTACCTGTCTGAACCTCTTTTTCTCTAAAATGTGGAGTTAGAAGGCTGCTGTGAGAATTACACATCATTCGCTCATAAATTCATTTTACTAGTATTTATTGTATAACTACCGTGGGTCAGGTACTGTTCTAGAAACTAGAGATAACACACACACACACACACACACACAGTCCAGCTTTCATGGAACCTTCAGGGGTGCAGTGGAACAAAGACAATAAATCCATCAATAAATAGATCAGCAGGTGAAGACCTAGTGTGTCAGGTGGTTGATAAGGGCTCTGGGGAAAAAGGAAGCAGGGTGAATGGGAGAGGAATAGGAATTCCTGGGGGGAATACAGAGAGGTTGAGATGCTACGTTAGGAAACCCTCATTGGTTAGATATTTGAGAAGAGTCCTGAAGGAATTAGGACAACTGCACCAAGTGGATATCTACTGGCAGGTTCACTGCAGGCAAAAGACCTAGCAAGTGCAAAGGCTCTGAGGTGGCATTGTATGTGGAATGCTCAAGAAATGAAAGGAGGCTGACGTGGCTGGACCTGAGCAAGAAAGAGGGAGTATGGAAGGCTATGAAGTCAGAGTTAATAATGAGGCCAAGTCCCGGAGACAGCCCTCCTCAAGGTTTAATGGGCACTGGAATCCTCTGGGGATGTTGTTGAAGTGTGGATTTAGATTCAGTGGATCCAGAGTGGGGTCTGGGGTTCTGCATTTGCAACATCTTCCAGGTCCACAGACCATGCTCTGAGTAGAAGTGGTACAGGGCCATGTAAGCTATGGCAAATAAAAAGGCCAGCTTTTGTCCTGAGTGAGATGGGAAGCCATTGGCAGGGTTTGAGCAGGTGCCATTTTGATTGCTCCAGCTGCCGCGATGATGCGGTGTGGTCAGGAGCCCTGGCTGTCTTGGCAAACAGTGTCGGGGCCTTAGTCCTAGAGCCACTGCTTGCTCCCTGCCTGTCTTTGCTTAAGTTGCTTAATTAAACTCCTTTTTCTTCCAACTCACTGTTTTGAACAATGTTAAACCTAGAGAAGAGGTGAAAAGTACAGTTAGCGCCCTTATATCCTTCACTTAGATGGACTAACTGTTAATATTTTGCTTTACTTGCTGTATCCTCTACTCAAAGTACATATTACCTTTATTGTTGTTATTAATCATTTAAGAGTAAGTTTTTGACCTAAAGACCCTTCATCTTTAACTACTTCGTCATGTACCTCCTAAGAATAATCTCCCGTATAAACAGGTACCAAATTCAGAACATTTGATATTGGTAAAATCATCTAATATAAAATCACAATTTAAATAAAATGGATTTCCCCCCAGAATGTCCTTTATAACAATTGTCTTTTTCTGGTGCAGGATCCAATCCAGGATATTATATAGGATGTTGTATATTGATTAAGTTTTCATGTCTCATCAGTTTTTTGACCTAGAACTAAGTCTCTTGACTGTAGCCTTTTTTTTTTTTTTCCCTACATTCCATTGCTATTTTTTTTTTAAAAGTCTGGGCCAGTTTTTTTAGTAGAATGTTACCCTATTTGGATTAAAGTTTTTTTAATGACTTGATTCAGGTCATGCATTATTGACAAAAATACTGCATAAATGATGTTGTATTCTGCTCAGGGCATGCATTTGGAGAAACTTGATGTCTGTTTGCTTCATTTTTGGTGATGTTAACTTGGATCACTTGGCTAAGGTGTTATCCAACAAAGGATTTCTCCACTGTAAAAGTACCCATTTTCCTTTGTAATTAAGCTATCTATGCAGAAATACTATGTCAATATCCTTTTCCCTAACAAACTTTCATCCAAGATTTTCCACTTGTTAATAATTCTTATTGAATAAATTATTTCTATAGAGGTTGCAAAATGGTGATTCTTCTAACTGTCCTTTTATACTTATCATTTGACATTTTATTATAAAGAAGAGCTTTCTCTTTACCCTCTTGATGGATGCATGGATCCATCTGTCTACCTACCTACTTAATTGCTTATTCATCTGACCATGTATTACTTGTCTCAGTATGAATTCATGAATGCTTTTTTAAAAATTCAATTGTTATAAACCATTACTGTCATTATTTTGATGCCAAATTGTCCCAGTTTCTGTCAGTAGGGGTTCATTAAATCTGATTCCCATGTATTTTTCAGTTTTTGAATGTTGCCTTATTTTCTTGCCCCCCAAAATATTGCAGGTTCACCTTGTACTTGACCTTCCCTAGCCTTGGATCAGCCATTTCTCCCGGGGTTGCTGGTTCCTTTTAGGGGGGACCTATAGATAAGTGCCAATTTTTTAAAATTATAAAAAGGGATGTCAATGTAACATTATTTGCAGAATTGTTTTGAGGATTACCTGGCACATAGTACATGATCAGTAAATTAACTTTATGCTATCTATTTTCAAGTCAGTATAAATAATAAAGGCATGGCTGGATATTTCAGGGCAAAAATTGGGAAGGACAGTAGATGAATTCAGAAAATGTGAATTATAATGTTATCTGAAGGAAAGCAAAAGGTTAACAGATTTTCAAAATACATCCATAGATATCTACTTTGCCTCTTGACGCATAGATGAGAAATAGTTTGCCATCACATGTGGCATTTTAGCATAAGCAGTTACCAATCTTGTGCTTAAGTCCTTATGCAAATAACAGAAAATAAGTCAGACTCTCAAGTAAATGAATTCTTAGTTTTGATGATGTGGAAAGAGATTTTACGTAAGACTTTAAATCCTAAAGCATTTCATTTAAAATTATTTGCAAAAATTTCTTTTAAGAAAGGAGCTTCGTGTGGAGAGGGATCGGTTGCATTTAGACTCAGAGAACCAAGTAGCATGAGAAGAGAAGACTAGAGTCTTAAGAGTGAAGAGTTGGCGTTGCTACGCCATTTCTAGTTTTCCTCACCGTGAACCATGGTACTTTGTTTGGTGGATTGGTCTTCATGTGTGGTAACGTTTTCTTAAAATTATCCTTAGTTTTTCTTTATTCAAGTAGTAGATGCTCCTTGTAGACACATGAGAAAATACAAATAAGCAAAAAGAAAAAAATATTCTCATCATCCTACTACCAAAAGATAATAGTAATTAACATTTTAGCCAATATGTTGTTTGTCTGTAATATGTATTTACATGGATACACATGATTTACATACAATAGGAATGTGTTGCTGCAATATTGCATGTAACTGTCTTTTAATAAAATATCAAAATCATCATTGCATATCAGTAAATATTCTGTAACTTCATTTTCCTGGATCCAAAATAGTTACATGTTTGTATAAAAATGTATTTAACCTGAGCATTGTTTTTAATATTTCCCTACAAAACACAACATCTCTTTGTAGTTTAATGAATTACAACTCCCCTTTTGTCTCTTCCATTAGATACAGAGCTACTTGAAGACCTGAGACATAACTTGTTACCTAGTTGTATGCCTGGACCCATTTGGCACTCAATAATTATTTCTTAAAGGCATGCATGCTATATAAATAGCTCAAATTCATCCTTGTGTTTAGGGCTTTGTGTTTGTGGTGGGATGCTAGGTAAGAGAGAATCTAAAAATAGTTCTAGCAAAAGAAACTACAAACGGCTTGTCCAAGGTAAGTAAGACCATAGCCTGGGAATTGAGATTCTCTGAAGCTCTCTTGAACCCCCCCCCGCCCCCCGCAAGTGACATTATAGGTATACACATAGAAGGTAAATAGGCACCTAGGATATTTTTATGAACTAATAAAGGTTGCCTCTTATGATACTTCTCAGTATGCACAGTTGTTCGCTTTTGGGGGTTGGGGGGGGGGCGGAGAACATATTTATGTAAAGGCAAGTTGCTCCATGGGAGTAAAGGCATTGACAAGCTGTCCAATTGTTCTGAAAGTTACTAGACCCTCTGATTGATTAGACGGTGATGACTTGGGTCTCCTGGAAGAAAAAGTTATGAAGAGAAGCTCATGTCAGAGAAGAGAGGGAAGAGCATTTCCAGACTAGAGACTAGGGTCTGGAAGGTATTGTGGGAGGCCTGGTTCTCAAACCGCTTGGGCTTGAGGCTTCGATGGACTCTGAACCCAGTTGTTTTGACCCAACAATTCTGCTTTGAAGACAGAAACACATAAGTAGACATTTTGAAAAGGCTGTAACCTCGAGAGTGCCAGGGATGTGGTACTCGTGAGTCCCGCACAAACATTTCAGCTAGGGGCGCCTGGGTGGCTCAGTCGTTGAGCGTCTGCCTTCGGCTCAGGTCATGATCCCAGGGTCCTGGGATGGAGCCCCGCATCGGGCTCCCTGCTCAGCGGGAAGCCTGCTTCTCCCTCTCCCACTCCCCCTGCTTGTGTTCCCTCTCTCGCTGTGTCTCTCTCTGTCAAATAAATAAATAAAATCTTAAAAAAAAAACAAAAGAAAACATTTCAGCTAGTCTCTGTGGGACGGATTTTCACAGCAACCTCAGGTAATAGTGATGAGGACAGAGGACGCCAGAAACTGGGGCTTTCTGCTGGGCTGGGAAAACTCTCGGTCTCTTCTACTCTAATTTGGGTTGAGTCGGTGACCACAGTTACATACAAATGAGGGGGATGGTGCTAAGTTTTTAGGAGGGGATACCAGAATTCCTGCTAATAGAGACTAGTGGGGTAGTGGATAACTGAAGAAATGAAAGAAACAGGAAATATTCAAAGCTGCCAAAGCGTGTTGTATCAGAAACAAGTACCTTCTGTTTTACCCTTGACCTATTCAAGCTGTAACCCATTTCCAAGTGTATCAATCAGCTGCTGTTAGGTAATAAAACTCAGGGCTTAAAAAAAATTTTTTTTTCATGTGTCTGCTGTTAGCTTAATCTAGGCTGAGCTCAGCTGGATAGCTCTACTTCAAACTGCAAGTCTAGATGAATTCAGCTCTTGGCAGAAAGTTGGGCTTAGGTGTACTCCAGCTGAGTTCGTTCTGGGGCCCAGGCTGAGGAGGCAGCGGCTATCTGGGAGCTACCTGGGAGCGACTCTTCTCACTGGTTGGACAGAGTGTGAACAGGAGTGGGGAGTGCCCTACCATGGGAGCACATTTCAGGCCTTGGCTTGCCAATATTTTATTGGTCAAAGCAAGTCCCAAGATCATTCCCAGAGTTCAGATGCAGGGGAAATACACTCCGTCTCTGATGGAGGAAGCACACCGTCCTATGTCAAAGCTTGTGCATAGAGGTCGGAGTGAAGAATGGAGCCAGTAAGCCCATCAGTGACTCCAAAGATGATATTAATTGCCTCTCTCTGTGTGTTTCATTGTCTGTTTCCATTCTCACTGAAGTTTCTCTCTTCAGAACTCATCTCGGAGTACATTTATCTTAAGATTTAGTTGAATTTGGTCTTGTGTTCGTGTTTCTTAATCTTTTCTTCTTCAGCTCAGTTGGAAGCAACTTAACATGGAGTTCCTAGGTTATCTTTTTAAAAAATATTTTCTGCCTATCCTTCAACAGTGGTGAGCATGTAATAGATACCAACAAAAACCTAAGCAGTGTATTTGTAGAAGTCACATAAACATTTCTGTGGAGAAAAACACATCTTACAATTGCAAAGGTCTTAATCTAAGATTCTTATAAAAGGTAGGCTCTAAGCTTACAACAGCTTCTTAAAGAATTTGGCGTGAACTAGACTGCCTAAATCTTTTTCAAATAAATACAAATCGGAAAGCAGAAGTAGTTGTATGTTTCTGGGCTGCCTACTGCTGTAATATTAACTATTTCTGGTATAATGGCAGGCTGTCTCCTCTATAATCAAAGGAAAATGTGTAGATTGACAATTCTGCCAACTATTGAAATGTCTCTTAAAAATAAAATTGGTGGTAAGTAACAGGCATTTTGTATGTGCTGGTTATTTTGACCTGATGGATATGCAAATTTCTTACAATCGTAGAAAATAAAAACTGCAGCTTATTTTTAAGTACAAATCTCCTGTGCGGCAAATGAAGTCACATTTTTTATTTATTCATTTATTTGTGCTGTTAGAAAACCACTTTGCAGCAAGTATGCAGGAGAATACTTATTAGGCTAATAAGAGCAGAATCCTAGAAATGAGGCATGTAGACAAATCTGCCTCTAGAAAATAATGTGGAGTTCCAGAAGGTTAAGAATCTGTAAAGATCAGTGGAAGCCAAGAGCTAAAAATAGATGAGCAGAATGGAGAGAAAAAGGGAACGGAAAAGGAAAACACGAAGAAACGACTAATGGTGTTTAGGATGGCTATTTTGTCTTTGTTCCCTGTTGAAAATTCCAAAAAATGCATTAAGTGATCTTTAGAAATTCTTTGAAATCATTTTTATTATGCACCATGTCTAAGCTTTTGTGGGTGTCTTGCTTTTCCATTTTAATGGGCACACTCACACTGTATCACGCACACAGTCTCACGCGTGTGTACACATATACACATATGGGCCTTTGACTTATGGAATGAAACACATCATCAAGTGATGAATATAACTAACTCAGTAAAATGTGTTAATGTAATAAAAGATGAAGACGGTTGTAATGGGGAAAGCTGATTCTTAAATAAAATGCTTTCTATATCCAAATGGAAAATTTATAACTATTAACACTGAAACATCCTCACATAATTTGCAAGATAATGCTTCATGCTTTCTTTGACAGAAATGCAGATGTTTCTGTGAGAGTTCTGTTTCTAATTTCCTCTTGGTTTTCAGTGGAATATCAGGAAACGTTGGCTCTTTATGAAGGCATCTGTTCAGGGCGGAATAGGAAGACCATGGTATAAGATCAGGTAGTTTTATTTGCCTACAGATTCCTCCATGTTTTATCCCTCCAGTCCCCCAAATCCCAAAGGACCCTCCAAATTCATGCTCTGTGTTGTAGAAAAATAGATGAAAATTACAAAAAGGCTCTGCTTTTCATTTTTCGAGTCCTCTAGTATTCATAAAATTTTTGGCTCCAACCTGTTACGTACAGCCCATTTTGAAAATTGGTAAGAACCAGTAAAACATAGTATTTCTATGTTAATTTGGCCTTTCCTCCCATTTACCTATTGTAATTTTGGAGTTCCTTTCATATCCTTAGCATATCTGAGGTTAAACAATCACGGTCTCCAACTTGGGATCTTTGGGGACTTGGATGTGGCCTGGGATCTGTATGGCACACTGTGGTAGTCAGTTTGGGCTGCGATACCGAGGTGCCACAGCCTGCTGTGCTTAAAGAACAGAAATGTACTTTCTCACAGTTCAGGAGGCTAGAAGTTGGAGATCGAGGTGTTGGCAGGATGGATTGCTTCTGAGGCGCCTCTCCTTGGTTTGACGATGGCCACCTTCTCCCTGTGTCTTCCTTTGCTCTTCCCTCTATGCGTGTCTGTGTCCTAATGTCCTCTTCTTGTAAGTACACCAGTCACATCTGCCATATGACCTCATTTTACCTTTCTTACCTCTTGAAGGGCTCTGTCTGCAAATAGACTCACATTCCGAGGTATTGGGGGCTTAGGACTTGAACATCAGAATTTGGGCGGAATACACTTCAGCCCATAACACCCGCCTTTCACCAACATGGTGCAAGAATCTTGAGGCCACTGTATGTGTACAGAATAATCTGTTTCAAGTCCTATTTTGCTCAATCACATCTATTTAAGTATTTGTGGTTCCGCATATGATTGGCAAGCCAAAAGTGCCTCTGGGGTTTAAAAAAATGTTTTAGGTATTCCAACACATCTGATAGGTAATCCAATCCTATTGGGCAGATTGCCTGGATTTCAAATCCATACCCATGTTGAATAAAACCCAGATATGGGGTGGTTTAGTTTTTTCCACTCTGCAAGCCCTCCTAACCAAATGATAGGGAATTATTTAGAGGGGAAAAAAGACGATGAGTAGAAGAATCAAGGAGTAACTCTAGATTCTCTTCCTAAAACTCACAGGCTTTCATCTAGAACATCACATATTTTCAGAGATCTGTTATCACAGTATGAATAGCATCACGTAATGCCTTTAACATGTAATATCTCTTCGAGGTGCATTGCTATAAATGTCTGAAATGTCACTTTTCCTCCTCCCTTCCTCCCCTCCTTTACCCCTCCCTCCTTCCCTCCCCCTCCCCTCTGTCATTCCCTTGACTCTGTTAATTTCCTAACTCACACATAAAAGGCAGGGTCAGCATCAAGTAAACTGATTACTAATGCGATTCATTTACCTACCAATCATCACTCTGTGATCACTGAGTCATCTGATGAGGACAATGGAGTTAATGATGATGTGGAAATGAAGGGAAGCGGGGAGGGATGATATTAAGGAAACAAGCACAGTACTGAGAAGCCCTGGGAAAGGGGGCAGGCCGTGACCTCAGTCGGGGGCACCCTGGAACCCTGAAGCGCAGGACAGAGTGAAGGCTCCTCTGTGTGACCCTCGGCGCTTTTGGATGCAGCTGATCACGCTACCCAATTGGATTTTCTGACAAAAATCTCAGTTGAAGCAAAAATGTTATTCTGAAGATAATAAGTGTATAGGAATGATTATATGGCTTTGCTATGTTATTTCCTTGCTGTAGAGAAGAATATATTATTTATTTATAGAAGAAGCGCAAGCCTCACACGGTGTGCACAGGTATGAGGGATAATTTACAGACAAAATATTAGAATCTACCAATGTAGAAAGCATCAAGGTTGTAATAAGGAAGACGGGTTTTGTTTTGCTTTTTAGCAGAAGGAAAAGTGCCAGCACGCTGTCACTGGGGAGAACTATGTGGCAGTTTGCAGGTCGCATTGCTCGGTAAACGGGGCCAATGCTATTGAGAAGGAATTACAGAAAGTGCATTTATTTTTTCTGCTTGATGGCCAGAAGTAATTTTAATAGATTCTTGAATTTTGTCTCTAGGTAAGCCAGAAGCATAGGGAAATCGGTTTTAGTTGTTAATAATTGTGTTGCTGATGGGAATTGTAAAGAGGGTTTATTTTAATCCTTTTAGGACCTAATAAAGGAACTGCTGAGAGCTGGG
Source organism: Leptonychotes weddellii (assembly GCF_054177405.1). Lineage (NCBI taxonomy): Eukaryota > Metazoa > Chordata > Mammalia > Carnivora > Phocidae > Leptonychotes > Leptonychotes weddellii. The sequence continues at coordinate 87,690,286 of NC_138385.1, read as the reverse complement.
GGCCCGGGGGATTGGTTACTGCAGGCGAGTTCATAGCAGGCCCATGGGAAGATGGGCTTCTGTCTGTCCAGAGACATGTCTGCTCCGATTGTCCCAGTGGCTTCAGTGTTAAAGGAACCTGGGACCCCTGTGAAGTCAGAAGTCATTGCGTGGTAATCAATAAATAAAACCCCTCTCATTGTTCTGAAGGTTTTCTCAGTCACGTAACACACATTGAAACAGTGAGGGCCCTGGGTTTGGCTTGGGCACTTAGCAGTTCCATGGTCCTGTGCAAATTACTTCATCTTGCCTTGCCTTCATGTCTTTCTCTCCGAGAATGGTGATAACAGTAGCAACAGCCCATCTACAGTAGTGCTTGGAAGATCAGATAGGATCCTGTATGTCAGTCTTACAGCATCGAGCCCGACACAGAAGTTGATGCTCAGTAAATTATAGTCTTCTTAATATTATTATTATTATTGTCATCCTTAAAATTTGTATCTGCTTTATTATCCATGTTAGAGAAACTCCAAGAATATTGAGAGGAGACTAGGCCTAGAGTCTTAGACAGTATACATTGCAGAATGATAGGTCTGCAATTAGGAAAATAGAATTTACAACATTTTCTGCATAGAAAAATCCATGGCGTTGTAATCGTCTCCAGTTCCTTTAACTATCTAGACATCGAGTCAAGATAAATTGTCATGCTCTGTTTTATTTTGTTTGTACCTTTGCTCCCCGAAACTGTTGTTCCTGTCTAATTAAGGGCTTGTGGTATTTTCTTGTGTTATTTTTAAAACGTAAAGTTTATATGATCAGATTGAGCCTTTTTTACTTTTATCCAGTCTAACCGTTTCCTAAAATTAAATATCTGTAACCTTTCCTGTGAATAAGCAGGGTTTATGGGGGTGTAATTATAAAGCAACTTTATTTTTGTCTCCCAGGGTCTGTTTACATTTATTCTGAAGGGCTGGTTCTTTTGTGGGCTTGTGATGACATTTAAGGGAGGTCCCATGATTTTGATGGTCATTTTTAGGTAATAAGACAACCTTTAGTCAGTAATTTGTCCTGTCAAAATATTAAATTTCAGTTGAAGGTAAAGCTTCTCTCTTGTAGTCAGCTTGCCGCAGGCTGGTTGCCAGTGGATGGGTGGAGATTATGTTTGGTTGGTTCTTTGTTTTTCCTTGGTGCACTTAATTCCTCTTCCCCCAAAGCAGTTTCAGACCACTCTAGGTTTAGAGCTGAGGGAGGCAGAGGGGTAGAGCAGACAAGAATATTCTTGCTTGCCTGCCATTGTTTGGTGATCTAGCACCAACACCGTCTAGATCTGGTAGGTGTTTCAAGCTGAGCTTTGGGAGGGTATCTTTCCGGGTTCATCAGAGACCCCGGAACCCTTGGCCTTTCCATCTCGTGGCGGGGGTTACTCCCTCTCCCTTTGTGTTTCTTTCATAGGGCAAATGCATCTCTGATTGCCCTTGGCTGGCTCGCTGGCTGGCTGGCTGGTTATTAACTCCTTCCTTAGCACCTGGTCATCTGGTGGCACTTTCAGGGACAAGACATGGAATGAAGCTGCGCTGACTCTCTTGTGTGTAGATTGCATGCTTGTCCCATTGTCCCCCAATGAAGCAATCTTTCTTTCACTCTGTTGTAAAGCCCGGTTCTAGATCCTTCCATCACTTAGGGTGGAATCTGACTATTACTTAGTGTGTTAGCTTACATGCGGTGAACTACAAATCGGTTTATTTTTTCCAAATTCCTCTTCTAATATCCAACTACTTTTAATCCTTTCATACGTTCAATTTGGGTATTGGGTTGAGAGTAGAATAACAGGTTTGTTTTTGTTTTTTTTTTTAATTCTTAACTAAGGGGTAACATTCTATTATTCTGGAAAATACCATTATTATGTGGGTGTATCAGAAGACAAGATGATTTATTCTCAACTCTAACAGTGCACCACGTCCCATTTTTATTTCCTTTTTATTATCTCAGAGAGGGGAACTGGGGAAGGTATATATTTGTGGTAAAAAGCTCATAACCTAGATTTACCCTCTTAACCATTTCTGAGTGTACTGTTCAGTAGTGTCAAGTGTATTCACATTGTTGTGAAGTGTGGACCACATTAGAAAAAAAAATCTCATTGTATATTGAAAAAAATCCAGGTTTTTCTGCGATTGTTTTAAAAGCATTATGATTATGATACTGATGGGTAGATGCTTACTCAAGCTTGTTCATATCAGGGGAACTGGTATCAAAATAGATGTGGGCAATTAGGAGATAGAACGTCCCGAAAATTGAGTTCTGTGGCTATAAGGAAAGGTAGCAGCAGAAGGTGCTCTTGAAACCTCAGCTTTCTGACTCTCCATTCCAAAGCTACCCTCTTAATAAAATTTGACTTTTCCTCGTCGGCCTGCTCCCTTTTGAACTGATACTGTCTGCTTACTGTTTTCCTCTTCCTCATGGGTCATTTCTTTGTACATCATGATTATGGTTTTCTCATAGTTTGTGGGTTCATAATAATTTCTCATGGCTGCCTTGTGGCTCTGACAAATGGTTAATAACTCCAGCTCATCAGCACACAGTGAAATTTTTGGTGTTGGTATTTCCTAATTTAAATTTTCAAAAGCAGAAATGGGATTGTCTTATCTTTTCATACTGTGTGGGCACTGTCCACCAAGGATTGGCTACCCTTGGGTCAAAATGTGGCCACTCAGGGCTGCCCTTGAAGCAGAGGCTGCGGGGAGGTGGTCCCTGAGAAAAGAGCCCTAAGCATAGCAGGCTTGATTGATGCTATGCACTTAATAAAAATATTTGGTGTGCCCATTTAAACAATAAGTCTATGTTCATTTTTGCAATCTTCAGCAGAGAACAGGAACTCTTTGGGGAGAAGGATGCTCTCTAGGTTGAGAACAAAGAACTGAAAAGGGCTTCTGAGTTTCTGATCATAGTGAATTGTTTTTGAGGGAGGGGCTGTTGGCTTGCTTTGGGTTCCCCTGGCACCTGACCCCGAGACAAAGATGTTATTGCAAATAGTTTATTAGGAAGGCCTAATAGGAAACACTGTTAAAGGAAGTGAAGAAATGAGGCAGGGCAAGGAAGACAGCCAGTATAAAGTGCATTAAGGGGTGACTGCTGCAGCTTATGCCAGTGGTTAATTGTGGGAAATGTACAAAGCATCTCCGTTCTCTCAGATAGGTACCCAGGTACCTGGATATGTCTCCACCAACTTGCAGTGTAAGGGCTGCTTCTGGGCCCTTAATTCTGGTACTTCTGGCTTGTCCCGTGCGTAGCCTACAGCTTCGTGCCCAGTAAAAAGGCAAGCAGAAGGAATGGCCTCTGGGAAAGGTTTCCTCACTGTTCTAAAGGACAACCTTCTCCTAGAAAAGGGCGGTGCTGTCTTTTGTACTAGAAATGTTACATACTCAGTCTCCCTTGGAAACATGAGACTCCTCTTGGTACCATGGGTCCTAAGTTAACCAACCATAAAGATGCTCTCCCTTCTCATTTTGAGAGATGCCAACTTTTCCTGGTAATCTAAATCATTTTGAGTAAGGTTTATTGTTAACTGCAAAGACATCCTAATTGGCACAAGGAAAGTGGAAGTACCAGATGAGAAAGCTCATTTTTTGAAGTTGACGGTTTTTTTTTTTTTTTTAAGATTTTGTTTGCACAAGCAGGGGGAGGGGCAGAGGCAGAGGGAGAAGCAGGCTTCCTGCGGAGCAAGGAGCCCGACGCGGGGCTCCATCCCAGGACCCTGGGATCATGACCTGAACCTAAGGCAGATGCTTAACTGACTGAGCCACCCAGGCGTCCTGACAAAAAATTTTATTAAGAGGTTATAGGATGATGTCAGTATGTCGTAACAATTGTAACTCCCTTTGTACGACACTTACACGGCTCCTGTAGTACACACAATATTCAGGGAGTTTTGCTGATGATTGATCATGAGTTCTGGAGCAGCAGTTTGATCTCAGCGCTTGATCGCATGTCTATTCAATATACTGTGATTAAATAGGACATATTCGCAAAAATAGTTTTTCTACTTACCCGAGGTATCATGGTTGGCTTGAAGAAAAGCACAGGTGCAATTGGTTGAGCTGCCACTGAACTAACCACTTTTTTCCCTGAAGATTGTTCTGACTTGAAAGAATGAGTGACAGAAAAAAAAAAAAAAAGATGGTTACACAGACTTGGGTATTAGGCAGTTTCTCATGAATGAATCAAACGAACCTGATGCTTAAAGGAAAACGAGTGATAATGTATGTTGCCAATGATAAAATTTGAGCTTTGAAGTGTAGTTTGGACTTCTGAAAAACTTTTATCCACCAAGGTGATAGTTCCCTGTTAGTTAAAGACACTTTTGATGAGATCAGTGGTGATAGTAACAGATGTGATTTTTAAGTATTGTATAGTAAAATGTGTCAACATTTGGGACATCTCCATAACTCAGTGAAGCAATGGTTTTCAAATGAGTGAGGCATGATGTTACAAAATCATGCGTGGTAAGATACCCATTCCGAGTGCAAGACAGACTAATGGATTTTAATGTAATGAAGTAAAAACAAGTTTATTAATATGGCTCTAGGTTCCACGTTAAAACTCACTTTTAAGAAACTAGCATTTGTTGAGTTTTGATACAGTGTTAAAGAATATCCACAATTATCTGAAAAGATTCTTAAAATATTCCTCCCTTTTCTAACCATATATCTGGGTGAGGCCGGATTTTCTTCATATACTTCAACTAAAATAGCATATCACAACAGATTGAATGCAGAAGCAGATAAAAGACTCCAGCTGTCTTCTATTAAGCCAGGCCTTAAAGAGACTTGCAAAAATGTAAAATAATGCCACTCTTCTCACTAATATTTTTTGTTTCAAAAAAATAATTTTTTTCATAAAAATGAATTTATGTTAACATGTGATGAGTTTATTTTTAAATGAATTAATAAATACTTTAAAATTTCCTGTAAATTTTGAACACAGCAAAGAATAGTAAATATAATCCATGTAAACAAAAGCTCTTTGGAGATCCTCAGTTATTTTTAACTGTTTACAGCGTCCTGGGACAGAAAAGTTTGACACTTGTTTTTGAGGGCACAGAGGAAAGGGTTTGGAGCATTGAAGCTAAACGTGGGTTGGTAGCTGACACAAACAGAAGTAGAAAGTATGGTGGGATTACAGTTAATGATCTTGAAATAAAGCATGGCAGAGAGGTTAGGAAGTTAGGTGGGCATGGGGGTGGCGGAAATTTCTAGGGGCACGGGAATCCTGAGCTCCCTTTTGACCCCTCTGGATGGAGGATTGGAGGTCAGTGGAAGGGGAGAATAGACCTGGGGTGATGTAGTAATACATCCTACATTGTCATGGTTCTTTCTGTTTGTTAAAACAACAATAAAAAAATTAAACATTTAACTTTAAAATGGCTTTCTTCAGAAATGAGCACATTGGATATTTTTGAATTCGGAAGGTGCAGACTTGATGAAGTTTTTCTCTTCAGGTAGATGAGCTTTCCTGGAAAACCAGGGAACATATTGGCATATTAGAATGACTGAATCTCAGATTGTTGGGGAGAACCCTGCCCAGTGTGTGAATGTTCCAGACATGTTTTGGCTGTCCAGACTGCACATAAAAATTGACTGATGGGGATCCTCAGAATGAGTAACAGCATTTACTGAAACTGAAAATTTTAAGACTACTGGATTCAGAATCCACAATGTCCAGCCTCAGCCTTGATACTCCACCACTTTTATTGTAGAATACATCATCCTTGCTCCTTAGATGACAAGTCTTGTGCATTTGACATCTAAGCTTCAAAGTGTGGCCTACTCCTTGGAAGAAATCTTGTTAATTATTTGCCAGTAGAAAAAGAATGATGGGTCTAAGTAAATGCATGCTGTCAAACATCAATAATTATTTCATGCCACTGTGTACAAGGAAAGATCCATGTCTAACTGCTTTGAATGAATTGGACAAACTACAAAAATTTGCAAAAATTTTGGAGTCGTCACATCCATAATTGTATAATAATATATATTTGAGACAGGGAGGTGGGTAAAACCACTACCAAAACCAGATCCAAAATAAAACCAAAAGTGATGCCTGAATGAGCTTTGAGTGGTAGTTTTTATTGTAACACCAGTTGGGAGAATGAGGAAAGGCTATTACTTTGCTATTGAGGGAGCAAGGGAGGTTGACAGAGGACCTAACATCTATGGATGCCTCCTCTGTTCCAGACCCTCTCTATTCCTTTAACAACTTCTGAAGTATTTTTTGCCTTGTGTTTCATAGATAAAGAAACGAAGGCTGAAGGTTGAGGGAAAATTCCCCCAGATGTAAGATCTAGAAGGTTGCACAACTGAGATTTAAGCCCCAGATGTCTCTGTCTTGGAAAGCCATTCTATTTAAGCTCCCCTGGAAGTTCCCAACTCACATCCAATAGAGAGCATACCCATTAAGTGTAGAGGAACATAAGAGGAGAGCATGTTGCTGCAACTCTGGTTTCTATTTATATCACCTAGTTTATTTAAAAAAGTCTTAGTCTCCATTTTTATTCCTTGAAATAGCTGAGGAGTAAGGAAGTATTCTTCAGGAGCACACACGCAGAGGTTTGGGGGATCTTAGAGGAAGACTTTCCAAATCAGCATTTTGGCTGCTACTTGGTTCTTTGTCCATTGAGCCAGATCTTTGACCCACGGTAGAAAACCTAATTTCTGCTGTCTGAAAGTAGATGAAATTATATAAATTTTCTCCTTTACATTTCTCACTATTAAGCACAACTCTCAAAGCATCGTGCACAAGATCAATAGTTCTGTCATGTGCACTTCAGAGAAATGATTGCTTTTCAGGGACTTGGAGCTCTGTGGACGGTGACCCCAAGCCTAACTTGCCATGGTTAGTTTAATAGTTGGCTGTGATGATCATACTTGAGCATATTGTGAGGGTCGGTCACAAATTTTAACTACCTTACTAATTTGCTGTCAATATTTTAGCAGCCTTCTCCTCTGTTCTCAGAGGTACCCACTCCACTTTGAACTTACTATTCTGTTATTTTTTTGTTCTTGTAAAGTTCCCACAGTGCCCTTAATTAGTGCTCTTGCCTGGGGCACAACTTACTGTAAGTTAAATAACTTCTTTAAGTCTTAATTTCCTTTTCTGGAAACTAGGAATAAAAATAGTTTCTCCTATACTCATCAGAAGTAAATAAGGGAACACTTGTAAAGCCCTCAGTCCAGTGCCTGACTTAATAAATGCCAGCTATTATTACTGTTACTAATACTTGATCATGTTATAAAACATGCCCGATTTAAGCCACCTTAAGTTTTATTTTGCCAAAGGATTTTTTAAAGAAAAATTTATACTGTACTTTGAAAAAGAAGTTGACATGACGTAGCATTAAAGGTGTATTAAAAATAAGGCTTAATAATAAGAATAAAAAGCAAGAGTCTGAGTGAACAGCCTCAGAAACCTAATCAAGGCCACAGCAGACTCTCCTCATAGATGTCACAGGAATGCTGGGAATGATTGCTTTGGGGAACTTGACATGGCTCCAAGATTAGTCCCCTCTGCTCAGCTGCATCGTTTCTTTTCTAATTTCCACTTTGCTGTCTTCTCCCTTGGCTCTCATCTTTCCTATTCAGTCCAAACCTTTCCTCTTGGCCCTCCAAACACCATTTCATGTTGTCCTCGATCCCCTCTCAGAATGTTCCTTATTGTCGGCAAGGGCAGTCTTGAGCATGCACTATTTTCACCATCATGGGGCCGCATAAGAATAGGCCTTGGGCCCGGACCATTACCTGACCAAGAGACGGAGTCCTTACAGCTTGTAATGGGCTTATCTTGTGTGGGAAGATTTTTCTCGTTTGCACACCCGTTGGTTTTGCTTAAGTGTGTGCATCAAGTGGCACCTGGCCACCTCAGTACTGTATCCATCCCATGTGGGGAGGGGATGGGGCGCTTTGTACTGTGGTACACGAAGGGTGCTTGCAGGCTGGGAGGGATCTGCTGACCTTGGAAGACTGATCGCTGCCACTGAAACTGATCTTGCTGTCTCTTCTCTATGTGAGTGAGGCGTTCTTCCATCCAGTACTGGACTGTATTGTTTTCCTTGATGACAGTGATACCAAGATGCAGTGGCACAAATGTTGAGATGTCTGCTCCTGATCATAGACAACAGGTGGCACTTGCTTGACACTTTTACTTTGCCCTAATTGGATCCTCCAAAGGTACTGCTTTCCCTGCAACTTTTCCCAGTGGGTGCATCTTCTTTACCTACCTCCTCAGGGTTACATGTTGGGATTGATTTGCTAAGTGGAGATTCTCATCTTTGCGATCCTTCTGCATTGTTTTGTGCCTATTTCTTTGGAGCTCATGTCCTCTAGATGCCTCACCCATTGCCTTTCTTGTTGATGTCCTTGGACTCATCGTCCATGTCATCATTTAGTGAATGTTTGATACCTGGCTCCCAGCATTTTTTCCACCCTGCCATCACTGTGGGTAAAGCTAACAGGGAAGACCTATACACCAGATCTCTTCCTATCTTGAGCTCCTATACTTCAGCAAACTTCATTTCCATCCCTTTCAGCCACATACTCTCATTTAGAATTGTTTCTCCTCTGAAATTTTAATAATGTGCACATCTCTTCCTTGGACCACACCATATAGTTCTTCCAGTTCTCTGCTTTCATTTCCCCGTAGCCCCTTTTCTTTGATGTCATTGAGACCTTTGGTCCTATGAACCCCCTCTAGTTTATTCTCCTCAGTCCACTTATGATCAAGCTCCTCATCCATAGACCATCACTTTCTCTACTCTCTTGACAATGTCTTTAATCATCTTGAGCCATTGTTGTTCCATTCTATTCAGGAAGAAGAAGCAAACAAAGTAAGTAAAAGACCAACAACCGTCTCTGTACGCCATTGGAAATTTAGATATGGGCCGGAGTTTGTGTACCCCTAGAGATGGCTTCATTCCCTTAGCTTGGTGCTTCTACAGATTCATGGTTTCCATCCTTAGGTGGCTGCCAACACTGACTGTTTTTCATTCATTTAAGCATCTCTCTACATCTCCACTTGGCATCTCTTCCCTCAGATAGTATTCAACTCTGCCTACTGCTGTGCGTCTCACAAGAGAAAAAAGAAACCATCTTCACCTTCTGCCACCACACCTACTTGTGTGAAAACTTTTGGTCCGTCCCAATGGAAGGGTATACCTTTTTGTAGCTAAAACTAAGCTTTTCATCCATACTCTGGATGTCAGTGACTCCTGACTTTTTAGGAATGGCATTTTTAAATTTTTTCTGCTCTCCTGCATCCCATTCTATAAACTAAAGAAAACCCCCAAACCCTTTCTTGACAGTTTCTTTCCTTTGAGTCACTAGATTCTTTCCTTCCTTTCACAGCCCAACTTACATCTACTCACTTCACTTCCTTAGATCCTGCTAGCTCCTTAACCCACCGAGACATTTGAAGTGATTCCTAGAGTTGATTCTTAGCTTCTAGATAATGAAGAAGGGGACAGTGGAAGTAGGGACACTGTTTTCAATGACTGTTAAAAGGAAATACCTGTTCAAGAGGAGAGAAAAAGTCCTGTCCCTAAATTTCTAAAAGTGATTGATTTGAAATTTGATAATAGAGACATTGATCAGTATTATAGGTATAATTTTATAGAATATGAACAAATATTCTGCATTTACATCCACAGTTTCAGCTAGCAACTGGACACCATTGAGTGTAAGATTGAGCCCTCCGGTGAGTGCCCTCAAAACAACCAGTTTGTTGTACTTTGAGAGGAAAGCTGTACATAGCTACCATTATCAGATCTGCAGGTAGGAAATTGGAATTTTGCAAAATGAAATGTCATATATATATGTGTGTGTGTGTGTATGTACATATATATATGCACATATATATATAGGTATGTATGTGTTTATGTATATATAAAATCCCATGCCCACCCCTTGCTTGGGTGAGAAGTCCAAGTCCCAATAGAAGATAAATTTCCTCAACAAAGCAAGAAGATTTAAATTTGTAAAAATTCATTAACACATGGAAAAGATACTGGAGAAAAAGTAGGGGCAAGGGTTATCCGTTGCCTGCAGCTAAATTACTAATAACAATTACGCATTTTGTGTGTGTGTGCGTGTGTGTGCTCTCTCTCGAGAGCGCGTGTGCATAAAAGAATTTAAGAAAAATCTTCAGTATTTATATTTTTTCAAAAATAATAGTACATGATTTGTGATACTTAAAATCTTGAAGTTAGAAATACTGAAATGTGTAGGTGGAAGTGGCAAAATGTCGAGGAGGAAAGCTTGGCTGGGGCTAGCCATGACCGTGCTTGGGAATATTTTGGGGGTGGATGCACACAGGATGCGGACAGGCAGCTGAATGCTGGTATCAAGGTCCCACGAGACATCACAGTGCGAGCACGAGAATGCTCAGTGTCTGCAGAAGTGCATCCTCCCCTCTTGCCCCTTCATTCCCTAATCCGGTTTGCTTTGCTGAGTAAGAAAACTCAAGATGACGTCATGGCAAGTCCCTCAGCTAAAAAAGACGAACAAGTCTTCCTGCTCGAGGAGCTGCTTGCTGCTTTACGGTTGCAGTGAGGTTATTTGACGCCTCCTGGCAGTTTGACAGAGCTGTGGACCCATGGTTGATAATTCTAGGTCTTCATCACTTCTACATATGCTTCGTGGTGATGTTCTGTAAATATCCACTCTCTCTTCCTAGCTCTGTACAGGTACCAGAGACTGTGCTTTGCCTGGGGCAGTGGTTCTCAGTGCTGGCTGCACATTAGAATCACCTGGGGAATTTTTAAATATATCAATTTAATCAATTAAATCAAAAGCTCTGGGATTGGGGCTTAAGCATTGGCAAGGTTTAAAAACTCCCCAGGTAGGTCTAATGTGTAGCCAGAGCTGGAAACACTGGGTTAGGGCATTGGAAAACCCTGTTTATTTAACTTTTTAATTATCTTTTTTTTTTCTCCTGGGTTGACTAAGTTACACCTCTATGTAGTACCCTTCTGTGTTTATTTTCGCAAGGCAATCTGTTCCCATATTTCCAAGTTCTCAGGAATTTCTCTTTGTAAGCCTCAAAGAGCAGTCAACAAGAGGACAAATGCTATACTTTAAAATGATTTAATATTGCCAAGTTAGGGCTTTTTATTGGTCTTTCTCCATATTTAAATGTGCAGGTGTTTCCCCAACCTTGACTGCACTTGTCTGCCTTGATTGCACTTGGGGAGCTTTGAAAACTATTGATGTCCTGGTTGGGTCCCATCCCCAGAAATTCTAGTGAAATTGGTCTGGGGTCCAAACAGGACATTGGGATTAAAAAAACAAACAAACAAAAAAACTCCCAGGCAATACTACAGTAGACTCACAGCAGAAAACTCTTGTAAATAGTTTCAACATTGGTAAGCTGCCTGTTAGGTAAATGATATGCCTAATCCATGGTCAAACTGAGGCTGAAAACCCAGCAGTTCCACTGGTAGCCAGTCAGCCTTGACTGTACAAGGCCTTGGTTGGAATCATGGAGCTTTAAAGAATACTAAGGACTGGGGCGCCTGGGTGGCTCAGTCGGTTGAGCGTCTGCCTTCGGCTCAGGTCATGATCCCAGGGTTCTGGGATCGAGCCCCACGTTGGGCTCCCTGCTCAGTGGGGAGTCTGCTTCTCCCTCTCCCTCTGCCTGCCTCTCTCCTGCTTGTGCTTTCTATCTCTCTGTCAAATAAATAAATAAAATATTTAAAAAAAAAAAGAATACTAAGGACTGTGCCCTAGCCCTAGCAATTATGATGTAATTGGCGGTGTAGCCTGGGTTTCAAGACTCTGAGAAGCTTCCCTGGTTATTCTGATATGCAGCAATGTTTGAGAACCACAATTTAGCCTTGCCTCCCAAACACATACCTGTTTAGTCAGTTTCAATACTTTGTCATATTAAGGATGTTTTTAAGGGTACCTGCATGTGAATTTCATCTCCTAGAGCCCTCACTGACTTAATGAGTGGATGGTAGATTCTTGCTTCCTCTCCCCCAGCCACAACACATATATGTCAGAATGAAAGGACTAAACTGTGAAAACTGAATCGGTACAGTAGCCTACTTCATTATTTTGAGTTATTTTTTCTTCATACTTGTGTTACCCAATGTTTGCTCCCTTTGAGCTGATTGCCTTTGTTTGGGTTGAATGCAAGCTTCTAGAAAACAAGCCCAATCTTTTTGACTTGTTTTGTTGACCATTTAGCACACGTGGGTCTCTTCGGATTTCGTTTAGATGGTTACCTTTCCAGATTCTTACAGAAATCGCTGCTGATTAATTCCCACTAAGGCTGACTCTCAGAATGCAGTGGGCACAGAAGGGTGTGTGTGAACCCAGGTTTGATATCAGGCCTTGTCTCACCTCCCTCTTAAAGTGCTGTTACACCACTCATCAGGCCTTCCAGAAACAGCTTGTCACTTTCGAGAGTCTTTTCAAAGGAAAATTCATGTGTTTAACTATCGACAGTAAAGCAGAGGAGAGGATATTGATTTTTTGGAACCAGTATACAATTAGTTTATATTACAGTTCAACAAAATTGCCAATGTCCTTCTTAAAGAAAGCATTTTAATAAAATTGACGTCCTTGGCAGAGAGAGCCAGTTTTTCATTTGCAAACAGTTGCCACTGGGGGTCACCATTACAATTGCTAAGCTTTGCCTGTGGTTCTCTCGCTGTGGCTGCAACCTGCTTAAAATGAGAAGGATGATGGGGGGAACGGAGACCTTTCCAGCAGGTTCTTTTCCTCAGTTTTGCAGGGAGGCATTGCTCAGATACAGAGATAAATATTTGTGTTTTGTGGGTAGGATACTCATCTGTGGTAAGAAGGGATTCAATAAATTGTCTTGTCTGTCCCAGAGAGAAAACAATTCTTCATGGTTATAGCTCATCTGAGGTCTGTGCCATCCCTCAGAGAGGGTCATCAATATGCACTTCCCTGCCCTGCTGTAGTTTTCAAAAAATTAACTAGGATTTGTCTGAAGCATGTTTTTAAATCATTCAGCCTTGTTTTCTTTATTTTATGAGTACCAACCCTTACTGTCTTACCTTGTTAGTCAATACATTGTTTCTGCCTAGAAAATTCTTTCAGCTGTTTGCTTCTTACATATTAAATCGTTGTCATTGTTGTTGCATGAGGGAAATCTAATAAATAACCAAACCGAAGCCAGAGTCCCTGAGAGTGGGAATCAACATAGGACACACAGGCCTTTTGGACCGAGTGAGGATAGCTACGAGCACATTCTGCGGTCCGGACGCCGGAGGTAGGCAGCCCAGGCCAAAGAGGGAGTATGACAGCAGATGGCACTCCTGTCTGTGTCTTACTTCAACAGGTCATGTTAACTCTAGGGTGGACTCCACGCGTGTGAAACTTCTGCCAAGTCAGTCTCCCCTTCCATTTAACCCTCCTGACCTTCATTGTTTACTCAGGACGTTGAATCCACGTTTACCAAACATTGCCATGGTAGAAGCCACGATTAAAACAACGCATAAAATGGAATTCATGCCCTCAGTCCATCTTCCTGGGTTGTAACCTGTGCACAGAAGGCCCTCAGCTCAGAAGTACATTCCCACCCCTGTTCCGGTGTTGAAATTCCAAATATTTTTGAAACAAGGAGCCTTCATTTGCATTTTGTTTGGGTCCTGGCAAACTGTATAGCTGGTTCTGACTGCCCTGAAGGGGCTCATACTGTAGGGGTGAGACAGAAGAAATAAAGTACAAGTGCTGAGATTTGAGAAATGGTCTATTAGCTATATGAACAAAATATTATGCAAAGAGTATTATTCTGTCTGTAAGGAAGTAGAGCAGATTTAGGAAGGTTTTATTCATGATTCACATATTACCAAGTACTTACTATGTGCAAGGCACAGGGCTAAATGGTTCAGAGGATTCAAAAAGCAATTAGCCATGAATCCTGCCATCCACCTCAAGTTAACTCAGTGTATGAAAAGCATATATACAACAGAATGGGTTTGATATGGTTAAGCAGGACATGAGACTGGGATGGAATATTTATGTGAATGATCCGGTCTTTTCTACCTTCGTGCCTTTTTTTTTTTTTCTTTTCCTAATCTAGTCTGGGCAGGTCTGCTAAACCAATTTTCTAACATATTCCTTTGATAACTCCCCTCTTCAAAAATACTGTTCGGCTCCTCATTGCCTTTTTACTTAAAGTCCAGACCCTTTAGCATGGCATTCAAGATCCCTTGCATTAGGCCTTTGGTCTTCATTTTTAACCTAATGCTTTATTGTTCTCCTGTGTGATTCCTTCCTCTTTGACCAAAGTGGGCCATCTGAAGTCCTAATGTATTAGTTATATTTTGCTTTATAACAAATTCCCCCCTGGGGCCACCCGGTTCAGTGTCCGACTTTTGATTTTGGCTCAAGTCATGATCTGAGGGTCGTGAGATCGAGCCCTGTGTTCAGCTCTGCACTGGGGGTGGAGTCTGTTTGGGATGCTCTCTCTCTGTCCCTCCCCACTGCCTCCCCTCAACTCGCACATGCACTTTCTCTGTGTCTCTTAAAAAAAAACTAAACTAAATGTAGCAGCTTAAAACAAAAGAAATATTTATCTCACATTTTCTGCACATTAGGAATCTGGGAACAGTTTAGCTGGGTGGGTCTGTACTTGACTCGGCAAAAGTCAAAAAAGCAGGAGGGAGAAACTGACTACATAAAGAGAAGCAGAAACAGAGAATCTGACACATAAATGGAGTAGCATCTCTAGAGAAAGGGGCAAAGACGCTACCAAATTCTCTGACCTCTTGGTTGAGTTAATTACCCTACTTAGTAACTCATCCTGCCCTCCCTTTGCCCCGCAGTGCTGACTGAAGACAAGGGAATCCCTGAATGGGTTATGGAGAAATGAGGGCTTTAGAGTTAATTTTCTAATTTTTTTCTTTGTAGCCTTTGTTAGCTTAACACTCTTCTAGCTTTTATTCACTCTTATATGCAGGGTGTGTTCATTATGATGGAATGCATCATTTAGTCCATGGATGTAGGATGATGAGAATACGACCTGGATAGGTTAGTGACAGAACTCAAGGAGAAATGGACATCCCCTGACAATCATGGACTCTGAAACTGACAAACAACTTTTACATTGGTTCCCAAAGCACCTCTATTGGATGAGTGACTACTATGTTAAACAGGAAAGCAGAGAATGTGTTTGTAGTTGTTCAAAAGATTGTTTGAGTATATTGGTTAGAGCTCATATTTAAGCTTATATGCCTAGCAAGAGGACTGTTTTGTTCTGGGCAGCAAGCAAATGTTGAAATGTGCTAGGTTTATGCTTCTGCCATAATAAAAGATAATGATCAGATCCAGAAACCACAGGCGTGTCACTGGGGACTTCATGTTGACAGGATCCATTTTTTAAGCACCCATTAACTCAATGTTTGAGCCCACGTGATACACCAGTAAGCTCTGATTCTTCCATCTGAGCCATACGGATATTGCAATCCTTGTCTAGCAAACACAGAGGTAGAGTGAAAGAAAAGGACAAGGGGGAGAGGGAGACAGGTGGCGCCCGCTTACATAAAGAGGCCTCTGGGATAGTGGGCTCTCTGTCCTGAATCCCTGGCTATCTGTCTCTCTTACTTGATCTTAAATGGTTGTCCTGGGACCTGGGGGACAAGCTTGTCACCATGGGGCTAGAAGTGAAGGCACATTTTCTAAGGAGGTGGCTGTCACATAATGACCTAAAACTATTGCACAGGGTTCTGTGACAAGTCTCCTGTGGCCCTGCCCTAGTTAGAACTCTGGAAATGAAGTTAGTTTGGTATGGATTTAGGATGATGCCCTTGCAAGGTGGGAAGTAATCTGAAAGGGCATCTTGTATAAACCATGTCTGAATTTCCTTCAAATTGCTCCCTCGGTCCCATAGATAAGTCCGTGCTTATACAAGGTGCTTCATGACAGTTCAGCTTTACTGACACAAGTCCTGCCAAATTTTGAACTGGATTCTCTCTTCTCCTAACTTCTTCTCTTGGTCCTTTGGGGTAATAACGAGAAAATTAAATATACCACAAAACAATTCTTCAAATTTTTCATACAGCCTGATTCCTAAACACAAGTCAGCTAGTACGTCTGTGCTTGCTTCTTCTTTTTTTTTTTTTTTTTAAGATTTTGTTTATTTATTTGACAGAGAGAGACACAGCGAGAGAGGGAACACAAGCAGGGGGAGTGCGAGAGGGAGAAGCAGGCTTCTCACCAAGCAGAGAGCCCAGTCTGGGGCTCGATCCCAGGACCCTGCGATCATGACCTGAGCCGAAGGCAGACGCTCAACGACTGAGCCACCCAGGCGCCCCCATGTCTGTGCTTTCTTGATGAAATAGGGAAAAGATCCAAAGCTTTTACTTTTAAAATGTAACCCTGCATGAGATGTCACTCTATAGAACTTAAACTCCGTGCTTCCATCCTCGCCTCCTACAGTCTGGTTTCAGCCCAGTCATTAGAGTTAGCTTTATTTATAATTTATTCTTTATTAGAGTTAACTTTTAAAATTGTATTTTTCTTTTTTTTAATTGAAATACAATTGACATATATAAGGGGGTCAGAAGGTACACATTTCCAATTATTAGCGTTAACTGAAAAAATTGAAGTCAGATCATGTTCTTCTGCTAAAAACCTGTTAATGGCTCTGCATTTGACCCAGAAGGCAATACAGAAGTCCTCCTAATGGCCCACAAGTCCCGTATGATCTGTCCCCATCACCTAGCTGACCTTTGCTCCTCCCGTGTCCCCCTTGCCAGCCCTGCTCCATCCTCACTGACCACCTTGCTGTCCCCAGAACATGCCTCCGAGTTCGGGGCCTTACTCTGGCTGTCTGGCTGTCATGTTCTTCTCCGATGAACATCACCTTGGCTTACCCTCTTCCTTCCCTCTGACCTCACCCTTTCAGCACAGCTCACCCTTTCTGTCCTGTTGAATATTGTCAACAGTCTTGTTTTGTTCTTCACTTCTCTCTGCCCCCCGCCCCCCACAGACCCATCCCTTTGAACTCTTGACTATTTATGTATTCATTGTGTCTGTGGTTTATTCCCCTGCCCCTCCTCGCTGCTTTGTTCCCCCGTTGTCTTTCTCATCCTCCTTTCCCATCTCCCCGAGAGTGCGTTCAGTTGTTGAGGGCCTGGAGACCCAAGTTGACTTCAAATGGCTTTCATTTCTTATTTGGCCTTCACTTCAAGTTTGTTCTACGCTTGTCAAGGTGATGATTGTGTTCTCTTGATGGGAATGTTGGAAGTCACAGGAATTGAGAAGTTTGCCTGTCTCCTGCCACACGTAAAGTCTCTTCTAAAGACTCAGCTTTTCCTTTTCTTGCCATTTCTTCTTGTACCTCAGAGGCCGCAGAGCTGGTTTTGTGGCTCCGATGTTCTCGAGTCCCTTCTGTTGGTGGTGACTGCCTGTGGCTGCAGGCTCCTCTTTCACTTTGAAGTATGTCAACTTTTCAGATCTGAATTAATCAGGGAATACCCTTTGCAAAGTGAAACAATGTATCTCCTATAAACCCAGGTGTCCAAAAAGAACATTTTAAGACAAATTACTAATGGGCATAGAATTCTGATTTAAGGGTTTATTTTTTTTTAAGATTTTATTTATTTGAGAGAGAGAGAATGAGAGAGAGAGCATGAGATGGTGGAGGGTCAGAGGGAGAAGCAGACCCCCCGCCGAGCAGGGAGCCCGATGCGGGACTCGATCCCAGGACTCCAGGATCATGACCAGAGCCGAAGGCAGTCGCTTAACCAACTGAGCCACCCAGGCGCCCCTGATTTAAGGGTTTATTAATCACAAAGTTTCTCTTTCCTCTCCCTCCTGCCCCGAGATACCTCTTCTAGTATCAAGAGGTGACAAGGGTTTGTAGTGTCTGTGGAATACCCTAGGAAATTCTCTTCCCTTGGGTACTTGGTACAACACCAGAGATACTCCTCAAGTCCCCTTTGCATGGGGAGATGCTCTGAGCTGCATTAGCATATCGGTTAGTTCATGGTTCTGAAGATCTGGAATTCATAGATGCTCTTAGAATCTCTTCAGTTGTATTTCACAAACATTTATAGAACACCTACCCTGTGCCAATCACTGTGTAGCTGGCATTACAGAGATGTACATGAACCCCCTTCTTGGGGGACTCACAGTCAATTAGGGGAGATAGGCATGCAAAGGCAACAACCACACCGTAATGTAATATAATATGGACACAAGGGACAGAGATAGCAGGCAGGGAGCAGGTAGGGTGTAGGCTAAGTGGGGAGGGGGGATGGCCAGGGAAGTCTTTACAAGAGAGGCCTCATTTTTTCTTTGTAAAGAATGAGGGTGAGGCATATTTCTGTTAGTTGGCCAAGGAGAACAGGAGTACTAGAATTCTGCCTTCACGTACCATTGGATAATTGCCTCCTCTTTGAGGTTCCCAAAGAAACTGTGCTCACGAGAGCAAAAGAGAATGGACAGCTTGCCCCATGTCCTGCAGTAGTGTGCCAGAGGGAGACATGGGAGGGGAAGAAGCCTGGGATCAGATCATCTTACCCCTTAGATGCAGGAAGTAGAGGAGAAGATGGCATTTAGTAAAGTGACCTGTTAGTTTACACTAGATTGTTTGCAAAGTTGTTCACAAGAGTCCCTCCCTATACAACATGACTTTGCCACTTGTTGCACCAGGAAGTGGAGTTTATTTCTCCACTCCTTGAATCCGGGCCAGCTTTGTGACTTGCTTTGACCAGTACAGTGTGGCAAACGTGGGTCGTATGAGCTCTGGAGCCACGGCCTCAGGAGGCTTTGTAGCTTCTGCTTCTCCCTGCTTACAGCCCTGAGATGGCCATGTGAAGAAACCAGGCTAGTCTTCTTGTGGATGATAGGCCACGTGGAGGGGAGAGAGGCCCAGTCAACAGCATGAGCTGCTGGACATGGGAGTGAGGCCATAATGGACCATCCAGTCCCTGCTGAGCAGTGGAGTCCAGACCACTTTGCTCAGACAATCACGAGTGGTGTTTCAGCTGCTCTGTGTTGTGGGTCGGGGGTCGGGGGGTTGTTTTGCAGCAACAGATAACCAGTACAAACATCTGACAGTGATGGGCTAATCCCTGGGCTGGAATCTGACCAATTGGATTTGAAATTCCTTTCCTTGGAAAGACTCTAGAACAAGAACGGGGGATAAAGCCTCGTCTGTATGGGTACTAGGAGGTTTGTTGTCCAAGCAACTTCCTAAAAGAGTATGTTTCATTCCATAGGTTTTTTGAAATTCTTCTTTGGCAGGTTGGAGACTTCGATTATAGGAGACAATTCAGAATCTTTAACAGCTCTATCCTTTCCTCACACTGGGCAGTATGAAAGGCCAAACAACTCTGCAAAGTGTTGCTTATTGCCTATTCTCTGTTGAAATCCCAATTTTCTATGAGTTTTAACCTCTCTCATGAAGTTGATGTTTCAGGTGTTTACTGGTTTCCAGCCTCCTATTTTCAGCAATTTCAGTACCCTTTCTCCTTTTCCTCTCATCCCCACCTAGGGCTTGACTTGATCATGCTTAGTTCTGCAATGGGTCACCTCCCTGCTCAACTCTGGATTTGCAGACAAGCCTCAGCTTGAGCTGTCGCTTCTTCTCACCAGGTAAAGGAGATCAGACACAGATAGTTCTTGACACTTGCAATCATGACTTTCTTCCTCAGCATCTCTTGCATTGTTATGAAAATAATACAATTATTTTAAATTGCTGGGATAATACACAATCTTGGTTAAACTCGTTTAAAAAAAAAAATTCAACTGACCTTCTTGTCCTACCTCCTTCTTTCTATAAAAGTCTTTCATTCTGTACAGCTCTTTGGAGTGCCTTTCCAACTGTTGTATGGTATGCCACCCAATTCATGAATCGTTGAGTAAAACCAACAGGATCTTGAAAATTTACTCAGTTAAACATTCCAGTCTTAGGGAGATCATTTGCTGGGTGGTTCACAGCTGCAAACATGCATTTAAAGCTTTTGAGAGAATATAGTGTGCCAGGTTGTTACTAGGATTACTATAAGCAGGGTAATTCCCAATGTTTAAGTGTACTTTGGAGCCACGGTTCCCAAGACCCAAACCAGTCAGAATCAAATAAGTCAAAGAAAGACCCCATTGAAGGAATCACTTTCTCAAGTCAAGTAGCTTGTTCAGTGATACTATAAAGCTGAGTTTAAACTTACCTAGAAGTGTTAATCCAGGTGGTAGCAAGTGGTGTTGGCCACAGCACAAATACCTCCTTGTTCAGCTAAAAGATAATCAAGGGCTATCCTATTATCAAGAAGAACATTGGTCAGAGAGTCTGAGGATTTTTGTTGGGCTGCTATTGCTTTTATAGCAGATTGTACAATGTTTTGAAGAGTTAAGAAGTTCCTGATCATAGCCCCATTTGTACTCTTAACCAGGGAAGTAGGGACCTGCTGAAGGAAGGGATTCTGGAATCATGAGTATCTCCTGTGAGGTCCTTTTTAATTTTATTTTTATATATATTTTTTGAAGTTTTATTAAGTAATCTCTATACCCAGTACAGGGCTCAAACTCATGACTTTGAGATCAAAAGTTGGGTGCTCTTCCAACTGAGCCAGCCAGGCACCCCTGGGAGGTCCTTTTTAAATCAATCATGCAAATTCAGGATAGTTGACCAAAGAGGTGTCTCAGTTTGTGAATAGCTAAGGGCCCAGTCAGATAAACTAAGAGGCATTGCCTAATTGTGTGCCAGATACCTAGGCAGTCATAGGAGAATGATAATCACCACAATCAAAGATAAATCCCGTCAGGACACAAAGCACTCCTGCTGAAGTGGCCCTTGTTAATGGATTGATTTGCAGGGATTATTGCAGTTGCCCATCCAAAGCAGGAAATCAGTTAGGTTTTCAGTGCATTTGGGAAGTCAGTCCCCTAGCTTGAATTAGAAAGTTGTTCTGAATTCCTTCCAAAGGTGGGTGCTTCTGATGAGATCTTTTTTGTTTGGGCGGAGATCTGATTTAGATTATCATGAGAATGTGGCACTGCAGGTGTACTGTGATTCGTGTACGTATTTGTGTCTCCTTACAGTTATAATTGGAGAAAGGTAAAAATAAGGCACTGGATATTCTAGTCATGTAAGTTGGACTCTGTAAGTGACTTCTATGGGGGCGGGGGTCAATTGTAGGAATAGAAGAAAAATTGGTCACAGGGAGGGCCAGGGGATCTCCAGCATCATGGACAGATAGGAGTTGTTGATAACAAATCCAGCAGTCTGAAAGGTTACCTTCCACCCCCCCTTGGCAGTGGCCTGGGACACAGGGACAAAGGTGTTATCTGTCCAGGCCAATGCCAGAGTGAAAGAAAGAAAGAGAAGAAAAGAAGTTTTCCTGTTGAGTTGAAGTATGAAATCTTGATCTGGCATCTTGGGTGGAAGCAGTCTGCGTTGATGTCACCTACTTCTCTTCCTCATCAGTTGGATTTTGAGGTCTCCAGGTCTGCACAGGACCAGATATCAGGTGGAGATGTGTACCCAAGGCTCAGTGCCTTCTAATTTTATGGCACTGTCATTTTTTGGGTGACTTGGTAAGATCTCTTTGAGTGGGGTTCCAGGAGTGTCTTCCTCTGATGATGTTTCCAGAATACCCAGTCACCAGGCTCCAGACTATGACTGCTAGGATCCTTTGAATTGGGATCCTGGAAAGCTTCTTTAACCTGTTGATGATAGACTTTATCATAAGACATTAAAGACTTAAAGTAGCTGGTCATATTAGCATGAGATGACAAGGGATTAACAGAAAGTTGTATACCAGTAGATGATGGTCTACTGGTGACTGTCTCATATGGAGTGAGTTTGTTTCTCAAAAAGGGTACTGTGAACAGTCGATTAGTGCAAAGGTAATTCCTTAGGCCAAGGGAATCCAGTATTTTCACTAAGTTTGGACATTTTAAGTTTGAGGATGCCATTAGTTCTCTCCACCTTGCCTGATGATTGATGGTGATAGGGACAGTGACAATTCCAAAAAATTTGCAAGGTTTTCATTAAGGCATTTATGATTCACCCAGTGCAGTGGGTGCCTCAGTTACTGCAGATTGTGGAAGGTATACCCCAAGTGGGAAACACATTTTCTAAAAATGTCTTTGCCATTGTGAGGGTATCAGCCCTAGGCCAGGGGAAAGGCTTCACCCCATCAGGAGAATATACATCAAATAACAAAACTTATTGATGACCCATACTACTTGGCAAGTGAATGAAGTCCACCTGCAGGTGGTCAAGGGGAAGACCTCTGAGGCCTCTGGGAACAACAACAGTTTTTCTGGGATTATGGACCTGACAGGTCAGACATTGGTGGTAAACTGCTTTTGCATTTATACGGAAATCTCCCCACCAATGTTTATTG
Source organism: Leptonychotes weddellii (assembly GCF_054177405.1). Lineage (NCBI taxonomy): Eukaryota > Metazoa > Chordata > Mammalia > Carnivora > Phocidae > Leptonychotes > Leptonychotes weddellii. Next base: position 87,667,932 of record NC_138385.1, on the reverse strand, counting down.
ACAAGTTGAGTCATCTTAAATGCATCTTGTGGTTGAAGGAACATAAACACTGAAAAATGGCATTTGCCAGGGAGCTGGGAAGAACCAGGCGGCCATCTTGGGTTTCCCATAGCCCCAGCTGTACAGTGGATTTACAACCATTGTTTGCCCATTGTGATTTCTCTAACTCAAAAGCTGACTGTTGCCATGTTTCAAAGACATCAGAATGGCAAAATCTGGCAAAAACGGGTCATTTTTTTGCAGAAGCAGAATGGACTTCATCCACATGAGCCACAACCATTATACATTCTATAGTTGCTGCCTTTGCAGGAGAGTCAGCCAGGGCATTTCTCTGATACTCAGGCTCTGTCTTTTTAGCACAAACCTCAGTTTTGATGACAGCAATTTCAGAAGGTAAGAGAATAGCAGCAGGAAGGCCATTTATTTATTGTTCATTCTTCATTGGGGTCCCTATGGACATAAGAAAACCCCTTTGTCCCATAATATCCCCAAATTATGGATGATCCCAAAGGCAAACTGGCTGTCTGTATAAATATTAACAATTTGTCTTTCTGGTAATTGGTGTGTTCTGGTAAGGGCATGGACCTCTGCTTGTTGGGGTGATTTAGCTTGTGGGAGACTTCTCCTCTCAAATAATTCAAATGGGGTAGTAACAGCATAGCCAGCTTGGATTTTCCCTTTTTCATCTTTATAGTATGACTCATCCACAAACAAAATTAGACCAGGATTAAAGGGACATCTCATAAATCCAAACCTGATGTCATGAAATGGATTTCCTCAGTAGTGCTGAGCAAGTAATTCCAGACTGACTGGTTAGGATTAAATTCCTGGGAGATGCTGAAACTGCAATTAGGTTAGGTATTCAGTCTTGATTTGGTGGTGTGTGCTTAGCACCGGTGACTCCATTTTGAGCCTATTGTCTCTTTTTTAACATGTCATAGAAAATTTAAAACTAGTAAAGAAAGCTTTCTAGATACTGCTTATTGTGAGGCAGAATATGTTCAAATTTGGGGCAAGTCCCATTTCTATTTCAGGGCCTTTGAATCTAGTTATTTCCTTATTTCTCAGCTCTTTCCATGGATTTTGCACTTAAGTCTTATCTCTGTTTATGTGTCATCTCCACAAAGAACCCTTCCTTGATCATCTAACTTCCTTGCCAATCTCTGACCTCTTTAGCAGGTTAATTTTTTTCATAAATCTCACTTTCTGACCCTTTATTACATTTTTATTCCTCTACCACAAGGATAGTATTTTTGTCTTGTTATCTTCTGTGTCTAGGACCTAGAAACATGCTCAGTATAATAGGTGCTCAATAAATATTTGTTATATAAGTGAATATTTACGAATCTCCCATATTTGTATGCTCAATGATTTTGCTAGAAATTCCTTCTCTGATTTCATTAGTCATAACTAATACTGTAAGACCACCCTCTCCACTGAATGAAAACAAATAATCAACACTTCAAGGCTTTAATTATTTAAATAACTGTAAATTTCCTTAACAAGAATATCCTCCAGGCCATTGTTGAGTACTTTGCCAACAAGACCATCACATGACGATGACCAGCTTATTTGGTTTGCTTGGGATTTTGCTGGTTTTAAAACAGAAAGCCCTATGTCAGCGATCCCCCTCAATCTTGGGCAAACCAAGACAGTTGGTATTACCCTAACATGGAATACTTTACTGAATGCTAGATATATAATGCTCGTATCAATTTTATGAGTTATTACTTCATTTTCTATCAAAAACGGTTTTGCTTGCCATGCTTTCTTAATAAAGTTATGCTGATAGCTAATGATATAAATGTTTATAGCTCTTCTTTACTAATCACTTCTGGTACTTCGTCATGGATTAATATCAAGCTAGCTATCCTGTCCCTCCCAGTAGCCATGATACTCATTTACTAATACTGGGATGTTTGAATTTCAAGTACTCTGGCATATCACTCCACCCTTTTTTCAGAAGTTACAAATATGAAAGATGGTGGTGCCAGTGCTTTGCACCTGCTTTATCCTTAAGATATCTGAAGGCAACGTATGCTGGAAGACATTTGTTGTCAAAAGAACCCAGTCATCTTTTGGGATTTGTGGGTCTTTTCCTTAGCAGGTTGGCATTTAATCCATAAGACCAGGAAAGTACATTCTCATTCTGCTAGTTAGGCTCTCACTTTGAATCTTTGATCAGTTTGTTATGAATTAGCCTGCATACAGAACCTTCTGGAATTTTTTGTTTTAAATCACACAGTATATATTTCACATTTATAGGCCAATTTATGCTGGCCTAAATCTATAGACTATAAAATCTAAGAAAGTGTGTGGTAGGCTTTGCTTTAACATGGTTGTAGTACTTAGAATGGTAAATGTGTCCTAAATGTTATGCTTTCTGGGTGTTATGTCTGAATGACCTCATACTTTTTGTTTTTTTCTTAAAGATTTTATTTTTTTATTTATTTGATAGAGCACAAGCAGGGGGAGCAGTGGTCAGAGGGAGAGGGAGAAGCAGACTCCCCGCTGAGCAGGGAGCCTGATGCGGGACTCCATCCCAGCACCCTGGGATCGTGACCTGAACTGAAGGCAGATGCTTAACCGACTGAGCCACCCAGGCACCGCTACCTCATATTTTCTATACTGCCTCTTAAAAAATTGGTGCTTCCTGAGACTCTGTGTTTCATGTGTTTGATCACCTCATAGGGTAGCATCTCTTTTACCCATGGTTTTGACTACTTTGCATAAGCCAGTGTCTCTCAAATCTAATGTATACCTCTAGCCCTTTTTTTTGTCTTGACCTTTTTACTTAAGTAGCCAAGTGTCTCCACTAAAAATTGCATCCAACAGCTCTCTACTTCACCTGTGCTCTGCCTTGTTCCTCCAGTATTTCTTAGCTAACATATTAAGAGTAAAATCTAGATGCCTGGCTCCAGTTCCAGGTCACAAGAATATGGTTACCAGGGAAATAACCTAAAATAAGCCCCATGGATGTACCTGGAAGGCCAGGTGGGGATCAAAGACAGACATAAATCTGAAAGACCTAAACTAATTGGATGTCAAATGCAAAGAAGTAGGAAAGGATTTTGGAGGAATGAAGAAAACAATTTGTCATAAACAACAGCAAGAAAGATCTAGTCAAGTCAGAGGGCAATTGAGGAAGGATTTTCCCAAGTCATGGTTCTAGCTCTAGCATCCATCTCTTGTGTAGTATACTTGGTGTTTAGCTCCGTTAATTCATAGTTAAAATACTGTGCTGGGAAAAATGGTGCATGGACCAACCTGACTTCTATGTTACACATCGTTCCTGACCTTACCAATTGCATATGAACTCATTCATGCCATAGGAACATACAATGGAATAGGTGATCATTTACGTATTTCATTCTTTATCTACACCAATGAGGCTTAGTGCATTCAGGCTGCTATAACAAAATACTGTAGACTAGATGTCTTGTAAACAACAGAAATTTATTTCCTGTAGTTCAGGAGGGTTAAAGTCCAAGATGAAGGTGCCAGCGGATTTGGAGTCTGACGAGGACTCACTTCCCGGTTCATAGATGGCCTTATTTTTTGCTGTGTCTTCACAGCATGGAAGGGGTAGGGCATCTCTCTTTTATAAGAGTAAGAATCCCATTCAGGAGGGCTTCACCCTCATGACCTGATAATGCCCCAAGTCTCCTAAAAGCCCCACCTACAGATGACCTCATTTGGGGATTAAGTTTCAACATACGAATTTTGGCAGAATACGTTCAGTTTGTAACAAGGTATCATTCCTTCTTTTTTTTTTTCTCTGATGAGAAAACTGAGGACTAAAGAAATGACCTATCTTGTCCAAAGCCAAATAAATAATTTTGTCAAGATAGGATAGGCTATTGTGTGGGAAAAATTAACCCTGAAACATAAGTAGTTTAACATAATAAAGGTTTATTGCGCTTATTGTGTTTATTTATTCTCACTCTCATGACAAATCCAATGTGGGTTAGTTGCGTGGCTGGGGGGAGGGGGGAGCGGTGGTTCTGCTCCGAATAATTACTAAGAGACCCAAGATGATGGGGACTCTGACAACTTGTGTCTATATAATCTGGAACAAGTTTCCATGACAGAAAAGGTGGAAGTAATGAACTGGGCACACTTTTGTAAAATGTTTTCCTATTGGCCAGAATTTATCTTGTGACACCAGTCTGACTGCAGGAGGGGCTGAGGATATGGCGTTGGGGTTGTAAATAGAATATTTGGTGAGCACTGTCTTTACCAAAGTATTGGGGCAGAGATGTAAACTCAGGTCTGTTTCAAATCCTATACCATTTTCACACCTAACCTTCTGCCACAAGTTTCTTGGAGGGCAGGGTCTCTGGAATCAGAGGTGTCAGGGAGAGTCAGGGATACTGCATTTCACCCAACAGGGCTGCTTGTTGGCATAGACCACCAAGAGTCCAACAGGACCAAGCTGAACAGATGAAATGGGAGCAGTCATACCTAGAACAAGCACAGCGCCGTGAAACAGGAGTCATCACGAGAGGAAAGAAGTCGCAAGGTTTTAAGGTAGAGGAAATGTAATGAATAGAGATATCAAAGTCTAAAGGCCAGAGTAAACAAGGATTTGGAGACCTCAAGCAGCAACCTATATAGAGCAAGCCAAGATGGACTGAGGAGTGGGTACGTGAAAGGCAGTTTGAGGACCAACTGAGAACGTATCCCACTTAGACTGACAGCAGGCCGTAGAATCCTCTCAGTGGGCCAACTGTCAAAACCCCTGTAGGTGGGAAGTGTCAGTAATGTATCAAGATACTGTTGAAGCACCATTAGGGACTCCACATTTCTTGACCAGCTGAACCAGGCCCATATTTTTGATGCAATCCAACCTTGTTACTGCCATAAACAGATCTTAAAAGTATGTTAGACTTTTTCACACCTCCATGCCCTTTATCAGTGGGATCCCTTTCTTAAAATGCTTTTTTCCCCTTCACCATCCAGCTGAAATCTCAGTATTCTTGAAGCAGTAGGTACCAAAGAAAATGATGCAAACAGACAAAAGATTTTATTTGTTCCCATGGCAACCTGGGCCTGTTTCTATCACTGCACTTATCACATGATCTTGTAACTATTGTTTTTCTTGGAGGTAAGTGCTCTGTATCCCATCACTTAATGTAGAACTTGGCCTGTAGAAGGTGCTCTATAAATATCTGTTAAATGAACAGAGCTGCAGACTAATGTATTTAGGTGCCATTTGATGGCATGGAGTTCCAGGTTGCGTCTATGCATTAAATTAAGAATGAATGTAAACACTAACATCAATCTATAGAAGATCAAAAGTACCTGATAATAGATATTATCATAAGGCAATACTATGTAAGAGAGTTTTAGATTTCTTCAGAAAATAAAAGTGCCTTGGTTAAATATTTATTGTTTTTTAAAAATATTTTTGATGTATCAGCCTGTTAGAGTTGTTCTCTCTTTTTTATCTAAATGATAAAATACAATAATAAAGAAAGCTTTATTACTGAAGGTCCAGTCAGAAGATCACCAATTGTTTTAACTGATACGACTTAATAAAAAGAATTGGTAACCACGTTTTACAGAACCAAAAAGGCAAAGAGAGGACATGGAGGTATACCAGTGGTGGTAGTAGCTGGAAACTGTTGAAACTATTAGGACTGCAGGAACAGAGGGAAGAGGTGGATTATTAAAACACAGAACTTGGAGGAGAACTCTTTTTTTTTTTTTTTTTTAAAGATTTTATTTATTTATTTGAGAGAGAGAGAATGAGAGAGAGAGAACACATGAGAGGGGATAGGGTCAGAGGACGAAGCAGACTCCCCGCCGAGCAGGGAGCCCGATGCGGGACTCGATCCCGGGACTCCAGGATCATGACCTGAGTCGAAGGCAGTCGCTTAACCAACTGAGCCACCCAGGCGCCCCTTGGAGGAGAACTCTTAAGGAAGTGGGTTCAGACCTGTGAAGATGGGGTGTGGGCCATCTGTATAGTCATAGCTTGCAGATACTGTAGGTCTGGTCCAGACCACCACAGTAAAGGGACTATCACAATAAAGCAAGTCACATGAATTTTTTAAAAAGATTTATTTTAGAGAACAAGTGTGCATGAGTGGGGGGAGGGGCAGAGAGAGAATCTTCAAGCAAACTCTCCGCTGAGCACAGAGTCCGACCTGGGGCTCCATCTCACGACCCATGAGATCATGACCTGAGCTGAAACCAAAAATTGGACACTTAACCGACTGAGCCACCCAGGTGCCCCAAGACACATGAATTTTTTGTTTGCCCAGTGAAGAGTATGTTTACACTGTACTATAGTCTACCAAATATGCAACGGAATTATGTCCAAAAACTGTACATACCTTGGGATACCTGGGTGGCTCAGTTGGTTAAGCGTCTGCCTTCGGCTCAGGTCATGATCCCAGGGTCCTGGGATCGAGTCCCATGTCAGGCTCTCTGCTCGGCAGGAGGCCTGCTTCTCCCTCTCCCTCTCCCTCTGCCTGCCGCTCCCACTGCTTGTGCTCTCTCTCTGTCAAACAAATAAAATCTTTAAAAAATGTACAAAGCTTGATTAAAAAATAATTTATTGCTGAAAAATGCTAACCATCATCCGAGCTTTCAGTGAGTTGTAATATTAATGCGGGTGAAGGGTCCTGTCTCGATGTTGATGGCTGCTGACCCATCACGGTGGTGGTTGCTGAAGGTTGGGGTGGCTGTGGCAATTTATTAAGATAACAGTGAAATTTGCTGCATCAGTTGACTCTTCCTTTCATGCATGATTTCTCTGGAGCATGCAATACTATTTGATAACATTTCACCCATAGTAGAACTTCCCTCAAAATTGTAGTCATTCCTCTCAAACCCTGCCACTGTTTGATCTACTAAGTTCATGTAATATTTTAAGTCCTTTGTTGTCATTTTAACATTCTTCCCAGCATCTTCGCCAGGAGTAGATTCCATCTCAAGAAAGCGCTTTCTTAGCTCATCCATAAGAAGCAACTCTTCATCCGTTAAGGTTTTGTCGTGAAGCATTGCTGTGCTTCAGTCATACTTTTAGGCTCCACTTCTAATTCTGGTTCTCTGGCTATTTCTGGCACATTTGCTCTTACTCCTCTGCTGAAGTCCTGAACCCCTCAAAATCATCAAACTTCAAAGTTTGAAAAATTGCAAGAATTACCAAAATGTGACTCAGATGGCAAGTGAGCAAATGCTGTTGAAAAAAAGGTGCTAATAGGTTTGCTTGGCACAGGTTTGCCACAAACCTTTAGTCTGTTTAAAAAGGGGGGGGGGCAGTATTAGCAAAGCACAATACAATGAGGTTTCCCTGTACTGGCATTTATGAGAAAATGCAACTAGGCTGGTTCTGGGTATGTGAAAAAACTGGACTAGAACTAAGAGCTGCTGTAGGGCAAAGAACTTTGGCTGAGGTGACTCAGAACAAGAAACAAAGCAAATTGTTTTGTCCTTCTCCACCTTGTGGTCTTACTCTAACGCCCCCTAATAGTGAGCCTTGCGGGGAGCGTCTGGCCCCGCACAAATGGGATTTGCAGAGTCCCAGCCCCAGCCCCAGCATAACAGAGCCATATAGAAGGGTAGGTTTGAAACTCAGAGTTAATGTCTTGATGACCAGTATATAAAACGAAAAGAAAGCCCATCAAACATCATAAAACATCTTTTAATTTTTGCAGCTTAACTTCCTTATGTGAATTCATCTTTGTGTAGTTTCATCATTATTCTGTATTTACTTGATACTAAATCAATTGTTTTTGATATTTCTGCATTATATTCATCATCTTTATGTTAATGGCACACTGTTTTGCAGTACGGTAATTTATTAAATTGTTCCCCTAAAGCTGGGCATTTATATACTTTCTAATTGATGGTTACTGTAGATAAAACTTGAACATCTTTGTGTACATCCTTTTTTCCTTCTATTTAATATTCCTGGGAGTGGAATTAGTATTTTAACAGATAGGAATTTTTTTTTTTTTTAATGGAGACTCCATGTCCAGTGTGGAGCCCAACATGGAGCTTGAACTCATGACCCTGAGATCTAGACCTGAACTGAAATTAGGAGTTGGACACTTAACCTACTGAGCCACCCAGGTGCCCCAAAGATACGAGCATTTTATGTGTTGCTTTATTGCTTTTCAAGAGCAGTTTATGCTACCATCAGCAATAAATGAATATACCTGTTTAGCCCGTAAATACTTTTTTAGGCATCCCAGTGAAATCGTGGGAAAAACAAAGACATATATTTTGGGGGCAATGGCGAAATAAATTATGGGACAGAGGGCATTTCAAACTACCTTTTTAAAATCTGTGCTTTTGCTCTTTAAACAAGAAATATAGCTACAATGTAAAGCTAAAAGACTTCTTAGCTTATTCTTCCTTAGGCTGTAATTTTCCTATGAAATAATTATTTAAGACAGTGGTTCTCAAAGTTTGGTCCCTGACCCAGCAGCATTGGCCACATTGTTAGAAAAGTAACTCCTTGGCTTCCTCCACGATTAGATCAACTCTAGATCTACTGATTCAGAAATTCTAAGGGGGGAGCCCAGCAATCTGTGTTTTATGAAGCCCTCCAGGAGATTCTGACATGCTAAAATTGAAGTACCACTAACAGAAGGTGAATTCTGTAGAAATGGCTTCTCACTTTAATTCCATTACATTTAAAGAACTTTTTCACGTTGTATTGAGAAATAATAAATTTTTTTAACATAAGGCTATTTTAACATGAAAACATGTTTTTCCTGCAGCTTGAACTTGACGAGTGTTAGCAAAGTATTTTCAAAAGTAAAAATACAGAGGTTACAACATGGATTCAGTTTATAACCTGTGTTTGCGAGTAGACTATTTTTAATTCTTGTAGTTATTTGCAATTGTTCCTTAGGCACTGAGGCAAAGAAATTAAACTGTACTCAGAAGAGAAATGCAGGGTTTCTAAATACTGTCCCAAACATATTCAAGTTTTAAAAACTTAAAATATTAAAAGTAGAATGAACATATGATCCAGTAATGCCACTTCTGGGTATTTATCAGAAGAAAATGAAAACACTAACTCGCAAAGATAAATGCACCCTCGTGTTCATTGCAGATTTATTTATAATAGCCAAGATGTAGAAACAACTTAAGCGTCCATAAACTGGTGAATAGATAAAGAGAATGTGACACATATATGTATGTATAGATATGTGTGTGTGTATGCACACACATGCAATGGAATATTAGCCATAAAAAAGAACGGAATTTTGCCATTTGTGACAACAGGGAGGGACCTTGAAGACATTATTATGCTAAGTAAAGTAAGTCAGAGAAAAACAAATACTATAAGATCTCACTTGTATGTGGAACTTAAAAAAGAAAAAAAAAAAAAAACAAGCCCTGAGCTCACAGGGACAGAGAACAGATTGGTGTTTGCCAGAAGTGTGGGGGGGTGTGGTCAAAATGGATGAAGGGGGTCAAAAGGTACAAACCTCAAGTCCTACAATAAATAAATCATAGGGATGTAATATACAGCATGTGACTGTGGTTAATAATACTGTTTTACATATTCAAAAGTTGCTAAGAGTGAAGATCTTAAAAGTTCTCAATACAGGAAAAAAATTTTGTAGCTATGTATGGTGATGGATGTTACCTAGACTTATAGTGGTGATCAGTTTGCAATAGATATAAATATTGAATCATTACATTGTACACCTGAAACTAATATGTCCATTACATGTCAAAAAAAGAAAGTTCATGTATGTAAAAGCCATAAGCACAATGCCTAGACCAGTCATTATCAATAGGTGTTAGTATTACTCTCGTTAGGGTTGTTACTATAATTTGGCCCAAAGTCCCTAACATATTGTTGGAAACCTAAGAGACACTTGATACATACATATTAATTAATATCTTCAGGTCATTTAGTCAGTTAACTCACATTTACAAGAAGCAAGTTAAAGTATTCAAGTAATTTGAGGCAAAATACCATTTCACCTTACATATCAAAATGCAGGAGGAATAGGTATTCTTACCCTTGGTCTAGGTAATCATACTTGTTCATGATTTCCTCATGCATAGAGAATAATTGCATTGACTGTGGCATGGAAGATTTAGAATGGACAAATAATAGGATATCTGAAGAATAAACTCAAAATATAAAGAATTACAAAAGGCCTAGGACAACCAGATATCACCAATCAAGGGTATCACAGCATTTTAAGTGTGATAAGGTCATCATCAGGATAATAATAATAGTAATAATAATAACTTGGCATATGCAATATTTTATTTCATCACAATAGACAAGTCTTATAAGTGATCTGAGAAATCTCACCACCCTACCCCTTCATTTTACAGATCAGTAAGCTGAGTCTCAGAAAGGTGAAGTCATTTGGCTACAGAGAGTTATAATGCAGAATATGATGAATTAAGACAGACTCAAACCAAGGAACTTAGAAGTTAAGAGGAGGAAGAAATTACTTGTGATGTAGATGATAAGTGAAAACTTCAAAGAGATGGTGACATAAAATCTGTGGATGGAAAGAAGGATCTAATTTAAACAGGCAGAAAAAAAGTAGACCATTTCAGACAAAGGTTAATACTAGAATAGGCAAAACAAGGGACCCAGTTGACTGGAGCATAACGCAGATGAAAAAGGCAGCGGATGATAAGATTGGAATGGGGCAAAAAAAAAAAAAATGTTTTAAGGTAATTACATCCTTATTTGTGCAGAGCTTTAAATTTTCTCAGCTTTCTAGATTCATTATGTTAGGACTTAGGGTTGCAAGTAACAACAATGTGACAGTTAAAAAGAATTTTTCAAATCATATACCCAAAGCATGGGAAGTTGGGGGTCAAGCTGAGATTCTTCCATACAGTTAGGAACCTGGTTGCCCAAAACTCCCTCAGTCAAATGAGGATGAGGATGATGATGTTGATGGTGAAGAAGCAGCAGCAGCAAAGTAACGCAATTAGAAAGTGGCAAAACAGGACTCAAACTCAGGAAGTCTGCCTCCAGAGTCTATGTTCGAGTAATAAGGGGCTAGTCAAGAGTGGTCAAAAGGACCATTTATAGAGTTGAGAACTTCTTTTTTTTTAAGATTTTATTTATTTATTTGACAGAGCGACACAGCGAGAAAGGGAACACAAGCAGGGGAAGTGGGAGAAGGAGAAGCAGGCTTCCTGCGGAGCAGGGAGCCTGATGCGGGGCTCCATCCCAGGACCCTGGGATCATGATCCGAGCCGAAGGCAGATGCTTAACTGAGCCACCCAGGCGCCCCTAGAATTGAGAACTTCTATTTGAACCACGTAATTAGAGCGCAGAAAGTAGCATTTTCCAGGAGGTGTAAGGTGTTGTTTTGAGCAGAGAATACAGTATCAGGCATTAAAACATAAAGTGAGTCATATTAAAATTTTTAAGAGTTTGAGCAAAACTTGATTCGAATCAGGCACCGTGTAATCTAGTAGATACAATCTACAAGAGGTGTACAAACTGAAAGACTTTTATAGGTAGAAGGGGACAGGAACAAGTAAGTTATACTCGGTTAAAAAAACAAGTGTGTTGCTTAATGCAAGTTCACTTTTCTTTAGGGGATTCCAGATGTCTATCAGGCAGATTACCCTAACTCTAGTGCTCATCAGGCGATTCCTGATGGACTGGTTTAAGATTCCATTTCCAGGAAAGCCAAAACTGTAATTAAGTTTTGGTTTGGTGACGGTGGGCTTAGCATAAGCAACTCCATTTTGGGCCTGTTGTCTTTTTTTTTTTTTTTTTTTAAACAGGACACTAAATCTAACTTGGACAGTTACTCTTCACTGTGAGTCATGTTTACTGGCCACCCTTCACAGCTTTAGATGTTTAAGTAATTTGCTTTGGATAATCCAGCAATTCAGGAGCAGAGTTGGACCTAAAATTAGGTCTTCTGATTCAGAGATCAGTGTGCTTTTCATTAAAAAATTCTATAGTTTTTTATCCATCCCATTCTATTACTCAGTGAATTAACTTGTTCTTCCAGGTGTATTCCTGCTACAGTTGTATGAGTTTTTCTGCGTTGGCTGGATAGACCCTATGTCAGCTCTTCTTTTTCCCTTTACTCATCCAGCCCTCCCTCAGGCTTAGGCAAGATTAAAGGGCACCTTGTTGTGCTTGGTGAACACTTGGAACATAGCAAGTAATTTATTTACTTCTAGTTGTTGATTGGCACGTATGTGTCCGCACCAGAATGGAAGTATGGTAAGAACTGAGTTTTTATATGCAGGCACATCTAATGTGAATCACACAGTAAGACTGTAATATATACTTGAATGGTTAAATAGTTTGAGACTGTTGATTTATTCATTTCACAAATTGCTATTGAACAACTCTCCTGAAAGACATTGTGAGAGGGTAATTGAAAATAAGAGACTCTGGCCTCAAGGGATTCGCTGTCTTAACAGAAGAGACAAGTCGTGGGTCATAAATAATTATAATACAAGGTAGAAATTTGGGCCTAGAGTAAAAGCAATCCTTGCTAGAATGAAAACCTTCACTATTCTCAATGTCAGGAAATGACTAGCGAATGCAACTCAGGTCTGCTCCTCTGAAATAGATTTCTATTGAAGGGAATCAGACAGAATGGAAATTTCATTCAGTCTCCACTGCCCCCACTTAAATGGACCTCCAATCACCCGGTTATTGTTTTCTGTTGCTAATGTTAGTTGATTTACCTTTGTAAGTAGACCTTTGTACTAACCTAACAAATCCACTTTAGGAAAATAATATGTACCTTGCTGGGTTAATAGTACTTTATTGGGTTGTGGTAAGAATTAAATATGTCAACACATTTTACATAATAAGTATCCAAAATGTTTCTCTTGGCACTGGGCATGTTAAAATCAGCTTGGAGAATTCCACATTGAAAACCCGAGTATCAGTAAAAACGTATATTTGACAAATTGAATTGTTACACTGTATGAAAGAATGTCCTTGTTCGGCTACAAACATGCACTTAGGAGGCTGTTCATGGAATGGCCTGCGCCTCCACTGGCTTTTACATACCATCCCAGACTTGTTTGAAGCCAGACTTCCTTGCATCAGTGATGTGAAATCTCAAAGTTATAACTCAAGCAATTGATTACAGTATACCTTGTAAGACAGTCAGATGACTAGATACAGAGTATTGCCTTATTTGAAGTCCTTTCTCCTGGAGGGGAGCAGTATATTCTGCTCCCAATATATTGCCTCTTCAGCATAAAGATTATCTTCAGCTGGTTATTTTTAAGAAACAACAGACATGGGAAAATGTCTGAAAACACAAGAAAAGTGACACTTTTCTAAGAGACATTTACATTTATAAGGGAAATCTTCATTTGTAAGGGTGTCTCCTTCTTTGTACCAAGAAGAGGAGGATGACTCAATTTCTAGAAACACGAATAGAGAAGGCAAGGACTTAAATCTGCAAAGCAACCTTAACCTTGTTTACTTTGCTTTGCCAGTAACCTCCCATAACTCCCGAAATCTCTCTTTTGTCTCTAACTAAAGGTGGTATTCTAGTGGCAGCTTGGGTCATTTCAGGGACTTACTTAGCTTTCCTGGGTCCCTCCCATGTATATAGGAGGTATACATGTTATTAAACTTCTGTTTATTTTTCTTCTCTTAATCTTTTATTACAGGGAGTGTCCATCGAGAACCTAGAAGGGTAGAAGAAAAGTTATTTTTCCTCCCCTACACTCCCTTTTCCCTAAATAGTTAACTCTGAATTTACTTTTCAAAGAAACCTGCTGAATGCATTCCTAAGGGACCTGGCTTTCCCTTGCAAGGCAAGCAAATAAATTGAGCTTTGTTTCTTATCATTTAACACCTGTCCTCTGGCTTCCTCTAAGTGTGGAAGAGGTACATGTCTCTCTGTATCTTAGCTGAAAAGACATGAATATATTGGGGAAATCCATCATAGAATATAAAATCCTCTCAGTCTAATAAAGTGCTCAAGAGAATGATCATATTAAATCTTTATGGACTGTGAAATCATAGTATTTGCTACTAAAAGAATAGAACAGCTTTGAGATATTTCAGAAATGAGAAGAAGCATGCCATTTATAAGTGTGAAAACTAGACCAACAGTTTCATTTGTTAAGGTATATTCTATATTTTGTTAAAGTTTTGTTTGTTTGCTTGTTAGTTTGTCCTTCCTCTGCCTTGTCAATTTGCGCACATTGGAGCACTCTTAAAGAGAATTTGGATAAATGATATTGGAGACTTCTGTTTCCTCTTTTTTATTTAACTTTTTCTGGGTAGAATTATGTTGAAAAGAACATCAAGGGGTTTTAAAACAGGAAATAGGTCATAAAATAAACAACTTGAAGGGTAAGAGTAGAAATAAATGTGGAAGGAAAGAGAGAGACTCCAATCCATTTTGCTCTCTTTTATTTTTTATTTTTTTTTAAGATTTTTTATTTATTTATTTGACAGAGATATAGCGAGAGAGGGAACACAAGTGAGGGAAGTGGGAGAGGGAGGAGCAGACTTCCCGCTGAGCAGGGAGCCCAATGGATCCCAGGACCCTGGGACCATGACCTGAGCTGAAGGCAGAGGCTTAATGACTGAGCCACCCAGGTGCCCCCATTTTGCTCTCTTTTATCAGGTTAAGGTGGAAATGGTTTTAAGAACTTGTTGTAGGCATATAAGGCTTCCCTCCAAGCTGCATAATGGGTAGTCTCTTTCCAAGGGCCGAAATACATTAAAGATGTGATTCTAAGAAGGTAGTTGAACTTTCGTCTCACCTGCCTACCTACCATCTCAAATTTATCCCTTTTAATGTCTTCCTCTTTCTTTTACCCCATCCTTTATCCCTTCCTTCTGCTCCCTCCCTTGCTCCCCTCCCACTCCTATACATCATCCCTTACCACTGTAGGATAGGAAAAAATTTTTGTCTACTCTTCAAGGTTCTACCAGCTAGTCTAAGAATTAAGTGGACAGGAGACAGATTAATAGGGGAAAAAAGTTCTGTTATGTGTGCATGGAGGCACAATAATGAAATAGAGACATAAAGAAATGACCAAGGCAGGTGGTTTCTATACTTTTTAGATAAGGAGACAATAAATTTGTGAGAAATTGACAGGACAAAGAAAACTTAGGTTTAAGAGCTTCAATTAGTAAGCAATTCTAAACAATTTGGGCTGGGGTGGTAAATTTGTGAAAGTAACAAGGGTTGTTTATACAGCCTTTTTGGCTCTGAATTCTGTATTTTTGGTGATAAGGATATCTCTTTACCCCCTGGTACAGGGAGGGTTCCTTTCACAAGCGAGATTTATTTCCTGTTTCCTGGAGACAAAGAGGGGTTAGAGTGTTCTTCCACGGAGTGTTTCTTAAGTACCTTTTATTTGAAATAATCAATATGCCCTAGTGGCATGTTTTAGGACAGCCTTCCCTTGGCCCCTATACCATCCTTTAGCTTGTGTCTTCTTTCCCAGTCTTCTCTACTTAAAATTGCTAATTGCAATAATGATTCAGACAGCACAACTTTCAACATACAGCTAATGCCATGTAAGTCTGGAGAGAAATGAATTAGTTGTTTTTTAATTAGTTAAGAAGCAGTGGGCAAGTTTGACCAAATACTTAGCAGTTAGAAAATGAAAAACAAGAATCCCACACTTTCTGTTAGTAGAGATAATGACTGCACTATGCTGGGGTTGATGACTATCCTATCTTTTCTTTGCAGATAAAGGCAGATGTAATGTCTGTGTAACTCCAGAGGAGTGGGCTCTGTGGTTGACTATTGTCTTTAAAAACTGCAGTAACAATTCCCCTTTTGTGCTGGCTTCTTTTAAGGAAGTTTTATGAACCCCAGCATAATTACTGCCAAAAAATTAAAGGTTTCCTGGAAGACTGAGGGAAAAAGTTCTCAAACTTCCACCTTGCTTTCTGTCTTTGAAGGTATTATGTGACATGATGATGAAGAAAAGAAAGGACCAGCAAAATTTTGCATAGCAAAATAATGACAAATAGTGCCTGGCTTTTGTGATTACAACCAAAGCCATTCAGGCATCCTGCAAGCTTTCAGAAAGTCAATAGTTGAAAAAACATATTGATTGTTGCCAGGACCCTTAGAGAATGACTTAGAATTTTCCAGTTGATCACAGGTGACATTCTAAGAAAAATGAAATTTTCTAGACAAGAAATAATCACCAGAGATGTTAAAATTATATAAAAAAATGTTGGTGCTTTCATTTGGAAAAAAAAAATGGAAGCATAATCAAAATTAGCATATATGCTAACCACAAAATGATTTTCCCTCTCCCCAAATTAATTTGTTAACCATTAAAATTGATTTAATACAAGCAATATAAGAGAAAGGCAAATTTGGAAATTCTAAAATGGAATTTCATCTACTAATAATTCTTGATCCTGGGCACATGATAATGTAAAAAAACAAAACAAACAAAAAAACAAATCCAAGTTTTGGAGTTGAACAAGGTTGAGTTTAAAGCTCTTTGGGCCAGTTACCAGTAATGTGCCTCTAGAAAATTTCTCTTCAAACCTCTGTTTTCTTCTCTGTGAAATGGAGATAGTCTCTGCCAAAATAGTTAATGAGTGCTTAATAAAAGTTATGTTTTATTCCTTTAACTTTCCCTGAGCACTTGATTATTATGTGTTGGAAGAATTAGCAGTCTTATTTGTTCATTTGTTGTGCACAGCAAACCCTAAGGGCATTTCACTTTAGAGAAAACATCTGCTATTCTTAGTTTATCTGGAATGCTCTGATTGGGTTTTGGGGAAGCAAAAGGACAGACTGGATGGCTTGTCAGGGCTTTGTGGGACTACAGTGATTTAGTCACTGCAAACAACTTAAGCATCTATTTCTTAATGCCTATGTGGGGCAATGCCACACCTCCCTTTTCCACTTAGTGTTTCTGCTTTGGCTTCCCTTTCATGGTCTGTCACTGCTTTAACTAAGCCACCTCCCGGTTAATGTGTTCAATGTGTTTGCTGCTGTGCACTCTCAGGAGCTTATTGATGTGTCACTTCAGATTATAGTAAGCTTCAGTGATATATAAAGTACACATGTAGTAGGAACTTTAATAATTGTTACTCACCAGTATTCACACACAGTATTATCACCAAGCAACTAAATTTCAGAAAAGCACAAAGGAGTTATTTATTCCTGTTAAAGACTAAGTTCTGGATTTTAGGTATGACATCATGGCAATCCTGAGAGATGGATTCAGTTAACCCTCCCCCCCCACCACCACCGGTTGTAGATTCTGCACATATAAAATGGAAGTCTTTGCCCTTTTCCAGATTTGACTAATAATGAGGACTAACCAAATATACTGTAAATAAAAATCACCAATTATATAAAAATAAAACTATGCTTTGAAACTCTCATTTGAAGCTTTATTTATCAATTTATACATCTTGACTTGGGCACCATAAGATCACAAAACTATTACCTAAACTGTTGGATGTTTTGGAATGTGAAAATTTGCACTCTGTCTTTATTACTTTTTACAACTCATTTATTTTGACAAAAAAAAAGTGTGAATCATAGAAAAAGGTTTTGGCCATAAGCATATTGTTGAAGATAACATTCTTTGAGAATGGAGACCTAGGCTTAATGGAATCATTTCATTAAATAGGGAGAGAGCATCTCATCAGGCACTTGGCAAACTGTGGCTAGCTATTTCTATTTCTATTTCTATTTCTGGTAATTCGCATTAGAACATGGTTACAGATACTGGAAGTATGTCCATGTTTCTTTGTGAAAGTCTTCTTTCTGAGGGGCAAAGCGTACATTAAAGATGGGATTCTAGGAAAATCATTTGACCTGTCTTTGTTCGAACCAGGGCTCATGTTGGAGAAGGATAGAATCTTAAGTATTGAGTCTAAGCAAGAACTATTTATTGCTGTGGACAGTGGGAAGTACTGCCTTCATTTGAGAGAGCTCTGTCAAGGGCTTTGCGGAGAAAATAAAAGACTAAAATTTATTGAGCTTCACTCTGTTAAAGGCTCTGAACATCCTTATTTTCATATGTCAAGTTGTTTAATTCTTCCAATAATGGGTGTATTCTGTCACTCTAGGCAAGCTACACATGAAGCCAAATTATGATCACGGGGTTCTTTGGGGAGTATGGAATCAGAGTTGATTGTATACTAGGAATGTTTAATGTGTATGACAACTTCTCTGGTAAATAAATGCCTATACACATAGATCAGAGATCTTGAGTCCTTGGGTGTGGTTTACCCCACTTCTCGGTGGATCTAGGATACGTACATTTGCCTTTCAGACTCTCTTTTGTTTCTGTGGCTGACTACTCCCATTCTTAGAGACATTGGCCTGGGATTGTTTCTTTAAGATGGTTGTATTAGGTAGTTTTTACTGCAAAACATGCAACTTGAGGATCTCAGTGATGACAGCATCAATCATTTATTTTCAAGCTCCTGGGTCTGTAGGTCAGCCATGATTCAGCTGATCCAGGTTAAACTTAGCTGTGCCAGGATAGACACCTGGCTTCTGGTCAGGTTCATCTCTGTTCCTCCTGTATTTGGGGGCCATGGCTGCCTGGAGTATGCTCTTTTAATGACAAATCACAGGAGCACAAAAAGGGAAACAGAATTATGTGATATTTCTTAAGGCCTTACCTTGGAGCTATCACTCTGTCACTTCCCTCATACTCTGTCGACTAAATAAAGTCAGGGCCAAACCCAGCATCAATACGATGGGGAATTACACTCTTCTTGAATGAAGAATTAAACTGAAAAGAGCATAGATGTAAACTCTCTAAGAGAGGGAGGAGTGAAGAATTGGGAACAATGATCCAATCTGCCATAGTGACTCTGAAGATATGTACTCTAATCCATTATGTGTCGATTTCATAGTTGTCAAAGGACTAGTTCCTTCAGGTTCTTGGGGGTGGCCAAGGAGCACTGCATCTCATTTTTGCCTTTTGTTCTCACCTGTGGGGCAGGTCAAGATTGGATCTTCTGCTTTGCCTTTGAGCATTTCCTTTGTAGGCCAAAGTGACTCTCATCCCTGCCACCAGGTATATTAATGATGTAAAGAATTGTGCAAGAGGTCAAAAACCTGGGGGATGCCTTACTTGGCTTGATGTCAAGGTAGATGACAAGTGCTATTAAATCAGAACCTTTTCCCTTCCTGGCAAATCAGCCTCATCTGCTTTTGCTAAAGTTAATTTATGAGCCATCCCAAGGCATTGGTAATATTTGGACATCTGTGTTTCTGCTATATTAGTTGCTCCTGAAAATTAAATTGCTCACCTCTTTCACCAAATATAAAGAAGACTGTTTTCATTCAGGAAAATTATGAAATATACATATAGGAGAGTGTATAAAACATATGTACAGGTCAAGGCTAATTATAAAGCCTAGAGTTTTATAATTTATGAATATAACATAATTTGTTGATCTATTATTATGAACATTTGCGTTTTTTGCAGTTTGGGACTATTTTGAACAGTGCTTCTACGAATGTTCTTGTATCTTCTGAGGGCCTTAGTTTTTCTCTTGGGAGCTTTCCTAGGATACAAAACTAGGAGTGGATTTTCTGAGTCAAAGAATAGAGACATTGAACCAGTTATGTTTCAAGCCACCATAAACATAGTGACTTAAACCACTATTTTATTTGCTCATCAATTCAGTGGGTCAGCAGTTTGGGCTGGGTTCAGGTAGGCAGTTCTTTTGCTGGTCTCTACTGGGCTCATTCATGTGGCTGTAGTCACCTGACAGCTCAACTGAAATGGGATGGCCCTTGGGACACCTGGCTGGCTCAGTCCATGAGCATGTGACTCTTGATCTCAGGGTGGTGGGGCCAAGCCCCACGTTGGCTGTGGAGCCTACTTACAAAAAAAAAAAAATGAGATGGCCCAAGATTTCCTCATTCATATGTTTGGCACTTGTTGCTGGCTGATGACCAGACCCTTTATGCATGTGGTCTCGTCCTCTTCAAGGACTATCCTGGTTTCGTCACGGAGAAGCCTCATGACAGTAGAGGGGGCAAGGGTGGAAGCTCCTGGGCTTTTTGAGGTATGGTGTGGACTCAGTACTCTCAGACCATCACATCCACCTCACTCTACGAGTTACAGCGTCATAAGGTCATCTTGGATAAAGAGCGTAGAGAAAGGCTCTATCTATTGATGACGGGAGCATCCAAATCACATTACAAAGGGGGCATGCCAAGAGAAATAGGTAGAATTTGTGGTCCTGTTTTTCACAAGACGCATCCTTAAGTTTACTAGGTAATGATGAACCACTTTTCAATGTGGTTGTACCTTATTTTTTTTTTTAAGATTTATTTTAGAGAGAGAGAGAGAGAAAGAGAGAATACGAGTGTGAGGGAGGGGCAGAGGGAGAGAATCTTCAAGCAGATTGCCTGCTGAGCTCAGAGCCCCATCATGGGGCTCAGTCTCACAACCCATGAGATCATGACCCAAAATGAAACCAAGAGTCGGATGCTCACTTGACTGAGCCACCCAGGCATCCCTCAGTGTGGTTGTACTTTAAAAATTATGTACTCCAGGGATGCCTGGGTGGCTCAGTCGTTAAGCGTCTGCCTTCGGCTCAGGTCATGATCCCAGGGTGCTGGGATCGAGCCCCGCATCGGGCTCCCTGCTCAGTGGGAAGCCTGCTTCTCCCTCTCCCATTCCCCCTGCTTGTGTTCCCTCTCTCTCTATGTCTCTGTCAAATAAATAAATAAAATCTTAAAAAAAAACAACGTGTGCATTCTGGTAGTGAATGAGAGTTTGCATTGCTGCATTTTCTTCCCAGCTCTTGGTAATGTTAGATTTCTAAATTTTGCTGATCTGCTAAGGATTTAATAGCGTCTTGTTGTTGTTTTAATTTGCTTTTTTCTAGTTAGTAACAAAGCTGAGCATCTTTTCTTATATTCATTTGCCATTTGGATTTTTTATTTTAAAAAGTATTCCTTCAGGTCATTTTACTTTTTTTTTTTTTTAACTCATGAAACTTCTCTTTCTGTGTATATTCTGGGTATTAGTCCTTTGTTAATCGTGACACTTGGGGATTATCTTTTCCATCTTTTCATGGTATCTTTTGATGAACAGAAGTTCTTAATTTTAATGTAAATCCATTTAATCAATTTTTTTTGGTTTTGTTTAGTGCTGTTTGTGATTTCAGATTTATTCACAAAAATACTGCCTTACACTGATGCTATGAAGATAGTCTCCTTTATTACCATCTAAATGCTCTTAAGTTTTGGCTTTCATGCCTAGAGTTTTTTTTAACATATATATATATATGTAATTGGAACCAAGTTTTGTTGTAGTAGTAGTTGTTACAGCTGACCATACTGAAAGATAGGTTATAGAGTCAGGTAATGGAAGTAAAAGTATCTGCTTAAATTGCAAAAAAAAAAAAAAAAAAGATGTATTTTTGTGTGTCCTGACAACAGGAACTTTTGAAAGAAGCAAGCCTGCAAGAACCCAAGCCCACATGCTTCTCTCAATACTTTTGATAAGAACCTTTTCTACCCTCTCCTGGGAGGCATGGCTGAGAGAGTATGGAGGAGGAAGCTCAGTGGATTTCTTTCTTTACCATTGTTGGGGAAAGTGAAAGTTCTTTTCCCTTTGGAGAAACTTACGGACTAGGTAATATTCTCCCACCTTTGGCATATATTTCTCTTCACCACTGAAGGAGTAAGTCAAACAGAAATGTTATTTAGGCTTACTTTGCTCATATGAATAAATTGCTTGTAAAACTCCTGAACCAGGAAAGTAAGTAAATAATTGGCCTGACTAGAGTGCCTTGTAAAGTTAAGCTGAACTAGGTAAAGGTGAGGAGTCTTGGATTCGGGATCCTGCTGCTGTTGATGATGTTCAGGAAGAAGTCACCTTCATTCTCAGGGCTTCAAATTCATCACCTGCAAAATAAGGGAGTTTGACTAAATTATCTCTAAGGTCCCTTCCATCTCTGACAGTCTTTGTTTCCATTATGGTATTCAGTTGGGTTGTTAAGGGGCACATATTCCAAAGTCTTGTCTACAGTGGCTAATACAGTAAAGCCTTCCTTAGCATGGATGATCCATGTAGTATGACTGACAGTACTGATGTGATCTAAAAATGATTTTTAATAGCAGCAACTTATATGGAATGCAATCGTACATTTTTTTTACATGTAAACACAAAATGTTTATTGAACAGTTCCCTTAAAATGAAAAAAAATGGGCCTGTTGTTATATTATCTTTTTTAGATTCTAATAAAATACCAACCTGATCTTATTGCTGTAAAATAAACAATGACTTTTTTTCAAGTATGAAAATGACTGTATCACACTGCCTCCCTCATCTGTTTGCATGGATCGGAAAGATGATTTCTCAGTTCTGGCTTGTGAGTAAGATTTTCCTGCTGAGCTCTCTGAAGAAGCCTTTGGGACTATAGAGTCTCTTTCCTCTAGTAGAATGGGAAGGCCATAGACTTTGATCAGTGGATATAGATTGTTTTCCTTCATCTCATGATTAAGGTAAGTGAGATTTGTATGCCCATCGAAAGCTCAGGCAGTATTTACCATTTACTCTGTGGAGTATTTGACTAAGATGGAAATAAAGTCCTGTTTAGTATTTATTTTATTATTTTTAAATGCTGGTATTAGATTATTTTGATGCCATTTTATGTATGCAACCTGTAAGACACAAGGTTTAGAGTAGAGACTTGATTCCAATTTTCTTAGTCACTGGGTACTTTTGGCCTGGAAATCCAAATTTATGTCAACTGAGGCAATATGAATTTCTCATATCATAATAATTTACACAGCTGTAGTCATTTTGGGGAAGACCTAAATTTTTTTAAAAATCCCTTTTTTTTAAATGAAAATTTTACTCTTGGGTCTTAAAATAAAAAATATTTTTATTTACTTTAGACTTTATGCAGAAGGGCCTATTACTAGATCAAGGAAACACTATGATGTCATATTAAAAGAATGGCTTTTTGTCTCAGATTGACCAACTCTGTTACTAACAAGTTATTTAACTTTGGTTAATTTTTTTCAAACGCTAATTTAGTGATGTCAAAATTTAGTGCATATGAGAATCCCCCAGAGGGCTGGTTAAAACAGATTGCAGAGCTACCTCCCCGGAGTTTCTGATTCACTAGGTCTAGGGTGTGCCCCCAGATCTGCATTTCTAATAAGTTCCCATTTGTTGTCAATGCTGCTGGTCTAACAACCATTCTTTGAGAGTCATTACTGTCTGTCACTTTAATAATTGTACATCCTGGAGTGGTTGTGACTATTAAATAAATTGCTCTCTCTGAGGCAAATCCCAAGGTATTGGACAAATAGGAAAATTTTAATATTTGTTGCCTTTTTCCTCGGTCTCCACTATTTTTTTAAGATTTTTTTATATCTTTTTTATTAACATATAATGTATTATTTGTTTCAGGGGTACAGGTCTGTGATTCATCAGTCTTAAACAATTCACAGTGCTCACCATAGTACTTACCCTCCCCAGTGTCCATCACCCTACCCTCCTCCACTCCAGCAACCCTCAGTTTGTTTCCTGAGATTAAGAGTCTCTTATGATTTGTCTCCCTATCTGGTTTCATCTTGTTTCATTTTTCCCTCCCTTCCCCGATGCTCCTCTGTCTTGTTTCTAAAATTCCTCATATCAGTGAGATCATATGATACTTGTCTTTCTCTGATTGACTTATATCGCTTAGCATAATACCCTGGCCTAGTTCCATCCACATCGTTGCAAATGGCAAGATTTCATTTTTTAAAAAATTTTTTTAAAAGATTTTATTTATTTATTTGACAGAGAGAGACATAGCTAGAGAGAGGGAACACAAGCAGGGGGAGTGTGAGAGGGAGAAGCAGGCTTCCCGCAGAGCAGGGAGCCCGATGTGGGGCTTGATCTCAGGACCCTGGGATCATGACCCGAGCTGAAGGCAGATGCTTAACAGCTGAGCCACCCAGGTGCCCAATTTTTTTTGATGGCTGCATAATATTCCATTGTATATATATACCACATCTTCTTTATGCATTCATCTGTTGATGGACATCTAGGCTCTTTCCATAGTTTGGTTATTGTGGGCATTGCTGCTATAAACATTAGGGTGCATATGCCCCTTCAGATCACTACATTTGTATCTTTGGGGTAAACACGCAGTAGTGCCATTGCTGGGTCATAGGGTAGCTCTATTTTCACCTTTTTGAGGAACCTCCATACTGTTTTCCAGAGTGGCCACGCCAGCTTGCATTCCTACCAACAGTGTAGGAGGGTTCCCCTTTCTCTGCATCCTCGCCAACATCCGTCGTTTCCTGACTTGTTAATTTTAGCCATTCTGACTGGTGTGAGGTGGTATCTCATTAAGGTTTTGATTTGGATTTCCCTGATGCCGAGTGATGTTGAGCACTTTTTCATGTGTCTGTTGGCCATCTGGATGTCTTCTTTGCAGAAATGTCTGTTCATGTCTTCTGCCCATTTCTTGACTGGATTATTTCTTCTTTGGGTGTTGAGTTTGATACGTTCTTTATAGATTTTGGATACTAGCCCTTTACCTGATATGTCATTTGCAAATATCTTCTCCCGGTTCTGTCGGTTGTCTTTTGGTTTTGTTGACTGTTTCGTTTGCAGTACAAAAGCTTTTTATCTTGATGAAGTCCCAATAGTTCATTTTTGCTCGGTCTCCACTCTTACTCAGTAAATACTAACAAGGTGCTTTGTGGAATATGATGGATGAATTGGGATAGGGACCCTATCTGCCTGTATCTTTTTGATCATATAAGAAAGATGAGCACCTGTGACAAGAAAAATAAGGGGATCATTAGATAATTAAACACTAAATTACTTGCTGTGGTCTGAATATATCTGCCAGAATTCACATGTTGAAACCTAACTCCCAAGGTAACATTAATGCCCTTCTAAAAGAGGCCCCAGCAAGCTCCCTTACCACCTTCCACCATGTGAGGGCACAACCACAAGTCTGCATCCCGGAAGCAGGCCCTCACCCTAACATGCTGATACCCTGATCTCAGGCTTGTAGTCCCGAGAACTGTGAGAAATAAATTTCTGTTGCCTATCAGCTACCCAGTCTGTGGAATTTTGTTATAGCTGCCTAAATGGATTAAGACATTACTTTTTATATTTACCTGATGGCCCTCAAGGAGTCCAGAAGAAGGAGGGATCACAAGGGTGGGGGTAGAAAGGTTGTTAATGGTCAGGGAAAGCCTCACTGAACGGGTAAAGTTTAATTAGTTCTGGAGCAAAAAGTTTTGTATTACCTGCAGGCTGGTAACAGATGATGAAGAAGCCTGACAATTAGGTGGAAGGATTTACATTGGAAGTGGTTAGCATTAGGATGGGAAAATACTTTAGAAAGTACCTTTTGAGCAGAGAAAAAAAAATAGGATGAAAGTGCTTCTCGGGAAAGGCAAGCCCAAACAGTGTTCATGTAGTTAGACTGTGCAAGTACGATAACGTTCTCTCCTCATAAAGAGGCTGTTGGAGTGGTGGACACACCAGCCTGGCTTGCACTGGGGAGCAGTTGGAGTGAAGACTAGACCAACCATATAGAAAGGGCTTTTGATGTCTCTTTCTTATATTACATTGTTGTTTGCATCTGCTCCCTCTCCAAAGCATGGGGCCCTGTCCTTGGAATTTTCCAGTCTTTGGATCCTCTTGTACTTTTCACAGATGGGTCAGTGTGCAGTAAATGTGGATTATATTAAATGAAAAGAGACTTGAGAAATCTTGGTGATGACTGGTTATGGGGGAGAAAGGAGAAATTCTCTTTACAGATATCTCTGTGATAAGTAAAATGATAGCTCTAATGAGCATGGTTTCAAGGTTAATGTTAAGTGTAAACAGATTTGAATAGGCAGTCATTTGGGGATATAATTTTATGGTTGTGGCATTGATATAATGTCTAGGCATATAAATAGAAATGTTCTAATAGAGATTGCAGCCCATGGGAAGTATCAGGATGGGAGGGTGTGACTGTCATTGAAATTTGGAATCACAGCTTAAGAAGGACTCAGTTTCATTCCAGTTTCTTACCTAATAAAGAAATTGCCTCTGTACCCTTACTCTTCTAGAAGTGTGGCTTTTTATTTATTTATTTGACAGAGACATAGCAAGAGAGGGAACACACGCAGAGGGAGTGGGAGAGGGAGAAGCAGGCTTCCCGCTGAGCAGGGAGCCTGATGTGGGACTCGATCCCAGGACCCTGGGACCATGACCTGAGCCGAAGGCAGACACTTAACGACTGAGCCACCCAGGCGCCCTAGAAGTGTGGTTTTTAGACCATCAGCATTGACATCATGTGGGAGCTTTGGAATTTATATAGATATTAAAGATAAAGAAGCACTGCCTATATACCATTCGTGTACCTGCTGTTTCCTTCTAGTGAAGGAGTGCTTATTAGCTCATAAGTTAACCCATTCTCTTTGGACACTTATAGTTATAATAGTTTAGACCTGGACATGCTCCGGTTCTCAACGTTGGCTACACATTGGAAACACCTGGGAAGCTTTAAAAAATACTGATACCTACACTGCACACTCACTAGAAATAACTAAAATTAAAAAGGCTGACAATACGAAGTGTTGGTAAAGTTGTGGAGCAACAGGAACTCCAGAGATTGCTGGCGAAACTGTAAAAACACCCCAACCCACTTTGGAAAGCTGTTCAGTTTCTTATAAAGTTGAACACATACACATTTATTTGCCACAGCACTTCAACTCCTGGGTATTTATCCAAGGAAAATGAAAGTATATGTCCATAGGAAAAGATTTGCCCAAGAACGTTCATAGCACCTGGAAGGGGAGTAAAATATACCAGCTGAAGATAGGCCTGTTTGGCATAAGGATTATTTAAAAAACAGCAGATACAGGCAAAGCTCTGAAAAGGAGGTAGAAGTTATTCTTTTGTAGGAAACATTTACATTTATAAGGGAAATCTCCATTTGTAAGGTCTCTCTCTCTCTCTCTCTCTCTGCTAGGAAGAGGAAGATGATCAAATATCTGGAGAAGGCAGCAGTTTAAATCTGCATAATAACTTTATCCTGTTGATTGTGCTTTCCAAGACCTCTCCCCCCACCCCACCCCCCATAACTGGCTCCCCTCCCTCAGCATCTTCTTTTGTCTTTAGCTGGAGATGGTATTTAAGGAGGTGGTCTGGGCTATTGCAGGGGGATACTCATTTTTCCTCTGTCTCTCCCATATATACAGGAGGCAGACGTTATTAAACTTCATTTTCCACCCATTAATCTGTTTTGTGTTTTTTTTTTTTTTTTTATTAGACGGGGGTATAAACCAGGAACACAGAAGAGTGGAGAGTAATTTTCTCCCCCACAACCCTTATTTATAACCCCAAACTGAAAACAACTCAGAAGTCCAACAATAGAGTAATGAGTTTTTAAAATTGATGCTATATTCATACAAGGGATTACCACTCAGAAATAAAAAGAAACAAACTGCTAATATATGCTATATGATAGATGGGCCTTGAAAACATTGTTAAGTAAGTGAGGGAAGCCAGACAAAAAGGGGTGTATTATGTGATTCTATTCATATGAAGTTATAGAATAGGCAAAATTAGTTCACGGTGGTAAAAATCAAAACACTGGTTACTTTTGAGAGGGGGTGGAGTGACAACTGATTGTATGGAACTTGAGAGAACTTTATGGGGTGCCAGAAACGTTCTATATTGTGGTAAGGAGTTGAGTTACACAGGTCTATGCATTTGCCAAATAAATGATATCAAAGATTTGTACATTTCATGGTATGTAAGCTATAACTTAATGAAAAAAAATATAAAGAAATTTCAACACTCGTGTCCCATCTCAGATTCTGATTTAACTGATCTGCGGTGTACTGTGGGCATCAGAATCTTAAAATCTCACTGGGTGATTTTAATGGGCAGCCACATTTGAACCCCTGGTCTAGGGGCTTTGGAGAGGGACAATGCATGGCCCTTGGGGTAGGGTAAGAAAGCCACCGGCACAAAGGAGGTGGGGAAAGAAGAACAGGAAAACACTAAGAAAACCAAGGGTGGGGAAATTTCAAGGGAAGATTGAACAAAGACATACTGTAGAAGTCAATCAGAATAAAAATGAAGCAAAAAGTCTACTCTCAGAAGGTGATTTGTGTGGGGGAGAGAAAGCATATTACAGTGTAAATGAAGAAATTAGTAGTAAGCAAAAGAAACTCTCAGGTTTATCATAAACTGGAGTTGATGTACGAAAGACGTTATTAGGGTTCGAAGCCAATGGCCAAGAAAGAATTCTTGAGATGTCTTTGGTGCAAAAAGGTGATTTTATTAAAGCACAGGGATAGGACCTGTGGGCAGAGAGAGTTGCACCAGGGTCATGAGGAGTGGCCCATTATATACTTTCAAGTTGGGAGGGGTTAGGGATATCGTTAAGTTTCTAAAGAATTTTGGAAGCAAGGTTTCCAGGACCTTGAGCGGGCTAACTATTGTTGGGAAAAGGTCATTTATTAATGGCTAATAAAACCTTAGTCATGAGACCCTTCAGATGTATATCGGTGGGCCATATGCTTGGGGGGGTGATTGCCAACACGTATCTGGGGGGGGGGGATTTAGAGATAAAGGAAGTTTCCAAAGGAATTTTTATACGTTAAAGTAGACTTACAGGATCCTGTGGGGGTGGGGCGGGGCGGGGTTCAGCCTGGGATTGCATTTTGCTTTTAGCAAAGTATTAACATTGAGGCAGTTGAGTCCCTAGAGGAATGTCACTCTGCCTGTTTCAAGGACTTGTCATTGAGCTGTAGGTAGTAAGGAAATTTAATAATTTTTCTTCTGCCTTTGTTTCCCACATCAGAGTGATTTTAAACATGGGTGCCTGTAAAACTGAAATCTGGCTTACTTTTATCTTCACACGAGTGCCAAAATAGTCCTATGAAATTCTGATATCCTAACACGGTTCACTTGTCTGACCTTAATTCTTAAGGGATGTTCTCCCCCCGCCCCCCGCAGGGGAAGCCTCAAGATAGAGACTCCCTCTTTTGAGGGTTTTAGGAGTTAAAAAACAAAAATTCAGTTGAGTAAATTTGAAGATCTAATGGGCTTTATTAAGTGATTTGTGAATTGGCATCCCATCTAGCAAGTAGGGGGGAGTTCCTAGGAGTTGTACAAAATGGAAGATTTTTTTTTTCCTATGTAGAAAGCATCTTCCTTTTTTTCCCCTTTTTTTCAAAATGGAAGATATTTATAGGAAGGAGGGGAGGGCAAGAAGTTTATTAGCAAAAGAAAAGGATTACTTCAGGCAAGATCACTTTCCCTTAGGGAAAAAGCAGAGGGTCTTATCATGCAGATTTCCTCGTCTTTCTTTTGTTGGGGGTGTGTGGAGAGGGCCCATGTGACCGATTACTTCACTGACCAGGATTACTGTGCTGACCAGGAAATTCCTGCCTGATTTTAGGACTACCATTTCTGCAGGAGGTTGAAAGTACATTTCGCTTAAGTATTAAGACCCATGGTAACTTGGCCAAAGTGGCTCCATTGTGGGGCTCTGGTTTTCTATTTGATACAGGGGAAGTTTTGAATATTTTGCTGCCATTATCCAAGTCTTTGTTGTAAGGCAGTTTCCAACTGTAAGCTGATTTCGTAGCAAGAACCCTTGGAAGAGAGTTATTATAAAGGTTTTGGGAGGTTTTATAATGAACTGTTCTATCATTTCTAAATAACATTGTAAATATTGGCTTCTGTCAACCTTTAACTGCACCCTCTTACATCATGTGTCAGAATTAAGTATTATTTTACCCATAGCCTTTCGGGAAATGACACAAAAATCTTGTCTGGCTTCTGTTTTATGGTGAAAAACTCTCAAATTGAAACAAGAGCTGGAGAATTGAACATCACCAGGAAAAATAGGCATGAGAGGAAGAGCTTGGTGCTGTCGGGGAGCAAGAATTCATGTCTCCTCGGAGGTACTTCCAGCTGGACTAAGAATCAAATTGACCTGACACCCATTAACAAGAGAAAATCAAATTCAGTAGCCATATGTACAGGGAATCCACATAGACATGGAAATTCCAGAGTCAGGCAAAGTGAGGTCCCTATGTCATTCTGAACTAAGGAGAAAGGGGTTAGGGGTCTGGGACTTCAGAGGAAAGGATGCACTTCACGGGGCCGTAAGAAGAGCAAAGGTTTGGTGGTTAGATGTTTGCCCTGCCATATACATGGGTCACTCAGGTAAAACTTACCTCTGCTAATAACCCTTATTCTGGCAAAGATCCCCAATTTAGATTCTTCTGTGTGGTTAAGGGAGGGACAAAAGTTGCTCTTGAGCCCACAGGCTCTCAAGTGCCTTCAAATCAAAATAATCCACATGCCAGAGTGGCACATTTTGGGGGAGCCTGTCCAGAACCCCTTCAGAGCCTTAAGCTTTTTGCTACTCTAGGGGTGGATAAGTTTTCCTTCCTCCCTTCTAGGTTCTTTGGCTGGTCTTATAATTAAATTGACATAAGACAGATCAACAGGAAAAAACAAATAGAAGTTTAATAACACGTATACCTCTTACATACATGGGAGAGATTCAGAAAAACTCAGTAAGTCTTGGAAGTGGCCCAAGCCACCGTCTTGAAGACCACCTTTAGCTAAAGATGTTAGAGGTGGGGAGTCAGTTATGGGAAGCTGCCAGAAAAAACACGGCAAACAAGGGTAAGCCTGTTAGGCAGATGTAAGTCCTTGCCTTCCCAGTGATAAGTTTGTGGAGATTAGGTCTTTTTCTTCCCGGTACAGACAGGCAGACCTGCTTAGAAATGGAGATTTCCCTTATAAAGATAAAGGTGTCTTACAAAAGGGTCCCTTCAACTTGGTTTTCAGAGCTTCATTGGTGTCTGCTGTTTATTACAAATAACCAGCCTAAAAAAATATATCTGCCAAAGAGACATATTTTGGGGTGACAGGTTTTGCTCCCCCACACTACACCTGTGTCTTAGCTAATCCAGAGTCCTTTAAATTAGATGCAGGTGAAGAACCCTGCAAACCTCAAGCAGGAATTTCTGCAGAGGCTTGGACCCCAGCATGAGGGAAATCTCTGTGGATACTTCTGGAGAGAAATCCTTCGTGCTCATACTTCAGTTTTCTCTGTGCACTGAGATTGATCCAGGTCCTCTAATAGGAAGAAGGATCAAGCAGTTCATATATTATGAATTAGGCTTTCAAATTCAATGCTCAGGGTCTGAGGAACAGATCACCTGCTCGTCAGTGCCCTCTCCTGAAGCATCACAGCAAAGGCTACAGAAACATGTGGACAGACTGTGCCCTCTCAAATAGTTTTACCCGAGCCGCATCACTCCTGCTAGGACAGTTAACGCAGCAGGCGGTGCAGAGTAATGAGCTCTGTTTGATGTCCCTGAAGTTGATCTCCAGCACACTAGTTATATTAGCAAGCTGGTGTGTCCAGAGACAGCAGAACAGAACAACAATAAGCAGACCTTAAAGACATTTGCTTGCTTGACATGACAGATGAAGGTACTGCCACCTCTGGCCGAATGATGGGCCTTGAAGCAATATTCGCCTGAAAGCTTTGGCTTTTAGAAGTTTGTAAAGTGGGGTTTTCATATAGGGAGGAGACATTCTGGTACATAGCATCCCAGATTGTCTGGTATACCTCTGCCATTTGCCCCAGTGCTCTCCAGGCCGCTCTGCTTCTCTGTCCCTGACCCTGCAGCCATGAGAAGAGGTTGCGACATTTGCTTTATGGCCTATCTCTTATTTACTTGACAACCATAGCCTTTCAGTAAATAATAATATACTCAAAATGCAGAAATATTTAAAGAGAATTTAAATATCGAAGCCTTAGACATTTTACAGATGAGAAGGAAGGGAGAAGGGAAAAGCCACTGGCTCAGAGCTGTAACTAGAAAATTTTAGATTTTGCTGATTTTTTTTTTTCAGATGTGGAAAGAGAATTTCAGGTTATTTGGTGCCTAATGAAGTCTAATACCTGTATGAGGGTCAGCTTATTTGCAGATGGTATTCATGGTTTCTGTTAGTTGGTATACCCTGTTCATTTATTGGATTCTCTTTCCTAAAGGCAGAAAATAAGTGTGATCCTGGTTTTTTTGGAATCCAAGTTTTGGCAGAGATAGGTACTAGGAGAAAAGTAACAGGGAGGATTGAAGTTAGATGACCTTGGGAAAGTCACGTACCTCTTGGTTTGTCACTTATTCATCTTCTTAAAAATATTTTTGTTCCTCACTTTTGAGTCACAGGGACAATAGGTGTTTCATAATAGGAAGCAGTCCTTGGACTTCTAAATTAAACTATAAATCACGCAAAGGGCATTTCTTTTCAGATGTGTGATTGGATTTCAATTAATGTTTGTTGACGGTCTAAGAGGTATCATTATAGTAGTATAAGAATTTTGATTAATCCTCATTTAGTCAGATTTATCTTTGTTAGGTTTCCTTGTTGTTGATTTCTGCATCACTGTCTTCCTCTGCCAGGGCAGCCTTTCTCTCTACCTAAAGCCTAAAATGTGTACCATATCCCCCTTGGAGCTTTTCCTAATGACTGTAACACAAAGTTACCTTTTCCTCTCGGCTGCTACATGACTTAGAAATGCCCCTCTCCCCTGCTGCCTCCCCACCACCGCTGCCACCCCATTGATTCTACCCCGTGAATACTCACCTGTCTGAATGATACCAGTGTACTCTCTGCTCTTTGATGATGACAGTCTTGATTTCGTAGTTTCCGTTTCTAATACGGAGCTCACATAGATGCATCTGACTTGTTGTGTTTGGATTCCAGATACCTGCCTGGAGTCTTCTAATCCTGTGGTGGTGTTAGGGAGGGAGAATTTTCTTCTTCCCTTCAAGGTCCTTCTAGGTGGACTAAGAATCAAACGGACAGATTAACAGGAGAACATCAAATTTAGTTGTATATGTATGGGAAATCGACAGAGTCATGAAGTTCCAAAGACGGTGAGGTCACATGAGGCTTACGTGAGCTCAGGAGAGGGGTAGGGGTCTGAGGATACAGAGGGGAGAAAGATCTTTAGCAGGAAGGTGAGAGGAGATGGTTGGAAAACAAAGGTTGCCCTATTATGTAGATGAGGTAAAAGAGGAATCTTTATTTTTTTAAGATTTTATTTATTTTAGAGAGAGAGCGAGAGCATGAGTGGGGGGAGGGGCAGAGGGAGAGGGAGAAGCAGACTCCCCACTGAGGTTGGAGCCCCATGCGGGCTCCACCCTGGGCTCGATCCCAGGACCCTGAGATCATGACCTGAGCTGAAACCAAGAGTCAGACACTCAAGTGACTGAGCCACCCAGGTGCCCCAAGAGGAATCTATTTTAATAGCTGTCTTCCTTTTCAAGGTCCTGGGATCGAGCCCTGCCTCAGGCTCCATGCTCAGTGCAGAGTCTGCTTGTCCCTCCCCCTCTGCTCTTCCCCCTGTTGGTACACACATGTGTTTTCTCTCTCTCTCTGTGTCAAATAAATAAATGAATGAACGCATGCATGCTATCTTCCTGGTATAAACCAGTAGTTGAGGGGTGGTAAAGAGCTTTTCTTAAATCTGCTGGGTTTTGTTCAGTTTTTAACTCTAATGTGCATGCTGAAGTGGCCCGTCTTGGGATGGCCTGCCCTTGGTCCCTACAGTAGGAATAGAAGTAGTAAAAATAGAGGCTTCGTTCAGTGTAAGAGAGAAAAATTTTCTCCTCCTTTCCTTCCAGGGTCTTCGGTCCAATAGTTAAATTGACATAAAGCAGATGAACGGGGGGAAAAAAACCAAAACTAGTTTCATAAGAACGGGAACCACAAAGATAGGAGGCTCCCCAATAGCCAGGCGGTTGAGGCTTGTATGCCATAATGAGCTAAGGAGAAGGGGATAGGGGTTTGCGACTTAAAATAGGAAGAAGACAAATCACAGGAAGAGGGAGAGCAAATATTTAGCAAACAAATGTTTGCCATGCTATGCAGGTAAGTCTTTCTGATAGAAAAAATTATCTGTGGTAATAGGCCCCCTGTCTAAATTCCTTTAAGCAATTAAGGGAGAGGTAAAGGCCCCCTGTCTAAATTCCTTTAAGCAATTAAGGGAGAGGTAAAAAGGTCTTCCTGAGTCCGGTGATCCTTCATTGTCTTCAGCTCAAAATAATCCGTATATCAAAGTGGCACATTCTGGGGCAGCCTGTCCTGAACCCATCACCAGAAAGAGTGGAGAGTTGCATTGATAAACAAAGGAAGAACCTTTAAAGGTGTGCACTGGACCTACAAATTACTGAATTCTTTTTTTTTTTTTTTAAAGATTTTATTTATTTGAGAGAGAGCATGAGTCCCGGGGGGGCACAGAAGCCGAGGGAGAAGCAGAGTGCCCGCGGAGCAGGGAGCCCGATGCAGAGCTTGATCCCAGGGCCCTGAGGTCATGACCTGAGCCAAAGGCAGACACTTAACCAAGTGAGCCACCCAGGCGCCCCCAAATTGTTGAATTTTTGAGATGATGGTGTTCTGATTAAGAAACCAATTCTGCGGCAAAGTGGGTTCTTTGATTAGATTCTGTCTCTTTTGCCTTATGAAAATGTTCACCAACTACTGTATATAATGTGCTATCAACTTGATGGAATTCTGTCATGAATTTTATGGAAATTGTGGTGATACGGAAATAGGGGCATATTTGGCCTTCCTCTTTCTTTAGCTTATAAATGATCTTAATACTGTTATCATGATTATACATCTGTATGAAAGATAAGGAAATAATATTTTACAAAAAAAGTAAAGAACCTTGTTAGCTTAAAAAAATACTTAAAAAAAATTACAGCTGCTTTCTTGGCATGCTATTAATATAAAGGTACATATGACCGTGGGTAGGCTTTTGAGTGTTAACTCATTTTCCCCTAATTAGTAGTGCCGATGTATTTTGGGCATTTCAGATGCTCTAATTGCTTTTGGGATAGCCTTTGTTTATATGCGTTGATGTCATTGCTAAAGAACTTTCCTTTAGCCCTTCAGTATCCTCGCTTATATCTGTTTTATTATTCTCAAACTGAAAATACTTCAAGATAGTTTTGAACATTGTATTACTTCGTTATTACTGTCACTCCAAAACTTAGTGCTTAAAACAAAACTCATGTATTATTTCCTTTGAGTCTGTGGTTCAGATCACAGGTTGGCTGATCTGGGCTGAGATCAGCTGAGTGGTTCTGCTGGTCTCTTCAGGGTTCACTCATGTGTCTGTGGCCACGGCTGGGACTTGGCCAATCCGGACTGCATTTGGCTGATGGTGCTCTGATCTGCATGTCTGTAGTTCTCTTCCTTGGGCCAGTGGAGTAGCTGTCCATACTCTTGAGGGGTTCAGGGCAGGCCACCCAGAATATGCTGTTTCAGAAAGACTTATCTGCAGGGCATGACAAACAATGGTGTATCAAACATTTGTTCTTGTCATCGTCCTTTGAACTATCTTCCCAGACCTCTGTTGTCCTTTTCTTAGCTCAGGATGGTATATAGGCCTCAATTGCCTTAGTGCAGGGAAGTCTCCTGTCTTTATGGGGTCCCATACATACATAATTAAATTTGTTTTTCTCCTTTTAATCTGTCTCATTTCAGTGTAATGTGGAAGGGAAGACGGAAAAATTTTCCGCCCCAACATCTTTCTCTTGGCAATGCAAAACGTTCAGGAGCAAACCTACTTCCCAAGTACTTTCCCAAGTGTCTGCTTGTATCACCTCTGCAAACACACTAATGTCAAAACAAATCAAATGCCTGAACCAAGAATCAAGTGGCAGGGGAATATTCTCTACCTCCTCATGGGAGGAACTGCAAAGTCACCTGGCAAAAGGTGTGGATACCGGGAGGGGGGGATGAAGAATGATCATCACTGATTAAATCTACTAGAGTGGTCTTCTGTTTTTCACTCTATCCAAATATATTTTTCATTTGCTTTTCTTAAGATGAACTCCAAATCTTGTTCCTAGATTGATTTTTGCCTTGGTAACCTTCCTTAAGGTAAGGGTTGTTTTTTCCAAGACATATGCCTTGTAAATTGGCCTCCCAGAAAAGAAGATGGTCTGTAAACCTCTATGGAGATTAGTTACGATCTGCACGTGACTGTCAGTGCAGGTCAGCTGCAAGGTTGCCTTAGATGCCTCCTGTCCCTCGTTCCCACCCATGCAAGGAGAATGGTAATTGCTTCCATGACTGTGATGCTTGAGGGACTGAATACTGCTACTGTTGTTGTCATTTAGCTGGAACCACAGGCTTAGATCTCAACACTTAACCCAGCTCTTGAAGGTCCTGGTGCTTCTTCCAGTTATTAATGCTGAGCTGACAGAGATAGAGTTGGAGGCAAGGTTTGGTAAATCATAGTATTATTATATTCTGGCTTTTGATTACACTTAGGCAGAGGCTGGAGCTTCCCTAATCAGGCTCAGATTTGACATCTAGCCCTGTTAGATTTCTATGAGCTTCCCTAAGATGAATGAACAATGGGAGACCTGCACATCTGCTACTGACCCTTTCTTTGATTTGTTCCCAAAGAGCACTGATCTGATGTATCTGGTGTAGGTATTGCTTGGCCATTTGCACATTGTTCTTAGTCCCCATTTTACTTTGTGTTAAGACAAAACTCGGGTCATTTTCTCTTTGGACTCTATCCTTGATCAATCAGCTGGTGCCTATGATACTGTGATTTATGATAAGAAATTTTTCTTTGATCTTCATTTCTGTTCCTGGTTTACAGCTTCTAAATCTCTTGTAGTTTCCTAAACCATAAGAGCAATGGGAGAATCTTTTGTTAAAATATTTGGTCTTTTGTCCTCAGATAGTTCCAGTTCCTGAAATAGCCCCAAGGTAATAAAGGTGAAAAGAGGGCCTTCTTATTCATTACAAGCCTCTTTGAACCTTACCCAAATTTATGGTGTGACTTTTGGAAAGCCCCTAAGGAGGGGAGGTTGGTTGTCCGGGGACCCAGGCACGTGATGAGAGGATTGGAACTTTTAGTTCCGCTGCCTGACCCCCGGAGAGGGTTTGAAAGTTGAATCGATCATCAATGGCAAATGCTTTAATCAGTCACGTGTATATACTAAAACCTCTGTAAGAACCCAAATGGACATGGTTTGAAGAGGTTCCAGGCTGGTGAACGAGAATGCGTTTGTATGTTGGGAGGGTGGTAGACCCCACTTTCCCTGGGGACAGAAGCTCCTGTGCTTGGGACCCTATGTATCTCTTCAGCTGACTTTTTGTTCAGATCCTTTGTAATAAAAACTGGTAAGCTAGTACATGGACTAATTTCCTGAATTTTTTGAGCTGCTCTGGCAAATTCATCCGAGGAGGGTGTCATGGTTACCTCTGATTTATAGCTGGCTGGTCAGAAGCACAGATGTATTTGGCGCAGAAGCACCTGGATTTGGGATTGGCGTCTGAAATGAAGGAGGGGGTGGGGACATTCTTCTAGGACTGAACACTTGTGGGATTTGAGGCTCTCTCCAGGGAGATGGTGTTGGAATTGAGTTAAATTGTAGGACATGGCAGCTGGTGTGGAGGAATTGCTTGATTTATGGAGAAACCCACACATCTGTTGTCAGAACTGAAGTAGTTTGGAGTATTGACAATAGAGGAGACACATAAGAGTGTGTTTTCACCTAAAATTACCTAATCTGAACCCTTCAATTTTCGGTTTTACCACCTA
>NC_138385.1:87621337-87629871 GCF_054177405.1 Leptonychotes weddellii | reverse complement strand
GGAGATGGTGTTGGAATTGAGTTAAATTGTAGGACATGGCAGCTGGTGTGGAGGAATTGCTTGATTTATGGAGAAACCCACACATCTGTTGTCAGAACTGAAGTAGTTTGGAGTATTGACAATAGAGGAGACACATAAGAGTGTGTTTTCACCTAAAATTACCTAATCTGAACCCTTCAATTTTCGGTTTTACCACCTATAGTGCCATCTTCCGTGGTAATTGGAGTCTGGAGTCACTTCTATCAAAACTTTTTCTCACTTTTCTCATTCTCAAAGACCTCTTAAACTTCATGTCTAATACAGAGCCTTGTATTAATGAGTTTAGGTGATTCACATAAACAAAGAAGAGACCTTTTGTATTCTACAGTAAGCAGCACTTAATCTGAACCTCATGTCATCAGTTCTTACCCATAAAACTCTCTATTGTGATTGTTCAGTATTCAAAGACAACATATTAAGTACATATCAATATTCCTCATTTTACTAATGTAAACCTTTCGAGGAGATGGTCAGTGTATGTGGCTATTATTTCACTTGGTGTGTGTCTGAATTATCATTTGAGGGAGTTGAGCACGATTGGAGGCAGACCCTGAGTTTCTGACATTCACTCCTATCCTTACCTGGTTAATCAATGTGACTTATTTTTATTTTAATAGAAATGACTTGGAGTAGAACTAGGAAGTGAACATAGAGAAATTGCTCTTGAGAGACAAAGATTTTTTTTTTTCAAGCAACAACAAAATCTTAGTAATTCTGACCAGACGGCACCAGAATTGAAGCAGCCTTTTCCTGACCACTTGACCCTGGTTCTGTCTACCTTTACTGGACTCGTGCACTCTCTTTTAATGCTTGAGCACAAGCTGCCTCACTCTTTTCTGTTGCTCTTGCATGTAAGTGTCTGCTTTTCTCAGGCAGGTTCCCAGAAGGCTGAAGATGGGAACTGGTACATTGACATTCTCTTTGTCCCCTTCTTGTCATTGTCCAAGTGCCACAGCACAGCAGGTCTTTTAAGACCTCATTATGAATGAGGTGAATTAATGAGAAGGAGAAGCGCTGTAATGAAAAGACAACTCTGATGTGAGAGATGAGTCCTCCTACCCTCATTCTATTTTTTTCTTCAGCCATGAGAGCATTCTTTTCACACAATCCCTCTCTCTCCAGGTACCGTTCTTAGAAATCTTAGATCAACTGCTCTCATTTTGCAGTCCCGGGCAGACTGGGACTGTCATTCTGAATGGAGCTCTGATTTTGATTTTGTATATGTATGTAGCCCTTGCTTGACAGCCAGTTCCTGAAAAGAAATATTTCAGGGACGTCTGGGTGGCTCAGTCGGTGGAACGTCCATCCAACTCTTGATTTTGGCTTAGGTCATGATCTCTGCATCGTGAGATCGAGCCCCACATTGGACTCTGCACTCAGAGGGGAATCTGCTGCTTTTCCTTTCCTTCCCCCTCCTCCCACTTGCTCACGCATGCACACACTCTTTCTCTCTCAAATAAATAAATCTTTAAAAAAATGTTTCATTAATCAGTAAATATTTAGGCCTGCTTGAAAGGGGCCCCTGAACTGGGCCCCACAATTTTGAGGGCTCCACTCAGGCCCTCCTATGGCTGTGCCATGTCTCCGAGGGAGAGGCATCTGTGGGCCTAAGGGGACGTGTTCACTCAGAACCTTCCCTCCCTCTTGTATACCATACTCCAGCGATGCAGGACCCCAGGGTGCCTGTTTAAAGGGCTTCACGCCATACTGAGGGTCTGCATGGTTATCTTCCCCAAGTCCACCCTCTCCAGGGCAGATGATGACACCAGCATGTGCACATAGGCCCTAGGAGTAGCGAAATGAATAACTGTGGGGATTTGGGACAGACCCAAGGTGTGCAGGCTAGGGTGTCCACACACGTGTGCACATTGGCTATGTGGAGCGGAGTAAAGTCAGAGGAAAAAAGAGAAGAGGGTAGGCCACAGGCTTTCCCATATGACCTCATTCTTACTCAAGGACTCGCAGATTTCTAAATTCAAACCTGGGCTTCCAGGTTGTTAAAAGACATCTGATAAGTAAGCCTCCGTGTGTACTCTTGCCCCAATCCCGCAAATGTTGGGAAAGGCTCTGTCAGCAGTGGTCCAAAAATTCGGTTTATTTATTTATTTATTTTTTAATCTGTCTGTGTTTTTCTTCTTGTTAAATGGTGATGACAAACACTACTTCTTGAAAGTAATGGGTTATAGGCTTTTTTTTTTTTTCCTGCGAGATGTTAAATGCCCAGGGTATCTGTAAACCCGCATTTAGACAAATCATCTTTCTACTTCACTCCAGGAGAGCTTATGAAAATAATAAACACTTGCATGGCTTCCAGTGGCCATCTGATCATTTATTAACAGTGATTGAGAAAAACAAATGATTTCTTCCATTAAACTCTTAGAGAATTTTAGGCAGTTGGAGATAATTGGCATTTCTTCCATGTTTTAAAGAGTGAGTTTTTAGCAGTGCGTAGAAGAAACTTTACGTTACCCATGATACTTAAAGAGATGTAAGAAATGATAGCTCAGATAGAAATGATAGCTCGGACAAACATAAAGAGAAAGCAAAAGACAAAGCAGGAGGTGCTATTTGGTAAAAACAACTTGGAGACAAAGCTGTCTGCTCACCTTGAGAGGAAAGCACTATGAAAATTCTCACAGTTCTTCAATTCCAGCCAGCTCTACATAAGCAGTTATGTTGCTGCCCTTCCTGTTCTGTAGTTGTTACGAAGTTAGTCTCACTCAGTTGAATTTTTATTATTATTTTGTCCCTGTCCTCGACTTTTAGAGAGGAATTTTTTTCCCCTCCTTCCAGCGCATCAGTTTTTCCCCTAGCACATTTTGTTCTAGGCAAATGTTTTATGGCATTATCACTGGGTTCTTTCACTCGAAAGTGGAAAGCACTGTAGTTGATTCATCTTCTTTGTCTTGTCAAACACTTCACTCATCTTGACATTTGCAGAATGCTTCAAAGGTGTGTCTTCTATTAGTAATATTAAATTGCATTTGTTCTTATGATTTTCAAGAGTTTGAATAGGATGCAGAAAATTACTAGAATATCTGATTTTGGCATTTGTTAGCCAGATGATGAATTGTCAACAGCCTTGGCTTTTTGTTCTGTTCAATGGAGAGAGAAAAGCGCTCTGAAAATAATACCTACTTAATTTCTTCAGAACAGTCATGAATTGACAGTGTATGTAGTGTTGGCTTTGATTATTCGACATCTCTGAAGTTTACATGCTAGGCCTGTGCGCCAAGTCGTTCAGGCTTCTCTTGACCCCTCCCCTCCACCTCAGCTTGGACCTCCTCATAAAATAGCACTTAAATTAGAACAGCAGTCTAAAGAAATACTTGTTAAGTTTTTATAAAATATCCTTAAAAGCAAAACAGCCAGTTATTTTACCAGCAAAGTAGTTTTATTCGGAAAGAGCACAGGAATTGCACTTTGGGACGTGGTAGCTATAGGAAACTATAGGAAACTGTAGGCAAGTCTGGAGATCAAAGGAGAGGAACGTGAGAAAGAACAAAAACAAGTTGGGAGGGGCTGCTTTGAATAGAAAGTCCATTGGAGGAAAGCAAGAATTCAGGG
Source organism: Leptonychotes weddellii (assembly GCF_054177405.1). Classification (NCBI taxonomy): domain Eukaryota; kingdom Metazoa; phylum Chordata; class Mammalia; order Carnivora; family Phocidae; genus Leptonychotes; species Leptonychotes weddellii. The sequence continues at coordinate 87,626,265 of NC_138385.1, read as the reverse complement.
TGGAAATGGTTTTTTGTTGTTGGCTGAGTTGAGTTTTCTTGTTGGTTGAGTTGTTGCTGGACAAGGAGAAATTCTTCTTCCTGCTGGAACAGGAAAGGAGGCTTTTTCCTGCTGGGAATCTGTCATCCATGAGGAGTGGTAGGGTGTGAGAGCTCTCCCTTCTCATCTCTTACCTCTATTTTAAATAAAATGTCCTTTATTCAGTTTCTCAGCCGTATTGTTTGTTTTAACAAAAAATTGGAAAGAACCTACAAAACCGTCAGTAGGACAAGAAACATTATGATATAGTCGTACAGTGGAATACTAGGCATCAAGGAGGACTAACTAAACCTCCGTGGGTTAACACAGACAAATCTCAGCAGAACATTGAGGGAAAAAGATGTCGCAAAGGGAGGCACACAGAATGTGTGACTGGCATTTCTCCTGCTCGGCAACATCGAGTTCTCCTCTCTGATGGGCAGCCTGCCGACCTTTTATTTCCCTGTTCCCTTGAGGAAAGGTGTGGCCCCATGACATGCTTCGGCTAATTAAATGTGAGCAGCAGTGATGCCCGTCACTTGGTGGACGCACTGATGTGCTGCTTGTCGGTGTAGGACTCTCTTTGCCCCCCGCACTGGTGACGAGAGGCACCTCGTGGGGTCAGCTAACCTGAGGAGTCGCCTGGACCTGCAGCAGAGGTGGCGTACGTGAGAAAGAAACCTTCATGGTTTTAAGCCCCTGAGATTGTTCTACTGAGAGTTTGGGAAGATGGATGTTCACTCACCAAGTTCACTTGGTTGAAGGTGTTAAAGTCTTGGTGCTTCCAGTCTGCCCAGGCTCTGTCGCTGGGTAAGCCCTCAGGCAGGGAAACAGGGGAGCTTGGGTGGTTTAAGTGAGAATGATTCACATCATTATGATATGAATAGTCTGCCGCAGCTCTGGCTCGAGTCAGAGGTGGACCCAGGGAACATGGAGTAGCCTCTGCTATGGGCTCAGCTATATAGTCTAGTATATACACACGTGCTAGTTACTGGAAGCTACAGACGCTTTGTTTTGTTACAGTTTTTTTGCGGGGGGGGGGGGGCGGTAATTATTGTATCTTGGAAATGTCCAGCAAGAATGTCAGGTGAGCATGAAGAAACCAGGTTGTGGAAGAGAAAGAGAGAAGAGGAAATCACAGAAAGGACTGTGAGGACTCCAGACAATGGTGACAGGACAAGAGAGTGGCCAGTGGGAGGGTGTTGGTTCTCATTTCCTTCGTATAGTTTTTTTTTTTAGCCCCCAATTAAGAAATGAGTTGTTTCTTGGGCACTTCCCCTGCATTTGTGTGTTGATGGCTTTCGGAGAATTAAAACAAGTTATACATGGCATCCGGCATCAGAGGAGTTGCTGTAGACTGAATGGTGAAGCAAAACAGATGGGCATTTCTTGCAAGTAAGTTAAACTTTATCCCAAATCATTGGAGCCAGGTATTTTTTGGACTTCATAATTTTTAGGATTTAGAAAAACAATATGGTTCAGATATTTTATATTACCCAACACTCCAGGAAAGTCTGGGATCATACCATGTGATCAGGTGCATTTATGCAGTAAAATAGAGGAATATTGACACTAAGTAGGCTAAGTAATTAGCCTCTTATAACTTTAGACCGCATTTTGCTGACAGATGAGTTCAGGTTGGCGAAAGTTTGACTCACAATAGAGCTTTAAGAAAACATTTGTTCTCGGGGCCTAATGGATTTTGCAATTGGATGAAGAAAAGTAGACCAATATCAAACTACTCTTTAAAGTTGCTACAGGGAATAAATGAACTAGGAACTGTAATGTGGTGGCTAGCCTCCAAGATAGCCCTTAATGATTCTCATCGCCACACTGAATAAGGCTGATCTGTCTATCCAAGACCATATTGAAGGAATGACCCAGTGTGACTTCTAAGGCTAAGTCACAGAAGTCACACCTGACTTCGACCTTGCCCTTTCTCCTGGATCACTAGTTCTGGGGAAGCCAGCTACCCTCTCATGAGGATGCTCACATCAGGCATGTGAGTGAGCAACTCTGGAAGCCCGCCTTCCAGGCCTTCTAATGATGACAGCCCTGGCCAACATCCTCAGGAAAGACCACCTAGCTAACCTGTGCCCAAATTTCTGGGCCACAGAAACCGTAAGATAATAAGGTGTCTTAAACTCTTAGAAGTTTTTTTTATACAGCAGTAGATAATGAATATAGATTTTGATAACTGGTTGTGCAGTGCTGCCTTTCCAAAAACCTAAAATGTGGGAGTGGCTTTAGAACTAGGCTAAGGGTAAAGAAGCTGGTAGGACTTGGAAGGAGTGTTCGTGAAATCCAGGCGTGCAAGTCAAGTACCGGAGAAGCCGATCCTTCCAGCCCCAGTCAAGCTTTAGGTGATGGCAGCGCCAGCTGACAGCCTGACGGCAACCAACCTCAGGAGATACTTGTAGGCAGAACCGCCTAGCTGAGACATTTCTGAATTCCTAACCCACGGGAACGGTGTGCAATAATACATGCATACCTGGGACACTTTGAAGGTTCAGTGTGAGATTGCCACAAAACAGCAAATACTGCAATAATGCAAGTCCAATGAAATTGCTGGTTTCCCGGTGCCTATAAAAGTTATGTTTACCTTATACTGTAGTCCAAGTGTGCAATAACATGATGGCTAAAAACACATATTTTCATTAGAAAATACTTGATTGCTAAAAAATGCTAACCATCGTCTGAACTTTCAGTGAGTCCTAATCCCTGATCACCGAGCACCATAACGAATAGAGTAGTGAAAAAGTTTGAAATAGTGTGAGAATGAACAAAATGGGAAATAGAGACACGAAGTGAGCAAATGTTGTTGCAAAAATGGTGCCCACAGGCTTGGTGCCCCCCTCCCTGGTACAGGGAGGGTTCCTTTCACATGCGAGATGTATTTCCTGTTTCCTGGAGACAAAGAGGGGTTTAGGGTGTTCTGACATGGGCTGTTTCTTAAGGAACTTTTGTTTGAACTAATCAGTATGCCCTTGTGGCACGTTTTAGGACAGCCTTCCCTGTGTGTGAAGTGCAATAAAACGAGGTCTGCCCATAGATGGTTATTGCTATTTTCACTGGCAAAGTCTTGGGGAAGTTTGTTACACAACAATAAATGACCAGTGTATACAGTAATAAATAAGACTGAAGATAAATAAACTGTCGCTTAGAGGTCCTAGATTTTGTGGTTATTCTCTACAAGCCATAAATTACTGTTACTAAATTTTTGCTTGCTGTTGTCAAGAAAATATTTGCCACACTTGCTTTTCATGTGCATAGTATTATAAAACTCAGATTTACTGTTCATAGTATTTTGATTAACAATTATTAAAGCTCATTCTCCTCTTAGTTACATGGGCATCAGCCTCCAAAAGCTGGTCTCTGTGTTTAAGAGAGAGCTATTCTCTTTTCACAGTGACTTTTTCTTTCTGTGGAGGCTCTCTTCTCCTTTCTCTTCAAGATCAAAAACAGAAAAAGCTGAAGTAAACAATACATGGGTATTCTCAAGACAACTAGAATGAGAAAAAGCTTGTTGAGCAATTAGGTAATTAATTATCTCAGTCAGCGACTCCATTCCTAATAGAAAGTCCATGCCATTCAAGAGGTTTCTTCACGATGGTTTTCTTTTTTCTTTTTTTTTTTCCGGTGTTCCCAGATTCTAGGAACTTTTTGTAAAATTTAAATTCGATTAATTAACATAGAGTATATTACGTTTCAGAGGTAGAGTTCAGTGATTCTGCACTACTAGGTATTTAGCCAAAGGATACTATGGTTTTTCATGGTTAGGTTTCTAGTGGGTGTGCTGAGATGCTGGAAGAGGAGGGGTCGGCAAACTTTTTCTGTGAAGGGCTACAGACTCCGTATTTATTTATATTTATTTATTTATTAATTAAGATTTTATTTATTTATTTGACAGAGAGAGAGCACAAGCAGGGGGAGCGGAAGAGGGAGAAGCAGGCTCTCCGCTGAGCAAGGAGCCCAATGCGGGGCTTGATCCCAGGACCCTGGGATCATGACCTGGGCTGAAGGCAGACGCTTAACCAGCTGAGCCACCCAGGTGCCCTATTTTTTTTTTAAAGGACATTTTTTTTTTTTTAAGATTTTTATGTATTTGACAGAGAGAGAGAGAGAGAGAGAGAAAGGGAGCACAAACAGGAGGAGCAAGAGAGGGAGAAGCAGACGCCCTGCTGAGCAGGGAGCCCGATGTGGGGCTCGATCCCAGGACCCAGAGATCATGACCTGAGCTGAAGGCAGACGCTTAACTGACTAAGCCACCCAGGTGCCCCCAGAATTTGTATTTTTAGCGTCGTGGGCCATACAGTTAATGCCGCAGCTACTCACTTTTGCTGTTCGAGGGCAATAGTAGCCATAGACGAAGTGTGGATGAATGAGTGTGGCCAAGTGCCAACAAAAGTATTCTACAAACAGATGGCAGGCTGTGTTTTACCCACGGGCTTTAGTTTGACACCCCCATAGCATACTTGAAAATTTCTAACACAGAACAGTTAATAGTTCTTTCCACCTGGTTAATTCCAAAAGCTGCTTTATACAAATCCTATGATAAATTTAGGGATACAATGATTATGTCATGTACATAATGATAAAAGTTTGCAAAATGTGTTCGAAGGAATAACCGGAGGGACAGGTTTCATACATGAAGCAGATAAAGTGATGCTAGATACTTAATGAACAAGAAGCTCGCTTCACATTCTAATATTTAACATGTAGCTAAAAGGATAATTTCTCAGTGGCCTAGACTTTTAAGGCCTTTAACTTATGTCATGTAACAGCTTTTACCTTCTTTATTTTTAAGTTCTTTTTAAAGATTTATCTGTTTCTTTATTTGAGAAAGAGAGAGAGAGTGCATGTGAGTGGGGGTAGGGGCAGAGGGAGAGAATCCTGAAGCCGACCCCCCC
>NC_138385.1:87606002-87621237 GCF_054177405.1 Leptonychotes weddellii | reverse complement strand
ATAGAAAGTTTCATTTGTTCCTCAAAATATGCAAAGAAGAAAGCCAAAAATGCCAAACACTAAGACACTGCATTTTTATATCCCCTACCCCACCAAGGGGTTAGATATTTGGATAAATTAATACAAATAGAGAAAAAGAATAAAAACTGCCCACTCCGTGCTGTTTTCATTTGCTCAGGAGAATTTATAGTAACGCTGGTGCTTTCTAGCTCAAAAGCAAAAGAACAGGGTCTGCTTAGGGCAGAGCCAATGAGGCTCTGACCTGTCATTCTAGCAAGTCGCTCTGATCTAAGTAGGATTCAACTTCTGACCTGTGAAAAAGAGGTCTCGAAGTTTCTGATGAAAGTTATTTTCAGTGGCATTCAATTTAGAAGCTGTCGAAATAAGCCCAAATAGACAATTGGAAAAAAATGTATAAATAGATCCACCAACAAGAGGGTAAACAAAATACAGAGATTGGAGGGATTACTAAACTGGTTGGTCATGCAAGACCAAAGCCAAGAGCTTATGTCAGAATAGATAAAATCACACATTTTTAAAGATGAACTTTGCATGTATTACTTTTTTTTTCATTTTAAAATGCCCACATGTATACGATTACATACATACATGTATACGTACATAAATGGTTAGAAATACAATTGAGTAGTTAGAAAATAAAATCGAGTTTGTAATGGTTTGCTGCTACAGAGGAAGGCATAAAAATTCATTTATTGAAATGCTTGCCGGACCAGGAAGGCTGTGAGTGATTTTGAGGCTGTTTTGTGCCTCTGCTAGTGCGAAGGAAACCCTGTCCTTTGATGACAAGTATGTGTGGGAGGTAGAAATAGAGAAGCCCAGTGCAAAGCTAGCAGTAAGAAGAGCACCGGGGCTGAAAGCTGACCACTGAAGTTCTGATCCATACCCAGGAGAAGCTAAGCACGAAGGTGCCAAGAATGAATTGGGTACCGTGTGGTGGAGACCTGCCGTGAATGGGAATAGGAGGCCAGCAGGAGAGGCCACCTCGTGCCACAGTAGCAGATTCACCCAGTACTTGATGCGTCAGTAGAAGACAACTGAGAATGGGTGTGGGGCTAGCAAGTTGGAACAGATGAAAGAACAAAAAATGAAGAGCAAATAAATAGAAGGATCGAGAAAAGGCAATTCCAAAGATATTGGATATATTTTAGTGGATTGCTTCTAATGTGAAACAAATATTTTTGCAAAATCTTAGTGTGAAAATATTGCATTTTTCCCCGTTGGTATTAAGACAGCATGCACACACATTTAGTGAGCTCACTAATAACGATGAAGATTTGTTGAGTACTCACCATGTGGCAGGTAAATTAACTTAGATGTATTAATTCATATTATCACAACATGTCTAGGGCAGTTTTGTTATTTTCTTTATCTTACAGATAGACAAATTGAGGGACAGAGAGTTGTTTTTGAAAGGAGGTGTGCTGGCTCCGGAGGCTTCATACTTAACTGATGTATATTTTATTTTGGCTCTTTGGTAGTGTGTGTGTGTGTGTGTACGTGCATAAATGCTATATTTCAACTTCTGTTTAAAATGGCAGAGTCAACATGCATTTATGGTTTATCCCCCTGAGATCCCTACAAAATGAGAATAAAGATAAAAATAAGATAAAACTGCAAGGACAAAGAGAGGAGCCTAGAAGATGAATACCACAAAATGTTGGCAGCTGGAAAGCAGGATGACTGGTAACTTGATGGAGAGGGAGGGTGAGAAATAAACAGATGTATACCTCTGGACCCCCCCAAAGGTTTCAGGGATTGGCAACATCTCTAAAAGTGAAGGGTGAGGAGGTGGAGTTGATAATAAGACAGACTTGGGTGTGGTTCTGATGGAGAAGCAGTCAGATTCCCTAAAGCCCCTCTCCCGCCCTGATACAATTCTGGGATTTTATGCTCAGGAGAGGTAACACAGGAGGGACCCCTGGTTTTCTCAACTGGAATGTTGAGTTAAATTGTTTAGTTATCCGTTACCTGGAAGAGAGACTTACAGTTTCTTCTCAACAGAGCAACCAGAGTGATCCTGAGAAAATGGCTTCTCATCTAACCAGAGTAAGAGCTAAAGTTTTTAGAAAGATCTACAAGGCCAGACAGGATCTGCTCTGCCCCACACCCGTTCCAGAATGTTTCCTGTATAATCTCATCACTGACTCATCAGCTCCTCGCTCATTCCACTCCAGTCACACAGGCCTTCTTGGTCTTTCTCCAACAAGGGGACCATTCCTTCCTTGTGGTGTCAACTCTGTCTCTTTTCTCTGTCTGGAATGCAATCCCCACAGAGGTCTGTAAGCCTCATTCCCTCACTTCAATACGATACTCAATTCAATTTCACCTTTTCAGGGAAACCTTTCCTGACCAACAGATCTAAAATGGCAGCCTCTCTTCTTGCTTTATTCTTTAGGATCCTACTCAATGTCACTTAACTTTGATTTCCTTCCTTGTAAAAGAAGGAAAATAACAAAAACGACTTATGTTGTTTATTGTTTGCCTAATAGCCTGTATATTTTACTCTACTTGTCTAGTTTGTTTGTCTAGGATAACAGAAGGTAGAAACAGTAGACCGTCAGCTCCATAAGGGCAAGGATTTGTTCATCTGCTTTGTTCCACTCCTGTATCCCCAGCACTTAGAACACCGCCTGACATGTAGCAATTGCTCAGTAATTGTTGATCTATTAATAATAGTATTCCAAGATAAAGGTGAGGAAATCTCTAGGAAAACAGGGCAAAAAGATTAAGTGAAGGAAATTAGGAGTTAAAGTGATAAGAAAATTTTAGGTCCAATCTAAGAGATCCATGATCCAAACAAAATGCATTCCAGAAAGAAAAAAATGGAAAATGGAGGGGAGGATATACATCAGACAATAGAAAAAAAAAAATCCTCAGGCATAAGTTTCCTATTTGAAACAGCTCGCTTAGTACCTGGGTCAGTGGTTGAAATTAGATTCACATCAAAGACCATCATTAGGACATTTCAGAACACCAGAGACAAAGAGAGAATTCTAAAAGTATGTAAAGAGAAAAAAGCAAATTACTTAACAAAGGATCAGTAATCATAATGTCCTCAGAGTTTTCAGTAGCAGTACTGGAAGCCAAAAGTCCTGCTTTCGAACTTCAGGGAGAAAATGAACATAAGCCTACGTTCTGTGCCATGCCAAGCTCTGAATTAAATGTGAGTCTCCAATAAACATATTTTCCGACAGCCTGAGCCTCATAATAGTTACTAGTTGTGCATCCTTTATCAGAATGTTAATAGACAAGATTTCACAAAACAAGAGAATTAGATGTAGAAAGTGGAATATATGTAATTCAGGAAAGGAGATCCAACACGAGAGACGATGAGGGAATCCTCAGGGGTCCAGCCATGAGTATGCGGGGAGAACAGCCCATTCCGACTGGGGCAGGCCAGAAGTTGTGTGATGTCTCCAAGTGAAGGAACTGATAAATACCTGAAGTGATGGACCCTATTGAGAGGAGTTTTATAAAACGAATGGAAAGTTTGGGAATAAGTCGATAATAAGTATATAGAAAACCATGAAGAGGCGCGACACAGTTATTCAGGGAAAAACAAAAGTTGTGCAAGGAAGGCAAAGTAGCCGTAATAATATAGTCTGTGATTCAGCTATGAATAGTGTTCGTGAGTCAAAATAATGCAAATACTCATTGATAAAACCAGAACTATGCTGTAGTTACCATGGTGGCATCTTGGAGGAGGTAGGCTGCAAATGATCCAAATCCGAAGCTTTCACAGTGGGATATCAATAAATAACCTCTAAAATGAAAATATTTAGAAGTAGCAAAATAAGCATATGACTTAGACTTATGGAGTTAATATTTTTACCAAACCCAGCTGCAGTTGTTGAAAGTGCTTATCCCTGGCCTGTGAAATGTAGTTGCGGGGGAGACTACTGTTCCTTTTAATATGATTATAGAACTAGATGGTGCTTTGAACTACGTGGTGAACAAGCTCAATAAATACCAAGGCAGTGTAGACAACTTCAGTAAATATGAAGACAGATCTGTTGTTTGTCTCATTTAATTTGGAGATAAAGGATTTTTTTCTTTCATAGTTAGACCCCTTCACACTCCAAAGTGGCCTCTTCATTCCCATGTCACTGTGACCTCAGAGAGGTGCGCTTTGAAAGGCTTCGCCAAGAACCCACTGCCCACCGCTTCTGAATTGTTCTTTTAGGGATAACTCAATAAAGGCAGCAGCTCTAACTTCTTGGATCTTGGTTCTAGTCCTTTTTTCACATGAGTCAAGGGCAATCTTGGCTTGCTATGTCTCTAGTCTTCTTTTTCTCCCTCTTTAAATATCACCTACTTTAAAACACTGAAATGTTTTAAAACAATCAAGAAGAAATGGGTAGGTGTAGTGGGCAGTAGATATTTTGAAAAGGTTGCGAAGGAATACTGAAATATAAGTGCCTCTGTTTGTTGAAACCATCTTCCCATTATGAATTATATTTTACCTGAAGCAGTGTAGGAGTCCTGTCTTTCAAGAAGCCACAAGTGTACTTATTGTAGAAATAGCTAGGTTCTAATGATCATAACAATTTTGGGGCTTTGGATTGAAAGCATAATAAAAATATCACCAGTGCTATTGACTGCAGTAAAGTGTCATGGGTAGTACTGAATTGTGGCTTGTTTTTTTTTTCTTTAAACTTTCGAAGATTGATATGAATTTATTTTCCATCTCTTTGTCCAGCTGAATTTAAAACGAAGCTAACACAAACTCCTTGTTTGAAAATATGCTATTGAAATTTCCATCTCATGCTGCTCCGAGTTGTGTTTCAAGAGCCCCCAGGAGTTTGTGGAAGGCACTATGATTTGAGATATAACTCAAATTTTATGGAAACATTTTAAGTATATTTCTGATTATATTTATTCTGAGTTATTCACCATTAGTTTTCCCCAAGCCACTTTGACTGTGACATGAAACACACACATTCTTTGTGGCCTATCCATTCTTTTGTAATAGACATTTTGGGTCGATGGTGCATTCACAATTTAGTTTTATCTCGGTTTCTTAAGCTAGCTGCAATGATGAATCTGTAATTAGAATAACCTTTCAGTTTGTTAATTTGAAAGGGTAACATGGTATCCTGTATTTAATATTTACACTCCATCTACTTGATGTAGTTTACAAATTAGAACACCATGAAAGGTAGGACACAGAAGGTTAAAACAGAATCTAATTGACAGAAGCAGAAGAGGTAAATAATGTCAGGTACCAAAATTGAGCAGATGATAGTAAGTGGGGGGAAAAGTGTGTTTCTGAAATTTCTCATGGTGAAGGCTCCAGAGGAAACAATGTACTTGATAATGTTATTTTTTTTCTGACCACGCAATGCCCACACATTATTCCCTAATTTTTCCCTAAACAAAATTGAGTCTCTTAGCAGTAGGGACAAAAAGGACCGTGCAGGAATTTATTGTGTTTAAATGACATTAAGTCAACCTAGAGGCAATATTTTAAATTATGTTTTATAGGAGTAAAGCAGAAGTGGTGCTTAACAAGATGATTTTCATGTCTCCTCCCAATAAAAGGTAGAAGAGAGGATCATCCAATAAAAGCGCTTTGAGGGTAGGGTTGGAAGAAGGTGAATGCATTACAAGTCTGATCATCCTGAGAGAACTGATCAGGTTTTGGTTAATAACAGGTGACTAACCATGGAGGCAGTCTGGGTATTGCTTTTCCAGACTTAGCTACAGGATGATAGAAGCCTGAGTCTGTGTGAGAATATGAGGTCTGAAAACCGTGTGTGTGTGTGTGTGTATGCCTGCACATGCGTGTGGTGTGTGTGGGTGTATCTACACATGCCAAGGGGGGGCGGATAGATGAGGCAGTGGACAGCAGGCCCATGAGTATCATTGTTTAGTTGGCTAAACGAAGCTTTAAGTTCAAGAGCTGCTGGGGTTTTGATGTTCAGAGCCAGGACTTCCAGGCCCTGAGATGGGTTCTTAAACTTGATTTCCATACCTCAGTCCTGCTTTTCTTCTATTAAACAGAGACTTCTTTTGACCCTTTTAATGTCTGAAATCCAGACAAGATAAAGAAGAGCTGAGAGAGGAATAAGTTCTCTGGGAAGTGGGAAAAAGGCTAGACATGGGGTCAATAGTGACAACATCTAGATTTTAAATTGGGAGGTCCTCAAGTAGGACCTCTCATGGGCCCCGCCCCTGCAGTAGGATTGGTCCTGGAGTCAGGCATGGGTGAACTGTACAGATGGCCTTTGAGAGGCTCAGTGATGGAGGTTAGATGTGGGGTTCAAGGTGAGGAAACAGTGTTCACTGTCATCACAGTCATCAACAGATATTACACCCTGGACCTTGTCTTCAAGGTACTAAATATTGGGCTTTTTTTCATATGCTTTAACTCCCCCTGTGTTTATATATCTGTACATGCATTTTGGTTGCATTACCCAAGAATTTGCTTTTTGTTGGTGGAGGATCCACATTACCTCTTGTACCTCAAACACCTACTCTCTTTGTTTGCTGTGATGTCCTGACAGTGGTGGAGGTCTGTGATGGTTAATTGTATGTGTCAACTTGACTAGGCTAAGGGATGCCCAGATAGCCAGTAAAACATTACTTCTGGGTTTGTTTGCAATGGTGTTTGCAGAACACATTAGCGTTTGAGTCAGCAGAGTGGGTAAGGAAGATTCCCTCACCAATGCAGGTGAGCATGATTCGGTCCATTAAGGGCCTTAAAAGAACAAAAAGGTGGAAGAAGAGTGAATTTGCTTTTGTTACTTGAGCTGGGATATCCATCTTCTCCTGCCCTTGGACATCAGCACTCCTGGTTCTTAGGCCTTCAGGTTTGGACTGGAGCTATTCCTCCAGCTTTGCAGGCCTCTTGCTTGCAAACAGCAGATAGTGGGACTTCTCAGCTCCATAATGAAGTGATCCAATCCCTCATAATAAATGCTTACCATATAGCTCTATATATCCTACTGGTTTTGTTTCTCTGGAGAACCCTGCCTAGTACACAGAGTCTTAAAAATACTTGAAAAAAAATTTTTTTTTTGGTGAGAAAGAATTGTATACACCTGTGTAGGAAATATCACAACATAAAATGTAAAAATAAGTGAAAACTTCCAGGAACAGAGTATTTCCCAAATAGTATTCTGTGTTTACTATGTTCTATTGATAAGTCATTGACCAAGACAGGCAAGGTTTCTGCCCTCATCGAGGTTGCATTCTTAGGAAATCTCTGGGTGTAACAAGGACCAAGCTATAGGGGGAGATGGAGGGTGTTTATATAGAAAGAGAGCAACATTAATAGGTTTAGTGTATACTAAGTGCCAGCTAATGGAGCTTGAATAATTACAGAGGGGAGGGAGAGATTATTTCAGGTAGGAGAGTTGTGTGAACAAAAGCGTGAACACAGGATGTAATGAGGAACCTACTTGTCTGGAGTTTAGGCCTTGTATATAGGAATAGAGAAGGATAACTTTTGAGAAGTAGGTGGAGAGCAACCGAAGACTTGTGAACGGGGAGGTGACATGATAAAATTGGTGTTAGCACAGTTGACATGGAAATCAAACCAGGAAGTAGGATGCTGTAGAAGACCAGAGATGGACTGAAGGAGATGCCAGTGGGAATGCAGAGCTAGTGAAACATGTCGGACAGTGGAAGGAAAGACTCAGTAGGCTTGGGACTAGTGAATATGAGGCCAGAAGGAGAGAGAAGAGTCAGGGATCCCTCCAGCATGTCAAACCTCACTGGTGAGATAATGAGGTAACATTTGGACAAATGGAGGAGTCCAGATGGGAGACAGTTTGGGAGGCTCATTGAGGAGGTATAATTTAGATATATACGGTCATGGAATTCGGGAATAGAAGAGTTATATTTATTCTAGCTTCATCTCCCCCCCCCCCCATTTTCTCTTAACAGCATTTTCAAATAGAAAAGTTGAAATACTAGTACAGTTAGCACCTCTATGTTCCATCCATCTAGATCTGACAATTTCCATCTTCCCTTTTTAGTATCTATCTATCTATCTATCTATCTATCTATCTATCTATCTATCTATCTGACTGAACCATTTCAAAACAACTTGCCGGTACAATAAGACTTTATTCCTGAATACTTTAGCACAAATCTCCAAAGGACAGAAACTTCAGTTATGAAAGAATTTAAGACTATTAGATCTTCAGGTTACCTTATGATCCAATCTACTACTCTGCTCTCCTGCCACATCCCTTCCATGCTTATATATGGTATTTATTGGTTGGAGTGTTCAGACATATAAATTAGATTTGGGCAAGTAAGAAACAATATAAGAGTATAAAAGAGGTCTAGAAACATGGATAGGAAAAGATTTTGAGAGCTCAAAAAGGAGAAGGTGTGGGGCATCTATCTGGCTCAGTTGGAGGAGTGTGCAACTCTTGATCTTGGGGTTGAGAGTTCGAGCCCCACATTGGGTGTAGGGATTACTTACAAACATACATACATACATACATACATAAACTTGAAAAAGAAGATGATGAACAAAAAGAACAGTGGAGCAGAGATTTTATTTTCAGGGGAGAAATCTAGTGGTTGGATCGAGTTTTTCTTGGTGACATCTGACCATTATGGATCATAAGGTCTGGTTAGGTCAAGACCATGTTTCATGATAGACTTTAGGGACCACCTCCTTTGTTTTTTATGACAACCATACTTCTCACTGAAGAAAGCAGTATTTTGGATAGATATGTAGGTATACCTAGTAGTGGTGTTATTTTACTACTGGCCTAGTAAAAGCAGACAAATAATTGTTAGGAGATTAAGGTCTGTGTTAGGGTAGGGAGGATTTCAAGATTGGCCTTTGAACTCTTAATGGTTACAGTTGTGCTGTTGAAGTGCCATTCAACTTGAGAGCTGTTGGGAGAACACACCTTCTTAGTAGGAATAATTGAAGCTCTTGGATACTGTATTAATGTGACCCACAAGAACATGACTTGGGGGGAAGGGGCTCCCAGGGACTGATGCATGATTTATATGCTTAAAATAGAAAAAAAAAAAAAGGTCTATTAAGTATTCAAAGTTGCTTGACAAGCTGCTTTAGTTCAGGTATTTTTAGTGTCTTCACCTTTGTGATTTGTATTACATCTTTTACTTAGTGTTAGGTGTTTGAACAGGAAAAATTGAATCATACAGAGGATTATAGTCTAATAGTTGGATCAAAAAGCTTATAGGGTAAGACTTGAACTCTGTACCTGGTTGAATAGTATTGTTCCCCACCCCTCCCCCAGTTCATTTCCACTCAGAACCTCAGAAAGTAACCTTATTAGGTAATAGGGTCTTGACAGATGTAATTAGTTAGGTTAATTAGGTTAAGATTGAGTCATACTGGAGTCAGGTGGGCCCTAATCCAACGTGACTGGTACCCTCATAAGAAGAGAAGAGGACGCACAGATAGACGGAGATCTAGAGAGAATGATGTCATGTGAGGACAGAGGCAGAGATTGGAGTCACGTGTCTACAAGCCAAGGAACACCTAGGAACACCTAGGATTGCTGGCAACCACCAGAAGCTAAAAAAGAGGCCTGGAACAGGTTCTCCCCCAGAGCCTCCAGAAGTAACCAACCTTGCCTGCTGATACCTTGATTAGGGACTTCGAGCTTCCAGAGCTGTGAGAATAAATTTCTGTTGGTTTAAACCACCCAGTTTGTAGTCATTTTTATGGCAGCCTTAGGAAACTAATAGAGATGATAAGTCACAAGATCCATAAGATTGAGGCTTTTGATGTTGTTATTGTTAGTTTTTAATTAAAGTAGTGTGCAACAGAATCTGAAATACTGCACTAAAAAAGTGTGTGTGGTCGAAAGCCAAATGAACTATTCCTAAGGAGGTATCAGCTCTGAAAATTATGTGTATAGAGCTCAAGTTCATTGGCTTTGGCTCTAAGGAAGAGTTAATGAACAAAAATAGAACATATGCTTTTTTTTTTAAAATCAAGAAGTGCTGCTAATTGAAAAAAGCAATCTAAACAGGGACAGGAATTTTTGCCTCAGAATCATTTCCATTCTTTAACTTTTTTTTCTTCTGGATAGTGTATTGGATGTTTTTACATGGGAAATCTCTACCATCTCATTTTTTTTTTTTTCCGCTTTGTTTGAAGACCAAAGTCAGGGCTCACACATTTTTTATGAAGACAACATGAACACCATATTTGGAGTCTTATAAAAGTGGATTTCCGAGTGAGCATGTGGGAGGATAATTCATTGACAATTTAGGGGGGAAATAACCTCTGTTATTTACAAATAGTAGTTCCTTGGTCTGTTAAGCTCAGACCTCATCTTTATAATAAGAGCCATATCATTGTGACATTATGAGCTTCTTGGTCACTATAAATTCAAAACAACAGTGATATATTTGTTAATGATCTAGCCCTTCATTTTCCACTTCACTTACCTGCCTTCAGTTTTACATTTTACATTTTTTCTCCTCTTGCTCAGAGGGTTCTAGCTCTTACCACGTTTTTGGTGAGTCTGACTTTGGAATGAGATTCCCAGCACCATCACGACTCACCTTTGATAAGCCTCTCCTGTCTGGCACCTCGTTTCTGCTCAAAACAGCAACAGTCTTGGGTCAGCTATATGTTTGGCTTAAGTCTCTAGACTCTAGCTTGATGATATAATCAAAGATGGAGCTGGGTACGGCTCTTCGTCCTGGTATCCTGGTTGAGCCTTCAGATATATACTGCCTGTACACTTTGTCCCTTTTTCAAGAGAACTGACATTGGTTTTGTGCCAACCTGGATGTAGAACTAGGTCCTTTACTGGCTTCCACAGTAAAGTCACACCAAGCATAGCATGAAGACTTGAAGGTCACGAAGTAGGGTCGTATTGCACAGCACAGACATTTACTTTGGAAAACCATCATCACTACACTTGTGCTTTATTGAAGAATTTTTCAGCTCGTACTGCCAATGGAGGTTGCTTTCTTTCTGCCCTTCCCATGTACAGTGCCCTGTCTCTTTGGCTTCTTTGCCATTCTACTGAGAATTACCCCTTGTTCTTACTGTCCCCCTCTTTCCCCTTAAATCTTAACATGCCTTCTTCTCTTTTATTGTGAAGAGCAATTCATTCCAAGCTTTTACTTTTAAATGTGCTCATGGCCAATCAGCAAGCAAATAGTTTTCCAGGAAAAAGACCTGCACTTAAAAGATGATTTATGACAAATGTTTTTGTCTTTCTAAGATATAGTCCATACTCTCTGATCGCTCTTAAAAGTAACTACAACCACAACACAGTCACTTTGAAAGATGTCACAGTATTAGCTTCTATGTAAAATGTCCATTTTACTTTGGCAGTATGCAGTGTGGGTTTTAAAATCTAGTGTTCTGGCACATGAATTTGAACTAACCATCATTTTAAACTGTCACTCCACTAAAGAAGGAGAATAAATTTAGTAGGATGCCACCCAAGGATATTCAAAATCAATTCATCTTTCTGAATTATGCTAATTAGTCTGTAATTGGTCTTTGATGATCTAATAAATAGAAAATTCTAGATCATCGACTTCCCTTTCAACAATATAATGTTCTGATCATAAGAATTTGGCTTCTGAATAGCAAATAGTAGTATGGTTCTTCATGGAGCAAGGCAGTACAGTTGACCCTTGAAAAACACAGATTTGAACTGCACTGATCCACTTACACAGATATTTTTGATAAATGCAGTACAGTACTGTAAATTTATTTTCTCTTCTTTATGATTTTCTTTCTTTTTTTTTTAAAAGATTCATTTATTTTAGAGGGTGGAAGAGGAGAGAGAGAGAGAGAGAGGGAGAGAGACAGAGTGAGCGAGCAGGGGGAAGGGGCAGAAGGAAAGGGAGAGAGAGTCCCAAGCAGACTCCAAGCTAAGCCCGGAGCCTGACATGGGACTCAATCTGATGACCCTGAGATCACGACCTGAGCTGAAACCAAGAGTCAGACACTTAACCGACTAAGCCACCCAGGCGTTCCCCTTATGATTTTCTTTTCTTTCTTTTTTTTTTTAAAGATTATATTTATTTATTTGAGAGAGAGAGAGAAAGAGAGATAGCAAAAGAGAGCACAAGCAGGGAGGAGAGGGAGAGGTGGGCTCCCTGCGAGCAGGGAGCCCAATGCGGGGCTCGATCCCAGGACCCTGGGATCATGACCTGAGCCAAAGGAGATGCTTAACAGACTGAGCCACCCAGGGGCCCCTCCCCTTACAATTTTCTTAATAACGTTTTCTTTTACTTACTTTATGTAAGAACACAGCGTATAATGCATGTAGCATACAAAATATGTGTTAATTGATGTTGATGTTTTCAGTAAGGCTTCCAGCCAATGGTAGGCTATTAGTAATTAAGCTTTAAGTATCAAGTAGGTGAGTCAAAGATTATAGGTGGGTTTTTGTGCAGGGGTGGGGGTGGTTAACACCCCTAACCCCTGAGTTGTTCAAGGGTCAACTGTATTTCCCTTTAAGAAAGATGGTCAGTGATGGTCCCCTTCCGCTGTTACATGTGCCTTAGAAGCATAGATTAATGCTAGTTACTGTCTTGTCCTGGGATATCGGTTGTAGTTAAATGTTTGCTTTGTGATTTGAGATGACACTTACTGGTTTTATGGGCCAACTGGACCACGTTTTATCAAAATAAAGTATCTGGTATTTCTGTACACTCTGCTGATTTCTCTACCTGCTATAACCATGTGGCTTCACTCCAGACTGCTGCATTATTTTCTAGAAGTGTCTCTTTTGCTTGCTGTGGATGATATTAACTCAGCCAGATAACTGTAAAGGGGTTGTAAGGGAGTAATAAGGGATTGCAGCAATTACCCACTTTTCTCATGTGCTGGCTGAGCTGAATAGACTTTGAATTTGTTGTAGTTTTAATAACAAGGTCTGATTATGATGAAAGATTTAAAGTAGGGAATCTTCTTATGCCATTTTATGTTGCTAGACTGCTGTATTATCTCTGTGTTGACTGTTTTTTGCCAACAATGCCCATTCCAGAAATTCAATCCTTGAAAGGAGACAATTGAGCAAAGTGCAATTTGGCCAATTTTGATTGTTTTGTGATCACGCCAGTTTGCTGTGAGGTCCTGCCAGGCATCCCAAAGGCTCTAAACTACTCATTTTTGTAATCTGAGTTTAACCTCCTTATCCAAATGCTGGTTGATGCAGAATATTCATCCAAGGGATCATGTGATCATTGTAAGTTGCCTGTAAAGCTTATTTTGTGTGAGTTAAAACATAATGTTTTTCTTTATTCAGTTCGGGTGAGCATGTATTTGTTGGACTGATCAAAAAAAAAAAAATGGACACTGAGCCCACAGGGCCCCTGACCCTGTCCTCTACACTGGAGGATTATGGGGTGTCATTGTGTTACTTTCACTTAATAATTAGAAGTGCTATTCAGGAAAACAACATTCTAATCATGGGGGTGAAAAATGAGTCGAAGGGGAATAACCTTGTGTGAAAAGGCAGATGATCCAATCAGCCTATAAAATCAGTGAGGTAGAACCGCCCCAACTGTGACAGTGAGAACACACGCTTTACTGCAGTAGCTGCCTCCACTGGGCCATGTTAACAAGCAGAGACACACCTGCTCTTGTCTCCTCAGTACTATCTAAGCCACAATTCCTGGCTGCCTCCGGTGACAGCCCTGTCATTCGGATAGTCTTTGCTGGATGTCCCAGTTTACTATAAAGGAACGGCCACAGGCTTCAGAAGAGAAAAATCTGAGGTTATATCCCAGTTCTATGGCTAAATAGCTATGTTACTTTAGTTAGAGGAGACTTAATAAGTAAGTGTATTGACAAACGTTATACATGAAGGCCCTTTTCATTTCTTAGATGATGGGGTCAAAGGAAAAATTACGGAGTCTGTTTCAAAGGTATGCGTTGGGCCGGTGACAGCAATGGCTGGATTGCAGAGGGAGGCAAGGTCTATATATGTAATGAAAGACTTGTCATCAATGGAGGAGAGACTTAAGCGGGGGTCAGTATTTGCATATTTTGATGATTGAGGGTTAGACGCAGCATCTGGCATTGAAGACACCATAGGAGCTATGATTGGTATGTGGGGGTACAGGTATGTGGGACAATACAGCATTATAAAGCAAGGCCTCCCTCATCATTAGCCGAGTGAATTTGGGGAATGTATAAACTTCAGCCTCCATGTTAAAAGTAGATGTTAAAAAGAGAGCATAACATGATTCTGGTTTGGGGGGCTGTTGAATGAATTAATGGCCGTAGAATGACTAGCATCATGCCTGGAATTTACCGAGTATCCGGTGAAGGTGAGGTATTACTGTTATCCAAGGTTATTCAAGCACAATAAGCAGAATCATGGAGAAATGCTGGGCAAACCACAGTTATGTCCTCATTGGATTCAGTTGACTTGGCTATTTTTCCTGTTTTCAATATGGACTGAAATCTGTTAACATCATTTGTTGATTTTAAGTCTGGTTTAAGACAGTTTCCAACCAGGTGATTTTCAGTGGTATTACATCACGCAGGAAGAACAGCTGATGTTCTCAGCAATGAAACAGTTTATAATGCTCAATAATATTACAGAAAAATTTATTAAAAACAGAAAGAGGAAGAGACTAAATGCATATTCTTTACATTTGCTAAGGATGTGAGATTTGAATAAGTTATCAGTTAACTGTGGCCAACTATATCTTTTTAGTTTGTGACTCAGGACCTAAAATTAAGTATGTAGCAGTTTCTAGCTTATTGTTTCAAAGGTTTATTAAGTAACAACACTCTGCTTAGGCATGTGGACTTCATGTTGCTTGTTTTTAGATTTCTAAAGGTCATTGTTTTGTGTTAGAATTTTCTTGTATGACTGTCACCGTTACCTGGCTTCATTGTAGACCAGACTGACCAATGCTTTGTAAAAAGAAAGAGTGCTTTTCCTAAGGTTGCTAAGAACGATTTGCCTATACCATTAGTCTTGGTTTAAAAACAATGCTGAACTTTGTTCACTGCTTTAGAAAAATCACCGCAGCGTTAACATTTCAAAGTTTGTCATTTCCTTGATTTTTTCGAGATATGACTGTGGCTTTTAAAGAAGAACCCAAAGGCATCAAAAAAAGATGCCTTTTGAGTCCAACTTATTTTGCTCAGTGTGATATCTGTGTTATTCATCCATGTTGTTGTCTGAATCAGAAGTTTGTTCCTTTTTGTTGCCGAGTAATATTCCACTCTATGGATATATCATAATTTGCTTATCCATTCTCCTATTGATATTTGGGT
>NC_138385.1:87582138-87605502 GCF_054177405.1 Leptonychotes weddellii | reverse complement strand
CTTATTTTGCTCAGTGTGATATCTGTGTTATTCATCCATGTTGTTGTCTGAATCAGAAGTTTGTTCCTTTTTGTTGCCGAGTAATATTCCACTCTATGGATATATCATAATTTGCTTATCCATTCTCCTATTGATATTTGGGTTGTTTCCAGTTTGGGGCTATTACATACAGAGCTGCTCTGAATATTCCTGTATAAGCCTTAGTTTTTAGTTTGTCTGCTTTCTTTTTTGCTTTTGGCCCATACTGTAAGGCAGTCTCTAAGGTGGCCCCCAAAGATCTCTACCTCTTGGTACTCAGGCCCTCAGTGTCAGCTACATGGATTGACTCAATTCTAAGGAATAGAACATAGCAGAGGTATTAGAACAGTAATACAAGTGGGAGTGTGGGATGCCACTTGTGAGATGGGCTGCTCTCTCTCACTCTCTCTGGGCCTGCTAATGCTGGAGAGAGCCAGTTTCATGTCATGAGCCAACCATCTGGACCGGCCCACATAAGTAAGTTTGGAAGATGATTTGCTCAGGCCTTGCCACCAGCCCCATGAATGCACTTAGAAGCTTATTCTTTCCCAGGTGAGCCCTGAGTTGATTGCAGCCCTGAGATGACACCTTGACTGCAATCTCAAGACACTCAGAGCTGGAACCACCCAGCTAAGCTACTCTGGCATTCTCCACACTGAGAAAATGTAAGATGATAAACATTGGCTGTTGCCAGCCCCCAGGTTTGGGGTTATTTGTTTCATAGCCGTAAAGAGCTAGTCCAGTCCACTTCAGTGACCATGGTGTGGTTTTTACTGTTTTTTTAAGTTTTTACTTTGTTCCACTTTTATTGAGATATAATTGACCTATAGGTCTATATAAGTTGAAGGTGTCCTGCGTAACAGCTTGACAGAAATATGTTGTAAAATGATTCCAGAATAGATTTAATTAACATCCATTTCCTCATATAGTTAAACTGAATTTTTTTTTTCCCTTGGGATGAGACCTTGTTGGATTTACTCTCTTACCAACTTTCAGAAATATTCTACAACCACGTTAACTGTAGTCATCATGTTGGGTGTTATATCCTCAGTACTTATTTATCTTATAATTGGAAGTTTGTACCTTTTGACTCTTCACATCCAATCTCGCCAATGCCTCTCCGTTACTCCCCGGGTAAGCACAAATCTGATTTCTTTTTCTATGAGTTTGGTGTTTGTTTTTTGTTGTTGTTGGTGGTGGTTCTTTTAGATTCCATGGTGTGTCTAAATCATTTGTTCTCTATTGATTCCTCAGTGGAGGATAGTTCACTAGGAGCTTTGTGTTTCTCACATCCACAGCTGGTAAGAGAAGATAGGGTAACCTTCTACAGAGAAAGCTTTATGTAGTCTCTTCATTCATTTTTGGAAAGTGGCTAAAGAACTTAGTTGTTTTCCTCAGGATGGAGTTTTACATATTCTTTTTTGTGAAGTAGCAGAAACTCATTCTAAAAATACTCAGTTAATGAGAAAGAACTGGAGAAAAACTGAAAATTCTCCATAAAATCTTCACCACCTCAATGCAATAATTGTTAAAATTGTGCTGTTCATTTCCCTAGATTTTTCCCCATAGAAATACAGGTACACATAAACATGTATACATATTCACAAATGTAATCATATTAGATACGCTCTTTTAAAATCTGCTCTTTGGGGCACCTGGGTGGCTCAGTCGTTAAGCATCTGCCTTCGGCTCAGGTCATGATCCCAGGTCCTGGGATCGAGCCCCACACCAGGCTCTCTGCTGGGCGGGAAGCCTGCCTCTCCCTCTCCCACTCCTCCTACTTGTGTTCCCTCTCTCGCTGTGTCTCTGTCAAATAAGTAAATAAAATCTTTAAAAAAAAAAAAATCTCCTCTTCCCCTTCACAGAGCATTCTGATATTATTTCAGTGTCAAAAAAGACAGGTGAAGGGGAGCAGAATATGTGACCCCAAAATATGCAACTTTGGCATGTGGGTTATTTTGAGCTAAAGGCAATCAAGACTCAGCTGATGAAGAAAACTTTTACCTCTTCCTTAACTCCCTGAAAGACTTTAGATAGGGGGCCTGGCTCAGAGACAGAGCTAGTACCAGGAGTAACTTTTATCTGAATGACTTACCTGTATGGTGGGGCAAACATTTCATCTTTGTATGACCTTCCTCTCTTTTGAAGCCCCAGGCCCTTATCCTATTCCTTAGCATAGGATGGCATATGAGTCTCAACCGTGCTCCTTATCTTTGGGTCTCAGATTCTTGTGGGGTTCCTCTTTGTATATAATGAAATTTGTTTTTCTCCTGTTTATCTGTTTTCTATTAGTTTACCAACCAAAGAACCTAGAAGGGCATGGGAAAAATTTTTCCTCCCCCAACACAGACCTACGTGATGATTTTAATAGTTTCATAGTGTTACTATATACCATAATTTATCCTATTCTGTGCCTTTGACCTGTTACATTCTCTACCTCCACTGTTTTTTTGACAATTAAAAACAGCTGTGGATAATCATCCTTTGTTATTCATCTGTGTTAACTTATCCAATATTTCCTTAGCATAATTCATCAAGTGAATATTTCTAGAAGGGTATGCAGATTTAAAGGCCTTGGATAAATACTGTAAAATTGCCATTCAGGAAGGTGAGACTCACTAATAGAATATGAGGGTATTATCCCTCAATAAGTATGGTAGCACTGAGCGTTATCAAACTTGTTAATATTTGGCAATGTGATGAACGGACATACTGCCATTTTAACATGATTTCTTTAATTGTAAGTAATACTGAAATATATTTTTTATGTTGTTCTTGACCATGTATTTCTTGAATTGTGCATATCTGTTAATTTTTGTCCTATGGCAGTAAAATTTTTTTCTGAGTTATAAGTTTTCTGTCTCTCTCCATTTATAAATTTATGTATATACACACAAATACATTACATAGAGACAGAGAGAGAGGGAACACAAGCAGGGGGTGTAGGAGAGGGAGAAGCAGGCTTCCAGGTGAGCAGGGAGCCCGATGTGGGGCTCGATCCCAGGACCCTGGGATCATGACCTGAGCTGAAGGCAGACGCTTAACCGTCTGAGCCACGCAGGCACCCCCACAAATACATTTTTATATGTAATATATATTTATATTTACCTGTAGTGTGTCATATATAGTGCACATAATTCTTTTTCATTTTGTAGTTTGACCTTTAACTTTGATAATGGTGAGTTGTTTGGCTGTAAAGAACTTTTACATATTAAATAAGTTAAATTGATCATTTTCTAAACAGTTTATAGCTTTGGCATGATGCTTAGTAAGTCTTTTTTCTACTGTAAAAATATAAAATTACTCAATTTTTTCTGTTTTGAAGAGTTATTACTATGATTTCATTTTTTTACATTTACATTTTATATCTACATTTTACTTTTTCCATGTTTAAAATTTAATTTTTTATACTTAGTTTTTAATTGATCTGGAATTTATTTTTATATAAGGTGGGAGATGGAGATCCTATTTTATTTTTCCCCAAACTATTGACCAGTTATCCCAACATAATTAATTGAATAATCCTTTTTTTGGTTACCAATAATTTTAAGTGTACTATTATAATTTCCTAATTAATGTGCATTGTAAAGATGTATCTCCCCTCATATATCTCCCTGAAAAAAAAATTAAGAACTTTTACATGTTGATCAATAAATTTGTGTTTTGAATTGTAAAAGTGTGTTTGTCCCTGCACTTGTATCTTTTCAGGCCCTACAGATTGGGAAAGTATATCCAAAACCTACCTGACAGTTTCTTTACACGACTAAAGTTGAATCCCAAGCCATATCCATATGTTGAATATTATTTCTTTATGTATAATAAAAGGCGTCATGACTAGTACCATGAATGTGGTATAGGAGAGAAGGGGTGCATGCTAATTAGCTTTACATTAAAGTTAGAATTTAAGGGCGCCTGGGTGGCTCAGTTGGTTAAGCGACTGCCTTCAGCTCAGGTTATGATCCTGGAGTCCAGGATCGAGTCCCGCATCGGGCTCCCTGCTCAGCGGGGGGTCTACTTCTCCCTCTGACTCTCTTCCCTCTCGTGCTCTCTGTCTCTCATTCTCTCTCTCAAATAAATAAATAAAAATCTTTAGGAAAAAAAAATTTTAAATGTTTACATTTCTTTTTCTTTAAATTCCTCTTTGAAGACATTTCAGTGAATTTAAATTTTATGTATAGGATACAAGTAAACCTCAACTTTCAAACATAGGACTTTTTAACCACCTACATTTTTTATATTAGATGTTGACCACCTCACCATATTTCGATAATTAAATTCATACTTAAATACGTGAGTCGAAGAACAAATGTTTCGAGCTATTGAATGAAGATTTGGCTCTCAAGGCAGCAGTTTGCATCGCATCATCTTTGTTGTTTTAAGCAGTAGTTTCAATATTACTCTTCATTGCATTTTTGTTACTTATATTTTAAAATGAGAAGAAAATTTGGGGCGCCTGGGTGGCTCAGTCGTTAAGCGTCTGCCTTTGGCTCAGGTCAAGATCCCGGGGTCCTGGGATCGAGCCCCACATCGGGCTCCCTGCTCAGCGGGAAGCCTGCTTCTCCCTCTCCCACTCCCCCTGCTTGTGTTCCCTCTCTCGCTGTGTCTCTCTCTGTCAAATAAATAAAATCTTAAAAAAAAAAAAATTGAGAAGAAAATTTAAAAAAATGAAAAATGCTAATCATGTTGGTAAGATGCTTTGGTCTCATGAACTTGGTATAATTGAGGCAACACTGGAAATGTGCTGAAAATGGTGATTGTTCATCCCCAGTGCTTGCTCATGGATCTATGCCAGCGGGCTTTCTGAAGAAAAAGAAGACGACTAAAGAGTATATATAATATGTGAGAAGATTGTGTCCAAGAGACAAAATGTAATTAGTGCTTTTATAATATTTTTAGGTTTCTGGGAACAGAACATTCCTTAAACACAGGTTGTTAAATCCAACTGATATGTTCCAGTTCTCATTTTACTTGACCTCTTAGCATTAAACACTTCTTGAAACCATCTCTTCTCTTGGCTTCTGTTCTTGACATCTTCTTGGTCACTTCTCTTTCTCTTTGCACTTCATCCTCTTCTTAGATTTTAAACATCGAAGTTATTTAATCGAATCTGGGTCATTTCCTCTGCTCCTGCTATGCTCTCCCTTTATGATCTATTCTAAGCTTGTGGCTTCAAGTTTATTCTCAATATAGATCACTTAGAAATCTAAACTATAGCCCAGAAGCCCCCTCTGAAATACAAACCTTTATGTCTACCTAATTGCTTAACATTTTCTTGATGATGAAGGGGAGTGGAATATACCACCCCAAAACATGCCACTTTGGCATGAGGATTATTTTGAGATAAAGGCCACCAGAACACAGCAGATTCAGGAAAAGCTCTTGATCTCCCCCTCAACTGCCTAAATGTACATTGGAAAGGGGGCTGGTACCAGGAAAAGAGCTATTATCAGAGGTAATTTTTTACCTGAGAAACTTATCTGCATAAAAGGGCAACCTTTGTTTTCCCCACATCCACTCTGCCTTCTTGTGAATGGCCTTCTCCCCTTCATATCCCCAGACCTCTGCCCCTTTCCTTAGCTCAGGATGTTATATAAGCCTCAATTACTTGGCTGCCTTTGGAGCCTCCGATCTTTGGGGTTCTTGTATGTATGAAATCACATTTCCTTTTCTCCTGTTAATAAGTCTTAGGACCTTTTGCTTGTTTGACCAGTCGCAGGATCTAGAAGAGTAGAAGGAAAGCATCTCCTCCCCAACAATGATTCAAAGACACGGCACATACCTAATGTCCAACCAAACCCAAATTTCCAATCTTTCTTTCGATTCTGTTTTTATTTTAGGTCACCTTACTTCAGTTGTTCAAGTTAGAAACCCAGAGTCATATTTGTATCTCCCTCTCTCTCTCAGCTCCATATCTAATTCTTCACCGAGTCTTACTGGTTTTACTTTCCTAGCATCTTTTGAGTTTGTCCACTTTTCTTCATCCCAGATAGCAGTTTGTTTTTCTTCGATTTGTTTTTCACATTCTGACATTGTATTTTTTTTTTTCAGATATCAAATGTGATAGATCAGCTCTCTGCCCAAAATTCTTTGATAATTTCTTAATTCTTTTAGGGTAGAGGTAAAGGTTTTTGGTTTTTTTTGTTTGTTTGTTTTTGCTTTTTTAAAACATTGCCTATAATCCCTGTGTGGTATGGTTTCTACATACCTCCCCAGTCTCCTTTTTCACCTGTTTCTCCTTAGCAATCTAGCCATTTGATCCTTTTATCTGTCTTTTTTTTTTTTCTTTGGTCCTTCTCTTAGGGAAGCTATCTCCAGTGAATTCTTTTCTTTGTTTCTTTTCAAAGATACCTCTTACTGGGCTCACACCCATTGTGCTTGGCGCAGTGGCAATATCGAAGCCAAGGAGGTTTATCCGAGGCGCGATTATTGCTAATTGAAACACCCATTGTTTCTCACAATTCCTGGATCTTGCCTCTTGCCAGATATCACCACCTTCACCTCTTTTCACATACACAGGAATTTAAGTTGGCTTACCTCTTTACCTAATATTTCTAAGCTTCCATGCCTCCAGCCATTTTTAATACAGTTGTCAGGCATGCCAAAGGCCAAACTACTGGGGATGAAATGTCATTTGTTTTTGCCAAATTAAGGATCCTAGAGCTCCACACTGGATCCTTCTTAAAATGTAAGGCATGGTTGGAGAGAGATGGGATTATCATGAATAATTACAAGTGTGTGAAACACTTACTTGTAAAAGATGGGTGAGGTAAGTGTGTGTTTAAATCCTAATGATGAGGATCTTTTTAATAGGAAACGATAAGCATACAGGGGAGAATATTCTGTGGGGTTGATATTCCTGAAAATGAGGAAGGGGGTGATGTGTCAGATGTAGGTGGCATGACTGGCTTTTTCTTTGGAAACAGGAAGTAAGGAGGTTGACAGTGTGCAGTTATGGTAGATTGCTACATTCAGTTTGGTTGATAACCTCAGTATTTAATATGAATTATCAGACAGGGTCATCTTTTAAGATTGAAAGGAAAGGCGGGGATCATAGGTTTGAGGAACATGGAGAGTTTGAAAAACTTTTGTTGGAAATGGGAGTTGAGCAGAGAAACATGAGAGGATTTCTGATAATTATGGAGCTTCCAACTGATGGTGCCATTGTGAATTTTTTGAGATAAAGCTTGCCACATTGTGTGACCTTTTTCAGCAGCACCCAGCTGACCTGGTCCAGGGTTGAAGAAGCAAATACTTGATTTCATCCAGCTTGAGGGTTTACATAGATGGCTCTGATGAAAAGACAGATGGATAATGGAGTTTAGAGTATTTGCTTGTTTAAAAAATGCTAATTGTGGATTCTCTTTTGGCCAGGAGGAAGATGGGAAAAAAAAAAAAAAGGCAGGAGGGCTAATGATTGGGAGAAGGCACAAAGGTCAATGGCTTTGTGTTTCAAATGAGGGCCAAAGTATAACAAATAAAAATTATTTCATTTCCCATCAATGTTTGGAACTGTTTCCCACTGTTTATTTGAAATTAAAAAAATTGTTGTTGTGAATCTCTTACCAATATACTGTGATTTCGTTTCCCATCTGTGGAGAATGTTACAGGAAGTGATAAGCTAATTCACTAATGTTTCATCCAATCCTAGATGTGAAATTTGACGAAGCTCTAAAAAGAGTCTTCACGAAAATGTCTTTCCTTGCGGACTGGCGTCTCTTGCCTTTTCTTGCATTAGCAAAAATAAAGTAAATTAGTCAAGGGCTCCATAGCAAACAAATGGCACACTCAGAGGAAGATCATTTGAATTGAGAGGGTTTATTTAGGAAGGGGCTGTTTTTAACTAGTGGGTCTGGGTATAGTGGTAGAACTAGAAGGGAAATTGCACAGCTGAGGTTTTACCATTCCTCAGTATGAAAGGACAAGGGGAGGATGGACTCGGTCCACAAGGATGGCCGGTCCCGTAGTGCTGGCAGCTGTAGGAAGTGCAGTGACCTTTGGTCAGGTGATATGCCCAGGCCACACTGACCTTGGGAGTATAGAATATGAATACCCTGCCCTCACTCTTCTCTTTCCTTTGAATCTTGTCAGGTGGTGTCCATTTGGCTGAGCTCAATTGAAAGAGAATCCTGTTGATGTGGTACATACAGATGATCTCTTTGAGGCTCAGACAGGGTGGAGAAGGGTGGAGCTCGACTCTGAAAGGCCAACTCGAAGACAACTGATACATTGAGAGAGGGAATTAATATTTTAGTTCTTTTCTAACTCAGATGCTATTTTAATCTCTTGGTATGCTTAAAGGGAGGACGTATGTGATCTTCCATCCCCTAGTGTCTTCTGTCATGGGTTCAAAGCTTGCTATCTATGTGGCAGATACTGTGTCAGGGACTGGATATATAAAGATACAGAAGACATGATTCCTGCCTTTGAGATGCAATATGTAGTGGTAGAGATAGATAGGAGGATTGTATAGATAATACTCTTAAGCTTGTTATTTATTATGTTTACTATTTGATAACTAAAGTCCTATGGTAGCCTGGAGAATGGAGGATGTAAACTTTTACCTGTGTATGTTTTATATATGTCTAATGTATATGTATCTGTGTGTGACGGTTGCTTGAGGGGAAGGAATGGGAATTCCATCAGTCATACTTATTACTGCCCGACTACTGTAATTAAAACATCACTTTCCTTATATCCTTCTCTTTTCTTGAGAACCTGTAATGGCTCCCTTTTAGAGGACCTCCCAGAAGCTTTCTCCTGCTTTTCAAAGGTTTCCATCCTTTGATCTTACCCTGCCTTTCCAGTTGCATTTTCCAGAACCCTCCATCTGAGATCAGCAGGTCTCTCTACCTCTCCTTGCATTTTGCAGTAATTTCTGTGATGATTGCGTACTGCCAACCTCTCGGGCCCCAGACTTCAGTACTTTTAAAACTGATGGCTGCTTGTCATTCAAAATGGTGCTCAAAATGGTGCTCAAAGGGTACCTTTTTGAATTAAGTCTTTCCCAGTATTTTAATTCATAATCAACTCTTCCTTTGCTCAATTCTGTTGGATCTTAGAGCCAGTTATACAGTGAAATTAATTGATTCTTTAGATGTCTGGCATATGCTAATTTTGTCTCCACAGGTATACTGTGGGCATGTCTTTCACTTCCTCTGTATCTCCTTCAGCACCTAGGAAAGTTGAGTTTTAGTAAATACAGTTGACCCTTGAACACAGGTTTGAAATGTCTCAGTCTACTTATACATGAGATTTTTTCAGTAAATCCAGTGCAGTACTGTAAATGTATTTTCTCTTCCTTATGATTTTCTTAACATTTTCTTTTCTGTAGCTTACTTTATTATAAGAATACAGTATATATATGTATATATATATATATATATATATACATATATATATAAAAATTTACAGAATATGTGTTAACTCACTGATTATGTGATCAGTAAGGCTTCCAAAGAACAGTAAGCTATTAGTTAAGTTTTTGAGGAGTCAGAAGTTACACATAGGGGTGCCTGAATGGCTCAGTCGCTTAAGCATCTGTCTTCGGCTCAGGTCACGATCCCAGGGTCCTAGGATCGAGCCCCGCGTCGGGCTCCCTGCTCAGCGGGGAGTCTGCTTCTCCCTCTGCCCCTCCCTCTTTTCAGCTATGCAAGGGGTTGGTGCCCCTAACCCCCACATTGTTCAGGGTTTAACTGTACTTGGTTGAGAGTGTCCTGGAAAAGTACCAGGACAAGTATGTCACAGCTTTTGGAAAAATAAAGGAGATGCTCTACTAATTGAGGGACTCACTGTATATGAAAGAAAAAGCATTATATTTGTTTGAATTACTTGCTCATGCTGTTCTATTGACATTGATCTGATGTGGAGGTTAGATCTGAACAGATACTAAATTATGACTTTTAGTCATAGTCTGTGTAAATATAGCTGACCTCCAATTTTTTTTTTTTTTTAAGATTTTATTCATTTATTTGACAGAGAGAGAGAATGGGAGAGAGCATGAGCCAGGGGGAGAGGCAGATGAGAGGGAGAAGCAGACTCTTTGCTGAGCAGGGAGCCCGACATGGGGCTTGATCCAGGAAGCCTGTGATCATGACCTGAGTGGAATGCAGCCGCTTAACGACTGAGCCACCCAGGTGCCCCTGACCTCCAATTTTTAGTGTAAATGTATTACCAGTGTAGAGTATCAACCGTCCAAATTTATAATCAACCCACACTTCTTTTTGCTAGTGTTGTTGAGCTGTATATAAAGTCTTTGCCAGTTTCTTCTCTGTTAATTACTCTTCTGAATCTGTGTGTATAGAGTGTTCCATCTCAGGCTCCATTAAAAGCATTAGTATGCGGGGCGCCTGGGTGGCTCAGTCCGTTAAGCGTCGGCCTTCGGCTCAGGTCATGATCCCAGGGTCCTGGGATTGAGCCCCACATCGGGCTCCCTGCTCTGCGGGAAGCCTGGTTCTCCCTCTCCCACTCCCCCTGCTTGTGTTCCCACTCTCGCTGTCTCTCTCTCTCTCTGTCAAATAAATAAATAAATAAATCTTTAAAAAAACAAACAAACAAAAAAACATTAGTATGACTACTTCCTCAGGCCTGCTTTGCTCTTTCCTGATCTCCTATGGCAGACTTGAGGCCTAATCTATGTTCAGGTTGCTTCTGTCCTACATATACTTTCTTTTGGGTGTTCCAGTTAATTATTCCTATAGTTTTCTTTTCAGCCTAATTAGAACTAAAATTCCAAAGTGGAGAGCTGTTTAAATAAAATATGAGCCATCCATAGGATTTAATAATGTATATTAGAATATGTAATCAATGTTTGTGATATGCTAAGAGAAAAATCAGATGATAAGGTAGTGTGTACAATATTGTCTCAATTCTATAAAAACATGGTTAAATACATGTTTCCATAAAAAGATAAAAATAATATTTACCAAAATATAATTAGTAGGTAATAAGTGCAATTAGCAGACATTAATGCTTTTTAGCATTAATATTTCTGGCTCTCTGCTCTCTGGGTAGATGATAGGATTGCTCTTCCCCTTTCTTTGACAGTAAGTGTGGCCATATGACTTGCTTAGGCCTATGAAATGGGAGTGGAAAATCCATGTATCACTTCCAAGTTGTAGTTGATGAGACAGTGCGAGATCTGCGTTTCCCTCCCACTGCTGCTGTAGTTGTAGAAGAGCTTGTTCAAATGATGCCTCCATCTGCCAAGTTTCTGAGTGACCAGTAAGTGAGCAAGAATCTTCTGTTAGGCTAAACTACAGAGATTTTGGAGGTTGTTACTGTAAGTGCAATCTAGCCCATCCTGAGTAGTTTGGTATTTATGTTATAATTTTTGAAGGATGCAGGTGAGCAAGAAGGACAAAAGGAAAACCATCTGTGAAGCCACGTTGTAGGTGTGCGATGCTTTTTTCCTGCACTTGTGTTTTTGCACAAGCTATGCCAACTTAACCTGATTTTTTTAATACCCAAAATAATCGTGATTTCTGCACATCACAATAAAAATGACCAAAGTCTTGTGGAGAAGCACATTCCTTTGTTTTTGCCACACTAGTCCCTTACCAATGTCAAAGCATCGTGAGGGATACTGCTACTGAGGGTAGACTCTAGGCTAAAGAAAAGAGTAAGTGATTTGAGGCATCCTGAGCCTCTCCTTTGATTCCATTATATGTATCTACTTGAGGCTATCCTTGAAAAAGCTATCATGTCCTCTTGAGGAAGGATGAAGTACATTCAGTGCTCTGCCCACTTAAGAACCCTCCATACCGGTCTTAATTACGTTCTTAATTATTTCTCTTTGCCTCAGAATGATATTCACTTATGAAGTATTTCATGATAAATTGAAAGGTTAAAAAAGACACTTGCGTCGTTCTCTTTTTGTGTGCACGTGCACTACATTAACGGAGAAAATGATAAAATTTGTGAGGCTTTGAAACAATCATTTGTGAATATTAACTTAGCTCGATTGAACAGTGAACTCCAGAAGATCAGTAAGGATTTATTCAAAGACATGTAGGAGGCACATAGTTTACAGAAACCATTCTATGTTATAAACTCTTAGTCGGAAAGAACATGGAGAGGATTTTAGTGTTGATTGCATCAATATTTTCTTTTATTTTGTTTTTCTCTCACTCGCTCCCCAGCCTGTCTCCACTCACACATTATGATACATCAGCTCATGCACCCAGTACCCTAAGACTAATGTCAGCTGTAAAAGTGTGGCGTGGCATTTCACAAAAATTGCAAAACACGTATTATGCAAATGCTTCTTAGCGTCTCGAACATTAGAAGAAGGAAGGATAGTATCTTTCTTTATAAATTCATTTTCTACTGTCAGAGCCAAGACTCATGTGACCTTGCAGCTCACAATTAGGATTGCAAAAGAACTAGTTTTGACAGTCAGCCAACGCAGTAAAAGAAAGGAAAGAGCACTTCTCCGATTCAAAAGCTGGCTGCTAGACGGGGGCATGCGAGGAGGAGGTGGCTCTTCCTTTGCAAGCACAACACATCATTACGGAATGACACCTTTCAGGACTTAAATTTTAAAACCTAGAAAAAATAATAAGGTGAAGTTGCCAAACAAAGATTGGGCTTTCATGCAAATGTCTTTGGTAATTAAGGGGAGGGTGCTAAATGTGCACTATTCCTTCTAAGCAGAATTGTTTCTAAATGCAGGGGTATGTTCACACTGTAGTCTGTGAGGCAACAGCTGTTCTTAAGAGGCCGCTGTCAGTGTTGATAAGTTACTTTTAAAACTAAATCTGTTTGCTGAGCTCATGTTGTTTGGAAAACTATAAAGAACAAAATCTTTAATGCATTTTTTTCCTTTGAAAAAAAGGGAAAAATCCTATCAATTGCAAGCAAAAGCAGTTTTCTGAAAGCCCACAACCTAGCGAGATCCTGGGGTAAGCTCATTTATATGAGGGAGGGAGGAAAACACAAAGCAGATTGGAATTCTGAGTTCTCGTCTGTGGGTAACAATTTACACTCTGAAAATGCACTGATTGCATTCTTTTAGCCCTTGTTTGCAGTGACTGAGTGTAGGGCTGAGAGCTATTTTGAATTGCTGCCCTTTTGTTTGTTTTTTTTGGACACAGTCTCCACTGTGAGTCTATTTGTTGTGAGTGATATACTGGCCAAACTAGCCTTGGACATCATTGGTCTGTTTATTTCATGTGGTACTTCAGGCATTGTTTAGCTACCAGGGTAGAACAAAGCATGTCATCTAGTGTCTGATGGGGCTATGCAACTCTGGCCTTAGGGAAAAAAAAGAGAGAAATTAGTTTCTCTCTTCAGTGTGGTATCCCTTTCTTTGTCTTACTCAGTTTCATAATTGTTTCATCTTATTCAAGAGCCCAAACCAAACCCAGGAGACCCAGTCCATCATATTCTGCATTCTTCTCATTTCTGTCTTTTTTACAAACTAACCAATTTTCTGTCTCATAAGCTTGGAGACCTTTGACAGGTATCAAATCAAAGTGTTGGAACGTGTGTTTTTAAGATTTTCTAGTTCAACTTCTGTGAAATAAAAAATTCTCTGCCTGACATCTAGCAATGGAGTCTCTGCTCAAATATTACATGTGGGGGCAGTTTCAGTTGTTAGAAAAATTTCTATTAGGCAAAAGTAGTTTCTCCTATACATTTTTACACACTAGTTAACAGTTTTGCCCTCTGGGCGAACAGGGGAGTCCCACTTGGTTGCATAATTAAGGAATGTGAACACAGATTTTAACACAGGATATCAAGAACTCCACCAGAATTGAGCATTGGAGAGTTAGAGCTTTTTTCAGAAGAAGTGATTGAGGATGTCCAGCTTGGAGATAGTAAGGATTCAGGGAGACGTGGTCAATTTTGCATACACGTGTGTCACATGCTTGATTGGCTGTCAAGTGGATGAGTGATTAAGCCTGCTGAATACAGCCCCAAAAGGCAGGATCAGAACCAGTGGTTGGAATTAGAGGTAGGCAGATTCTGGATTAATCAAATGATGAACATGGCCTGTTGTACATTAGGAGAACATTTAAGATTAGACCATTTGATTTGATGACCTTTAAGGTGCTATGGATTTCTTGTAAGTCTGATCTCCAACAGGAATGTAAAAGAAATAATCATATGTTTAGAAGATATATAATACTGTGTACTTGTTGGAATATGAGGGCTATCAAAGTGGGAGCGTAACAGAGAACTGCTAGATGAGGCTGAAAGGAGAAAGAAGCAAAGTAATTTGACAAATTTGGGATAGGTGATCTGGGTCATGAAAGGTTATGGAACAATAGTTTTGTAAAAATCAATTTTATTGTGGTATAATTTACAGAAGGTAGATTAATGTTGCTTACATTTTGATGAGTTTTGGCAGATTATGCACTTAGGTTACCATGACCACAATGACAGTATAGGAAATTTCCCACCTGCCTCCAAAAGCAGAGGCAGTAGGGGTTGGGGGAAATAGATGATGGGGGATAAGAAGTGCACCTGTCTTCATGAGCACCTGGTGATATATGGAACTGTTGAATCACTATATTAAAAAATAGTGATAATTTGGGCGCCTGGGTGGCTCAGTCGGTTGAGCGACTGCCTTCGGCTCATGTCATGATCCCAGGGTCCTGGGATCGAGTCCCACATCGGGCTCCCTGCTCTGCGGGGAGCCTGCTTCTCCCTCTCCCACTCCCCCTGCTTGTGTTCCCTCTCTCGCTGTGTCTCTCTCTGTCAAATTAAAAAAAAAAAAATAGTGATAATTAAAAAAAAGAACTTTCTATCTGTGGATAAAAATTTCACTGTCATTAAAGAATTTTACCTCTTCCCTTCCCCCCGCAAATAGTTTATTCTTTTTTAATGCCGAGAAACATGCTGTGGTATGTATATGCTACAATTTGTTTATCCATTCATCATTTGTTGGACATGTAGGTTGTTTCCAGGTTTTGGCTATTATGAGTAAAGCTGCCATGAACATTCAAATTGTCCAAGTCTTTTTGTGGACATACGTTTTCATTTCTCTAGGATAAATACCTAGAAGTGGAATTTCTGGGTCTGAGAGAAAGGTATGTTAACTTTACAAGAAAATACCAAACTATTCTTCCAAGGGGGTTGTACCATACCCAGCAGCAGTGTCCAAGAGTTCCAGTTCGTCCCCATCTTTGTCAAAACTTGGAATGATCAGTTTTCTTAATTTCAACCATTCTAGTGGGTGTAAAGTAGTGCAAATTGTGGTTTTAGTTTGCATTTCTCTAGTGAAGAATGATGTGCACCTTCTTTCTGCTTATTAGCCATCTGTATATCTTCTTTCATGAAGTTAGACCAGTCTTTCTGTAAGGTAATTGGCACAGAGCAGGGCATAGCCATGATATGGCACCTTTATTAGCTAGAGCAGGGTTAGCAGGCTTTTTCTCTGAGGGGCCAGATACTACATATCCCCAGCTTTGAGATCCCTACAGTCTCTGTGGCACCCATCCAACTCTGCCCGTGAAGCGTGAAAGCAGCCATGTTCAGTACACCCCCATGTTCTGGTAAAAGCAAAAGCCAGGTGGTGGTCAGATTTCCCTGACCCCGGACCTACAGAAATGGTATTTAAATCCACTTTGCAGAAAGTGGACCCTCTGTCACATCCTTTGCATAAGTTAGAGACAGCCCTTGAGGGGAACTGCCACTCTGGACTTAGTTCTGCTGAAAAAGTGTGAATTGGTCAGAGCTAAGGAAGAGCAGACTGGACATCCCCAGGACGGCCTTTATATATCATGAGTAGTTTTTTGAAAGTGTTAGATATTAGAAATTGAACACTTAGGAGAAGCAGAGAGAATTAACAGCATCACCACTAACTCCTAGGAGAGCAGTCCAGAGGGATGTGAAGAGCTTTGCCTTTTCATCACTCTGGTGCCAGTTTGTACTATAGCAAAAGGAGATTTTTGCTCAAGCATTCAGGTCATATGCTTTAGAACTTTGTCTTACAAGTATTAAGTTGTTATTACCCTCTTGGCGATTCATTTATAGCATCTATTACAAACTGCAAATCTTGCTAATAGTGAGTTTGGGTCTGAAATATTCATCCCAAGAAGAATCCAGTCAGGTCTAAATCAGGGTTGGGTAGACGAGGAGACATTTTTCTCTCCATAGGAAGCAGATCGGTTTGAGTTTCCTTCTCCTTCAGGAGGTAGACCGTATTTTACCTAGTTGACTTTTAAGAGGCTTTTCTCTCAGCCATTTATGAGGTTCACCTTTATCTGAACAAATACAAAATTAAGGTAGAGAAGCCAATAATGTAAAGGCGATGTATAGTCATATAAACAGATTTTTATGATAAGCCTAAATGATTCCCCACAAGATGGTAGCCAACCATTTTTATCTACTTAGACATGTCAATATCCGGAAATTTTTCCACTGGACACAAGCCTGCCTATTTGGCTGCTTTTCCCTCCTGCCTGCCATGCTCACCATTTTCCTCCTGCAAGGTTAAGAGAATGCTGTTATCTGCTGGCAGAAAATGCCTTCAGATACTCTTCTTTCCCTCTGCTTGAAACTGCAACGTGCCCTGATAATTCTTCTCAATTTAAAATTAATTGTCAAATTTTACTATGTGACCACCGCTGTACCAGATTCTGTGGGGTGTACAAAGGTAACATAAAATTTGATGATTATTTTCCCAGTGTTTAAAATCTAACCAGAAATGAAACAGAGGAAAGTTTTTAGCTAATTATTTTATTATATATGTTGATAAATTTACTTTAGGGTTGTCATTTTTTTTTTGGCTATAAAGATGTTCAGTGGAAAGTTTTGCTAGAATTGTGAGTCCAATGAATTTTTCTATCATAGCAGTTTTGCTTTTTGCAGTCATCTTCAAGGTGGGGACGTACATTGCTCAGCTCTCCTCCCTAAGCTCATGGTGCACAATATATTTAAGGGCATATTGCTTCACTTAAGTTGAATTGG
This sequence comes from Leptonychotes weddellii, assembly GCF_054177405.1. Classification (NCBI taxonomy): domain Eukaryota; kingdom Metazoa; phylum Chordata; class Mammalia; order Carnivora; family Phocidae; genus Leptonychotes; species Leptonychotes weddellii. The sequence goes on along the minus strand of NC_138385.1, from coordinate 87,588,570 downwards.
CCAAAATGTCAGTGAAAAACGTAGGCTTGTTTTGGATGGGCTGTTGGTTTAGAATCACAGTGTAACCGATTCATTAGGTAAAAGAGGAGGCGTGGATTTTTTAAAAAAAGATATGTTGTTCATGTACGACAAATCAGGGGTACAGCACTTCAGGAATTGTTACTTATCAAAATATTTTGAATGATTGAGAAAGTTAGGAGAGAGTAACCAAAGTACTAAAAACAGAGGTAGTGAATATACATGTTGATGAAATACGTAGAGATTGTCGTAATTGAGAAAAAAGGATTTATTCGGCTGGAGAAGAGGAGGGTGAGACAAAATGAAAAGTTTCCTCACCTGTACCACTCTGTGAGGGGTTGAGCCAGGTGCTAGTTTGAGGTGCCAGACCCAGAAGTAAATGGCTTTGTTCATGAACACCGTGGACAGATCAGAACATCGCAGCGAATGTTCTAAGACTTCTTTAAATTTACTACACCTGACCTTTAGAACTCTGACATTTTTCTTTTATTCTTACCACATTGACTCCGAACATTTCCGTTTGTAAAGTAGATTTTTCACACATTGTCTTTGTGGTCTAGGTTAAAAAAATAAATCAGAGGTCACTTCAAGCTTACAGGTGTGTATATTTACCCCTTGAAGGGATTAATAACTCAGAAAATGAAAGCATCCCTTGTCCGCTCCTCCCACACCTCTGTCTACTGACTGCCTGACTTAAAGCTTTGACTGTAAGAAAGAGGCTGTGTCCTCTGCCCTCTTGACTCGTCCCCACCCTCCTAATCCATCTCTGTAATCGTGAGTCAGAGGAGAAGGTACATATTTGGCTCTATACATTTATTTATTCATTTTCTCTCTCAGGTTGTTGGGTCGACATTGGCATTTCAGTGTAGCCCATTTTGCGTCAGGCTGTAGAACACAGAAAGCCTGTTGCATTACGTTTTTCTCTTCCCGCTCTCCATGGCCGGTGGCTCAGTGTGGTTGCAGCGCAGATCTGTACACACGGGTGAAGGAGCGCACAGGATGATCTTAACAATTCCGTAGGCCTGAAGTTTCCTTGCTTCTGCAGCAGAATGTCTTTGAAATTGTAATTGAGCTTTCAGTAACCTTTCTGGATAAGAGTTGGACGTCAGTGAAACATAGTGGATTTTGTCTTTATTATTCTACTTTATTAAAACGAATATAAGCAATCTCTTTTAATGCCTTGCCCTTTCTTGCAATGCACATACTTGACAGGGGTGGACAGGGTAGGGAAAAATACCATTATTTGCTCTCTGATGGATATATGCAAAAATAATTCTTTATTATGAAGCTTCCTTCAGTAAGCATGGCTTAGATATTAAACTATTATATCTCACATTCCAATTCAACTACATTATTATTATATACATGTGTAGTGAAAATCATTATGAGATGTATAGTCAAAAAACACATTGCGAAAGTGGAAATGCATTTAGACTTAATGGGTATTTAAATGATTTGGGTCGTGGAAGATTGTTTTGGGGAGCTATAACACAAAGCATTTATTTTTATATTAACAATGCAGGTATTAATAAAGTATGCCTGGGTAGATTGTAATATCTGAAAGTACATTAAGGACATTTTTCAGGGTGAAAATATGACATTTTCCTTCAATAGTTTATTAGTTTCAGGGCTTTGTGTGTGGTGTTTAGATGAAGCAATGGAATTGTTCTCAAACATTACTTAAAACCCTGAAATGCTTAGAGTGGGTGAGGAGCATAAACTTGATTTATAGTTTATAAATCTTAGCTCATTGTAGGGGTGTAATTGCCAAGACACTGAAATTAAGATAAAAGGAACCCGCCATAATCTGGAAAGCAGAAATGGTGGCAGGTAGGTGCCAAGAGGCCAGAGGGCCTGGAACTGCACTCTGACATCTAAGGAAGCTGGGATGGCCAGATTGATATGTAGAGTTAGGGAAGGTATCTTAAAAACCCAATACTGGCTTGTATCTCTCAGAGAACCCGGAGAGAGCTCCAGACTATGTTCTCTCTTCCTGCTTAATTGTGTATGTGAGTCACCTGGGGATCAAGTGAAACTGCAAATTCTGATACACCAGGTCTCGAGTAGAACCCAGGGAAAGCATTTCTAGCCAGCTCTGACGATGCTGATGCTGCTGGTCCTAGGACCAGCTTCACACAGCAGAGGCCCAGGAGCCATTTTCCAGTCACTCAGGGAAGAGGGCCAAAGACATCGAAAGAACCAGGTGGCATTTGCCCTCTTAAGCCATGGTTGTATTTCCTGTGTGAGAAAAGAGAAACCATCCTTCCTTCTCAGGCATCCGTATGCCAGTGGAAAGAGCACCGAAGCAGTGATGAATGCCAACAACCCCGGTAGGGGCACCCTTGGGCCCTCTCATGGGCTAGTGAGTAATAATTGCCATCATCATCAGAATAGCCGCTAATGTGTGTATGGGGCTTTCTGAGTGCCAAGCATTATGCTAAGGGTGGTTCATGCATGTCTCAGTCCTCACACCCTCACACAGGGGATGTGAAGTGATAGGTCAGGATCACACAACTACTCAAGATTCCAACCAGGATTAGATGAGGGTCCTTGCAGGCACAGAAACTGAGGTTCAGAGAGGAAAAATGACTTTCCTAGATTGGAATTCTTTGTCATAGAGTAGGGATTTACATTCAGGCTGTCTGACTCCAAAGCGGAGTGAGGTCAGAATGATAATGGTGAAAAAACTCCAACAGCCACAAAGTAGTATTGATGAGTAATTTGAGACCCATCGTGTAGGAGAGGATGTTGGGAACTTGTAGCACAAGGGGCATTATGTTGGGAGACTCAGGAACTAAAGACATTTGCATTGTCATCTACTCCCTGGCTTTTCCCCCCAGTGCTGATAGGGCCTTGGAATACAAGGTTTTACAATATTATCTACAGAAGAATTACATATTTGAATAACTGTATGTACAGTTTCATAATTTTACTTATACCTTAAACAATTGCAAATTTAATATTAACCACTCTTCTAGGGCATAGAGCTGGTTGGCCAGGGAAGGTTGGATAAATGTAGGTGTATGTCTATATAAGTATATAACTGGGGCTTATTCAAAGTTCACATACTATTTTTAAGTTGCTGCTAAAATCATTTGCATTTAAATCAATATAAGCAATGGGTGAGTTACTCCATAGTTACTTTTTTTCTATAAAATATTTGTGTGTGTGTGGGTGGGTGGGTGGGTGTGTATGTGTTTATGCACTTCTTATACAAAAAGTGGTACCGAGCAGAAAAGATTATACTCAACTGAAATTCGTTCATCTCAGTTCATCCGTCAAAATCATGAAGTAGTACAATTCGAGTAACTACCAAATTCCTGGATTTGGATTCACATGACTTTTTCTTTAATTTTAATTTTAATTTATTTTTATTTTTTAAAAGACTTTATTTACTTGAGAGAGAGAGAGAGAGAGAGAGAGAGAGAGAGAGAACACAAGCAGGGGGCAGGGAGAGGGAGAAGCAGGCTTTCCACTGAGCAGGGAGCCCGACTCTGGGATCATGACCCGAGCCAAAGACAGATACTTAACCGAATGAGCCACCCAGGTGCCCCTTTAATTTTTATTTTGAAATAATTTTTAATTTACAGAGAAGCTGAAAATCTGGTACAGGGTTCCCATATGCCCTTCATTCAGTTTCCTCTTATTTTATCTTAATTTTTATTTTATTTTTTTAGTTTCCCCTTATTTTAAGTTAAGACAGATGCTTAACCAAATGAGCCATCCAGGCATCCCTTATTTTAACATCTTAATCACCATAGTATCATTATTAAAACCAGAAGGTCAATATTGTTTCAATATTATTAGCTAATCTACAGATCTAATGGAAACATTTCCCATTGTCCCACTAATAACTTTCCATTTTTCAAAAAAAAATATTTTTGACCTTATTCTCAGAGATTGTCCTTGATGATGATTGTTTGGGAATAAGGAAGGAGAAGAGCAGAGAAAGAAGACATGGATGCCAATCAAAAATGTATACATTTGTACTTCGTTTATGGCTTGAATTGTATCCCCCTAAAAGATACTGAAGTCCAAACCTCCAGTACCTGTGAATATGACCTTATTTAGGGTCTGTGCAGATGATCAAGTTAAGATGAAGTTTTCAGGGTAGGCTCTTACCCAGTATGACTGTATCCTCATAAAAAGGGGAAATTTGGGCTCCAAGTCAGATAGACACATAGGGAGAACACCATGAGAAGATAGGAATTCTGCTGCCGTTAAGCTAAGGAATGATCAGGAGCTAGGAGATGGGCCTGATACAGATCCTTCCCCACCACTTTCAGAGGGAGTGTGACCCTGCTGTCACTTTGATCTCCGATTTCTAGCCTCCAACACTGTGAGACGATAAAAATCTGTTGTTTAAGCCACTCCGTTTGTGGTACTTTGTTCTGGCACATTGCTATGCTTGAGAAATCAGCTAAAGCTTGGGTGCTTTTTTCCCCACGTTACGCTGTCCTGACCATGGCCGTTGAAAGGTTCTGGAGAAGTGACTGGCCAGGCAGAAGCAAGGGACTGAGGTAATGTGTGAGTAGACAGTGACACATGCATAAAAGCATGAGGAAGAATTATGAGGTGGAATAGGAGATCTGTGGATGGTGAAAGGTGTTAACTTCGTGTGGGGAGTCAAGGGTGGATCGTGTGCTGTTAGTTACAGGTGGGGTAGGAACCACCAGGAAGGAAGGTGACTTCGGCTGTCCACCGCACTCTACCCCATCACTGCTTCCATTGTCACCTTGGTGGTGGCGGGATGGCTTATTGACTGTCCTTCCTCATGACTTAGGATTTTTATGATCTACCTTCTTTGAATTCCTTATGCCATCCTGGAAGTCAGAAGTCTCAGCACTCCTAAGGGTATTTCAAAGGATCTATTACAGATTCAAGGTCATACATTAAAAAAAAAAAATTAAAAATGTTTGGCACAAACGAAGTATAAATTGAGGAGAGACAGAGATTTTCCGCACAGCTACGTAGAATCAGCAAAGTTATACGTGTATTCATTCTTGGGGATGGTTGTTGAAGACTCAGAATGTTCTTGACAAATTTCAGTTTTTGTGATTTTTTTTTTATAGTATGCCTGTCTTTAAAAATCAGTTGTGTTTCTCCAGAGCATTACTCTATTACCAAATATTTTATACTGCTTTATCAAGTGGGTTATGTGTGGGCAAGTATAAATAGCACTGGACCTAAGCATTGCCACACACACAAAAATGCCCCATGTGTATAAAACTCCGTCATGGGTGAGAGGAGGCTAAGACTGTTAGTATGACTCATCAGTTAATCCAGGGCTCAGGAATTCCTCTTTTAGGAGCATTATTTATTTCTGTAAGATCAGGCTGATAAAGAGAGAATATACGGTTTGTTTGTTTGTTTTGAGTGTGTGTGTGTGTGTGTGTGTGTGTGTGTGTGTGTAGATTATACTTTGCTCTCAATGTAACGCGCAGGATATAACCCCAACAGGGAATTGATTTTATATGCAAAATTTCAGAACCAGCCAGACCTGTTTTAACCTTGTTAATTAATGGGAACCTAAGGACTGAAAGGCCATGTGTGGGTGTGCACACAGAATTTTAGAGCCCAATACTTCTCTGTATAAATAACATGTGATTTTACTAGAACCATCCCTGGCTTAAACTTTGGTGTCATTTTTCTGCTGCCTTATTACTAGAAATGTCCCAGTGCCAGAGTACTCCTCTGGGTAGGGAGACTGGTGTATACCTGCATTTCTGCCTCTTTTGGGTCTAGTGACTCTTTTTGGAGTACCAGTAAGCCCATGTTAATCACTGAGTCTTTTGGCATCTTCGTGGGATTGTTGAAGAATGATTCTGCAGCTTGCTAGAAGCTTTGAACCTGGCTTATTCTTGGGGGATGGCCGTCAAAATGTAGCCACTTCAGGGATGAGGTTGGCTCTGTCAGGCCCTGTGATAATAGGTCTGGTTGTCTGGGACGGCCTGGATCTTCCTGGAGCCTAACAAGTTCAACTGGAACGGAATCACTTTGGGGAATGAAACAAGTCTAACAGCTGTTTGATTTCCTGGGTTCAGCTAGCTGTGAAACTTCCAATTTACCTGGCAGTGTGTGTTGAACAAATAGGAAAAAATGGTCCAAAATTTCTATCTCTGAGTTAAAACTCCCAGAGAAAGGGGAGGGTATGTGCTCTGTTAAGCGCTGTGAATTGTGCAGGACTGTTGAATCTCAGATCTGTACCTCTGAGACAAATAATGCAAGATATGTTAAGAAAAAAAAAGAAGAAGAAGAAGGTAGCAGGAGGGGAGGAATGAAGCGGGGGAATTCGGAGGGGTGGACGAACCATGAGAGACGATGGACTCTGAAAAACAAACTGAGGGTTCTAGAGGGGAGGGGGGTGGGAGGATGGGTTGGCCTGGTGGTGGGTATTGAGGAGGGCACGTTCTG
>NC_138385.1:87534694-87581638 GCF_054177405.1 Leptonychotes weddellii | reverse complement strand
AGAAAAAAAAAGAAGAAGAAGAAGGTAGCAGGAGGGGAGGAATGAAGCGGGGGAATTCGGAGGGGTGGACGAACCATGAGAGACGATGGACTCTGAAAAACAAACTGAGGGTTCTAGAGGGGAGGGGGGTGGGAGGATGGGTTGGCCTGGTGGTGGGTATTGAGGAGGGCACGTTCTGCATGGAGCACTGGGTGTTGTGTTGAATCATGGAACACTTCATCTAGAACTAATGATGTAATGTATGGGGATTAACATAAGAATAAAAAAAAAAAAAAAAAACTCCCAGAGAAATAGCTTTCCAGGAGTCTTCTCCAAGTTGTAATAAACCACCTGCCTTCAGTGGGCAGAATCCACCGAAGTAGAATATTGGCCAACACGGCTACTCACATTTAATTCCTCACTGTAGCCTCCTCTCCGAGCTCACCCCACAGGTTAGGTGGTCACCTTGTTACTTAGTTTTTAAGGTGTTATTATGGGATCTCTTGAGTTAAAATTTTTTTTTTTTTGAAGAGTAGTGCCTATAATAAACTTATTTAAAGATGACTGGAAAGAAAGATAACAAAGCTCTATTTAGAATCTGTTGAATACAAGAAATACTTTGAGGAGCTTTGCAGTTGAGTGCCTAGATGGAGAACTGTTGTTAAGGAAACACATGTTTTGTGTGGGATAACAGGGGTTTAATATTCAAACAAATGGAAGGATGTGAGGCAGACTGGAAGGAAAATTTGAGGGATCTGATAAAATCTTTAGGCAGAATATCCTGATTGCCAGGCATCTGCATAGTCTCTATCTCTTGGATTATTCTTTTTTTTTTTCCCCCAGCTGTTGGTTTAGAATGTTACTGCTAACTTCTTGCATCTCCTTTATCTGTAAATGTGGGTAACCAGGGTGTGATGCTGTGACTTGTAATCAGAAATAGATACATTGGTCTCTGCCCCCGGGTCCCAACACAGCACTTATGAACCCCTTGTCATTTCCTGGGTGATGGAAGTGTCTTTTGCTCTAACGAGGTGACTCTGGGTGGGCTCCTGCATGAGGGCTGGTCACTAGATGGACCAAGCCATGATTAGAAGCTTGGAATTCTCAGCCCTGCCCTCATTCTCTTGGGAAGGGAGAAGGGCTGAATGTGGAGTTAATGATAGATCATGTCTATGTGATGAAGCCTCCATAAAATCCCCAAAGTTGCAGGGTTCAGAGAGCTTCTGGCTTGGGGAACACATGCAGGTGCTGAGGGGAGGGGCGCACCAGGAGAGGCCATGGCAGTTCTGCACCCCATTCCACACACCTTGCTCTACACATCTCTTCCATCTGGATTTTCATTGCTTTACTTTATCATCTTTTATAATAAAGCAGTAAATGTAACTAAACTGTTTTTGTGAGTTCTGTGGGCCCCTCTTTCAAATGATTCAAACCCGAGAAGCGTGTTGTGGGAACCTGTGATTTATAGCTGGTCAGAAGTATAGGTGACAACCTGGACTTTGAACTGTAGTCTGAAGTCCAAGGAGGGGGTCATCAGAACCTTCAACCTGTAGCGCATGGGTCAGAAGCACAGGTAATAATCTGGGCTTGTGAGTAATGTCCAAAGCGGGGAGGGGGGACAGTCTTCTAGGACTGAGCCCTTACCTGGGGAATCTGATGCCATGTCCATGTAGACAGTGTCAGAATTAAGTTGAATTGTATAGGACGCCCAGCTGGTGTCATAGAACATTGCTTTTTGTGGGGGAATACCTCCTCCCACTTATTTGGTGACCAGAAGTGTGTTTTGTGTAAGTAGTAAAGGAAACTCCTAGGAAAGAAAGAAATCGTAGGGAAGAACTGGTTTTTCCCTACACAAGTTGAAAGCTGAGTTTTTGCTTTTTACTAGGGTCAGCAAATTCGAAATCCCAGGGTTCAGAATTGCACTTGAGCATAATGTACACCATGGTAGATCACAAAGATGGTCGCTCCCTCCCACCCTTTCCTCTTAGCCAATAAAAGATAATACAGTGGTTTCTCCTGTTGTTCCTTGTGGTAGAAATGTCTCTGTTTTTTCCTAAATCTGGGCCAAAATACATTCTTTTTTTTTTTTTAAGATTTTATTTATTTATTTGACAGAGAGAGACAGAGAGAGAGGGAACACAAGCAGGGGGAGTGAGAGAGGGAGAAGCAGGCTTCCCGCTGAGCAGAGAGCCCAATGCAGGGCTTGATCCCAGGACCCTGGGATCATGACCTGAGCCGAAGGCAGACGTTTAATGACTGAGCCACCCAGGTGCCCCAAAATATATTCTTTTGAGGCAACTTGGAGATATCACGTGGTTGGCCCTCATGTCGATTGAGATTCTCCTTGTATTTAATGGGGCACTGGCTAAGATACTTCCCAGTGATATTTTCGTAGGCACAAAACTGTGACTATTATTCTGTTAATTCACCTTATTTCTGTTTTAAGCCCCCACTCTTTCCAGTGGCAGAAAACTTCAGTGCAGTCAGTTCTGGACAAGTGGTTATTGAAGTTCTGAATGCACTTAAGAATTTTCTCTCATTTCCTCGTTCTTTTCAAGATGGCAACCAAGTTCCTGGGTTCTCGGAGCATTATAGCTCTGGGTGGTCTTGGGAATGAGTTGAGAATGGTGGTGAGATAAGTGGCACCAGGGTGCTCAGTTGTGGTTGCATGACCTTCACTGGTCACGACTCAGGCAGACTGTGCTTTTTGTCCTCAGCTGTGGTAACTCCTCCTTACTGTCTTCAGGCAACTTGTCTGTGTTGTCCCTGGTACTCTGGGTCTCCTCATTGCCACATGGGGAGGTACTTGCCTTTTCCCCAGGAAGTGCAGTGGTGGCAGGAAGCGACCACAAGGTGGCAAAGCTGATTCAGGCCTGTGACATTTCATGTAGCAGTGGCTCAGGGAGCTCTGGGAGGCCCTATGGGCCAGATACCTTCTCTTCTCAGCTCTTAAAATCTTGTCTTTTAGTTTTATTATATTCTCTTCACCTCATGGGTTCTATTATGATAATAATCACTCTCACAGGGTAGTAGTAACCTCATGTCCTTGCTGCCTCAATTTATGATGGTATGGGGGTCATAGAGTTACAGGGAAGAACAGGATGGGGTGAGAACAGGTGTGGTGGAGTTGCTAAGCACAGCAGTTAGTGCTGAAAAAGTTCATTCTACTGTAGCAGGTTACCCAGTGGACTCAGAGAGATCTCAGCGGCTGTGGGGAAGGATCCTGTTACCAGAAACAGAGATAAGCAGAAAGGAATAAACGTGTGAATATAGGTGATGTCCTGCAGAGGTAGGTCTTGACTTGGAAGTTGGGATAGGCTTTTGAAGGAAAGAGTCAGGTTTACATGGACAGGGATGAAAAACAGAATAAGTAGAAGACTGCAGGTTAAGACTGAGAGTATGTGTTATTTTGAGGTATCATACACATGCATGCACACACGTGTGTGCACACAAACATATACACATATACATACATATATTTTTTGATAGCAAAAATGGGATTTTTGCCTGTTATATTTTCCATCTGGTTACTGCTGGTACACAGCGAAACTATTAATGTTTTATGTGTTTATAATATAATATAGCTTACTCAGCTCTCTTTTTAGTTTTAATAGGTTTTTGTTTTCGTTTTGTTTTTCTTTTTTTAGTTTTCTGGGTAGACAATTCTGTAAAAAATTGTAAATTTTTGTCCTTTCCCTAGTTTACCTAAAATATTGTAGTTTTTGTTTGAGAATAGTAAGTGCTAACAATTAGCATTGATCTTTTGGTATTTGTGTGGATATACATGTAGTTTCTTGTTGGAAGAGAGTCTTCATATTAAACAGCCCTTGAATTCCCGGAATAAAATTTGTTTTGGAGGATTTTTCTTTTAAAATGTCTGTTTTAAATAAGAGTGCATTTTATATTTGATTTGCTAATGACTTAATGATTTTTATTGAATATATTAATATTGGCTTGTTAGGTTGTGTGTATGTGCGTGCTACTGCGATAAAGCTTTAGAATCAGAGATGTGTTAGATTCATAAAGTAACCTGAGAAGCTTTGCCTTCTTTCTGTCGTTTTGCTTCCTGTGGTTTCAGTTACCTATGATCTGGAAGCTGATGATCCTCCTCCTGGTCTTTTTTCAGAAGGTTAGTAGTAGTCTGACGCTATGTCATAATGCTACATCATTCACTTCACTCCATCTCCTCATGTAAGCATTTTGTCATTTCACATCATGACAAGAAGAAGAGTGAGCACATACAGTAAGGTATTTTGAGAGAGAGACCACATTCATATAACTTTTATTACAGTATATTGTTACAATTGTTCTTTTTTATTAGTTATTGTTGTTAATCTCTTCTTGTGTCTAAATTATAGATGTAACTGTCATACACATGTATGTATAGGAAACAACATATACAGTTGACCTTTGAACAACATGGGGGTCCGGGGCACCAACCTCCACAGAGTGGAAAATTCGCGTATAACTTTTGACTCCCCAAAAACTTAACTACTAATAGCCTATTGTTGACTGGAAGCCTTACTGTTAATGTAAACAGTTGATTAACACGTATTTTATATGTTATATGTATTATATATTGTATTCTTAGAGTAAAGTAAGCTAGAGAAAAGAGTATGTTTTTAAGAAAATCAAAAGGAAGAGAAAATACGTTTGCAGTACTGTGCTGTATTTATCGTAAAAAATCCACATATAAGTGGACCTGTGCCGTTCAAACCTGTTGTTGTTCAGGGGTCATCAAGTGTAGGGCTCAATACTGCCCTCAGTTTCAAGTACCCACTGAGGGTCTTGGAATGTATCTCCTACAGAGAAGTGGGGGCGGGGGGAGACCGCTGTAGTTGATAAAATAAAAAAATTATTCTATGTAATTGGTACTGGGCCAGGTTTTTGAGGTAATTCTTAAATATTTCAATGGATACAATTTTTTTTGTTTGTTTTATAAGATTTTTCTCCTTTATTCTTTTTAAAGAACATGATTTTTGTTGTACTCATCATCTATTTTCTCAGTTACCGTTATCAACTTTTTTCTTCCATTGGGCATTTTGTTTTTCTATTTCTTGATTCTCAAATTGCCTGTTTGGTCCTTTGTTTTTCATCTTTTGTGTGCTGATATGTGTATTTTCCTCTGAAGTTGACTTTGGTTGCCTTCCATAGTGTAGTGTGTCCTTTATCTAATTAGCTAAAGAGAGAGTAATTTGGGTTTTGATCTTTTCTCTAGCTGAAGAGTTTTTTGGAAGAGAGTTTTCCGTTTCTGAACAGATGGACCTCTTTATCCTTTGTTTTGAAAATTTCTTTTACTGATTGCTGTAAGAGAATGTGGCCTATATAGTTTCTACTTTTATAAGACTTCAGTGAGTTCTTGGTGATATAGTAAAATTTTATAAACATTCCATGTTAATTTGACAATTAAGTGTCTATTTTGGAGAGTCATTGTTTTGTATATCTATTAATTGGATCATTCATCTATTCAAAAATAATGAGTAAGTAATGCTAATCACTTACACTAAGGGAGTCCTAAAGAGTCTTGATTTTATACTCTGATAATAATCCAGCTACCTATGATATTTTCCCATAGGCCATGCCCCATGAATTCATAAATTCCAGATTTGTTTACCATAAGCAACCAAGACAGGGCAGGTGTACCTTGTGAAAAGCATTCCAAACTCTGTCAGGGAATAGCATCAATGTATAAGGAGATTTGGTCAAATTCTTTTTTTTCTCCCCAGGAAAGAGAGAATGGAATACAGATAAGCTATTACTATATTCCTTCCTAATTGTTAAAAAACAATTTCAAATAGAGAAGGGGAAATGTTGAAAATCTGGGAATAAAATTCCAGATGCTTTCAAAAGAAATTGAAAGCTGAAATAAAGGTGATAAAGGGAAATAAAGACTAGAATACCAATTAATTCTCAACAGTGATAGAAAAATAGAGGTTAAAATAACCGGTACTTCTGGGGCACCAGGGTGGCTCAGTCAGTTAAGCATCGGGCTCTTGGTTTTGCTTCAGGTCATGATCTCAATGTTGTGAGAACGAGCCCTGTGTGGGGCTCTGCGCTAAGTGTGGAGTCTGCTTGAGATTCTTTTCCTCTGCCCTTCCCCCTGTGCTTGCTCATGGGCTCACTCTCTCTCACTCACCCTCTCAAATAAATAAATAAAATCTTAAAAAAAAAAAAATCTGGTACTTCTCATCTCACTCCCCCGCCTTATCCCTACCCTCTTGCCACCATGGCCTGCCTACTTTTTATTTCTCACATGTGACAAATTTCTTTTTTCCCTTCCCCTTTGTGTTACCTCATTCCTCTCTGCAACATCCTTCTCTCAGATCTGCGGTTAGCTAATTCCTTCTTGTGACTGACAGTGCAGTATCATGATGGAGACGGTGCACTCTGAAGCCAGGCTTCATGGGTTCAAAGCTTACCTCCACCACTGAATAGCAGAGTTATGTAGCCTCTCTGTGCCTCAGTTTTGCCATCTGTAAAATGGAGATAATGAACTTACCTCCTAGAGTTGTGAGAATTAAATGAGTCGCTCCGTAGTATGTGACACATAATAATGACTCGTCATTAATTTGTTCACTGTTTGTCTTATTCACTGTGTAATTTGAATATTCAAAAAATCTATCTCTATGAATTATTCTTTGCTTCTTTTTTTTCAGTGTGGACGTTAACTCACTCTTGGCAGTGGCCACCAAATTGATTAGGTAGATGTTGATGTCAGTAGTGCTCTCACAATTTCATTATTTGGAGAGTGAAAAACATTCTAGAACAAGTTGATATTATCACTATGTGCTGTATCAGCATATCCCTGATTGTACCTGAACATGTGTTCCACTATTTTCCTTGTGGTTGGATTTCAACACTAATACACTGTTGCCTTAAGCTTTATTTTTATTCTCAGGGGCAATGTTCCTTAACAAAAGACATATTGTATAGGTTATTGTAGGCTTCATTACTCTTGATCCTGGCTGCTCTTTATAATTTGGATCAACATTTATTGACCAACAGGATCCAATTGACTCATTTGGATTCAGTCAATATGATCGACCTGCTATTAATCTCAATGGAAGTCAATAAATTTATATTCAGACATTAATGACTTTATTAGATTGAAAGCTTTATGAAGCAATTCAAGGCAATATCTTGGTAGCTACATTAGTTCTGTCATTCATTTGACTTGGAGGTTCTGGCCTTGGGTGAGTAGAAGGTTGAAGCAGTTTAAGCAAAGTTTTAGAATCAGACTGATTTCAGAGATGCTCCGGCAGAGCTGTTGACCTCAAGCATTGCAAGGCACGGAATGCATAAGGCTTCACAGGGCAGCTTTTTTAATTGGTGAGACTTTGGACACATTCATTGTAGGGGACCTGACAGAGTAAAGGCATTTGTGCACAGTTTTGTTTCTGTGCCTTTTGTTTTGCTCTCAGTACTTCTTAATCAGTATACCTAATTTTGTTTCTCCTGAATTGCATCCTTTATGCATCGTTTATGATTGTGAATATACATTGTTCTCAGCAGGGCATCATGAGTTGAATAGTTTCATGCATTCAGTATTAATAAAGAGTTGGTCTTTATTAGGTTTCCCTACCTGTGCCTCCCAGAACACTGCTTTGTGTATAGTATTTGTCAAGACACCAAAAGAAAAGCATCAAAAGAGAGTTTAGTTGCTTCTCTGTAATTCTTTTTCATCATTTTCTAGGATCTGAAATAACATAGGCTTATTTTACTACTTTTGGGGTGTGGGCTTGGGGGAAGGATGTGACAGTTAATAAATGGTGTTTCTTTCAACGTGTTTTTGAATTTGGGTAAGAAAGCAAATTACACCAGAATCAAATCAGAAATGTAAATAAAGCCACCATGTGAGCCTTGCAGTGTTGTTGCAAACTTCCGCCTTCTCCTGGACCAGGGGTGATTTTACTTCCCCAGCCAACATTTGACAATGTCTAGAGACAGTTTTGGTTCACACAGCTGGTGGAGGAGGGTGATGCTCCTGGCATCTGGTGGGCAGAGGCCCATAGGTGCTGCTGAGCATCCTCCCATGTGCACAACAGCCCCCACGACAGTGTTACCCAACTCCAAATGTCACTAGTGCCAAGTTGAGAAACCCTGATTTAGAGGAAGCGCCATGCCTTTGGTTTTAGCTCTGGTCATTCAGAAGGAACATCCCAGCTTCATTTTCCCAGCGAACGCGCGTTATGCAACCCTGTTTTAAAATTCCAATCTGTCTGTGTCAGATGCACTGCAGTAAGCCTGCTTCTCAGTATGAGGGAAATTGTTTTCCACTAACTGATGACCTCAGCTTAGCAGTTCCTTTTCCAGCACATCAAAGCTCACAGTCAGGCTTGGTGCAGCAAGGGCACTTTTGAGTGGCTTTATGACATATAAAGACCCTCTTTGGCATTCATACTGTGCTGCTCTATTGTTTACAAGCTAGCAGTAAATTATTTATGGATATTGCCCAAGATAGGACTCACTTTCTCTCTCTTTTTTAACCCCAAAGCTATTTTTTATCTGGTGGCAAGATTTTATGTGAAAGCTATTTGGCGGGGGGTGGTTGGGGGGGGGTATGTCCTCTTCGCATTTATGTGACAGGTTTTATGGTACCAATCCCATCCACTTTTTATTACTTTAGACTTGTTCTGGAAATTATTAACTACATCATGAGCTCAACAGATCGTAATTTTTTCCCCTTAGAATTCCCAATTTAACATAATTTCAGGAGGGCTCTTCCTGAGTCATTATGAGAAAAACTCTGAGAAAAATCTCATTTTGGATCTAATGCAAAGCAAAAGATTTTTAGGTGGCTTTGGAGCACTGATCTATAAATGGATTTATAAATGGATAAGATCCTAAGTGTATGAGAGTATGGGGTTTTTTGGTAATAATAAGGTGATCACCGAAGGGATCACGTAGAATATATGGTTATTTTTGCCAGCATCAATGTTCTTCAGTTTTGTTTTTTTTTTTTTTACATAGGATATGATTTCTGTTTGAGTTTACACTGACCTATTCTCAACCACTGCCTCTGATTTGGGGACTTTTTTTTTTTTTTTTTGGATCTTCATTACCCCTTCCTGCAGCTGCTAACATTTTGTTCTTAAATTTACCAGGCATTTATGAGATTGACTATTTTCTAAAAAACAGTGATACTGAAAGTATATGTAGAAGGCAATGCTAATCAGAATGCATAACTTCAACCAGAATCCCACAGCTCTCTCTAGTAGATCTTTGCTTTTATTGGGGCTGATAATTTACCAATTGTGAATTAAAGAATGACTTATTAATGAATTCACAAACTACCAGATGTCAATAAGAATGTCCTTCCTAGTGGATTTCATTGTGGACTGAAAGTTTGTGCCAGTAGTTTAGGCTCCTAAGGAAGCTCTGAAACCTGGTAAGAAATAGAGGACAGAGACAGTGTATACTTGGATTCAAGTCATTAGTCTCTGGGTATGATAAAGCCAATGGCAATATGGAAAAAAAGAACTAAAGAAAAGATAAGCGTGGTAATATTATTTTTAACTGATTTCTTTGCTTCATAGATGTTAGAGCCTTGGGATTTCCTAGTTTTAGAGGTTGGATTAATTAAAAACACAATATGCATCTGTGGATTTCTGCTGAAGAGAGGTTTATGGGGTCATCTGGCCTATTGGATTCTTTAAGAATCTTGGTTCTTGCATGCAAATAGATTTTATAGCTTGAACTCTTTTCTTGACTAGAAAGTAAAATTTGTAGGTAAGGACTTTAAAAAAATCAGTCTCATGAAAATTGCATTTCTAAACTTGGATAAATCAGCCAATATATAGGATTGGTGTCTGGTATGGTTATAGGGCTGTAGATTGGGGCCTTCAGAAGAAAAAAACAAAAAAGCAAAGCAAATGAAATGGAAGAAAAATCCAGCAACATAATAATAATAAAAACTTAAGTTTAATATTTTTAATATGTTGGAAAACATTGAGATGACCATATATCCTGGTTTGACTGTTGATTATTTTTCACTATCAAAAACATTCCTGTTTAGATGAGAAAGTATATGGTTACTCAAAGAAACAGATGAGCTCTGCTGTGTTTGAAACTTCTTAACTGATTTCCTCCTCTTTTCTTAAGGTGATTAAGTTCACCAAAACGTTCCTTTTATCTTCTCCTCACAAAGGTAAACCATCTTTGATATTTTACATGACTTTCAAGACCATTTTTTACAGTCCTGTTGTGTTTAAATGATTTTAATTATTTCAGTGGGTTCTATTGAATAAAAGGTTCTAATTTAGTTTTTAATAGTTATATCTTCTGTCTTTGCAAGGATTTATACAGTGTTCCTGTGCTGTAAAAATACTAATTAACAAATGGTTGCTCAAATGATTTTGAGAAAATGATTTTTTTAAAGAGCTTATGTAGGAAAATTATATTTAAGATTCCTGACACTATCTGTTACTGAATCCACAGTTGTATTTGAATCAGTGGCTCTTAATTTATTTTGAATCTTGAAGGGGAGCAGCATTTGCCACCGCAAAGTATGTTTCTTTGGCATTAGGATTAGTTGAAGCTGATTATTTCTTAAGACACAGCAGACACAGGGAATGCTCTGAACACTGAGTAGAAGTGAGCATTTTCTAAGAGACATTTATATTTATATTTGTAAGGGAAATCTCCATTTATAAGAGTGTCTGCCTCTCTGTACCAGGAAGAGAAGGATGACTCTAAATCTCTAGAAACTCTTGTCATTGGAGAAGGCAAGGACTTAAATCTATTTAATAACCTTGCCCTTGTTTACTGTGCTCTGTCCTGATAGCCTCCTATAACTAACTACCCTCCCCTGCCCCAAAACATCTTCTTTTGTACTGTGGAGATGGTATTAGGATGGTGGTCTGGGCCATTCTGAGGAGTTGCTTAGTTTTCTTGGGTCTCTCCCATGTACACAGGAGATATACATGTTATTAAACTTCCGTTTGTTTTTCTCCTCTTAATCTATCTTTTATTACAGGGAGTCTCAGCCAAGAACCCAGAAGGGTAGAGGGAAGATCATTTTTCTTCCCCTACAATCTCATTTCATTACTACCCTTGAGAATCTGGTAGAAGCTAAGATTATCTTTGCACAAAAAAATTATATACCCATAACATTTTCAAAAAATTTTGTTGGGTTCAAGAACCCCACGATTCCCTTTTTAAAGCATTTTAGTTTCAGAAACCCACCCCTAGACATGGGAATCTGGGGAGTATGAACTCTGTTTTTTCCTTTTCTTTTTTTCTGCTCTTCCCTGAATCTCCAGTAATTTTTTTCATTTTCCCACTAACATGTTAATTGTTAGGAAATGTTTCCCACTCTGTAAACTTTGCAGGAGATCATTGAGGAGAAGTGCTAGATCCAACACTTAAAAGCTCTGTGTCCTAAGGTGATTTGCATAAGCTTCTTTGATCCTCACTTTCCTCATGTGTAAGACACAGATGACATTGTGTACTTCATGGAGTGGTGGAAATCCCTTTAGCTCTGTGGAGTCATCATTACCTATGAGTCCTCTCAACTACCTGCCCCAAGAAAGTGAAGTTTCCCATCAAACCATCCTTGGTGCTGATGAAATTGAGTTACTCTATTATTTGGTCTTATAAAGAGATACATGAATTACCTAAGAGTTGCTCATTTATGTGTGGTCAATTTTCCTGATAGGCAGGGCAGGTGTGCTTTAAGAAAAGCCATACTATCTCATCCTAATTGAAACCGATGTGTTTTTCCCAGTGGCCATGTTTTTATTAAAGATTTTTATTTTTATTTATTTATTTGAGAGAGAGAGAGTGAGAGAGCACAAGAGGGGGGAGCGGGAGAGGGAGAAGCAGACTCGCCGCTGAGCAGGGAGCCCGATGCGGGACTCGATCCCGGGACTCCAGGATCATGACCTGAGCCGAAGGCAGTCGCTTAACCAACTGAGCCACCCAGGCGCCCCCAGTGGCCATGTTTTATTGTCCAAAGTTCCCATAGTTCCAAATAACTCCTACTTTCTTCTTTGGGTTAGAAATTAACTTGACTTTTCAAGCCAGTTGCCAAACAGGGGCCTAGGGAATAGACTAAAGATTTTAATGATGATGAGAGGGTCAGATGGAGTCCAGAGCATGTTTTTTTACCTTGGGGTGAAGAACACAGTGATCATAGGGAAAACACTGGCAGAAGATGGCCAGAAGCTGTAGAGTTAAGAGATAGGCACAAAATTGTTGGATTATCTGCAGAAAGAGATGAAAGACAGAGCTTGCACATATCATAATGGTACTTCCTGGCCTGTTAGCCTCCCCCTCCACTTTTAAAGTTTATGAGCCTCAAATTACATACATTAGTTGAATAAGAAAGTTGCATATAGCAGAGAAATAAATTGCATGGCTAATTTGTTGTCATTTTACCTGAGGCAACCTAATATGATACTAATTTCTGAGTTGGGCACAAAAGTCTGTGCAGTACACTGGGAACAATGTGGACAGTGGATCAAAGAGATAGGAGATTATTTTCCACCTCTGAGCCTTAGTGTTCTCATTTCTCAAATGCAAATCATTTTACTACTTTGAAGTGATTTTTACATTAGATGACACATTTTGGAAAAGTGGCTCGTTTAGGGACAGGCACATAATGGGCACTAAATAATTACCTTAAATGTGAGATATATTGCCTTTAAAAAAAAAAATAAAGTTTCGGGCGCCTGGGTGGCTCAGTTGGTTAAGCGACTGCCTTCGGCTCAGGTCATGATCCTGGAGTCCCTGGATCGAGTCCCGCATCGGGCTCCCTGCTCGGCAGGGAGTCTGCTTCTCCCTCTGACCCTCCCCCCTCTCATGTGCTCTCTCTCATTCTCTCTCTCTCTCAAGTAAATAAATAAAAAATCTTTAAAAAAAAATAAAGTTTCAAAGTTGACTAGGAAGTTTGGTTTCCTATAAATTATTTCCATTTCTTTGTTACTTGTTTATTTTACAGTGCTTTTCAACTTGGGCACATACCAGTCACATTTTGGGCTCTTAAAAACATAGATACCCATGACCATTCTTCATCTGTATTTATAAAAGTTTTCCTGATGGTTCTAATTGTGTTCTTGTGAACTAATCAAGGTTTCTTGCATGTTTTATTTTTACTCCTTTCCTTTGGTTTTCTTTTTTTTTTTTTTTAAAGATTTTATTTATTTATTTGAGAGAGACAGAGCGAGCGAGCAGGAGCAGGGGGGAGGGGAAGAGGGAAAGAGAGAAGCAGACTCCCCACTGAAGACACGGGGTCTGAGGACCCCGAGATCATGATCTTAGATGAAGGCAGACGCTTAACCCACTGAGCCACCCAGGCACCCTCCTTTCTTTGGTTTTCTAATCTCCAAATAGCCAGATGGAAATGAGAGTGAAACTAACTCTTCATAGGTAACATCGCCACCACCACTGTCTATGACTGTGGTATAATAGCGTTCATATGTCTCATTTCATGTGTTCGCTCTCTTCCAGCTTCATTCTGCTCGGGTGATGGTGAGCTCACTTCATCATCCTTTTCTGCTTCTACTGATCATGTTGAGGTATAAGAAGCATTCATATTCAGATGTGATTGGCTTTCTGCAAAAACCTATTGTTATTTTGAATTTAATAGAAATATTTTATATATCCTTATTCATGTAAACCTATTATTATTTTGAATTTAATAGAAATATTTTATATATGCTTATTCATGTAAATTCATTCTCTGACTGATAAACATCAAGAGGGTGTTCTTGATAGGACATTCAAAGGGGGGAGGCCTTTTTGGTTCTTAAAAGGCTGTGGTTGTGCTAAGGGTATTTGAAGATCAAATACCTGTTCTCAAAATTCCATTATTTTTGGGCGCCTGGGTGGCTCAGTCAGTTAAGCGGCTGCCTTTGGCTCGGGTCATGATCCCGGGGTCCTGGGATCGAGCCCCACATCGGGCTCCCTGCTCGGTGGGAAGCCTGCTTCTCCCTCTCCCACTCCCCTGGCTTGTGTTCCCTCTCTCGCTATCTCTCTCTCTCTGTCAAATAAATAAATAAATAAATAAAAATCTTAAAAAAAAAAATTCCATTATTTTTAAGGTGACTAAAATATCTTAAAGAGGTAAACCTAGTGAAGAAAAGCACCCTTGGTCTCGGTAATATAACAACTAGAACAGTATTGACCTGTTTTATATATGGAGTAACTCTGCCTTCGTGGAGGCACTTGACAATAGAATTAAGCATAGGTCAAAAGATTTTACATGAAATTTTTGGATACTTTAGATGTTCTTATTATTTTCCTTTGCCTGACTTGGGCAAGGTTATACTTAAGTTACAGTGTTTTATTTTTGTTTTGTTGATTATTGTTTGTGTGGTAGATCTATAAGTAAAGCATTTTTATTACAATCATTTTAAAAGCATGTTATTTTTAAATCTTTATATTACAGAATTATTCAAACCTATACCAAAGTAGAGGGAATGATGGGCCAAGATCCCGTGTAACTGGTTTCATCAATTTTCAGTATTTTGCCATTTTTTTTTCCCATTTATTTCCTCCCTTTTTAGGGGCATTTTTAAATTTTAGATATTGTGTCATTTCACCCTTGCCTACTTCAGTGTATGTCTTTTACACTTATTGCTTGGTCTGTAGCATAGCCCCCCGATACTGAGTACATGATTTTGTGATTTGATCTGGGTTCAGCTCTTTGACTTACATCTGCTCTGGGTCGTGTCATTTGGGCTTACTCCAGCATTTTCTACTGGCTGTCAACTAAATTCAGTCTGACGTTTGGTACTGGCTGCAGGTTGGAGCACCTTGATTTTGTCCACGTGGCCTCTCACCTTCCCGTCAGCTAAACCCGGCTTTTTCATTGCAAAGTGGTTTCAGGATTCCAAGAGAGAGCAAACAGGTCTCAAGAGCTCTGGCCTTGGAAGTCACATACCACCACTTCCTGCTGCGTTCCATTGGTCACAGGAAGTCATAGGGCCAGCCCTGATTTGAGGGGAGGGAAATAGACTCTACCTCTAGATGGAAGGAAGGGCAAAGGCACATTGTGCAGAGGCATGCGGGCAATGAGAGGAATTGTTCTTGCCATTTTTTTAAACAAGACTCTATTTTTAGAGCAGTTTTGTGTTCACAGCAGTATTGAGCCAAAAGGTACAGGGAGTTCACTTATACCTTCTGCCCCAGCACATGTACAACCTCTTCCATTATCAACGTCACCCACCAGAGTGGTACATTTGTTAAAGTTGATGAACCTAGGGGCGCCTGGGTGGCTCAGTCATGATCCCAGGGTCCTGGGATGGCATCGGGCTCCCTGCTTAGTGGGGAGTCTGCTTCTTCTCCCTCTGCCCCTCCCCCTGCTTGTGCTCGCTCGCTCTCTGTCAAATAAATAAATAAAATCTTTAAAAAAAAATAAAATTGATGAACCTACATTGACACCTCATTAGCACCCGGAGTGCATAGTTTACATTAGGATTCACCCTTGATGTCATACGTTCTGTGGGTTTGGATAAATGTATGACATGTATCCACCATTATAGTATCAAACAGAGAAGTTTCACTGCCCTAACAGTCCTTTGCGCTCTGCTTATTGATTCCTACCCCACCCTCCCACCCCAAACCCTGGTAACTACTGATATTTGTACTGTCTCCATAGTTTTGCCTTTTCCAGAATGTCGTATACTTGGAATCCTACAGTTACATAGCCTTCTTAGATTGGCTTGTTTCACCTAGTACTGTACATGTAAGGTTCTTCCACATCTTTTTATGGTTCAATACCTCATTTGTTTTTAGCACGGAGTAATACGCTGTTGTCTGGATA
This sequence comes from Leptonychotes weddellii, assembly GCF_054177405.1. Classification (NCBI taxonomy): domain Eukaryota; kingdom Metazoa; phylum Chordata; class Mammalia; order Carnivora; family Phocidae; genus Leptonychotes; species Leptonychotes weddellii. Next base: position 87,565,893 of record NC_138385.1, on the reverse strand, counting down.
TCCACAGTTTATCCATTCACCTACTGAAGTACGTCTTGGTTGCTTCCAAATTTTGGCTGTTATGAATAAAGCTGCTACAAACATCGCTGGGCAGGTTTTTGTGTGTATGTAAGCTTTCCACTCCTTTGGCTAAACACCAAGTAGCACAATTGCTGGATGGTATGACTAGGCTATGTTTAGTTTTGAAAACAATGCCAAGCTGTCTTCACATGTGGCTGTGCCATTTTGCTTTTATAAGCAAAAAATCTATCAGAGCACACCTAACTGATCTTTTTGTTTTTAATATCACCATGCCACTAAAGGAGTTAACAAATTTAACACTGTTTTTAAAAATTAATTTATTTTCAATGTTATACTTTCATTTACATACAGTAGTTTTGTGTGTGTTTGCATGTGTACCGCTTCTCTGACTTTTGGCAAATGTACAGAGCTCTCTAACAGTCACCAGAATTAGCATACAGATGAGTTTCCTCATTGCCAAAAATTCCTGAATGCTGCCCACTTGAAATCAAACCCCCCTTGTACTCCTAACCACTAGAAACTACTGATTTGTTATCAGTCTCTATAGTTAGGCTCTTTTCAGAATGTCATATAGGTAAAAATTGACTGAAGGTAATCTTTTGAGTCTGTTTTGTTTCACTTAGCATAATGCATTTGAGGTTGATCCATATTATTGAATGGGTCAGTAACATGTTCCTTTTATTTTTTGCTGAGAAGTAGTCCGTTTTGAGGATGTACCACAGTTGGTTTTTCCATTCTTCAGTTGAATGACATTTAGGTTTTTCTAGTTTGGGGGAATTGTCAATAATGCTGTGATAAATATTTATATACAGGTTTTTGTGTGAACATAGTTTTAGTTTCTTTAGGGCAAATACCTACAAGTTGAGTTACATGATAGGTGTATGTTTAAATTTAAGAAATAGCTGAACTGTTGGGGTGTGTGAGTGACTCAGTTGGTTAAGCATCCGACTCTTGATTTCGGCTCGGGTTGTCATCTCAAGGTCATGGGCTCGAGCCCCTTGTTAGGCTCCATGCTCGGTGTGGGGTCTGCTTGAGATTCTCTCTCTCCCTCTCCCTGTGCTCTTCCCCCTGCTTGCACTTGCACATGCGCGCACATGCGCTCTCTCGAATAAATAAAATCTAAAAAAAATGTAGCCAAACTGTTTTCCTGAGTTGCTGTACCATTTTACATTCTCATAATGTCTGAGAGATCTAGTACGTCGTTCTCACCAGCACTTTGTCAAGCTTTATGCATGTTTGTTTTAGCCATTCTAATAGGTATGTTATTGTGATTTTAATTTGTATTTTCCTGATGACAGATGGTCTTGAGTATCTCTGCATGTGCTTATTTGCATTCCATGTCTCTTCTTCAGTGAAAAGATATGGAAGATATATAACAGGCAAAACTTAAAATTGGGTGTTTTTTTTTTTTTTTTTAAGTAAGTTTTGAGACTTCCTTTTACATTCTGCATATAGGTCTTTTGTTGGATAAATGATAAGCAAATATTTTCTCCCAGTCTGTAGATTGTCCTTTTATTCTCTTGTCATGTGAAGAGCAAAAGTTTTTAATTATGATAAATTCAGATTTGTCTTCTTTATCTTTTATAGATCAGAGCTCTTTTTTTTTTTTTAAGATTTTATTTATTTGTCAGTGAGAATGCGTGCACAAGCACGGGGAACAACAGGCAGAGGGAGAAGCAGGCTTCCTGCTGAGCAAGGACCCCGATGCAGTATTTGATCCCAGGACCCTGGGATCATGACATGAGCCAAAGGCAGACGCTTAACCGACTGAGCCACCCAGGCATCCCAAATCAGAACTTTTTGTTTAACCCAAGATTATGAAGATTTTCTCCTAAAAGTTTATTATTTAAAGTTTTGTATTTATACCTGTGATCCATTTTGAATTAATTTTGTGCAAGGTTTGAGATACAGGTTAAAGTTTTCTCTCTCCCTCTCTTGCTTTCATGGGGAGAGGGGGAGAAAAAATGTAGATGCACAATTGTTCAGCAACATTTCTTTAGAAGACTCCTTTCTTCATTGAATTCATCTTGAAACTTAACTGTTGGCTATATTTGTGTTGGTCTGTTTCTGTGTTCTGTGATTTGTTGAGTTGATCTATGTGTCTTTCCTCTCACCAATACCACACTCTCTTGCTTGTAGTAGCTTTATAGTAAGGCTTTCTTTTTTTAGATTTATTTATTTATTTTAGAGAGAGATCACGTGAGGAGGGAGGGGGAGAGGCAGAGAGAGAATCTCAAGTAGACTCCCCATTGAGCACAGAGCCTGATGCAAGTCTCCATCTCATGACCCTGAGATCATGACCTTAGCTGAAATCAAGACACTCAACCGACTGAGCCACCCAGGTGCCCCTATAGTAAGTCTTAAAACCAGGTCGTATGCATCTTCCAACTTTGTTCTAATAGTAATTTCTTAATATTATTTAATAACACTCTCCATTTTCAATTTTTCCCAACTCTTCAAAATTATTTTTGTCCAGTTGTTTTGTTTGAATCAAGACCTAAATCTACTTTCACACACTGAATTTGCTTGTATATCTCTTGAGTTTTTTTATATAGCACTTCCCCTTCCTTCTGTCCCCCTTCATGCCTTAAGAAACCGGTTATTTGTCCAGTAGAGTGTCCCACATACTGGCTTTGGCTGACTTTTTTCTTCATGGTGTTATTCAAATTGCTGTTGTATTCCTCATACATCTTGTGAATAGGCAATTAGATCTCGATTGGATTTGGGTTTAGATTTTGATTAGGTGACTTCACAGGCTCCTTTCTAAGCTTTACATCAAGGGTTGTACAATGGTGATGTTTTGATTTTAGAATTCATTTTGCATTTATTAGACAAAGTTTATTTATAGAAAGACTTTACTTGATCAACTTCACATTGGAGAGGCAGGACAAATGTTTCTTTCCTTAATTTATCAATTTTCATAGTAATGAGTTGATGCCCTGGCAACTTCTGATTGAGACCAATTATTATTTTTAGTATCATTATGAACTTACAGATTTGTAGTCGCTTGGCGTATTTAAACCCATTGAAGTCATTATTTTTGATGCTCAAATTATCTCATCTTAGTCTGCCGGAAGCTCCTTCACCTTGACATTAACCTATTAGTTCTTAATAGCTTTTTTGCTTTCTGGTACAGTAACATCTTAAACTAATCTTGTACATTTCCTGTCCCATTCCTGAATTCAGCCATTTTTCCAAAGAATCCTTGGAACCTTTTAATGGCTGATAGACTCTAGAGAACACATTTTGGGAACTACGGTAAAACATGTACATTTTGAATGTTGGCTGTGTGGTGGTTTTCAGGGTTTTGATTCTAAAGCATCATAAAATCCTCAAAGTTTATACTATCCTCATAATCCATTGTTAAGCCTCAATTAAAAGGACTGGCCTAGAGTAGGAATTTACCAACCTCAAGTCCGAAAGTGGCTGCCCTAAATTTCCACAACTATTAGTCTAGCTAGTTAATTAAAGGGTTGGAGCATTCTGGGGAGACAAATTCAGTGAAAGATTTCTCTGAGGCAATGATTGACTACAATTAAATACAAGTGTTGCTGCCAGTAGGACTTGGAACGTCCTTACATTATAAGGAGGACCACGTCTAGCCATATATCAAGATTTACTTTGTATCAGGTCGCCAACTTTGCTTTTAACAGTGTCACACTTACTTTCCTGTCATATTTGTTCAGTGGAAATTGGGAGAAAATGGCATGCTCCAGCATTAAATCTGCTATGAGTATACAAATTTTTATTAAGCTAGACAACAGTGTGAATGCAAAGACTTTAAAGTGACAATTTTTATATGGAACTAGCTAGACATTTCGATTTCATTACCTTGAGTAAAGTTATGCTGCACTTTGCATAAATGTGTTTATTCTCCTATTGGCATTGGGAAATGACCTTTCCCTCAGTACTGATGGCTAGCTGCAATGCAGAAAGCACTATATAACTTAGCAGTCCTGTTGACAGTGTTCAGGCAGGTGCTGTATATTGCCTCAGTCTGTCTACCTTCTTATATTCAAGAAATGAGAAAGGTCAAAGATTGCTGCATTCTGTGATTTAAAATTCAAATGAGGAGCTGTCTCTTGCTCTGTGAACCCAGTCATTATCCATGATCTGTATGTCCTTTGCCTACTTGATTTTTTCTTAGCTTTTTTATTACTTGTGCAGAATATTAGAATAAACACAAAATGTATATGAGAAGTTTCCCTAGCATCAGACTCTCTTGATCTCCATCCGTGTTATAGCTACATCTATAGCTTCATCTACATCTGTAGCTATATTTAGCTAGTTGCTAGACTAGTAAGCTTTTGGTGAGCTTTTCATTATGTTTCTTTTTCCATTGTTGGCTAGCACTTATCGGCCAATATCCCAGAGTACTAATGTTTCCTTCTAAACCATTTATGGATATCCTAGCAAGTAACTGTTGATAGGCCTCTGAATGCTGACATGTATGTGTACTTGATGTCACACTGAACCAACCGGTAACGTAAAAGATATTTGCCCAAATAAAGATGTGCATAGTACACTCTCCATCTAGTCCTCCATCATGAACCTTCATTACAGGCTCGTGTCCCCTGTAATTTACCCGGGTTCTTATACTGATGATGACGTAAACTCAGTAGTTTTGTAGGAAGAACAGAGCATATCTGTGTATTGTACAGTATGGTGTTAAAGGCCTTGATAAATATTTTGGCTCTGCATATATTCCAACCAAAAGAAAAGAAACTGTAGTTGTGGCCTTAAAAACCGCTCCATTGACTTAGCCCTCCTACCACATGACAATCCACTGGGGCACACCATTCCCCTTGTCTCTGCATTTTATTTATGAATTTTACATGAAATCATTACCATTTCTGTATTCAGTTTTTCTGCAGCAGCGGAAGCAGGGATCTAAACAGGCTGTTACATCTCAAAGACACATTCATTAGGCCTGAATTATGAGTTCAGCATATCCTGAAAATAGGAACTGCTCAGAACCTCCTCACAGCTGTGGTTTTGCTTCTGTCCTACAACTGCCGTTGCCCTGTACAAAATGACGACTCCATTCCACACCCACCAGATGTTTTTGCCCTCGTTTTATGGTGTTAGCTTTGAATACAGAAAGCTTGTGTTCTATCAAAATCTATACAGGCTGCTTTTAAGGAAGATGAGGAAAGAAAACACAAGGTTGTTGACATTAATATAAAGTGCTAGAAAAATCTGTCTCCTGGCTTCAGTCACTTCAGAAGGTAGAAAACCCTGAGTATTTTATATTGGAAAAGATGTATTTAAGAGGTCTAACCTTTTAAAAACATGTGCTTCAGTCATAAATGGAAGATAATATCACTACCGATCTTCTCTGGAACCAATCAATTTTTATTAATTTTTATTAGTGGTAATACGTTCTTGGTAGAGTCATCAGACAATTTTATGAGAATCTCATTATCCAAGTAGAGCTATGTCTTGGAAGATACCAATTCTGTATTTATTTAGGCCACCATATTGTGTCAGCTTAATCAAATCTCTTCTTGGAAAAGACTTGTCCTGAAGGTGGAAAAGTAATAAAGGACTTTAAGATTCCATAAAAATAAGTAAGTAAGTAAAAGTAGTAAGGAAATCAGAATTAATATCTAGCCTTCATGGCTTCTTGTTCATCCATGTTCATTCATGTTAATATAATTAATACATATTTAGTGTTTATTATTTGTCAGAGACTCTGGTAGTTGGTGATAATTATAATGTGATGAAAGATGGGATAGAACAATGAAAATGAGCCTTTATCATGTGTCTTATGTATTCCAAGTATTTTTTTATGTATCCTACTTTATTTAACCCTTAAAAAATTTCTATAAAGAAGAGATTTATATTGTTTTGTTAGAAATGAAGATATTAGCTTGAAGATGATTGTCCTTTTCAGTGTTGTAGAGCAAAAACGTGGCAGAACACATTCTCTTCAGATCTCTCTATTTTTATGAAATGATGCTACTTCATTTGAGCAACATCATGAGGGATAAATAGCAGTTTGACTAGAAGTACACATAGAAGGAAGGACATTCCAGCTCAAGACTCATAGAAAAGGAAGAACATTGTTCTTTCTGGTAATCGCCAGGAGTTCACTAAGGTTGGAGTGCAGGCTGAATGAAGGGGAATAGGGAGATGAACCCTGATGCCTTGGCCCACAACTTAGAAAGTGTTTGAATAAAAATCAGTTTTATTGATGAATAAATCACATACAATAAAATGCATCTATCTTCAAGTTACAGTTGATCTGTGAGGGTGATCTTCTTTACACAATAGTGATTCATATGCTAATCTCTTCCTCTCTGGAAACACCCTCACAGACACACACAGAAATAATGTTTTACCAGGTTTCTGGGCATCCCTTAACCCAGTCTCATAAAATTAACTGTCACAATTAACATTTTCCTGCTGCCTGGAAAACTTACATGACAGTCCTGCAGTATAGGTCTGTTGGCAGTAATCTCTCTCATGTTTGTTTGTATGACAACAATTATTTGTTTCACTATAATTTTTAAAGGATATTATCATAATACATAGAATTTAAGATTGACAACTTTTTCAGTGTTTAAAGAATGTTTCATTTTCTTCTGCCTTAAATAATTTCAGATGAGAAGTCTGTGGTCTTTTGTATCTTTGTTCCTCTGTATGTAATGTGTCTTCCTTCTCTAGCTGCTTTATGACTTTCTGTCGATGACTGTTTTTCATTAATTTATGAAATGCCTTGGTGTGATTCTCTTTGTGTTTTTCACTGGGCTTGGGAAAGCTTCTTGGACCTGTAGGTTTATAGTTTTTTATCAGATGGATAGTTTCTGGGCAACATTACTTGAGATACTATTTTTGACTCCTCCCCTCCCCCCCCCACATTCTTTTTGTGACTATAATTACATGTGTTAGACACTTTTTGATAGTGTCCCACAGGGCACTGAGGCTATGTTAATTTTTTAGTCTCCTTTATTTTATGCTTCACTTTGAATCCTTTCTAGGTATTCACATTTACTAATCTCTTGTTCTACAGCATCTAATTTGCTACTCTTCTCCAGTGAAATTTTCACTTCAGATACTGTTTTTAATCTTCTGAAGTTCCATCCTGTATATTGTTTCACCTTCTCATTCTCTCTACATTATGTTCATATGTTCTTCTTGTTGTTCATATGTTCTTTAAAACTCTTGAGCATGTTTATAATACCTATTTTGAAGTTCTTGTCAATTTCATCATCTCTGTTATTTCTAGGTCTACTTATTTTGACTTAGTTTTCTCCTGGTTACGTGTCATATTTTTTGACGGCTTCACATGGGTATTACTTTTTTTTAAATGTATTCCAGATATTTTAAATTATATGTTGAGTGTTGAATTTGTTCTAGCAGGCAGCTTAGGCATTTGCAGATCAGCTTGATCCTTTAAAGGCCTCTTTTCAGCCTTTTTGGGGGCAGGTCTATAAAGTAAGCCTTTATTCTAGGATGATTTTCGCCATACTACTAAATCATAATCCTTTGGGTTTTATACCACATTCTTCCATGTATTTAATACGGTCTCTCCTCCTGAGCTGGTGGGTAATTGAACAATTCTCAGCCCGTAGTGTCTCAGATCCTTAGTAATTATTCTTCGCTAAGAATTACTCTCTGCTTGGCCTCAGGGAGTTTCATCTTGTGTATATTCAGGTAGGTATTCAGACGAAGAGTCAGTAGGACAAACACAAAGATTTACGGAGGACACTCTCCGTGTAACACTCCCTGGTTTGGTTGTTCTGTCCCCCAAATTATAGCCACCTCAGCCTCCCCAATTTTCATTTTTGTCTCCTCAGCTCAGTGACACTACTGAACAAGGTTTGGTTCCCATTCCATTTGTCATAGTTCAGAAAATTCCACTCAGCAGAGAGTTGAGTAAGTCATAGAGCTCATCTTAATTGTTTTCTTTTTCACAGGAATCACATTCTTGTGCTTAGTATTGTTGAATGTCATGAAGCACTTATTTCATATATTTTTTCCCATTTTATAATTGTTGATGGTGAGAGAGTAATTGTCATGAGGTGAGTTTTTACATGGAATGATCGATGTGCACCTTGAAATCCTAGGCAACAAAGTCCTGTATGATAATAAATCACTGTAATGAAATCATAAAAATTGAATTTCTGATTTTTGGAATGATGGAATAATAAATCAGACCACTCTTATAATTTAGGACAACTAAAAATAGTAAGAATAAATAAAAAAGAAAACCTCTTAAATACAGTGGAGAACTAACAACATGGTGAAGAATTTGCAGGCCAAAACAAGGGAAAGTTGAGAACGCAGAAAGTTAAATGTGGCTCTCAAATAGTTTTTTGTATTGAGAACATGTGCTAATCTGGAAGAAATAGCCGTGAAATTGAGTGCAGTTTTGGTAGTCTTGCAGAATGATCAAAATATATGTCAACAGTTGATAGAAAATGAGCAAATACTTAACAGATACTTAAGAAAAAGGAAATTCAAATATCTTTTAAACATATGAAAACCTGCTTGATTGGTGAGTAAGGAAAGGCAAGTTCAAACCACAAAGAGATGCACCCACTAAGATGGCAAAAAGTAATACATATAATGATATTAATTGTTGGCAAGGATGATGAGCAACTGGGACACATACTTTACTGGTGGGAGTATAGTTTGTATATAACCACTTTGGAGAATTTCGTGTCTAGTAACTTTGAAGATAGGCAGGTATATACTCGAGTCAGTTAATTTATTATTATTTTTTAAAAGATTTTACTCTATCTATCTATTTATCTATCTATCTATCTGAGAGAGAAAGAAAGAGCTCAAGCAGGGGGAGTGGCAGGCAGAGGGAGAAGCAGGCTCCCCGCTGAGCAAGGAGCCCAATATGGGACTTGATTTGTTTGAGTTTCTCTCTATCTTCTTTCTCTGCACCCCCCCCCCCATGCTTGCTCTCTTTCTCTCTCTCTAAAATAAATAAATCTTTAGAAAAAATAGTGGCTACATTTAGGGGAAGAGGCAACAGTGTTTTGAATGAGAAGGGGCACATAGTATTTTTCCAGAATCCCAGAAATGTTGTATTTCCTGATTTGGGTGGAGGTTACACAGATGTTCCATTTATAATTGTTGATAAAATTATACATTATGAATTATACAATTTTCTGTATGTATATTTTCACAATAAGAAAAGCTTTTGAAAATGGTATTGGTGTCAGTTTAGGCCATCTCCATCCAGTAAAAAATAATGTGAGCCAATAATGTAAGACACATCTATAATTTAAAATTTTCTAGTAGTCATTTAAAAAGGTAAAAAAAAAAAGTGAAATTAATTTTAATAATATATTGAATTTAACCCAGTATAGCTAAAATATTATTCAACGTACAATCAACATAATAAAATACTAAACTCTATTACTTTTTTTAAATTGCTAAGTCTTGAAATCCAATATGTATTTTGTATTTATAACACAGCTCAGTTTTCATTACCCATATTTCAAGTGTTCAGTAGTCACACGTGGCTAATGGAAACTATATTGGACAGTCCAGGTCTAGGCTATGAGTGACATTTAGCTGTGTGGACTGCAGCAAAGACAACAGATTTATAGAAGAGGTCAAATACACAGATCATAATTTTGGCACAGTAACAGTGAGTTCAAGAACTGAGAACTGAGGCTGATAATGATCAGGTGCAGAGAGTCATTGTTCATAAACCGGCAGTCCATTGAGTGGCTGAATCTACAAGTAAGTTTCAGGTAAAGTATATTTTATTTGAAGGTATGAAATGAAAACAAGGAAACAAAGATGGAGCATTCCAGACTGGGCTCAAATCCAGCTCTGTCACAGAGGAAAGTTCACATTTCTATGTGCCCTATTGTTCTCATCTGCAAAATCACTGGACAGTATCTGTCCTTTGGATTTACTGTAAGAGTTAAGTGAGACAGTGAATAAAAAGTAAGTTGCACAGCAACTGAAAAATGATGCGTTTAATCCATTCATTTGATGAAGAAATTGAGCACCTACTGTGTGCCAGGTGCAGCCTTACTCAGTGTAGGTACAGACCTCGGTGATCATTAGCTTTTGCTTTTGCAATAAACAGTGATAAATCTTGAAGTCCAATCTCCATTCTACCTCACTTCTCAGAGTTTCCCTATTTGAACTGAGAGCATTCTAGAATGATCTGATCTTTCTTGTCTTCATAGTTTTGCCTTTTCCATAATATTATATGTAAGAATCATATAGAATGTAGCATTTTCAGATTGGCTTCTTTCACTTCCTAGTATGTCTTCTTACATCTTGATAGCTCATTTCTTGGTAAAAATTATTTTTTAATATATTCTTGTTGAATAGTGAAATTACTAGTATAATTGTATGCCAGCTAAATGTTTTTCATGAAAAATCACAGTGCCTCATACAGAAATCAATCTCTGTGTTTTATTAAGGAAATGCTCTTTTGTATTTATATTAACTAAGACTTTATCCTTCTCTGAGTCTTTTCTTCGTTGAGATAGAATTACACAGGACCTCAAACTACAATAAAGAAGTGCCACCTCCTCAGAGTGGTGGAGGACTTCTGAAGGGTATTATGTAAGAATGTGGTAAGATCAGGCTTGCAATTTAGAAATGTCTTTTGGTTTTGAGGTGAACATTGGATTGGAGAGAGGCCAGAAGGGGGCTGAGATTCTTGTTTGGAGGATGCTGCCATGATCGAGGAATAATTCGATGGTACATTAGAGGAGTAAATGTGCCACCCACCGAGATTAAAAAATAAATCCTAACTAGTCTAAGACCTAAATGGTCTAAAGGCGAGGACTCTGGAACCCAACTGCCTGCCCTTGAATCCGGCTCTTCTGACTGGCTGATTTTTGGATAAGTCATTTAACCTTTCTCTGGTTCAATTTCCTCATCTGTAAAAATGGGGATAACTCATAGGTCGTTATAGAGATTAAATCAGGTAATACTTGTAAGGAGTTTAGAAAAGTGCCTGGCACATAGTAGGTACTCTGTAACTGTTTATTAAATAAATACAACAAATAGACATGATGGGATTGGTCCGAGAAGAAGATTTCAGTTTGTTTATATTAAATTTGGGACATCTGAGTGGCAATCAAAGGATGATGTTTTGTAGGCAGTTGGATATACCAGTCCAGAATTTAGAAGAATGATTGTGTGGCTTTTAGTCGTCATCAGTATATGTATGTACTTGGTGGTGTTTGGAAAATAGAGGTCAGGTTTCCCAGGAATACAATGTAGAGCATAGGTTCTTAACCATTTTATCCCTAAACACAGCAGGATGAAGGAATCATTCTGCGAAAGCATTGTGTTTTAAAATTACATAGTAATGTTGAAGTGAATTTTGATTAGTATCCTAAACGGATCATTTTTCTACCAGTGCCTGATTAATTCAGGCGTTGTGTGTCAATGTTGGCAGGCTAAAGCTTTAAGAATTATTGGAGGAGGAAACAAGATTCACTTGGCTCAAAATCCCAATGCATTTCTTCAATAGCATTGATATTATTGTCATGCTGGGTTTCCTTGGAAGTACAGTAATTAGCTGCACATATTTGAATAGTTTTAAAATAACAGGAGAGCTCTTCCTTGTACTTAAACATGCTATTGACAAGGTGTGACACGGGAAGAAGAAAGAAAGTTTCCATAGGAAGCACAAAGGGGCCAAGAAACTTTGGTTCTTGGTAGGATCTCGTTCCTTTTCCTTTATCGTAATTTTTATTTCCAGAGTGCTTTTTAAAAAATTTATGCAAATACAGGGGCAGAAATCTTTTTAATAACAATTTTATTGAGATACAGTAAACGTACCATAAATTGATCCTTTTAAAGTGAACAGTTCGTTAGTTTTTGTATATTCACAGAGTTGTGCGACCATCACCGCCACGTAAACTTTAGAACATTTTCATAACCCTCCAAAATCTTGTACTCAGTAGCAGTCACTTCACATTCCCCGCCCCCCCCCCAACTCCCAACCCTTGGCAACCATTAGTCTACTTTCTGTCTCTGTGGATTTTCCTATTCTAGACCAGAAATTCTTTATCTATAGCAATACTTGACTGTTAGGTCAACGTGCACATTAAGCAAGATAGAATGTGGCTTAAATCCTAGGTGTTTAAATCATCAGTGTACAACTCAGTGAAACTTCAAAAAGTGAATACACTTGTGTATCCACCACCCAGGTCTGGAAATAGATTATTATCAGCACTCCAGAAGCTCCCTCTTGTGCCCCCTCACTGTCCCTGTTACTTAGGGGTAACCAACTATTTTGAATTGTCACCCTTTCTTATGTTTTTATCTGTTTTTGAACATTATTTTTGAGATTCATTTGTGTTTTATTTATTCTATTTAATTGTTGATCCCTTTCAAGGAAGTCTGGTGTTTTGTGCTGTTTTTTTGCTTTTTTTTTTTTTTTAGGGTTTTTTCATTGCTCTTTGTTTTTCTTCAATTTCATTATAACATGTCTAGGTTTAATTTTTATTGATGCTCCTTGGAATACTTTGGAGTTTTTGATTCTATGGATTGATTCTTTAGAGGATTATCAGTCATTATTTTCTTCCAATATTGTTTTCCCTTCCATTTTGCTCTCTTCCTGCTCTTTAAAAACTCTAATTTTTTTCTCCACTCTATTCTTTAAAAAGTCATTTTTATTAGTGGGTAATTTATATACAATAAAATGCACTGTTTTTACAGAGTTGAAAAAATTCTGACAAGTATTTGCACACATGTAGCCACCACCCCAGTCAAAACAGAGCACATTTCTACCTGTGCAGTAAGTCTCCCACTCCTTTCCAGTCAATCTGCTTCCCCCATAACAACCACTGCTCTAGTTTCTGTCTCCATGGATTAGTCTTTCCTGTTTTTGAGCTTCCTATGAATGAGATCACCCAATATATACTCTCTGGTTTGTGGCTCTTTTGCTCAAAACAGCGTTTCTGAGATTCACATGTTGTGTCATGTATGAAAAATTCATTACTTTTCAGTGGTGGGGAGGAATTCATTGTATGATTATCTCTTTATCCATTCACCTTTTTATTACATTTGCCTTGTCTCTAGTTTGAGGCTATTATACACATAGAACATTCTGAACATTCTCATGCACATTTTCTCATGGACTGTAGATAATTTTCCCTCTACCCTTCTAGATTCTTGGCTGAGATCCCCACCCTATAATAAGAGACGGATTAACGAGAAAAATGAACAGAGGTTTAATAACATTGTGTATCTCCAGTGTGCATGGCAGAGACCTTGGAAAACTGAGTAACTCCCTAAAATGGGCATTAAATATCATTTCCAGCTAAAGGCAAAAGAAGATGCTGGGGGTGGGGAGTCAGTTATAGGAGGTGACCAGGAAAAGCACAGTAAACAAGTATAAGGTTGTTAAACAGATTAAAGTCCTTGCCTTCTCCACTGATAAATGTTTCTAAAGATTGAGAGTCATCCTCCTCTTTCTGGTACAGAGAGGAAAAAGCCCTTACAAATGGAGATTTCCTTTATAAATGTCTTACAAAAGGGTAACTTCTCAGGTTTTCAGAGTTCTTTCTGTGTGTGCTGGTTCTTAAAAATAATTAGCCTAAAATAATATTTATACCATAGAGGCATATTTGGGGTGGCATATTCTGCTCCCCTTCAACCTTCTGAGAGTAGTGGCTGCTGTTTTTCTTTCACCTTCTGAATATCATTTTGTCCCAATTTAAACAGGATCCAAACAGGGAAGGGATTCTGGGAAATGTACTAAAAACCACCTTAGAAAAAAATAGGTGAGGTTGTATTTTTCTGGTTAAGATTTTCTTAAAAAAATTTTTTTTCAGACCTGCTTGGTTATTTTTTCATATCAGCTATGTTTTGAGATGTCTGTTGAAATTTATCATTCTGTTTGATCTTCGCTGATCTGGTTGGACAAAAGTTTCTCATTATTTCCCTGTTTGCAGATTTGTCAGAAACTTTTTTCATATGTTTTATCCCTATTTATAATTATTTTATGAATTTCTTCTTTATTTTTGTCCCTTTTTGTATTAAAGTGTTTATTTTTAAAACTAATGTATAGGAGTTACCTATATAAGAATGCTTTTTTTTTTTTTTTGTGGTCTCTTGTATATATTGCAAATATTGGCCCGAGGTTATCATGTGCCCTTTGTATTTGTTTATGTGTTAATATTTTGCATAGAACATTTAAAATTTTTAGATTGTCAAATCTGAATATTTTTCCCTGATGACTTCTACTTTGGGGCTCATTCTTAGAATGTCCCTTCCGTAATCCTGAAGATTACATTAAAATGTATATGTTGCTTCTTTGAAACACTTTTTAAATGTTTGTGATCATATTTTAGAAGTATTTTTGCTAAAGTTCCAACATGAAAAAGGGTTTTTTGTTAATGAATTGAATTCAACAGATATTTATTAAATGCCCCCTGGATACTAGGTATTTTGTTGGCGATACAGAAATGAATAAAGTTCCTACCATTGAGAGATACATAGCTGGTGGAGGATCTGCATATGTAAACAGTCACCATAATGAGATGTGATAAATATGTGCTCAGAACTGTTCTAGAAACATAAAATACGGAGAAAATGTTGCTGGATGTCTGAAAGGGATGTTTGGTAAATAATATTTGTTAATTAATGGCATATGAAGAAATAGATCACAAAGGTAAAAATGTCATGTTAATACAGTTTTGAATCATAAAATGATGAATGTTATGCTGTAACAAACTACATAATTCACGGATACAGATAAACATGAGACACAGGTGAAACCTTCTCTATCACTGAGGCTCCTGAAATGGTCAGAACCAGCCTCCAAAAATGTCCTTTCCCCTCGCATTAGGGACTTTTTGATTTCAGGTTAACAGAGGAGTGTTGGGCAGTGTATGCAAAAATAGTATTTATGAAGGGAATCCAGTTTGATTTAGAACGTTTTCTTTTTTTTACTCCATTATTTAGATAGCTTCTTTGACTACCCCTCATCTGCAGATAGCTCTGTCTCATTAATGCACAAATTCTAGCTTTATTTACATTTTAAAAACCTGCTGGGAAATACCATCTGCATCTTAATAAGGAGGTCACTCAGAGTCATTCATTCATCTGGTAGTTGGGGACTAAGTCAAGCCCCTGCTGGTAAACATTTTCTTCTCCATTCTTCGAGATCATCTCTTCTAATTATTTATTTTATTGTCTTGTTCATTGTTTTCATTTTTTAAATGAGTGTTGTCTGAGAGCCTAATATTTTCCAGGCACTGTGCTAAATATTTTTCCCAAGTTATTTCAGTGTAAAACTGTAGATTCAACTCTTGCAACCTTTAAGATGATAAGATATTAAGACGAAGTGCTCAGAGAAATGAAAATATGTGAAAATAACTTTTACTTGCTGTAATGAATAGAAGTGATTTTTTTCTTGGGAGCACATCTGTTACAGGCAATAATGCTGAAATTGGATATATGATAAGATGATTATCATTTTGCATTTATCTAATACTTGTAAGAAACAAAACTTAAATGGGCTGTATTAGTTATGGCTGGGTAACAAACCACCCCAAAGCTCAGTGGCTTAGACAACCACCATTAATTCTTTGGGTTGGTAATCCAGACAAGGCTGAGCTGGGCACTTTTTTTTTTTTTCTTACCACCTTCTTCGTTTTTAAAATTGAGTGGTTGATTGATTGATTTGAGGTAAGAACACTTAACATAAGATAGACCCTCAGCAAATTTTTAAGTATTCAATACTATAGTGTTAACTGTAGACTCTGTGCTGTAAGTAGATCTCTGGGACTTACTCATCTTCTATAACTGAAACTTTGTACCTTTTGATTAATACCTTCTTCCCCTCCCCCCACTCCAGCCTCTGGCAAACACATTGTACTTTCTGCTTCTATGAATTTGACTATTTTAGATTCATCATTTACCTGGGATCATGTAATATTTGTCTTTCTCCCTGAGTAATTTTTTTTGTTTGTTTTAGCTAAGTTTCCTCATGCGTCTGTATTCAGATGTGAGTCAGTCAAGTGGCCCTGCTTCTAGGGTTGGTTGCCTGTCATCCATGGTGTTAGGGGACAACTGGGCAATGGCTCTCTAATTCCCCAGCAGATTGGCCTAGGCTTGTTCACACGGCAGCAGTTTCCAAGCGAAGGAAGTGAATCTCAAGTCACAAGGATTTTTCAAATCTTTCAAGGACCAAAGTAAGTCATGTGGCCCAGCCTAGAGTCAGTGTGAGGGGAAGCCTGAAAGGTAAGGATTTAGGGAGATGTCAACAAATTGTGGCTATTATTGCAATAATGTACCACAAAAATGGTGCTTTTGAGAATATTTTTTCCTGAAGTTTTTCTTAAGCTCTCAAACACCTCTTCTATCGTATCTCTTTTCTCTTTCTCTGTCACTCCTGTTCTTATGTTGCACATATATACATGCACACATACTTTTTGTCTTCTAACAGAAATCAGATATCCTTGACAGAGAGCATAGGGACCAGTAGTATGTTTCAGAATGATGACATTATTTTTCAATTCTTGCCTCGTCCTGGCTCTCTGAAACATGAGTAGGTATTGAAGATTATATAACCAGATTGCTATGAAAATTAAATCCTTAAATCAGCTTTTTAAAAAATGTATTATTTTTGAGAATGTGTTTCCACTTTTATCGAGAAATAATTGATAAATGTCACTGTATAAGTTTAAGGAGTACAATAAAAGGAAAAGAATAAAGGAAAAAATTTTCTCTTTGTGATGAGAACTTTTAGGATTTATTCTCAGAGTTTTCCTATATATTGTCTAGCACTATTGACTGTAGTCATCATGTGCTACGTTACATCCCCAGTACTTATTTCTCTTATAACTGGAAGTTTGTACCTTTTGACCACCTTCCTCCAAATTCCCGCCTCCTGATGCCCCTAATTAGCTTTTCAAAAGAAACAAAAACTGATTATGGACTCAGTATTGTTGAGAGGGAAAAATTTTCCTCTATCCTCAAGATTCTTCTGGGTGGTCTAAGAATTAAATCGACATTAGACAGATTAACAGGAGAAAATCACCTTTAATTATGTACTTACAGGCTCCATAAGAATATGAGGCCCACACGCAGTCGGGCAGTTGAGGTTTATATGCCAGCCAGAGCTAAGGAGAAGGGGTTAGGGTCTGAGACTTCAAAGGAAGGAAGACCATTCACAAGAAGATAAAAAAGGAGTAAATGTTTTGTAAACAGATGTTTGCTGGGCCATACAGAAGCAACGGGACCTAGAGAAGAATTTTAAGGAACAGGCTTCTCGAGGTTCTTCCTGGTCTAATCCCCCCTCGTCATGTTACGCTGTCATTATCCGTGGTGAGGGCTCCCTTCCTGGGGCAGGTCCTCTAAATTCTTTTAGGCATTTGGGGGGAGACAAAAAAAGAAAAACTTCTTGAGTCTTGTGTTTCTTAAAAATATTCAGCCTAAAATAATCCACTTGCCGAAGAGACACATTTTGGGGTGGTCAATTTTGCTCCCCTACGACATCAACAAAGAATTGCTGAACACGGGCGCCGGAGCCGTGAGATGCTGCCGGGAAGGAGCTGCGCACCGAACCCAGCTTGCTTCCATGGCTGTGCAACAGGGTGCCCCGGCAGCTTTGAAGTGTTCGTTTCTATTTGTGCTCTGCTTCAGTGTTAACTTCCAATTTAGGCTTTTTAAATGGAAACTCAATCTTAAAATCAGTTTGGATGCCAGAAAAGCAGTTTTTGAAGAGGCAAGGAAACGAAGACATTATATTTATATAAAACATGGGCAGATGAGGAACTGTAATAAGAATTTTGAGCGACTCGTATTCTAGAGTGCCTTTTTTTCCCTTACCATGGTCTATTCTTCATCACTAGATAACTCAGAAACTTTGATTAAAAAGTTTTAGAGATTACTTGTAAAATGTATTTGTAGAGAAACAAATATATGATCAGCCCAATTGTCTATGAATTACCTACTTGATCTCTGGCTTAGCATGTTTTCAATAGATACTTCGATTCAGTCCTTCATTCAGCACCCTCTGAGGCCAAGCACCTTTTTGTTCAGGCTCGTGTGCACCAAGGCAATTTTTGATAATTAAATTGGGAGCATTAAAATGATATATGTTAGTGAGATTAGGACATAATTCAGTGGAAACTGGCATTGCGGTGTAAATAGGATATGCCTGCTAAGGACACTCAAAATAACATTCAAAGAACCGTGTCCAAAAGATGCTATCTATAGATAATAATTTCTAACTTAAGCTCTCTTTTTTTAATTTTCACCACAACTAAGTGAATTGGATCCTTTTTCCTTGTTTTATTGATGAAGGAACTAAGTCTCAAAGAAGGCATGCATTTGTTCTTAGCTGGTGGAGTGGGGAGCCTTGGAATTTGAACTTGGGAATACTTCTCTAACTCTAAAACTCCTATTATTTTCATGGCTTATTCCTACTTTCCCTTCATCAACAAAGATACTATATCTTTTAATACGTGGAAGATGTTAAGCAGCTGTTTGTTAAACTGAACAAAATTAAATGTTGGCAGTTTCAGTATCTTTCACCTTGGCCAAGTTAAAACTTTTACTAGTTTTTACTAAGATTACTTCTTTAAGAACTTGTTTTAAACTTTTTTTTTAAAATGCACAGAAAAATTCCTCTTAAACAGGAGCAGAAAGACAGGTGTCTTTAATTTCAAATTCATTGTGGACATACTTTTTTTGTAACGAAACAATGAAAAATCACTAAAAAAATGAAATAAGGATATGAAAATACAATGCAAGTTAAAAAAACAAAACACTAGACTCCAACATAAAATTGCTTTGCCGAGTTGGTAAGGAACATTTGCAAGTGCACTTACTTTGACTTTCTGTACCTTTCTCCTTGAGGACTGGTAACATATAGTTGGTGGGCCAATACCAGTCCACGTGTCCATGAAGCCACTTGGAGCAGTACTATATTATCAAATTGTTGACCTCGTATAAAACTGCTTCTGCAGTACTTGCCTAGGCAGCACGTACTCTCAAAATGGAATGTGGGGGAGAAAAAGCATTTCATATGTTCATGAACTGATAAGATGTAGTTTCCAGCATCTTTTGTGAAGTGGAAAACAAAGTACAAAAGAAGTACAGATGGTTTGCTCCACTTTGGGTAAGAAAAAAGGGAAATAAAATAGAGAAGTATCTGCTCATTTTTCTGAAAATTTACCCAGGCAAGATAAATCAGATATTAATGACTGATTACCTATAGCTGGTGGGTGGAAAGGGCCAGATGGCAAAAATTGCAGATAGTATCTATACTGCATATTAATGGTGTAGTGATGTTAAATTCCCTGACTTTTATAATTACAATTATGTGGTGTGTATGAGTATGTTCTTGCCCTTAGGAAATACCCACTGAAACATTCATGTGTACGAGGCCCTGATGTCTACAACCTACACTCAAGTGGTTCATGGAAACAATGTTAGTTGATGTGACCGAGAAGGTGTTTTTCGGGTTTCATTCTTGCATCTCTTCTCTTTTTTTTTAAGATTTTATTTATTTATTTGAGAAAGAGCAAGCACAGCAGGGGGAGCAGCAGAGGGAGAGGGAGAAGTAGGCTCCCCGCTGAGCAGGGAGCCTGACGTGGGGCTCGTCGATCCCAGGACCCCGGGATCATGACCTGAGCTGAAGGCAGATGCTTAATGACTGAGCCACCCAGGTGCCTCTCTTGCCTCTCTTCTGTAAGCTTGAAATTCTTTCAAATAGGTGAAGGACACTTAGGTAACCTAAAAGATAAATATTCAGAACTGAAAAAAAGGAAAAAAACATCACGTAGCTTTCTTTTTACCAACTTCCCACACTGAACTATTACACTGACTGACTTTTAACGTTGGGACCATGGGAGGAGTGATACAGTAATTTTTTTAGCCTGTATTTACCCTGGCAGAATTGTGTGCAGTATTTAAAAATCATGCATCACACGTTGCATCTAATTAATCTCCTGCCAGACGCTTAATCTCCTGTGAAATTCAGCTGCCATGGAAATAATTTGACAAAGTGGCTTCACTTGTTAATAGTAAAGGTATTTGAATGTGTGAGTCAAATTATAGACTCCTCTATCATCTATAGCTCAGTGGTGGCCTAAAAAGCAAAACCAACATCCAAGAGTGGCCAATTTTGAATTTCTTTGGATTTCTTTATTATCTGTGGAAGTATCAGACAGGGCTTTCTGCCACTAAATATTATCCCTCACACCTGTGGTTCCTAAGAGTGGATTTCAGATATTTGAGTTCTTTAATCTCCTCTGTTTGAATAAAATAAAACCGTGGAAGGTAGTAGATACTTTCAGCCAACACATTTCTTGACTATCAACTAAAAATGAAACATTTTGAGAGTAGAAAATTGAAGAAGTTTGTTCAAGCGGGAATTGGGCCTGAGGAATGCCTGATATTTTAATCACGTTCTTAGTGCCTGGATGAGGATTAAGAAACCAGGTGACGATCAGCAGTGGGAATGTGTTCAGGAATAGGGTGAGGCGCCTATTGAGGACTTGACAAGATAATGGAATGAGCTCAAAATTAAAAACAAACAAAAATGCACAGACGAAACCCAGCTCTGTCAAAATTGCCAGGCCCTGGATGATTGTTCACACTTGATGCCGTGCCCTATGTGCCCTATGTGCCATCAGGGGAGTGGAGTCCAGGCCATCGGTGAGGTTCTCTTAAGGGTGCCAGCTTCCCACGTACCCTGTGTAGAGCACACAACCACTCTCCCTGTGTTTCTAAAGCCCCTCTCTGTTCACTCCCCTGAGTTTGGCATGAGGTGGGGGAGAGGCTGAGGTGGGTATACAGGAGGGACATCGGTGTTTCCTTCCTTTTTTTTCCCCCTCACAATCCATGAAGATCTGAGAGTGGTGTATTTGCTGAGGCTGCCATATTGAAATATCACAGACTCAGTGGCCTAAATAACAGAAATGTATGTTCCCATGGTTCTGGAGGCTGGAGGTCCAAGATCAAGGTACTGGCAAAGTTGATTTCTTCTCAGGCCCATCTCCTTGGCTTGCAGATGGCTGCCCTCTCTGTGTGTTCTCGCATGATCTTTCCTCTGTGCATCTGGCATCTCTGTGTGTCCACATTTCCTCCTCTTATAAGGACACCTGTCAGATTGGATTAGGGCCCACCCTAATGGCCTCCTTTTACCTTAATCACTTCTTGAAAGGCCCTGTCTCCATATTTACATTCTGAGGTACTGGGGTACTGAGGGTTAGGGCTTCAACATATGAATTGGGGGGCACAATTCAACCCATAATGGGTGGGCTTTGGGTTTGTGTCCTTTATCATGTTTTTCTACTACAGGACAGTAAACTTCATGGTCATGGACAGAAATAGTATCTTCTTTACTCTGTGCAAAGAACTCTGTCTTAGCCCTTGAACTCATAACTTCAGGACTTGAACTACCTGAGATGAAAAAGTATTAGTGTCTACCAAGATGATCTCTGTTACACCCTCAGTACCACCTACCAGGGATAGCTGTTGACGCCAGATCTCAGAAAGCTCTAGCACATGTGAGGGAACCAAAGACAGACATTTCTGAAGAGAACCTACATGATGTATTAAAGTTTGGGGCTACAGAAAAGAAGAAATTGTAGTTTTCATGCAGTGCAGGCTCTGTGCTCCTTTTTCTCTCTACCTTGGTCTCACCTGTAGAAGGAAGCTTAAGCCTAAGTTTTTTCCCTGTATGAACAGGAAATTGAGATTCATTCTATGTAAAGTCAGTTGACCAGAAAAGAAGAGAAATTATCATGTCCTTAACATCCAGAGACCATTGGACGGAGTAGTCTAAAATTGAATAGTCCCTTATAGTAGCCACTAAATACATGTGGTTATATAAATTTATACTTAATAAACTAAAGTGTCAAAATTCGGTTTCTCAGTTTCACTAGCTACATTTCATATTTTCAGCAACCATATTTGGGTAGTGGCTACCATATTGGGCAGCACAGATAAAGAATTTTTTTATGATTGTGGAAAGTTCTATTGGATGGCACTAATAAAGAATCTGTTGATGCATGGTGAGATAAATGTCTACATTGATTGGCGCTCTGATTATCTGTGTTCAAATTCAATCTTGATCCCCCTTCTCTGATAATCAGATTTCCCAATAAAGGTTTTCTAACAACCTTGTAGAAACTCCTCTCTCCCATGGGGACCAAAAGTCTTAGGGGATTCAAAATACTTGAAGAACCATCTCTGCCCATAAAGAAGACTAGGAGTCAAATAATACATCCTTTTAGGTACAGTGTAAAGTGGCCTTTTGGGCATAAAATCTTGTGGCCACTTTATTGTTTCTGAAGAAGAGCAAACTGATACTAATTTTTTTTAAGGCCCCTTGTGTCTCTACTTGACACTAGGGAGAGAGTTAACAGCTTACATTATTCCTCTTCCCTTAAATACTTTGATATTCAAAGTCTGATATTCAAAGTCTCTTCATAGCTACCCGACAACTGAGTTTGATTCCCAATAGGCCTCCAGCTCTTGAGTCTTCTACTATAAATTCTTTCAGCTCAGCCATGTCATAATCACTTCCATCCAGAGGAAGCTCATCCCTGCCAGGGGGGATCCTCCAGAACAAACAGATTAATGCTCTAGTGCCTTAGAAGGTCATAGAAGTCAGGGCTTGTGTATCTCTTGCTTAGAGAAAATATAAAGTTCTATTGTAAACCTCAGTCTTTCTTGATTGGATCAGCCAGCCCACTTCCCTATCTGCCCTCTTTCCTCTTAGAAGTATTTGTTAAAATTTACTACAGAGATGATACATATTTAATTATGTCTTCGTATGAATGTCATTAGCCATTACATTTTCCATGTATATTAATAGTTTAATCAGTATCTCTATAAGAAAGTGTTGTAGCTCAGGCATTAAAGAACTTTCAAGTAGAAGGAAATTAAGGGGTTCATTTTTCTTTGTTTTCTTCTAGAAGCGTTATAGTATTAGTTGTTAGATTTAGCTCCTTGAATTCTTCTTAACAGTAAAGGGATTCCTTCTAACATTTCATTATTTCATATGATATCTTTAATGCATCAAAAAAGAAACCTTTCATAACACAAAAGAATTTTCCTCGTATTCCCTGTTTGCCTAACAGACACCTTTGGATCCTCATCTTCCTTGATGTCTCAGCGCTTTTACTAGGCGACTATTCCCTCTTGCTTTTCCTTCTAACTGCCTGACTTCTCATTCTCATTCACCTCTTCCTCCTCTTTTTCTGACCTCTGCGTATTTTGTGAAGCCTATTTCTGATCTTTTTCAACAATACAATTTATTCTCATGGTCTTGAGAGAAATGTGGCTGCTTTAGGGTAATAGGTAATCATGGTAATGTGGTTGGTTCTGTACTAAAATCAGGCTTCCTACTACTTGAATACTGATGTGTGCTAAAGAATGAGCACCTTCAAGCACTGATGACAAATGCAGTGGAAGAATGGCCACCAGACATCCTTCTAATAGTAGACTTGGGCCTGACTCAGGGGTATGCGAACACAGTCATATACCAAAAGAGGGAACCTTGAAGGGGGTTAAGCTCTGCCTGCCCATTTTTGTATTCTACTTTGTTGAATGAAAAAACCCATCCTATCTCCCTTGGAAAGAAATGAGGGAGGAAAATTGGGGATAGATCCAACTTATTTTCCCAATATTGTTCTCTCTTGGGAAATGGCACAGAAATTAAAATTAGGAGATATGAGGAAAGGGGGCAGAGCCTCCTATTACAAGCACTTCTGTATTCATTACTTCCAAGTACATATCTGTAACACAGATCTGCCCTTAAATTTTCATATATCCAAGTGTTTATATGATTTTCCCACCGAGTTGTATCATTGGCAGCTCAAAGTTAGTATGTTTAATTTTTAGCATGTATACAGATGATCCCTGACTTAGGATGGTTTGACTTAAAATTTTTTGACTTTACGATGGTGCAAAAGAGATGCATTCAGTAGAAACCATACTTCAGATTTTCAATTTGCATCTTTAGGTAGGCCAGCTAAATGTGGTCCAATCCTCCTTGGGATGCAGGATGGTGACAGTGAGCCACAGTCAGCCACCCATCAAGAGGTTGAACCACCAATATGCTTATAACCATTCTGTCCCCATACACCCATGCTGTCTTTTTACATTCAGTACAGTATTCAATAGATTACCTGCAATAATCAATACTTCATTATAAGGAAGGCTTTGTGTTAGATGATTTTGCTCAGCTATAGACTAAGGTAAGCGTTCTGAGCGCATTTAAGGTAAGCTAGGTTAAACAGAGATGTTTGGTTGGGTTAGGTGTATTAAATGCATTTTTGACTTAAGATACTTTCAAACTCCAATAGGTTTATTGGGGTGTAACCCCATCATAAGCCCAAGAAAACCTGTCATTTTAGTAGATAGTCTAACCCATCACAGTAAATGTCATCCCCACCTACCTAAGTGCTCCAGCCACAAATCTAGGAGTCTTCTTCTATATTTCCCTTTCCATTCCATTGGTTCTACATACAAAATACATAGTAACCCCATCTGGTCATCTCTATCCCTACTGCCACCAGCCTCTTCAAAGCACTTATCATCTGTCTTCTGAATGATTGCGGTGTCTTCCTAACCCTTTCCCTGCTTCTACCCTTACTTTCCTCTAATCCTGATCCACACTGTAGCCACAGAGGACTTTAAATATTATAAATCAGACTGGCATGAGCCTCTGCTTAAAAAGCTTCCATGGCTTCTCCTTTTCCTGAGGACAGAATGCACACTTCCCCTCCCCCCACACACCACCCCCCACCCCGTGACCACCTATCTCAGTAGCTTGTTTCCTTTTTAACCCTGTATGCAGTAATTATTTTCTTTCAATAAGCGTATTTAGTATATGTTAGCTCTTCTACTGTAATGTACACTCTGTGAAGGCAGAAGCTGTCTTGTACCTGGTTCATCACTGTGTCCCCAGAACATGAATGCCAAGCTGTGGGAAATTCTTTGGGTACGTTCTTTCATTTGATGCTCACAGCTCCCTGATAAGTTTGCTAGTATCTCCAGGTTAGATAGGAGAAAAAAAAATACTCTCAGTCTTAGCATGGCTAAATAACTTGGCCAAGATCACACAGCTCTGAATGGATAAATGTGGTATTTGAACCTACATCTGTCTGACACCAAAGCCTGAGTGTCCCACCACCCGCTGTTCTGTTATCTGCACATGGAAACTGCGAATAAAGCTAAGTATCTGCCTAACTCTCTTTTACCCTCTGAAAGAATTTACCTAACAAGGAGGTAGGCTTAAAAAAAAAAGAGAGAGTTTTCCTTTCTGCAGGAAATTAGTAGGTCAAATAATTACATTTTAGGGGGACATCTTTGCCTGGGAGAGTTGAACACTTGCCATTTAAAAGAAACCGCCAGAAACACAGTTTAATACAATGGGGGTATTGCCACAATATGCAGGAATGAGCTCACCATCAGGCATTTAGAACAAATCCATTCCTTGATTCATAATTAAGCAATCAAGAAACGGTTTGGGGGCACTCACTGTGTGTCAGTCAGTACAGCTTTGTTATAAGAATTACAAAGACGGTCTCTGCTCTCAAGAAGTTTAAAATCAAATGGGAAAGACAACCATGTAAATAAGGAAATGAAATACAAGTCAGAACAAAGTAAGAACTAAAGCAGAGGAAGAAGCTAGGTGTCTTTTTGACACACAATTTGTACTTTTGGTACTGAGTGCACTCGTGCATAAAATACGGATAAGCTTGACAATTTTTGTCCAGTCATTTTACCAAGTCAAATACATAACACCTTAAATTCTTATTTGCCATGTGTCTGTATGTATACGAGATTGAGAAAGTGTGGCGTGGGGTTGAAGACAGAGGCTTGGAATTCCCATAGCTACAATGTCCACCAGCTCTGCTTCCTTGGGCAAGTTCATTAATTCTCTAAACCTTCCTCATCGGTAAAAGAGAATAGTGCCTAACTCTCAGGGTTCGGGGGAAGATCACATGAGACGACGTCTATAAAATTCTCAGTGTTTCTGGTACCTAGTAAGTTCTCAGGGGCGTTAGTTCATATCATGGTGGTAATGCAGATTAAAGATGCTCTTGGGTTCTTTATAAAATACAGAAACGTACATGGAATGTTTTTAAAAAAAGACAAAAGAAAAGTACACGACAAAAAAATCACATACCATTAAGCTCTAGTTCCTGCTCTGCTTCTTCCTACTCAGGTGGCTTTAGCAACGTTAACTTTTTATCTGTTCCAAACAGGTATCTCAGTGATAAACGCCGTTCCCCTTCAATCACAAGGCAGTGGCAGGCAGGCTGTGAAGGTAGAAACCATTGCACACACAGGGACACACAGAGATTTATTTGATAAACTGCTTTTCCACAGATAATCCCAAAGCTGATGAAGTATGTATATTTAAATTTATTTATAAAAGGTTATAGATTCTGAGCAGTCTGCAAAGACTGCTTCTAGTGTATGTCATTGCTTTTTTCTCATAAAAATTCAGATGGCCTTCATACATTTCACGACTGAAATACGTCAAAGGGTTAGCCATGCACCGCCAGGGTGATCTGAATTTCTCCAGGGGTTTTCGTAACTGTGTACCGATGTCTCTCAAAAGGAAATCTCCAGCACCCAGGTCCCTTGGCTCCCCCTCATTTGTACGAACAGCTCCTCTACCATAAAAACTTCAAATGCCCTGTGTCCAAAGCGGGCACTCATTGTTGTGCTATGCAGGTCAGTTCTATTACATTAGACAGTGGTTTTTAATGAGGGGTGATTCTGCCTGCCAGGGGACATTTGAAAATGTCTGAAGATAGGTTCGGTTGTTACAGCGGGGGTGGGGTGCTATGCTACTGGCATCTAATGGGTAGTCTGGGATGTTGCTCACCATCCTGTAATTCACAGGACATCACCCCCACACTGACCCTCATGATGGCATTATCTGGCCCCAATGTCAATCGCTGTGGTTCAGAAACCCTGATACTTAGGTGATTTCCACGTGGTGGCCCAAATCAGAAACCTGGGAGGCATCCTGATTCCTCCTCCAACCACACAATATATAGACTATCTATAGGCCAGTCTGGCAAGAGAATATTTTCTATGTTTTCCTTCCCATTACCATTTTAAGCCGAAGTAACTTGTGTCTCAAACTTCTCCAGTTTCCTTAGAACATGCTCCTTCTAACCCACTTGCTTTTTTGTTTTCAGAACTACTTTCCTGAGATGAGAGATTGTGAATATTTCTCTTCTTCTTGAAGTATTTCAAGAGTAAACTCTGTTACGGACAGACTATAGAAGGCCCTTCAGACTTTAGAAACCACTAGTCCATCTCTCTAGGACCACCTCTTCCCAAAACTCGATTTGCACTCTGGGTTCCAGGCACATGGACAGGACTGCCATGCTTGAGATCTCTCCCTCTAGCCCCAGGCTTTTCTTTGTCAAACGTTTGTGCCTTTGGTGCCCTGGGACCTCTACTCCAGTACCCTTCCAGCAACTCCCACGCCATGCCCAGCCACTCCTGTTCATCTTTCTAAGGCCTTGCTCAAACATGGCCTGCTTGGGAAGCTCTCTCTGACCCTTGTGTTTAGATTAATTACCCTTTCTTTGTCAATTCCTCTACAATATTAAGTATCAAAACGTATTGGTGTCCTAGATTGTGAGCTTCTTAAAGGAGGGCTGTATTTTATATCTTAGTGTCCTCAGTACCGAATAGTGTCTGGAACATACTTACTGTACTTTGTTGAAGGGATGAAGTCAAACTATAATTGATAGAATATTATTTAAGAAATGGAAAAAAACGACATAGCTGTATCAGAGTTTCAGTAGGAAACAGATGGAACAGTCAGATTGAATAATTTGAAGATAATGTAATAAGGAAACTCTTTATATGGTGTAGAGAAACTGAAAGAAACTGCAGGGAATCGGAGTTCATAATATAAGGGAGGTGTTGCCACCATGGCCTATGTGAGCAAGAAGTGGGAGCTGTGAGTGGAACCCAGGGGGGAGGGAGAGAGAATGAGAGAGAGAAGTATCTTCTAGAGAGTAGCTGTCAGATCTCCTGCAGGGGCTGTCTTGTTTGAACCCAACCAAAAGCCAGAAAGAAATGGGGCATATTGGGATGCCTGGGTGGCTCAGTCAGTTAATCGTCTGCCTTCGGCTCAGGTCATGATCCTGGGGTCCTGGGATCGAGCCCCACATCGGGCTCCCTGTTCAGTGGGGGAGTCTGCTTCTTCCTCTCCTGCTTGTGCGTGTGTGTGCTCTCTCTCTCTCTGTCAAATCTTAAAAAAAAAAAAAAAGAAAAAAAGAAAGAAAGAAATTGATGAATCCACACAGATTAGGCTCAAAGGACCAAAACCAGGACGGAGAAGGGTGGAAAGTAGATCTGGACAGGGGTAAACGGAAAATATCCAGCACCATGACATAGTGAAAGTAAGCATGCATTTCAAAGTCTGGCAAACCTAGGTTTCAAATCCAAGTGTTTGTATTCTGTAGTTGGGTGATTATGGTTAAGATGCTTTATGTATCCGGACTTCAGTTAACATTAATTTAACAACACCTTTTTAAGGTTACGAGGAGGATTAAATGAGGTAGTACATATATTACATGTTTTATAGATTATCTAGCATAAAATAAGGCTGACAAGATAAAGATACCAGGTATATTAAAAAAAATTTCAAAGTAAAAACAAAAGAGGGGGCAGGGAGGGATTGTGCCTAATCCTCACCAGTCCCCTCGCAGATGGTGGAACCATCGCGGAACTAGTCCTACTAGTGGAAACATTTCCC
The DNA here is from genome assembly GCF_054177405.1 of Leptonychotes weddellii. Taxonomy (NCBI): domain Eukaryota; kingdom Metazoa; phylum Chordata; class Mammalia; order Carnivora; family Phocidae; genus Leptonychotes; species Leptonychotes weddellii. The sequence goes on along the minus strand of NC_138385.1, from coordinate 87,537,161 downwards.
AAATCACCCTGAGTCTGTATTACCCTCACAAGCTTCTGTGTATATGTACACACCAAATGAAGCTGGAAAGCTCACAACTGTCTACATCTGTACCTTTACGAGCTGTTTGTTATTTTACAGTGATGCAAAGTTTGCTCGAGAACTCTTTACATTTTCCTCATGTAGACTGTAACTGTTTTCAGAAGTAGTCCAGTTTAAATAGCAAGAATTAATCCATTGAAGATACACAATTTGGTTGAAACATCTGTTTGATATTCTGTGCAACCAACTTCATCTATTCTTCATAGAAAAAGAACACAATCTTACTTATAATAAACATTTATTTTTGTAACAGCAATCATGCAGCTGCAGAAAACATGGTTTATCATTAGATAATCACATCCTTGGGGATTGGATGCACCCGACTGTGTCTTATGCTTTCTATGTTGGAAATTTAATTTTCTCATAAATGTCAGAACTGTTGCCTTGCCACATATTGCTTAATTAATAATTAAACCATAATTCCCTCCTCATAAACTATATTTAAATCTATATGCTATATGTATGTACACATAATACAAGCAGGACTAAACATAGATAGCAGAGCCTTTTGTATCTCAGATAAGTGCATTTACATTTCATACCCTGGTATTAACTTGTACTAGTTGGTACATTTACTTCCTCAGTGAAAACGTTTCATAAAAATGATCCAACTGAAGAAACATAGCCCAGTTCTTAATGTCCTTCTTTGCTCTATACTCTGTCATCAGTCCAGATTTTTAAGAAATCCGGCTAGGGGTAAGAATGAATGTGAGTAGTAAGTAAAAGCTAAGGAATCACTTTTGAAATGGGACCTAAATCCTAGTCATGGTTACCAACGGACTAGAAATATTTTGGTCACTCAGGAGAGCTGGGCGATGGGTGGTGGTACAGCGTCAAGTGATGCATCTTTCCCCATATTTAAAGTGGAAAGTATCTCTCACTGCTATGGTCAGATTGCTGAAAGCGTGAAGATGGGTGACAGCCTGTTGGATCATGCGCAATTTAAATCCATTTTTGAGCAGGGTGGCCCTTGGGCATAAGTCTCCAGGAGGAATTCCTGTCACTAGGGGGCAACAGGGTCTTGGGACTCCCGAGCTGACCGGCAGGGCTAAGAGGGGTCTGCCGAGTCCCCTTCACGCCAGGACGAGCTTAGTTGGTATGAAACTGTAGAGGAAGAAAACTTTTCCCTTCTTCCCTTCTCAGCTTTATTGGCTGGTCTAATAATTCAGTTGACCTAAAACTGATAAACAGGAGAAAAAAAAAAGATTTAATTTCATACATGTGGGAGCTCATAGAAATATGAGACTCAAAGAAGTCACCAAAGCAGGCAGCCTTTACACTTTTGAGACAAGGAAACAATAAATTTGTGAAGAATTGACAAGACAAAGGGGTTTGGGCTTGGAGTAGCAAATCAGAGAAGAAGAAACAAAGTTTGTTTATGTAGTCTTCTTGGCCCTAAATTCCCTGTCTCTGGTGATAAGGGTGCCTTCTACCCTCCTGTATGGGGAGGGCACCTTTCACAGGGGAGATTGTTTTCCTGCTTTCAGGGGGAACAAAAGAGGGTCACAGTGTCCTTTTTGCACTGGCTGTTTCTTAAGTGACTTTAATCCAAAATAATACGCCAAAGTGGCATGTTTTGGGTGGCATAATCTCCCCCTTCAAAACCAAGACCAAATTACAACGAAGTTACTTAACTATTGAGTACGTCCGTCTTTTACGTCTCTTAACACTATGGGACGTATATACTAGTCCTGGGAGGAGGAGGAGGAGATCTGCATGGAGCAGAACCACTCCCAGCTGACACCAGTCCAAATCAATTGTATTTCCAGCGGGCAGCAGACACATGAGTGAGTCCAGCCTAGATCAGCCTAAATCAGCTGACAGCCAGCTAAGTAAATGTTTCTTGTCATATGCCATTGAGATTTTATGGTTGTTTGTTTTGCATTGTGATTGTGACCATAATTAACTGTCCCTTGCCTCTTGCGTCTTAGTCACCTCCACTGACGGTAGGATAGTTATGTTGGCTGGTAATGGTCACATTAATGGTGATTGCTGTTCATTGTATTTATGGCCTTCCATGTGCTTGACGTGTGCTATCTCTGATCCTCACATAATTGTTACCCAATTTTATAGCTAAGTAGAATGAAGTTCAGAGAGATGGGGTTCATCTAATTGCTTTCTTGACATCTCCACCTTATGTTCTCATAGGCATCACAAAACATTTGTTCAAAATTGAGTGCCTTATCTTCCCCTCCAACCTGTTCAACCCACAGTCTTCCCCACCCCGGTTAATGGCAATTCTGTCTTTTTTTTTTTAATTTAATTTTTATTATTATGTTAATCACCATACATTACATCATTAGTTTTTGATGTAGTGTTCCACGATTCATTGTTTGCGTATAACACCCAGTGCTCCATGCAGAACGTGCCCTCCTTAATACCCATC